>NC_141693.1:1210264358-1210909358 GCF_964263255.1 Lissotriton vulgaris | reverse complement strand
TGGGAACGCCCAGCTTGCCGAAAAGGTAGAGGGCGGTGTAGCACGAGTGAAGCTCACTGCTCGGCTCCAGGAGCGAAGCAAGCTCCTGCCGTGCTGCAGCAACTTCCAAAGCATCGATCCCGCCAAGCGCCGGTCTCCAGCTATTCCTCTCGCTCCTCTCAGTAAGTACCAAAGTCGCCCAAGGTCGCCAGCGAACACGTTAAATTTTCCTTCTCCTTCTCCGTTCTCCGTTAGAGCTCCATTATGTAGAATTTGTGCATTAAGGCAGCGTAAATGCGATTACCAGGAGCAGACCCCACATGCAGCGTCTCCACTCGGCGGCGTTCAACCCGCCATCTTGACTCCTCCCCCGTCCCATCAGATGCAATATCAATGGATACATTTGGATTTGTTTTCCTTTTGACTTCCTTGATCTTACTTAGGTGCGCCTCCCACTGGATAGTGTGGTGTTTTTTTAGATGACCTCTCTGGCCTCCAGTACCATAGTTGGTACTGAGCTTACCCCGACTAACTAATGATTTACAAATCGAACAAACGACCACATTTTCCAAATTTTGGCTAATAGTAAAGAAGTCCGAAACTAGGGACTGGAGATGTCTGCTGGTGGTGGAGGTGCTACTTTGAGTTTCAATGCCAGATGAAGTGGAGGATGGGCCTGGCTAAATTTGTTTCTGTTGTTCACTTAAAGCACCACTACTTGAGCTAAGGGCTGTCGAACTGGATGGAGTTCCCTGTCGGCACTTCTGCCTAAAAAATATGGAAGCTGTAGGTCGTGTTGGTGTTGTAGTTAACTGCGTTGGTGGCGGTAGCAGTGCCACGCCGCCCACATCCCGCTCAGCAGTCATTCGGGATAGGGTGAAAATGTCTGTCTGCTGCAGGCCCACTGGGGCTGGAGTGACAACTGTTATGACTGGGTCGTCATCAGACTGTTCATCGGCAGCAGAAGACACCACTTCTTGTTCGTCATCATCATCCATAAGTGGAAGCCTTGCGGGAACCTTCCTTTTAGGCGTAGCTACCTTTGTCGTATCATGGCATGCCTCACTCTCAGAGTGCATTGGTGAGTTCCAATCAAGATCAAGGTCATCAGAATAAAGGGGGCTTGAAGAATAACTTGTAGTAGTAGTAGTAGCCCTCCTTGACCTTTTTCTTGCTGGGGATCTGGAAGACAATGTATCATCATCAGGAGGAGTGGCTTCCTCGGATGATACCTCTGCTAGAATATCAATTTCCTGATGTGCCCCTACTTCTGGAGGAACAAGCATTGTAGGCACTTGTGCCGCTCCATGAACCTCAAGTTGCACCTCTCTATGCACCTCTCCATGCGCCTCTACTTGTGCCCCTACTTGCGCCTCTCCTTGTGCCTCTCCTTGTGCCTCTCCTTGCCCATGTACTTGCGCTTGTACTAGTTGCACCTGTGGTTGTCATTGCGGCTGTTGTTGTTGAACACTCGTCAGCTGAGTTACAACCGGCGTTTATTGGATGGTACTTTCTTGTGATGAGCCAACATCACTGGTCGATGGTGATTGAGAAACTAAAGTGGCTACCTCAGCAGCACTCGTGATCTTGGACCTAACTTGGCGTGGTGGCACTGAGCCCAATGAAGCAGAGGTGCTGCCTCCAGCTTGGTCCCCGGCGGACACCGCTGCTGCTGCAGGCGTAGTTTATTTTTACCAAAAAAGGTGTCGGTGGGCCCACCAGTCTCCTTGGTAGGTGGTGCCACTTGCTTCTTCTGCTCCTTCTTACTGGCAGTGGCACTGGCAACTTTTTTCGCTGAGGCGCTACCGCCACCTTTCTTTGGGCCCATCTTCTTCAGATGTCAGAACAGCCGGCCGCAGTTGCACAAGTTGCAGAGTTGTCTTGTCTGTGGCCACACGTGACATCATGTGACGTTCTGCTGCACACACCACTGCAGGACTTCTTCCTGGCACTGGTGGTTCTCTTGTGCACCTAAAAGCAATGGAAGCCAGAGGAACATCAGTTAAAACCCCCAAAAAGTAAAAACCCACACAAAAATCACCACAATCCAATGCCATCCATGCCCTCAATGATGTTTAAATTCAAGACACCCTACAGAAAGACTTGGTCCATGATCCTCTCACTACCCCTGGGCCTAATGGATGAAAGCAAAGCAAACTGGGTGCAGGCCTGAGCACACTGCCTGGCTTCAAAATGGCCCCTTGACCCCCAGCCACATGGCCAGGCCCTGCCTGGACAAGGCCTCAAAATGGCCCCCACCCACATGGCCGGACCCCAACACCACCCCAAAAAGTCGAAAAACACACAACAATCACCACAATCCAATGCCATCCATACCCTCAATGATGTTTAAATTCAAGACACCCCACAGAAAGACTTGGTCCATACACCACTCACTGCCCCTGGGCCTAATGGAAGAAAGCAAGGCAAACTGGGTGCAGGCCTGAGCACACTGCCTGGCTTCAAAATGGGCCCTTGACCCCCAGCTACATGGCCAGGCCCTGCCTGGACCAGGCCTCATAATGGCCCCCACCTACATGGCCAGGCCCCAACAACACCCCAAAAAGTAAAAAAACACACAGAAATCACCACAATCCAATGCCATCCATGCCCTCAATTATGTTTAAATTCAAGACACCCCACAGAAAGACTTGGTCAATGATCCACTCACTACCCCTGGGCCTAATGGATGAAAGCAAGGCAAACTGGGTGCAGGCCTGAGCACACCGCCTGGCTTCAAAATGGGCCCTTCACCCCCAGCTACATGGCCAGGCCCTCCCTGGACCGGGCCTCAAAATGGTCCCCACCCACATGGCCAGGCTCCAACACCACCCCAAATAGTCGGAAAACACACTAAAATCACCATAATCAAATGCCATCCATGCCATCAATGATGTTTAAATTCAAGACACCCTACAGAAAGACTTGGTCCATGATCCACTCACTACCCCTGGGCCTAATGGATGAAAGCAAAGCAAACTGGGTGCAGGCCTGAGCACACTGCCTGGATTCAAAATGGGCCCTTGACCCCCAGCTACATGGCCAGGCCCTGCCTGGACCAGGCCTCAAAATGGCCCCACCCACATGGCCAGGCCCCAACACCACCCCAAAAAGTCGAAAAACACACAGGAATCACCACAATCCAATGCCATCTATGCCCTCAATGATGTTTAAATTCAAGACACCCTACAGAAAGACTTGGTCAATGATCCACTCACTACCCCTGGGCCTAATGGATGAAAGCAAGGCAAACTGGGTGCAGGCCTGAGCACACTGCCTGGCTTCAAAATGGGCCCTTCACCCCCAGCTACATGGCCTGGCCCTGCCTGGACCAGGCCTCAAAATGGCCCCCACCCACATTGCCAGGCCCCAACACCACCCTTTAAAGTAGAAAAACACACACACATCACCACAATCCAATGATATCCATGCCCTCAATGATGTTTAAATTCAAGACACCCCACAGAAAGACTTTGTCCATGCACCACCAGGGCCTACTGGCTAGTGTGGCTTTACACGCACCCCAAAATCAAAATAAAAATCCACATATAACAGTGAGCTATTCAATTCCATGGCATAAATGATATTTAAGTTCAACAAATCTCACAGAAACAGTTGTATCATGCACCCATGACTAACCCTGGGCCTACTGCATACTGTGGCTATCCACAATATATATTTTTTAAAGTTGTGAAATGCCCCAAGCAAACAACATCAACTTACTTGTAACATCTCAAATCCAAACGTAATCCAAAAGTGATCCAATCAAAAAGTCCTCAAGTACAAATATCCAGCAGCAACCACAAAAAGTATTCCTTCCAGCTCCAGATCCAAATGAAAAGTGACCAGGACATGGACAAAGCACTGGGAGGAGCCTGCTGGACAGGAACAGGAAGTTGGAGACTCTAGGGCACTTTCTTCCTCCCATCCCCCCAAAAATGGGCTCCTTGCACCAAAAAGTGCAGCCAAATGTCAATCTGAGGAGTTATTCTGATCAAAATCATTATTTTCAGAAGGTTTATGCTGCCTGCGGTGGATTTCTTGTGAAGAATTTCAATTTTTGCAATTTCGGGAAAGCGAGCTGTTCAAATCTCTCGCCGGAAGTCAGCTGCGTGCCGCATCTATGTGTTCGGCATTGTTTACTTCCGCGATGCGAGATCGCGGGCCCTTATGACGTACTCGCGTTGTCAAACTCTCGCTGTGCAAGATGGTGGGCTGCGATGACTTAATCGCGGTCGAAAAACTCTTGCACGATCATGCAGCAAGATCCAAACTGGTGCAGGACACGCAAACCAGGAGGAAAAACAACTTGGCGAACTCAGAATCACGGTAAGTCAACGCATCGCGCGTGATATTGTATTTTCCAAGCGCGACCAAGGAAAAAAATCCGTAGCTTGCGAATTTGTGGATTTTTGGGCAGATTTGCGCGATTCGCAGACCGCGAATTTACCAAAAATCTGCACATTTTGCAAACGAAAAAGATTTTACGCCAATACTTAGTCTTGAGGTCTTGAAACTCCTTTGTTGCAAATTATATAAACTAATGAGTGTCAAGACATCAGGACCTCTGTTGCACCATGTATATTGACAATCTGCAACGCCATTTGTTTCTAACAGTGTTTTATTTTGAAGGGTGCCAGTTTTTTCAATGAATGTGTAAATGTGTTTTTAGTGTGCATTTCCCTGTGAGACATCTTTCATGCAGGCACATAAGTGTTCTTTTCACATAGCGGCGATTTAACACATTCAATACATGCCGATTGTGTAAAGTATCATGAGTCCCAAGGTACCAACATTTATTTAAAAAATCTTTTTGCCCATTGTACTTACAGGGCTCTGAGTGTGGTGTCACCTTGGGTAGTGAGGTGGGTTAGTTAGCCCTGAGAAGCACCACTATGTTTCTTTATTTGTGAACTTGAGGTGGCATCACTTCATTGTATTGATCTGCTCTCCTGTAAGCAAACACTAGCTTCTCTGTGTATTTCTCATTCAAGTTGAGGCCTGTTGTGTCTTTTGGATCCTTGTGTCCAAGTAGCATTGTGTCTATACCAACAGGCCAGTACAAGGCTCAAATATGTGCAGAATCATCTGGCTGTTACTCATGATGCATGGCATGATTTGCAGTGTGACCTACTGATTTTGTGCTCATGTGTCAGATGTGTACAGGTGACTGATGCATTTCTGTTTCTTCTCCTTGCCCACAGCATCATCAACCGAAACTGGAGGAGACAGTTGCACGGACCAGGAGGAGGGACCCAGCCACACTGCCACCAGCGCGGAGGAGTCAGAGGGAGCTAGTGGCACGGAGGGTGAGGGGAGTCAGTCTGCGGACCTGTTGGAAGGTGACACATCTTACCACGCCGATGGATCCGATTCTGACTCCCAGGAGGAGGGGGAATTTGCAGCAACACCGGGCAGCAGCACCGAGTCTGTACCTGCCCCCGCCAGCACCATCTCCACCCTCCCAGTTGCTCCCATCCCTTCTGTCCGTGCAGCCCCCATGTCTCCTTCAGCCCCGTGACCACATCCTCTGCCCCTGTCACCCCTGCTGCCCTCAGTGCAGAGTCTGTGGACTTACTCCTCCATTTACAGGTTGGTCAGACATCGATGCTGAACGTCCTCCATGCCCACACTCAAATCCTGACACAGTTGTTGTCTTTCATGGAGGGCATATCAGCAACGATGTCTGACCAACGTCGGATTATGCAGTCCATGGACTCATCACTGATGGCAGCAGTTTCCCTCCTGCAGCGATCCGCCCCCCCTCCTTCGGACCCATCCACACTCCCCTCTCCCATACCTCTCCAACGCACACCCAGGAAGACACCATCACGCACTCCAACAGACACAGGCAGCACACCCCCACATAAGGTGAAGCGCACGCCTCCTGGCATGCACACTCAGGGGGCCGCAGGCACACCCACAGGGGCTGGGGTTAGACCGGATACACGCAGCCAGAGTCCGCACTCCTCACAGCCCTCTCCCTCCACTCCAATAGTTTCCTCGGGTGCAGGGGTTGGGCTGGACAAACTGGCAACAGTGTGCAGCGCAGAGTATCTGTCCACCTTTGGCACTGCCCAAGCCACTGAGGAGGATACTGGAGTTCTGGACTTTTTGGTTCCGTCCAGAGGTGTCAGGGAACAACACCCAAAGACCCCGGAGTTCCACCTGCCTTGGTGCACAAATGAACAGAAACACGGGCTTCTCGATGGTGGCGTCAAAGACCAAAGGTTTATTACTGCAGGGACACAGAAATCACAGAAACTACGCATGGGCAGTAACTAGGAGCCTGTTCAAATTGTACAAAGCGGGTTGCTCCTTATATACTAGTTTTTGGCCTTCAGGCGAATTCTTCACATGTTGGTACATTCCCAAAACCTTTGTGTCATAAACAATAAATATTTGGCGTGCACAGGAACCGTTGATAAAATCTGATACAAAACATCTACGAAGAGGGGTTCCCACTAGTTCGTCACAATTCCCTGTCAATATTGCATTCAGGACCCGGACCGCCTCATCGTAAAGTTCGTTACCTCCCCCTAATAAAGTTTCAGAAAGAAAGGAACGGAGCCAGGTGTGGAAGATAGGAAAGCGGGATAAGAGATGCTTGTGGGTTGTAAATGGGCAAGGCTACCGGCTTCGGCCGCCTAATCATGATCAGGACAATGGACACGAAGACCAGTTTGGCAGGACTGGACTCGGGCAGAGGAGGCAGCCTTTGTCGAGTCATGCAGCTACAGCGTGATCTGGTTTAAGGTGCACGTGTCATGAAAGAGGTGAATCTCCGGCTAAGGCTACGTGTCCTTAATCGTAATGAAGTGATCAGAGGTTATTGCGTATGTGAGGGCAAGAAACACAAAATGGCTGCCATGATCTAAGATGGATGCCGTGGGTAGATCAGAAATATGTCAATAGAAGGAGTGCTCTTGCTTGTAGCGTAGCGAAAACACCAGGGTATGCTAAATGGATCATTTGCGGTTCACTGATACCAATATTATGTATTTCCGACAAACTTGAAAACACGGGTTCAAATCGTCATGGAACCGTCACGGAACCTCAGTCCCTCCTTTTGCCCTTACATAGGCAATTACTCAGTCTATGTTGGAATCTAGTTCTATGCTCATCAGGTCAGTGACATGCTGTTGTATCATCATCCTTTCTCGTGCCTTTTCTCCAAACGCAGGTGGTTTTCTGAGACAAGTTGCAGCGCAAAAGCTACACAGAGCAGGACCACACTGGATAATCAGGCAGCATGAGAATAGGAATACTAAGATGACACCAATGACCATTAGAACCTTCCATCCCCACGCTGATATTAGAGTCCAAAACCACTCCATGAAGGACCAGTTTCCCTCGTCTACATGTATAGAGTCGGTAATTTTGTGTAGTTTAGAGATCGCCTCATAGACTGTTGGAGCATTATTAGGAATAAAGACACAGCAGCTCGATTGGATCATTCTGCATACCCCACCTCGATCTGCAAGTATAACGTCTAGAACCATACGGTTCTGCAACGTCATGAGTCTATCCGCCTGAAGCTCAGCTGTCAAGTTGCTAAGGGCACCAGCAGTTTCGGTAATAGTAGATTCAACTACCCGTGTTAGCTGACGTATGTTTCTACTATTGGCCATAGGCCCCCAGAACGGAAGGAAGCCTTTGAAGAAGTCTCCAGCTTCCTGACCAGCGGTATCTTCCTTGCTGAAGACACCTCTCGCTACTCTGGTTCTGTGGTAATCAGATGAAGCAGTGTATGTCGGAGGTAACAATCGAGCAATATAACATGATCCTGAAAAGTCGGCAGGCAACCATGTATAAGATCTGTCTCGACAAATGAAGTAGGTACCCCTAGCAGTGAGAAAGGCAGGGGAAGAGTTAGCCGGAAACACATAAGTCTCTACGCACTCACTCCTCCCTAGCTGAGCTCTCGGATTCCTCCCATTCCCTTGCAAACAGACCTGACCTCGGTGAGGTACGACCCAGATTGGAGTTGAGCTTTTACGCTTGCTTTCTCCTAAACTAAGGCGATACTCTGAAGTATTCCAACTTAAATATACTCGCAATTCGTCTCTAGGGTAAGATGGAGTATTATTGACGTCTTTGACCATGTCAAAAATTCCCTGGACTAAGGCTTTGTTGGCAGAGTTATATTTAGTGGAACGCGGTGGACGTGGAGGATAGGTTTCAAGGGCATAAGCAAAGATGGTTTGGAAGGCCTGAAATGATCCATTATAGCTGTAAGGCAAAACCAGATAGGGAATACCTTTATCCATAGTGTGGGGTATCAAGCCACACACCCAGCAGTTTGTAGTGTTAACTACCAGTTGGTGTTGGTGCAAGAGCTGTACAAAAGTGTTGTTGGTGAATTCTGAGCGTCGGGCTTGCTCATGTTCAGGAAACGAGTGAAAAGAGTGTATAGAAGAAACAGTAGAAATGGCAGGATCAAGGGGAGGTACTGTAGTAACTGGCACAAAAATCAAATTTATACTAAAGACGATTCCACCCACCAATGTAGCTAAAATAATCAAGAATGTAATGGCACATTGCATCAAGAAGCATTTGCTATGAAGAATTCTATGAAGTCTGTTTCTGCGAACATAAATCACATTTTCTCGTTGCAGCGCAGGAAGCTCCATCTTCTACAATCCGCTCGCGACCACTGATGATGTGTACGTAGATGAAAATGCCTCTGTCAGCCCTGGGAGTTCCCAGAACCAACAGAAAGATCGACCTTGTGTCAGACCCCTGCAGATTCAAACTAGGCACACAGCCACGACCCTACGGCTACCCAGACGGCAAGGCAATTTTAAAAACAATAAACAATAGCAAACTTCCTGGCTGAAGGCAAAAGTTCAATATATCAAAATCACAATATGCAGTTGCCTGCTTTATTTGTCCATTTTACGGCTTCTTAAGTTATATCTCTGTTTCGCTGGTACTGTCTGATCGGAAAATAGTGTATCACTAGCAGCTGTTGCAGTGTTTAAGTTCGCAGATAGCAAAGTTTCTTCTGATGCTGGAGACAAATGTTCAGTGTTCAAAGGAGTCTTTTCAGGAGGAGAGTCGGACTTTGGAGTGTCAGTAATTAATTCGGCATCGCTGAAAGAGATGAACTTCGGTGTGCTTTCAGATTCGGAGGCACCATTTCCCTTCTTCACCCAGTCGTCGTAAGGGAGCGGCAAAGGAACACGCTTAACATGTGATGCGTGTATCCAGTGCTTGCGGCCAGCTACACGAACTGCTGTCCTCGTTGTCAGTAGGATTTGGAAGGGCCCCACAAATCTCGGCTGAAGGTTCTTCGTCCTCGCGAAGTTCTTGATGACAACCAGATCTCCTGGTTTCAGCTGATGCCCTGGACTCTCCGGAGGTTTTGGCAAAGCATCGAAAACCTGTTGATGAATAAGACTCAATTTAGCAGTCAAGTCGTAAAGGTAGTCTATCAACATAGGGTATTCTATAGAACAAAATTCCTTAGGCCTTGGCACACCCCAGATATTTGCCGGGCGACCAAAGACTATCTCGTAAGGGCTAAGCCCCACTCTAGAATGTACAGTTGCTCTCGTTGATAACAAGGCCAAAGGAAGTGCGTCTGGCCAGGCTAAACCTGTGGATGCTTGTATTTTAGCTATTTTCAGCTTGAGGGTGCCATTGTAACCCTCCACTAAACCAGCAGACTGGGGATGGTTTGCACTGTGAAATTTCTGTTTCAGCCCTAGGCCGGCACACACACTCTGCATAACTTTCCCTATAAACTCACTTCCGTTATCTGACCATACAATCCGTGGCATTCCATATCTAGGGAAAAATTCTTTGAGAAGAATTTTGGCAGTTGATAGGGCAGTGTTGTCTTTTAGTGGGTATGCTTCTATCCACCTGGAAAAAGCACAAACTACCACCAGGACATACTTCAAATTATTGCAGCGCTCCATGTGAATGAAGCGTACTTCCCTCTGTGTGCGTGGAACACTCATCTGTGTAATTGCTTTTATTCTTTCTGGGGTCAACTTCCTTCCCTCCTTTGACAAGAGATGACCTAGGTAGGTCACTTCTTGGCAGCAGTATTGCATTTTCGAAGGTGACACCTTGTGATTCAAATTAGACAAATGATGCAATAAGGAAATTGTAGCTGCTTTGCAAGTTTCCTTGTCATCGGCAGCCACTAAAAGATCGTCTACGTACTGTACTAGGGCAGAACCTGGAGGAAGGACAAAAGAATCTAACTGGCTTTTTAATGCTTGACTATAAATGGATGGACTCTCACAATAGCCTTGTGGAGCGCGTTTAAATCTGAAACTGCGACCTCCTAGACAGAAGCCGAAAATATCTCTACTTTCTTCTGCTATCGGAATGCTGAAAAAGGCATTCTTTAAGTCAATAACTGAGAACCATGTGGCTGTAGCAGGAATCAATGTTAGCAAGGCAGTAATGTCCGGAACCACAGGAAACTGCGGAACCACAATCTTATTAACTTCTCTAAGGTCTATGACAAACCTGTACACTGGAGGTTTTGTAGGATCAGTTTGTTTCAGAATCGGCAATACAGGACTATTACAGACATTTCCTCTAGTTTCTTCAACCACACCTTTCTTAATCAAATCTTGCACAATCAATAAAAGTGCACGCTCTCCTTCACTAGATATTTTATATTGGGGAATTCTTGGAAATTTCACATTTGTTTTCAAGGTTACCACATACGGTGGAATTTCTAAGAGACCTACATCATTAGGACCAGTCGCCCAAAGAGAATCAGGGAGTGAGCGTAACTCTGGCGGGAGTGCGTCCATTGACAAGTACATCGGAGAGGTGATATTTTTACCTAACGTGAGTTGTACTCCTTCCGGAGAACAGTACAATGTCGCATATAGTCGTTTTAACAAATCTAAACCAAGCAGATTTTCATTACAACCTGTCGTCAAAATCAGGGGTGCTTTCAATTGGCACGGTCCAACAGAAATAGACAAAGGACTAGATATCGGGTTGTAAACAGGGGCGCCTGAAAAACCTACGGAAACATTTGTTGAGCCGGACAAAGGTGCGCCAGGGAGTTTCGCATGAATGATAGAACTTTTTGCGGCACCAGTATCCAACAGAAACGGTTCGACTACACCTGATGTTGCTACTGCGACATAAGGCCCACTCTGATCCACTGGAACTGATACTACTCCCTCTCTCTGTCCATGGCTGTCCTAGTACCCATTTTGTTGAAAACCCTCATCTACTTCACAATAGTCCTCAACAAGATATTGTTGAGATCTATTTTGCTGAGTAGATTGTCCATTTCGTTGATCAAAGTGATTGGAGGGACGATCATTCGTTTGTGGAAGCATAGCACCTCGTCCTCGACCTCTAGAATTCTGTACAAAACCACCACGACCTCTCTGAGCTGCTGCTGCATTATTTTGCGCTAAGATTGGACATTCATTTTTATAGTGACCCTCTTTCTTACAGTACGCACACTGATTCCACTGATATTGAGGTCTTGACGAGCTATAATCTGACCTTTGGTATGAACCTTGCTGCGTATTAGTTTGATTCGTGCGAGGCGGATACGCCTGCTGCAAAAGAACTTTAGTTTTTAAATCTTTCGTTTTCTTCTCTGATTTTTCCTTCTCCTCTTTATCCCTATTTTCGTAGTACTGTGCAGTTGCAAGTATTTGCGCTGTTGTGGATACAGCCCACGCACTTTCTGAGTCTTTTAATTTATTGCATAATTCAGGTAACAAATTATGCTCAAATTTATCGACAAACAGTCTTTGTCCTCCTTCTGTACTCATGTCCTGACCACTATGATCTACAAAAGTCTCTTCAAACCTCGTGAAAAAGTCGGAGACACTTTCGTCTTTCTTCTGCCTGCATGCTGACAGCTTGTCCCAATTCACACGCAATGCTGGCATCAGAGTCTTCATTAGATCAATTATTCTACCTGGAAGATTAGCAATTAGAGGTTCGGGTTTTGCACCACCTGTTTGCTGACCATCTGCTGCAGTGATAGCTGCCCAATCACCACCTAAAGCAGCTTGATGATCCTCTCTACGAATTTTGGCCCACACTGGTTGCGGAACTACATTGCCAAATAACATATCAATGTCGGCTAAGTTCATTATACAAGCCTCAACTGTCTGTGTTAATTCCTTGTAATATCCAGCAGGATTCTTGCGTGGATCTGGCAAGGCCTGTTTCACCGCTAGCACTTCAGCTCGCTTCCATGGAATGTGTATCCATACTCTTTGGAACTGTGCTGGAGCAGCTGCAATACCTGCATTATCATCACGTTGTATTGCTTCGCGCCAGATTGGAGGAACTTCCCTCATAGGATATTGGCGACTTAGCTTCATTTTACCTTTTTCTAAATCTCTCGGTGAACGAAGAGATGGATCATTCCTAAAACTTAAAATAAGTTCCATCGCTTCCTTTATATTATCACCCACTATCATTCCAGCAGCAAACTCTTTTTGAACTTTAATTAAATCTTCCAAATCTGATTCTACATCATCTTCTTCTATTTCTTCACGTAACAACGAGCACATCTCATCAAAGACGTACCGTTGTGTTGGTTCCCCCCACTGCATAAATGTGTCTAGCACATCTCTCGTACTATATCTTCTACTCTTCGAAATCCATCTGAGAGCCGTGGAATCTAAAATTCCCCGTTCCTCAGTACTTGGAAGCTGACTACGTCTCTGAACTGAACCAGGAGTAGGAGTCTTAATTAAAGTTTTTATAAAGGAGACAGCAGATTAGTAACAGAATCAGTGATTCTTCGACGAACAGAAAGTGGAGTTAGCACACTCGCAGACGTAGAAAACGCAGTAGAGGTAGGAATAGATAACGGAACAGTAGGAGTATCAAGAAAAATAGTTTGTGGAACAGTAGGTACAGATGTAGGTATAGAGGCTGGCAGTGCAGGAAGAGGAGGAGCTGTAGGAACATTCACATTCATCACAAGAGGTACGGGAACTTGATTCTGAGGGACAGGAGCAAGAACACCAGGTTGTCCAGCAACCGGCAATTGAACATTCGGGACAAGTGGAACCGCAGCACCTTGTGCATACGGTGGAGGTGACCGTAACAGATAAGATAACAGAGGATCGTTTTCGGAATCCTCCAGTATCTTAGCCATTTTCGATGGCAAGGCAGGATAGCACTTGTCAATCGCTAGATTATGTTCTCTAATGGCTACATCTATGGCCTTCTCACACTCGTTAGCCTGCAACTGTTTAGCCGCTTGCTCTAGAGTTAACTCTTCTTGTTCTTTCTGTTCTTTCTTCAACCTCTTCATTTCTCTTTGTTTGGATTCTTTTCGCCAATAACGGAAAGAATCAAACATTGCCGGCCGGGCTTTCTTCCTAAACAATTTCGCTTCTAAGTTGTCGAGAATCTTGGGTTCAAAACTACCATGTAGTGGCCAACTAAGGACACCATCCTTCGCAGTGTAACGGACCCATACCTCATTATAAGATATAGGACCCACACCGTGTTTACAATATAAATCATATAGGGGAGTCCCAATCGGAGGAACCAGACAAGAGTCCTCCAATCGTGAGTCACGGTTGCAACCAAAACAAGACAACATTTTCCGACTTACCATTTTTCAGTCCGGAACACAAAACAAACAAAACACAAAACAGATATGTGCACTTGAACCAAGAATTTAGGCCTACCAAAACGAACTGTTGTATCGATACCCAAACTAAACCAAATAGATTATCTTAACTAGAACAACCTGTGATAATCCTGCCAAGAACCAAACCAAACCAAGAACCAATCAAGGATTTTAACAATCCTCACAAAGTAACCAGCTAGCTATCACTAAATACTTAACTGAGTCACTGAAGACGTCACCAAGGAGAAACCCGTCACGTTTCGCCGTACTAAGGACTGCACCTCGGGTCCAAGACAGGGCGACGGTCAAGGCAACGGCCCACTGCAGCCGTCCTGAACGGGAAACCCTCGTGGAAGAGAACTTCGGGCCACTTTTGCGATATGCCGGGATCGATGAAGTGGGGCGCCTCCCTCAGGAATCTTCACACGAAGCTTCTCGAACTCTTCAGGCTTTTGGACCGGTACCGAATGACGTCGCCCCACGTTGGGCGCCAATTGGAGTTCTGGACTTTTTGGTTCCGTCCAGAGGTGTCAGGGAACAACACCCAAAGACCCCGGAGTTCCACCTGCCTTGGTGCACAAATGAACAGAAACACGGGCTTCTCGATGGTGGCGTCAAAGACCAAAGGTTTATTACTGCAGGGACACAGAAATCACAGAAACTACGCATGGGCAGTAACTAGGAGCCTGTTCAAATTGTACAAAGCGGGTTGCTCCTTATATACTAGTTTTTGCCCTTCAGGCGAATTCTTCACATGTTGGTACATTCCCAAAACCTTTGTGTCATAAACAATAAATATTTGGCGTGCACAGGAACCGTTGATAAAATCTGATACAAAACATCTACGAAGAGGGGTTCCCACTAGTTCGTCACAATTCCCTGTCAATATTGCATTCAGGACCCGGACCGCCTCATCGTAAAGTTTGTTACCTCCCCCTAATAAAGTTTCAGAAAGAAAGGAACGGAGTCAGGTGTGGAAGATAGGAAAGCGGGATAAGAGATGCTTGTGGGTTGTAAATGGGCAAGGCTACCGGCTTCGGCCGCCTAATCATGATCAGGACAATGGACACGAAGACCAGTTTGGCAGGACTGGACTCGGGCAGAGGAGGCAGCCTTTGTCGAGTCATGCAGCTACAGCGTGATCTGGTTTAAGGTGCACGTGTCATGAAAGAGGTGAATCTCCGGCTAAGGCTACGTGTCCTTAATCGTAATGAAGTGATCAGAGGTTATTGCGTATGTGAGGGCAAGAAACACAAAATGGCTGCCATGATCTAAGATGGATGCCGTGGGTAGATCAGAAATATGTCAATAGAAGGAGTGCTCTTGCTTGTAGCGTAGCGAAAACACCAGGGTATGCTAAATGGATCATTTGCGGTTCACTGATACCAATATTATGTATTTCCGACAAACTTGAAAACACGGGTTCAAATCGTCATGGAACCGTCACGGAACCTCAATAAGTCCACCCCTGCACCCACCACACCTACCTTTCCCACTCCTGTCCCTGCTGGGCCTAGTCCTGCCCCCGATGATGCCCCCCAAGGGTCAACATTCAATTAGCTACTCCATGTGCAGGCAAGTTAGGGGTAGATGGCCCCCCCAACTTCCCCCTCCAAGGACCTTTGTGTGGACTGGCCTTTGGCCTTATTTGAGCACATACTCATTTTTGCACATCTTATTTTTTCCTGCTGAATAAAGCCTTTTATTTTACGTTCAACAATATTGCATTTCAGGTACTTGATGTTGGTGATGAGGGGCCTGAAGTTGGTGTCCTGGTAATGTTTTGGAGTTCTGAAAGATGTTTTTTGTTGATGATCATGAGGTGGACCATGGTATCTGTGTGCCATCACAA
Organism: Lissotriton vulgaris; assembly: GCF_964263255.1. Lineage (NCBI taxonomy): Eukaryota > Metazoa > Chordata > Amphibia > Caudata > Salamandridae > Lissotriton > Lissotriton vulgaris. The sequence continues at coordinate 1,210,893,927 of NC_141693.1, read as the reverse complement.
TGTCTCTGCATTTAATCATTGGTTGTATGTGTTCAGTTTGGCTAGAGACATTGTACCAAGGAGTGTTCCTTCCTATGTGGCACCTGACATCTTCACTGCAGATAGTTGCACAATTGTTGTGCTGACATGTGTGCAAATTTCCTTTTTTGGTGACGGTTGCCTTCAACAAGAGCCATGCCTGCTCACAGATGTCTACTGCTCATTCTTCTGTGCCATCCTTGCAACTCACTATACTTGTGTTTTGAGTATGTACAAATGCCTTCAGGGACACATTCACCCTTTTCACCATTATGCATGTGTGTAATCACAGCCTACCCCTATGTTGGGGATTGTTATGCAGGGTATTTGGGCGCATGACTCACAATTTTGTGCATTGTATCTAAGGGGTTTCAACCCTAAACCTTCCATGAGAGACTACATCTTGGTGGTCTGACCAACACCTGGACATTCATATCAGTCCAGGGATGTGCGTGACAGTGTGTGTTCCCTTGCGCTCTCTTTGTTTGGTAGGCTGTGACATCACTATACACTATTGTGTCATGATGGTAGGGTGTGTATTTTGCCTGCAGCCTCCTTGGGTGGGTAGCATGTGGAATTTGACATTACACCTACATGTGTTGTGTCACGCAGTGTGTGAAAGTAATCCATCCTCCAGGGAGTGGGACACTGCTGTAAGTGATGTGTTGCTATGGCACTATCATTATAGTCACAAGTTAGGGATGTGCACATACCCCCATGTCATTGTGGTATGCTGATGATGATGTACCCCCCCTATTTCTGGGCACTGCTGGGAGTCATATCCACTCACCCCCATACGGTTGGCCACTGCTGGGAGTCCAATGCACCAACCCCTCATATGTATGGCCACTGATGGGAGTCCTATGCTCCCACCCCTCATATGTCAGACCACTGCTGGGAGTCCTATGCACCCACCCCTCATATGCCTGACCACTGCTGGGAGTCCTATGCACTCACCCCACATATGTCTGGCCACTGCTGGGAGTCATATCCACCACCCCCATGCTGTTGGCCACTGCTGGGAGTCATATCCACCCACCCCTCATATGTCTGGCCACTCTTGGGAGTCCTGTGCACCCACCCCTCATATGTCTGGCCACTGCTGGGAGTCCTATGCACCCACCCCTCATATGTTTGACCACTGTTGGGAGTCCTGTGCACCCACCCCCCATATGTCTGGCCACTGCTGGGAGTCCTATGCACCCACCCCTCATATGTCTGGCTACTGCTGGGAGTCCTGTGCACCCACCCCATACTGTTGGCCACTGCTCGGAGTCATATTCACCCATCCCTCATATGTCTGGCCACTGCTGGGAGTCATATCCACCCACCCCCATACTGTTGGCCACTGCTGGGAGTCATATCCACCCACCCCATGCTGTTGGCCACTGCTGGGAGTCATATCCACCCACCCCTCATATGTCTGGCCACTCTTGGGAGTCCTATGCACCCACCCCTCATATGTCTGGCCACTGCTGGGAGTCCTATGCACCCACCCCTCATATGTTTGACCACTTCTGGGAGTCCTGTGCACCCACCCCCCTTATGTCTGGCCACTGCTGGGAGTCCTATGCACCCACCCCTCATATGTCTGGCTACTGCTGGGAGTCCTGTGCACCCACCCCATACTGTTGGCCACTGCTCGGAGTCATATTCACCCATCCCTCATATGTCTGGCCACTGCTGGGAGTCATGTCCACCCACCCCCATACTGTTGGCCACTGCTGGGAGTCATATCCACCCACCCCATACTGTTGGCCACTGCTGGGAGTCCTATGCACCCACCCCTCATATGTCTTGCCACTGATGGGAGTCCTATGCACCCACCCCTCATATGTCTGGCCACTGCTGGGAGTCCTGTGCACCTACCCCTCATATGTCTGGCCACTGTTGGGAGTCCTGTGCACCCAACCCTCATATGTCTGGCAACTGCTAGGAGTCCTGTGAACCCACCCCCATACTGTTGGCAACTGCTGGGAGTCATATCCACCCACCCCTCATATGTCTTGCCACTGCTGCGAGTCCTATGCATCCACCCCATACTGTTGGCCACTGCTGGGAGTCCTCTGCACCCACCCCCTCATAGGTCTGACCACTGTTGGGAGTCCTATGCACCCACCCCTATATGACTGAATACTGGTCGTAGTGATGTACACCACCCCCACCCCTTGAAGCAGGACACTGCTGGCCCAGACCTGCACATACCAATGTGAAGGTAATATGCAGGGCCAGATCGACGAGTACCCTTACGTTTGTGCTGTACGCAGGGGTTGCTGGACACGCCCCCCAGGTAACCGGACATTGGTGGTGATGTATGGCATACAGATTATGGGGTGGGACTTTGGTATGGGTGATGTTTTCCGCCCCTCATCCCCCTAACCCCTGGCTTTTCTTCTCGCACCAGGTCCTAGGCATACAGGACTGGGGTGTCACAGACAATTTGGTTGAGATCGTGTGTGTGCCCTCGTATCACTATTGTAATGTGGCCATACGTAAGCATGTGATACACACCATACCCTTACATTCCCGGAGTGTGTGTGCCTCGTTTCACTATTGTTATGGTGCCGTATGCGAGCGTGTGAAACGCACGTACTCCAACAATCCTGGCATGTGTGCACATCGTATCACTATTGTAATGGTGCCATATGCGAGCATGTGATACCCACCGTACCCCTACATTCCTGGCAAATGGGTGCCTCGTATCACTATTGTTATGGTGCCATACGCGAGCGTGTGAAAACACACCGTACCCCAACATTCCTGGTGTGTGTGCGCATCGTATCACTATTGTTATGGTGCCATACGCAAGCACGTGATACGCACCATACCCCTACATTCCTGGTGTGTGTGTGCCTCGTATCACTATTGTAATGGCGCCATACGCGAGCGTGTGAAACGCACTGTACCCCCACATTCCTGATATGTGTGTGCCTTGTATCACTATTGTAATGGTGCCATACGTGAGCTTGTAAAACGCACTGTACCCCAACATTCCTGGCATGTGTGCGCATTGTATCACTATGTTCTAGGGGGATGTCTGACTCCCCCTAGAACCCTGCTCCCTTGCTATCTTAAAAACTTGCTGCCCCTGTGGTGAATCTTAGACTGTTAAATGACTGGACCAGGTGTTAGTTCCTTCTAGTTGGAAGCAAGCTCTGCTGCTCTCTCTGCTTAAGATGCCATCGGCTGACCCTAAAGTTCTTTGCAATTTTAGACCCATCTCACTCCTGCCTACGGTTGCTACACTACTTGGGAAAAGGGTAAACAGGCAGATATCACATTTAATTGAGTCTAATCATAAGCTGCATGACTCTCATTCAGGTTTCTGTGCTGGTTAAACCACCAAGTCTGCCCATCTTGAAGTCTCAGACTGCATTAAAGAAAATTTGGATTTCAACACTCCAGTTAGGGTAATGCTACTTGACCTTTCCTCACTTTTGGATACGGTCCCCAAGGCTGATTTCCTGGCAAGAATAAAATAGTCCTGTTATGTCTAAAAGCCTTAATTACTGACCGTTCCCAGGCCCTCTTCTTGACACCGTTTACCTCTGCTCCAAAACCATTACAGTGTGGTGTGCTTCGGGGCTCGACGTTGAGCCCCACACCCTTCAGTATATATATGGAGCAACTGGCAAACTAGTCGAGTCTTGGTGATTGAGGGTTGTATCATACGCAGATGATACCCAATTAATCAATGTCTTTCAGGAAAACGAGCCTGCCACCCTGTGATTCTTCAAACTCTGTCTCAAAGCAGTTGTAGACTGGATGAAAGAAAGCTGTCTAAAACTTAACACAGATAAGACTGAGATCCTTTTCTGTGGCATCAAAACCTCTCCTGGGCCCAGCATCTGGTGGCCATCTGACCTGGGTGCCCCCGTCTGGCTCCAGTGGTAAGAAATCGAAGGGCAAAATTTGACTCTCAGATTTCCTTTGAGCCCCAAATCAAGGCAATATCCTCCACCTGTTTCTTCACACCAACAGGCACATGCATCAATATTGCATTTTGCGATTCCTTAATTGCGAAAAATAAGGAATCGCAATTAAGGAATTGCAAACTGCAATGAATCAAGAAATCGCTATAAAAATAGCTATTTCTTAAAATTCCTTAATTGCGATTCTCTAATTGAGAATCGCAATTAAGGAATACTTCCCCATCCATTCGTATGGGCCTAGAGGCCCATAGGAATGAATGGAAAGACATTCTTAATTTGCAATTCACCATTAAAAATTCTCAAATTAAGAATGCAATTTCAAGGGTGCAGGGGTGTCCAAAGGACACCCTGTTGCACCCTTGAAATCTGCTTAGGAGTACATTTTGCACACTCACATGCCCCAAGGGCATGTGTGTGTGTAAAATGGAACTTTGAAAAATGCACTTTAGTGCATTTTTCTAAGTTTTCGCAAATTACCATGAAGGTCAACTTCATGGTAATTTGATCCCCTTATTTGCGAATTCAGAAATTTTTAAAGTTTGATGCATTGCATTTAAGGAAACTCAATTTGAGATTCCTTAAATGCAATCGCAATTTAAGAAATAGCAATTTTGTGATTTCTTAAATTGCGAAAATAACAAAAATGTTAATGCATCCCAAAAATGTGAATTGCATTTGCAAACGGCCGAATTTTGCGATTCGCACCGTTTGCGAATGCAATTTCCTTTGATGCATGTGGCTGTAAGGTCCTTAAGAAAGATGCTGCATCTTATCACTGTGGGTTTTCACAAAATGTCAGTTCATACCTTGATCACCTCCAGGTTGGATTTTTCCAACAGTTTGTACGTGGGAATGCCTGCTTTCTTGATCCAGCATCTTCAAATCATTCAGAACGCTTTCGCCCATCTAACTCTCAAGATTTCCCTCACCGGGCTGCAACGTCAGGTCACCTACGACATCTTGATTGACTCCCAGTGAATAAATAGATCCAGTAAAAAACATTCATTTTTGCTTTTAGGGCCTACACCTACAAACGTCCTCTTTATCTCAGGTACCTCTTTAAACCTTGTGTCCAAGAGAGATAGTTGAGATATAACAAACTTAAAGTCTTCAAACCCACATGCATTCACAAGGACTTAAGAGGGGTAGATTATGTTGTTTTACTAGCCTTGAAGTTGTGGAATGCTCTTTCTCTTGGCTTGAGAAGTAGCCCGACAGAATCTATTTTCAGAAAATGTCTTAAGGGCAGATTTCCAATAGGTTTGCGCTGGTGCTCGCATGACGTAAAGCGTCTCAAAACCTCGCACACATTTTTAGATAGGAGCAAGTAAGTATTTGCACCATATTTTAAAGTTAGCTCGATGCACAAACAGTTTTGCATCTCTCTGCGCCAAAGTCAATTTAATGTATGAGTGGGTGTGTCAGGGCGTTAACCAACCAAAAAGCTCTAAAACCCTGTAGGCACAGGTATTTACAAGAATCACTCAAAGTGACATAAAGCAGCGCAAAAAAGATTAGCACTGAAAAAATTGTGCGGGTACAAAACAGGCACAAAAAGAGCTGGAGCAATATACTGGGAGATCTACCAGCAGAAGCACAACAAATATCTACTGGCTGTGGCAACCATGGAGATTGTTATTGTCCATCACCTTCAGAGGGTAGTTGCCTTGGCGCAAAAGAAAACACAGAGGAAGGAATGTATCTACAAACAGAGAATATCACTCATCTGCATGGAGATACTGGTAGCTGGATCCCCTTCTGACTGCTACATTACAGGAATGGGTTGCGGGGCAAGGTTCTCTGCCATTTCTTGTGTTTGGACTTCCACCAAAATACCTCGCATCCTTTTGCGGTGTTTTGCACTTTTTTTAAGGACGTGCTTGATGCACATATGTTTTGTGCTTCGACGCGAGACAATTCTTGTGCATACACTAGTTCGTGACGCCTCTAGTTGTCAAATTTACGCAGTGCTATTTACTTTCACGCATGCAGCGCTAAGGTTTTCTGGCGAAGCACGAATTCTACTCGACCTTCTAAAATCTGCCCCTTAATACCTTATTCCTGCCTTGACATAATTTAGGAACGCAATAGTTAGGTTTCTTGTAGGTGTTCTCTTCGTCAGCATAAGGATGCCTCTTCAGAGGTAGCTGTGTGCTTTATAAATGTATTGTATTGTATTGTATTGTATTGTATTATATTCCCCAGAACCAAAGTCAGTAGCTCTGGCCATTAGGCCACATTCATATTTCTTAATTAATTTCTAAAAGTCATACACTAGTAGAATGGTTGTGCATGATTACGTTTAGTGAGCATATTCTCTGTTGGAATGGTTATATGAAGTAAAAAAAATCAGCAACAAATACATGGAGTCTTTCTTGGGAATATTTGCAAGGATTTGTTTTAAAAAAGGGATTGTGGGACACTGTTTAGCAATTCTCCATTGGTGAACAAACTAGGCAAGTCATTTAAATGTTACTTACATATAGACCATGACTTTTGCAGCCCACCGAAAATTACCTTCTGACAATCAATTAATACACTTGTAGAGTACGCTACTCACCCGTGAGGGTCTCAAGGCGCTGGGGGGGGGGGAGGGGGCGGGGGTTCGAAGAGCCAGGTCTTGAGGTGTTTTCTGAATGTGAGGTAGTCCTGGGTCAGACGTAGGTGGGCGGGGAGGGAGTTCCACGTCTTGGCCACCAGGTAGGAGACTGATCTTCCTCCGGCAGTGGTTCTGTGGATCCGTCGGATGGTGGCGAGGGCGAGGCTTGCGGAGCGGAGTTTGCGTGTTGGAGTGTAGAACATGAGGTGGTTGTTGAGGTATTCGGGGCCTATGTCGTGGAACGCTTTGTGTGCGTGGGTGAGGAGCCTGAACGTGAGCCTTTTGGTGATGGAGAGCCAGTGCAGGTCTCTCAGGTGTGCTGATATGTGACTGTGGTGGGGGATGTCAAGTATGAGTCATGCGGATACCTTCTGTATGCATTGGAGTCTTTTCTGAAGTTTGATTGTGGTTCCTGCGTATAGGGCGTTCCCGTAGTCTAGTCGGCTGGTGACGAGGGCCTGGGTGACCGTCTTTCTAGTTCCGGTAGGGATCCACCGCAAGATCTTATGGAGCATGCGCAGGGTGTTGAAGCATGAGGATGAGATGGCGTTGACTTGCTTGGTCATCGTGAGAGAGGATTCCAGGATGAATCCCAGGTTGCATGCGTGGTCAGTGGGTGTCGGTGCGGTGCCCAGTTCAGTGGGCCACCAGGAGTCGTCCCAGGTGGATGGGGTGGGTCTGAGGATGAGGACCTCTGTCTTGTCTGAGTTCAGTTTCAGACGGCTGAGTTTCATCCATTCAGCAACGTTTTTCATTCCTTCCTGGAGGTTGAGTTTGGCGGTGCCTGGGTCTTTGGTGAGGGAGAGTATCAGCTGGGTGTTGTCAGAGTATGAGATGATGCTGAAGCTGTGTTTGCGTGCGATGATGGCGAGGGGACTCATGTAGATATTGAAGAGAGTTGGGCTGAGCGATGAGCCTTGGGGTACGCCGCAGATTTTCACGGCAGCTGAGGAGCGGAAGGAAGGGTGGCGGACTCGCTGGGTTCTGTCGGAGAGTAACGAGATGATCCAGTCCAGGGCTGAGGTTCCGTGAGGTTCCGTGACGGTTCCGTGACGACTTGAACCCGTGTTTTCAAGTTTGTCGAAAATACATAAAATTGGTATCAGTGAACCGCAAATGATCCATTTAGTATATCCTGGTGTTTTCGCTACGCTACGAGCAAGAGCACTCCTTCCAAAGACACATTTCCGATCTACCCACGGCATCCATCTTAGATCATGGCCGCCATTTTGTGTTTCCTTGCCCTCACATATGCAATAGCCTCTGATCATTTCATTCACTCCACTTTGATTAAGGACACGTAGCCTTAGCCGGAGATTCACCTCTTACATGACACGTGCACCTTAAACCAGATCATGCTGTAGCTGCATGACTCGACAAAGGCTGCCTCCTCTGCCCGAGGCCAGTCCTGCCAAACTGGTCTTCGTGTCCATTGTACCTGATCATGATTAGGCGGCCGAAGCCAGTAGCCTTGCCCATTTACAACCCACAAACATCTCTTATCCCGCTTTCCTATCTTCTGCACCTGGCTCTACTCCTTTCCTTCTGGGCCTTTATTAGGGGGAGGTAACGAACTTTACGATGAGGCGGTCCGGCTCTTGAATGCAATATTGACAAGGGATTGTGATGGACTGGTGGGAACCCCTCTTCGTGATGTTTGGTATCAGATATTATCGACAGTTCCTGTGTAACGCCAAATATTTATTGTTTAGAGACACAAAGGTTTGGGAATGTACCGACATGTGAAATATTTGCCTAGAGCACAATTTTTAGTATATAAGGAGCAACCCACTTTGTACAAATCGAACAGGCTCCTGGTTACTGCCCGTGTGTAGTATCTATGACTTCTGTGTCCCTGCAGTAATAAACCTTTGGTCTTTGACGCCACCATCGAGAAGCCCGTGTTTCTGTTCATTTGTGCACCAAGGCAGGTGGGACTCCGGGGTCTTTGGGTGTTGTACCCTGACACCTCTGGACGGAACCAAAAAAGTCCAGAACTCCAATTGGCGCCCAACGTGGGGCGACGTCATTCGGTACCGGTCCAAAAGCCTGAAGAGTTCGAGAAGCTTCGTGTGAAGATTCCTGAGGGAGGCGCCCCACTTCATCGATCCCGGCATATCGCAAAAGTGGCCCTGACGTTCTCTTCCACGAGGGTTCCCGTTCAGGACGGCTGCAGTGGGCCGTTGCCTTGACCGTCGCCCTGTCTTGGACCCGAAGTGGTGCAGTCCTTAGTACGGCGAAACGTGACGGGTTTCTCCTTGGTGACGTCTTCAGTGACTCAGTTAAGTATTTAGTGATAGCTAGCTGGTTACTTTTGTGAGGATTGTTAAAAATCCTTGATTGGTTCTTGGTTTGGTTTGGTTTTGTCAGATTATCATTGGTTGATCTAGTTACGATAATCTATTTGGTTTAGTTTGGGTATCGATACATCAGTTCGTTTTGGTAGGCCTAAGTTCTTGGTTCGAGTGCACATATTTGTTCCGTGTTTGTTTGTTTTGTGTTCCGGACTGAAAATGGTAAGTCGGAAGATGTTGTCTTGTTTTAGTTGCAACAGTGACTCACGATTGGAGGACTCTTGTCTGGTTCCTCCGATTGGGACTCCCCTATATGATTTATACTGTAAATATGGTGTGGGTCCTATAACTTATAATGAGATATGGGTCCGTTATTGTAAAAAGGATGGTGTCCTTAGTTGGCCACTGCATGGTAGTTTTGAACAAGAGATTCTCGACAACTTAGAAGCGAAATTGTTCAGGAAGAAAGCCCGGCCGGCAATGTTTGACTCTTTTCGTTACTGGCGAAAAGAATCCAAACAGAGAGAAATGAAAAGGTTGAAGAAAGAACAAAAAGAACAAGAAGAGTTAACTCTAGAGCAAGCGACTAAACAGTTGCAAAATAATGAGTGCGAGAAGGCTATAGATGTAGCCATTAGACAGCATAACTTAGCGATTGACAAGTGCTATCCTGCCTTGCCATCGAAAATGGCTAAGATATTGGAGGATTCCGAAAACGATCCTCTGCTATCTTATCTGTTACGGTCACCTCCACCGTATGCACAAGGTGCTACGGCTCCACTCATCCCGAATGTTCAATTGCCGGTTGCTGGACAACCTGGTGTTCTTGCTCCTGTTCCTCAGAATCAAGTTCCTGTACCTCCAGTGATGAATATAAATGTTCCTACAGCTCCTCCTCTTCCTACACTGCCAGCCCCTATACCTACCTCTATACCTACTGTTCCAGAAACTATTTTCCTCGATACTCCTACTGTTTCGTCATCTATTCCTACCTCTACTGCATTCTCTATGTCTGCGAGTGTACTAACTCCACTTTCTGTTCGTCGAAGAATCACTGATTCTGTTACTAATATGCTGTCTCCTATATATAAAACCTTGATTAAGACTCCTACTCCTGACTCTGTACAGAGACGGAGTCAGCTTCCAAGTACTGAGGAACGGGGAGTTTTAGACTCCACGGCTCTCAGATGGATTTCGAAGGGTAGAAGATATAGTACGAAAGATGTGTTAGAGACATTTATGCAATGGGGAGAACCAACGCAACGATACGCCTTTGATGAGATGTGCTCGTTGTTACGTGAAGAGATAGAAGAAGACGATGTCGAATCAGATTTGGAAGATTTAATTAGGGTTCAAAAGGAGTTTGCTGCTGGTATGATAGTGGGTGAGAATATAAAGCAAGCGATGGAACTCATTTTAAGTTTTAGGAGTGATCCATCTCTTCATTCACCGAGAGATTTAGAAAAGGGTAAAGTGAAGCCAAGTCGCCAATATCCTATGAGGGAGGTTCCTCCAATTTGGCGCGAAGCAATACAACGTGATGATAATGCAGGAATTGCGGCTGCTCCAGCACAGTTCCAAAGAGTATGGATACATATTCCATGGAAGCGAGCAGAAGTGTTAGCAGTGAAACAGGCCTTGCCAGATCCGCGTAAGAATCCAGCCGGATATTACAAGGAATTGACACAGACAGTTGAGGCTTGTATAATGAACTTAGCCGACATTGATATGTTGTTTGGTAATGTAGTTCCGCAACCAGTGTGGGCCAAAATTCGTAGAGAGGATCATCAAGTAGCTTTAGGTGGTGATTGGGCAGCTATCACTGCAGCAGATACTCAACAAATAGGTGGTGCGAAACCCGAACCTCTAATTGCTAATCTGCCAGGTAGAATAATAGATCTAATGAAGACTCTGATGCCAGCATTGCGTGTTAATTGGGACAAGTTGTCAGCGTGTAGACAGAAGAAAGACGAAAGTGTCTCGGACTTCTTCACGAGGTTCGAAGAGACTTTTGTAGATCATAGTGGTCAGGATATGAGCACAGAAGGGGGACAAAGATTGTTTGTCGATAAATTTGTGCATAATTTGTTGCCTGAATTATGCAATAAATTAAAAGACTCAGAAAGTGCGTGGGCCGTATCTACGACAGCGCAAATACTTGCGACTGCACAATACTACGAAAATAGGGATAAAGAGGAAAAGGAGAAATCAGAGAAGAAAACGAAAGATTTAAAAACTAAAGTTCTTTTGCAGCAGGCGTATCCGCCTCGTGCGAATCAGACTAATGCGCAGCAAAACTCATATCAAAGGACAGATTATAGTACATCAAGGCCTCAATATCAGTGGAATCAGTGTGCGTACTGTAAGAAAGAGGGTCACTACAAAAATGAATGTCCGATCTTAGCGCAAAATAATGCAGCAGCAGCTCAGAGAGGTCGTGGTGGTTTTGTGCAGAATTCTAGAGGACGAGGACGAGGTGCTATGCCTCCACAAACGAATGATCGTCCCTCCAATCACTTTGATCAACGAAATGGACAATCTGCTCAGCAAAATAGATCTCAACAATATCTTGTTGAGGACTATTGTGAAGTAGATGAGGGTTTTCAACAAAATGGGTACTAGGACAGCCATGGACAGAGAGAGGGAGTAGTATCAGTTCCAGTGGATCAGAGTGGGCCTTATGTCGCAGTAGCAACATCAGGTGTAGTCGAACCGTTTCTGTTGGATACTGGTGCCGCAAAAAGTTCTATCATGCATGCGAAACTCCCTGGTGCACCTTTGTCTGGCTCAACAAATGTTTCCGTAGGTTTTTCAGGCGCCCCTGTGTACAACCCGATATCTGGTCCTTTGTCTATTTCTGTTGGACCGTGTCACTTGAAAGCACCCCTGATTTTGACGACAGGTTGTAATGAAAATCTGCTTGGTTTAGATTTGTTAAAACGACTATATGCGACATTGTACTGTTCTCCGGAAGGAGTACAGCTTACACTGGGTAAAAATATCACCTCCCCAATGTATTTGTCAATGGACGCACTCCCGCCGGAGCTACGTTCACTCCCTGATTCCCTTTGGGCGACTGGTCCCAACGATGTAGGTCTCCTAGAAATTCCACCGTATGTAGTAACTTTGAAAGCGAATGTAAAATTTCCAAGAATTCCTCAATATAAAATATCTAGTGAAGGTGAGCGTGCACTTTTATTGATTGTACAAGATTTGATTAAGAAAGGTGTGGTTGAAGAGACTCGAGGAAATGTCTGTAACAGTCCTGTATTACCGATTCTGAAACGAACTGATCCTACAAAGCCTCCAGTTTATAGGTTTGTCATAGACCTTAGAGAAGTTAATAAGATTGTAATTCCGCAGTTTCCTGTAGTACCAGACATTACTGCCTTGCTAACATTGATTCCTGCCACAGCTACGTGGTTCTCAGTTATAGACCTTAAGAATGCCTTTTTCAGCATTCCGATAGCTGAAGAAAGTAGGGATATTTTCGGCTTCTGTTTAGGAGGTCGCAGTTTCAGATTTAAACGCGCTCCACAAGGCTATTGTGAAAGTCCATCCATTTACAGTCAAGCTTTAAAAAGTCAGCTAGATTCTTTTGTCCTTCCTCCAGGTTCTGCCCTAGTACAGTACGTAGACGATCTTTTAGTGGCTGCCGATGACAAGGAAACTTGCAAAACAGCTACAATTTCACTATTGCATCATTTGTCTAATTTGAATCATAAGGTGTCCCCTTCCAAAATGCAATACTGCTGCCAAGAAGTAACCTACCTAGGTCACCTCTTATCAAAGGAGGGAAGGAAGTTGACCCCAGAAAGAATAAAAGCCATTACGCAAATGAGTGTTCCACGCACACAGAGAGAAGTACGTGCCTTTCTAGGTATTACCTCTTACTGTAGGCAGTGGATCCCAAATTTTTCTCTTTTAGCGAAACCATTGGTAGCTTTGACTGGGAAAAATGTTCCGAGTCCGGTGCCATGGTCTGATGAATGTCAAGAGAGTTTTACTGAATTACGAAAAGCATTGTGTTCAGCTCCTGTATTGGGTACACCTGATTACAGCAAGCCATTCACGCTCTACGTTCACGAAAGAGAAGGTTGCGCGTTGAGTGTTCTGACACAGAAGTTTGGTGATAAACAACGCCCTTGTGCGTATTTCTCATCAACATTAGATCCGGTAGCTAGAGCATTGCCTAGTTGTTTGAGGGCTACAGCGGCAGCTGCAGCTTCCATTCGACAATCTGCTGGTTTGGTGATGAACAATATGCTAGTGGTCATGGTTCCTCATGCAGTGGATACACTCATGAACCGAACGAAGACACAACACCTTACTAGTGCGAGATTATCTGGTTACGAGCTAACATTATTAGCGAGTCATATTCAGATCAAAAGATGCAATGTATTGAATCCAGCAACATTGTTGCCGACTGATCAAGAGTCGAGTGATTCTGAGCCACATGACTGCTATTTCAAAACGGAGGAAGAGACAAAAGGTCGCATTGACTTGAGGGATACTCCCCTATCCGACCCGGATGGTACGCTGTATGTGGACGGGTCATGTTTTAAATTGGAGAATGGTGATGTGACTGCTGCCTACGCGGTAACGACTTTGAAGACGATTGTGGAGACTGCAAGAGTGAGTCAGAATTCTGCCCAAGCTGCAGAATTAATAGCTCTTACGAGAGCGTGTGTTTTAGCTGAGGGAAAGAGAGTGAATGTGTTTACAGATAGTCAGTACGCATTTGGCGTGGCCCATAGTTTTGGCCGGTTGTGGAGAGAAAGGGGTTTCATTACGTCCCATGGGACTAAGATTCAACATGGTCAGCTAGTTAACGACTTGTTGGAATCTCTAACCTTACCGACTGAAGTTGCGATTGTGAAGTGCAGTGCTCATAAAGCAATCATGGATGATGTTGGTCGGGGAAATGCCTTTGCTGATGAAATCGCCAAACAAACAGCTAGAGACACGATGAGTAGAATGTATGTTGCTATGTCTGCAAGATGGATTACTGAGTCTGGAATGTGTGAGGACACTATGGAAAGTGTGAAAGAGATTCAGAAAGAAGCGACTGAGGAAGAGAAACGTGTATGGAGAGAAAGTACGGGCAAGTTGGACTCGAATGGATGTTGGATCGATTTGACAGAACAGCAGCGCTGGATGTTACCTGATGCGTATGTGCTTGCAGTAGTGACGATGGCGCATGGAGTGGCGCACATAAGTTCTAAAGGGATATGTAAAATGTTGGCTCCGGTTTGGAAGAATGAGGGAATCAGTAAGTGTGCAGAGAGAGTGGTGAAAAATTGTATGGTGTGCTTGATGCATAATCCTGGCAAGGGAACTCCAACTCCAGCTGGTCATTTCGCTCCTCCTTCCTGTCCCTTTGAAGTGATTCAGTTAGACTTCATTCACATGGAACGCTGCAACAATTTAAAATACGTCCTGGTGGTAGTTTGTGCTTTTTCCAGGTGGATAGAAGCATACCCACTAAAGGACAACACAGCTCTATCTACTGCTAAAATTCTTCTAAAGGAATTTTTCCCTAGGTACGGAATGCCACGGATTGTATGGTCAGATAACGGAAGTGAGTTTATAGGGAAAGTTATGCAGAGTGTGTGTGCTGGTCTAGGATTGAAACAAAAGTTTCATAGTGCAAACCATCCCCAGTCTGCTGGTTTAGTCGAGGGTTACAATGGCACCCTCAAGCTTAAAATAGCCAAAATACAAGCATCCACAGGTTTGGCTTGGCCAGACGCACTTCCTTTGGCCTTGTTATCAACGAGAGCAACAGTGCATTCTAGAATAGGGCTTTCTCCATATGAGATTGTGTTTGGCCGCCCGGCAAATATCTGGGGTGTGCCGAGGCCTAAACAGTTTTGCTCCATTGAATATCCTATGTTGATAGACTACCTTTACGACTTGACTGCTAAATTAAGTCTTATTCATCAACAGGTCTTTGATGCTTTGCCAAAACCTCCGGAGAGCCCAGGGCATCAGCTGAAACCCGGCGACCACGTGGTGGTCAGAAATTTTGCGAGGACAAAGAATCTTCAGCCTCGCTACATCGGCCCCTTCCAGGTCCTGCTGGCGACGAGGACAGCTGTACGTGTTGCTGGCCGCAAGCACTGGATCCACGCTTCTCACGTAAAGCATGTTCCACTGCCGCTGCCCTACGACGACTGGGTGAAGAAGGGAATTGGTGCCTCCGAATCTGAAATAACTCCGAAATTTGTCCCTTTCAGCGATGCCGATTTAATTACTGACACTTTGAAACTTGACTCTCCTCCTGAAAAGACTGCTTTGAACACTGAACATTTGTCTCCAGCATCAGAAGAAACTTTGCTATCTGCGAACTTAAACTCTGCAACAGTTGCTGGTGATACACTATTTTCCGATCAAACAGTACCAGCAAAGAAAAGATACAACCTTAGAAGCCATAAAAAGGACTAATAAAGCAGGCAACTGCATATTGTGATTTTGATATATACATACATATATTGAACTTTTGCTTTTCAGCCAGGAAGTTTGCTATTGTTTATTGTTTTTAAAAATTGCCTTGCCGTCTGGGTAGCCGTAGGGTCGTGGCTGTGTGCCTAGTTTGAATTTGCAGGGGTCTGACACAAGGTCGATCTTTCTGTTAGTTCTGGGAACTCCCAGGGCTGACAGAGGCATTTTCATCTACGTACACATCATCAGTGGTCGCGAGCGGATTGTAGAAGATGGAGCTTCCTGCGCTGCAACGAGAAAATGTGATTTATGTTCGCAGAAACAGACTTAATAGAATTCTTCACAGCAAATGTTTCTTGATGCAATGTGCCGTTACATTCTTGATTGTTTTAGCAACATTGGTGGGTGGAATTGTCTTTAGCATAAATTTGATTTTTGTGCCAGTTTCTACAGTGCCTCCCCTTGATCCTACTATTTCTACTGTTTCTTCTATACACTCTTTTCACTCATTTCCAGAACATGAGCAAGCCCGACGCTCAGAATTCACCAACAACACTTTTGTACAGCTCTTGCACCAACACCAACTGGTAGTTAACACTACAGACTGCTGGGTGTGTGGCTTGATACCTCACACTATGGATAAAGGTATTCCCTATTTGGTTTTGCCTTACAGCTATAATGGATCATTTCAGGCCTTCCAAACCATCTTTGCTTATGCCCTTGAAACCTATCCTCCACGTCCACCGCGTTCCACTAAATATAACTCTGCCAACAAAGCCTTAGTCCAGGGAATTATTGACATGGTCAAGGACGTCAATAATACTCCATCTTACCCTAGAGACGAATTGCGAGTATATTTAAGTTGGAATACTTCAGAGTATCGCCTTAGTTTAGGAGAAAGCAAGCGTAAAAGCTCAACTCCAATCTGGGTCGTACCTCACCGAGGTCAGGTCTGTTTACAAGGTAATGGGAGAAATCCGAGAGCTCAGCTAGGGAGGAGTGAGTGCGTAGAGACTTATGTGTTTCCGGCTAACTCTTCTCCTGCCTTCCTCACTGCTAGGGGTACCTATTTCATTTGTCGAGACAGAGCTTATACATGGTTGCCTGCTGACTTCTCAGGATCATGTTATATTGCTCGATTGTTGCCTCCGACATACACTGCTTCACCGGATTACCACAGAACAAGAGTAGCGAGAGGTGTCTTCAGCAAGGAAGATACCGCTGGTCAGGAAGCTGGAGACTTCTTCAAAGGCTTCCTTCCGTTCTGGGGGCCTATGGCCAATAGTAGAAACATACGTCAGCTAACACGGGTAGTTGAATCTACTATTACCGAAACTGCTGGTGCCCTTAGCAATCTGACAGCTGAGCTTCAGGCGGATAGGCTCATGACGTTGCAGAACCGTATGGTTCTAGATGTTATACTTGCAGACCGAGGTGGGGTATGCAGAATGATCCAATCGAGCTGCTGTGTCTTTATTCCTAATAATGCTCCAACAGTTTACGAGGCGATCTCTAAGTTGCACAAGATTTCAGACTCCATACATGTAGACAAGGGAAACTGGTCCTTCATGGAATGGGTTTGGACTCTGATCTCAGCGTGGGGATGGAAGGTTCTAATGGTCATTGGTGTCATCTTAGTATTCCTATTCTCATGTTGTCTGATTATCCAGTGTGGTCCTGCTCTGTGTAGTCTTTGTGCTGCGACTTGTCTCAGAAAACCACCTGCGTTTGGAGGAAAGACACGAGAAAGGATGATGATACAACAGCATGTCACTGACCTGATGAGCATAGAACTAGATTCAGACATAGATTGAGTAATTGCCTATGTAAGGGCAAAAGGAGGGTCTGAGGTTCCGTGAGGTTCCGTGACGGTTCCGTGACGACTTGAACCCGTGTTTTCAAGTTTGTCGAAAATACATAAAATTGGTATCAGTGAACCGCAAATGATCCATTTAGTATATCCTGGTGTTTTCGCTACGCTACGAGCAAGAGCACTCCTTCCAAAGACACATTTCCGATCTACCCACGGCATCCATCTTAGATCATGGCCGCCATTTTGTGTTTCCTTGCCCTCACATATGCAATAGCCTCTGATCATTTCATTCACTCCACTTTGATTAAGGACACGTAGCCTTAGCCGGAGATTCACCTCTTACATGACACGTGCACCTTAAACCAGATCATGCTGTAGCTGCATGACTCGACAAAGGCTGCCTCCTCTGCCCGAGGCCAGTCCTGCCAAACTGGTCTTCGTGTCCATTGTACCTGATCATGATTAGGCGGCCGAAGCCAGTAGCCTTGCCCATTTACAACCCACAAACATCTCTTATCCCGCTTTCCTATCTTCTGCACCTGGCTCTACTCCTTTCCTTCTGGGCCTTTATTAGGGGGAGGTAACGAACTTTACGATGAGGCGGTCCGGCTCTTGAATGCAATATTGACAAGGGATTGTGATGGACTGGTGGGAACCCCTCTTCGTGATGTTTGGTATCAGATATTATCGACAGTTCCTGTGTAACGCCAAATATTTATTGTTTAGAGACACAAAGGTTTGGGAATGTACCGACATGTGAAATATTTGCCTAGAGCACAATTTTTAGTATATAAGGAGCAACCCACTTTGTACAAATCGAACAGGCTCCTGGTTACTGCCCGTGTGTAGTATCTATGACTTCTGTGTCCCTGCAGTAATAAACCTTTGGTCTTTGACGCCACCATCGAGAAGCCCGTGTTTCTGTTCATTTGTGCACCAAGGCAGGTGGGACTCCGGGGTCTTTGGGTGTTGTACCCTGACACCTCTGGACGGAACCAAAAAAGTCCAGAACTCCAGGGCTTTGCCTTGGATCCCGGTGTTGTGTAGGCGGGTTATTAGGGTGCAATGACAGACTGTATCAAAGGCGGCTGAGAGGTCTAAAAGGATGAGGGCAGTGGTTTCCCTGTTGTTGAGTAGGGTCCTGATGTCGTCGGTGGCTGCGATGAGGGCGGTCTCAGTGCTGTGGTTGGCTCGAAATCCTGACCGGGATGGATCGAGGGATCCATTGGCCTCTAGGAATGCAGTCAACTGTTTATTGACGATCTTCTCGATCAATTTCACCGGGAAGGGAAGAAGCAAGATGGGGCGGAAGTTTTTAAGGTCTTTAGAGTCCGCTGTGGGTTTCTTCAGTAGGGCATTGATCTCTGCATACTTCCAGCTCTCTGGGAAGGTGGCGGACTCGAGGGAGATGTTTATGACGTTCCGTAGGTGGGGAACGATGATGGTGTCGGCTTTGTTAAAGATGTGGTGAGGGCATGGGTCGGAAGGAGAGTCGGAGTGGATGGTGTTCATGGCGTGGGCAGTGTCTTCGGTGCTGATGGGAGTCCAAGCGCTGAGGGTGGTTGTAGGGGGTGTTGGTTCGGTGGTTCGGGGCGGAGTCCGGGCGCCGAAGCTTTTGTGGATATCGGCGATCTTGCTGTGGAAGAACATTGCGAGGGAGTTGCAGAGGTCTTGCGACAGTCTGATGTTGTTGCTGTTGGCGTTGGGATTGGAGAGCTCTTTTACGATGCTGAAGAGTTCCTTGCTGTTGTGTGTATTGTTGTCCAGCCGTTCTTTGAACGATGTCTTTTTGCTGGTGCGGATCAGCTGGTGGTGTTTGCGGGTGGCGTTTTTGAGGGCTGTCATGTTTTCTGTCATCTGTTCGCGGTGCCAGGTTTTCTCGAGGGATCTGCAGGATTTCTTTGATTCTTTGAGGTCGTCGGTGAACCATGTTGTTTTCCTGTTACTGGTCCGGCCCGGGGGTTCTTCAGTGGTGCAAGGGCGTCGGTGCAGTTGACTATCCACTGTGTGAGGTTTCGGGCTGGGACGTTGGTGTCAGTGGTGTTCATAGGTGGGTTCTGGCTCAGTGATGTGGTTAGCTGGTCTGCAGTGATTTTGCTCCAGCATCTACGGGGATCTGTTGCGGGCGGTGGTGGGATGTGGTCTTCTTAAAGGTGAAGTGGATGCAGCTGTGGTCTGTCCAGTGTAGTCCGGTGGAGTGGCTGAAGGAAACGTGGCTGCTGGCAGAGAAGATGGGGTCGAGCGTGTGACCGGCGTAGTGGGTGGGGGTGTTCACCAAATGCTTGAGTCCGAGGTTGGCGAGGTTGGCCAGTAGGGTGGTGGTGTTGTTGTCATTGTTGTTCTCCAGGTGGAAGTTCAGGTCCTCTAGGAGAATGTAGTCTGATGAGGCTCGGGCATGTGGGCTGATGAAGTCATCGATGGCTTCACTGAATTGTGTGCGTGTGCCCGGGGGTTTGTAGATGAGGGTTCCTCTGAGGATGGTCTTGGGGTTGGTGTGGATCTGGAAGTGTAGGTGTTCGGCGGTGTTGAGGGCATCTTCAGAGTTGGTCGTGACGTCAATGGTGTTCCTGTAGATGATGGCGATTCCTCCTCCAGTTTGGTTGACGCGGTCCTTTTGGGTGATCTTATAGCCGTCCGGGATGGCTATGGCGATGTCAGGGGCGGAGGAGGCATTCATCCAGGTTTCTGTGAGGAAGGCGACGTCTAGTGCTGTTGTGTCGAGGAGGTCCCAGACTTCGACGGCGTGTTTGTGGACTGAGCGTGTGTTTAGCCGGATGCACTTGAGTTGGTTGTTGTGGTTGCCTGGTCTGGGTGGTGGGATGTAAGTTCAGACGCAGGTGAATTTGCAGGTTTGACAGGAGAAGGATCCTTGGGTGCGCTTCAGAGTGGTTTGGTAGCAGGCGGCTGGTCGGCCGGTGTTGAGTGCGTGGAGGGTGGTGGTGTCATATCTTCTTGGCTTCTGGCGGTGGGCGCGGTCCAGGCACGGACGGGTGCAGAAAGGCTTGCCACGCCAGCGGCGCGCCCGCTGCGTGGCCTCCATAAGAAGGGTTAAGGGAGGGAGGAGCAGTTGGGAGGCGGGAGCAGGGTGGCGAATGGGGCAAAAGGGGGGCAGGCCACAGGGTGGCAGCGGCAGGAAGCGCGAGGGAGGGGATCGAGTTGGGGGCAGATGGGTTGGGCATGGGTACTAGGGGCTAGGGAGAAAGGAGACCAAAAAGTTAGCAAGTAATGGCAGACAAAAATGGCACAGAAAGGAAAGGAATGTCACAGAATGGCACAGAAAGGAAAAAGGTCTGGTACAGACGAGAGGACTTGCAGCTAACACAGGTGACACAGCGGGCATCGGGGCAGCGGCGGCACAGGGGGAAAGGAAAATGACACAGAAAGGGAAGGAATGGCACAAAAAGGATAACAAGGAAAGAAAGTCTGGGGCAGACGAGAGGACTTGTGGTTAGTACAGGCGACACAGCAGGCAGAGGGGTAGCGGCGGCACAGGGGGACCGTGTGGCAGCTGAGTGGGTGACCTACCAGGTGACAGGGTCAAAGGCCGCTTCCTTCACCACTGTGCGGCCTCCATAAGAAGGGTTAAGGGAGGGAGGAGCAGCTGGGAGGCGGGAGCAGGGTGGCGAATGGGGCACTAGAGGGGCGGGCCGCAGCGGAGGGAAGTGCGAGGGAGGGGAGCGGGTGGGGGGGAACAGGTACTAGGGGCGTGGAAGAAAGGAGACCAAAAAGTTAGCAAGGAATGGCAGACAAAAATGGCACAGAAAGGAAAGGAATGGCACAGAATGGCACAGAAAGGAAAAAAAGTCTGGGGCAGACGAGAGGACTTGCAGCTAACACAGGTAAGACAGCGAACAGCGGGCAGTGGCGGCACAGGGGGAAAGGAAAATGGCACAGGAAGGGAAGGAATTTATTTATGTATTTATTCAGGAGTTTTATATAGTGCTGGCTAGACCCTGAGGTATCAGAGCGCTTTACATGAGGTTCCACAAAAATTACATTACAAGAATACGTCAGTTCAATTTACATCAGTTGCTAGACAAATAAATGCAAGAGCATAGAAGACTGGATGATTGAAGTGTAGAGGGGAAGGGGGTAAGGGTAAAGGGATAGTAGGGAGATAATGGCAGAGAGACAAAAGGAAAGTCTGTCCAAAGTCTGGCTGGGTAGGTTATGATTGAGGGGAAGTCCCAAAACCCATCTCCTCTATAGCTATCAGGTAGCTCCACCGGGCATTGGCCAAATAGCTCGGTGTAGATGGGAAAAACAATTAAAAAAAACATGGAGGGCAAGATAAATGGAGCGTAGAGGGGAGGGGGCATGGAAGGAGAGAAAGGGGGGATAGGGGAAGAGACAACAGGATGAGATGAAATGAAGTCTGTCTAACGGCCGACTGGGTAGATGACAACCAAGGAGGGAGTCCACGGCCCAGCTCCATTATAGCTAAATCAGGTAGCTCCATCAGGCATTCGACAAAATAGTTCAGTCTCAATACATTGAGAGAGGAGAGAAGGAGAGATACAGATATCGGGAGTATGCGGGAAGAGACGACAGGAGAGACAAAAGGAAGTCTGGCTGACGACCAACTGGGTAGGTGACATCCAAGGATGGAATCCCCGACCTGTCTCCCCTATAGCTAAACCCGGTAGCTCCATCAGGCATCAGACAAAATAGCAAGATCTCACATGACGAGGGAAAATTCACAGATAGACCGGGTGGGGACAGGTGAAGGCAGAGATCAGCAGGAGGAAAGTGGAGAGGAGTAGAGCGAGGAGATAAACAGGGTGGGAACTAGGGCCAGGATAGGTTAAGGCGGAGGTCAAAATCAAGAAAGTGAAGAGGAGTAGAGCAAGGAGGGGTAGGGGGAAGGTAGTTCGGCCAGAAGTTCCCATGGATCTGGTGGGCTATAGTTGCCAGCTTAGCCAATGTCCGGACACTCGACTGATTCTCCGGTGCAGTCTCAGGTACAGTCAAGTTCCGCGTGATTTTTGGTATCCCCATTGTGCAGGCAGGAGAGGATCTTTGTGTGCGGGGTGTTGCCGGTGTCCAGGACATGTGTGGCACAGCCTCCGTCTATATGGTGCCCCTGGATTGTTCACGGCCGTCTAATGAGCCCGCCTGGTTCCTTTTCAGGGCCATTTGGGCAGCTACAAGCAGCCAGAGATCCAAATAGGTATGAAAGAGGAATCCGCGAAAGCCATGCAGGTGAACACAGCCGCTAACCTCATGTGCAAGTACTTGAGCTAGGGCAGGGCACAGAGGAGCATGGTGTGCAGGATGTCTGTCTCCTCCAGGACGAGCACCTCAGCACAAGACTCACCAGCCGAAGCAAAAGATGTAGCAGCACACTTGATGAGCAGGTGGTAGGGTCACTGGTAGCAGTGTGTTGTAGGCGTCATCTTAGAATCAGGCAGGAGGTCTACGTGGCAGGGACTTGCAGCTAACACAGGTGACACAGCGGGCTGCGGGGCAGCGGAAGCACAGGGGGAAAGGAAAATGGCACAGAAAGGAAAGGAATGGCACAAAATGGAAAACAAGGAAAAAAAGTCTGGGGCAGATGAGAGGACTTGTGACTAGTACAGGCGACACAGCGGGCAGCGGGGTAGCGGCGGCACAGGGGGACCGTGTGGCTGCTAAGGGGGCGACCTATCTGGTGGCAGGGTCAAAGGTCGCCCTTTGACCCTGTACAAGTCACCTGTCACCAGTCACCTGTCACCTGACACCAGTCCTGACTCACAGACTGTGAAATGCTGCACTACACGATGTATGGGCCAGCATAATCCATCTACTTACCTTAAATGCAGACACATTTGGTAGTCTAAATGAAACACAACAAGGGTTGCCTGCAGCCTCTGTAGGAAAAATAAATGGAGACAATGAATTAAAGAGCATAGTACGGAATGCTCTTCTTGTGACTGTGTTTACTTAGGGGTCCTGCAAAAACAGTAGTGTCCATAATCTATACTTGATTTCTTTTTTTAGTTGATGTCACTGGCAAAGGGTGGAGGTTAATGAACAAGATTGTTGCATGTTGGTATTTGTTACGTTCCTCTAGGATTGCATCTCTTGACTGCAAGATTATACAAGGTAGAAAAAGCCTCCAATTTCATCCCATCCTAGACTGGAATTCGGATCTGGAGAGTCTTGCTACATCTTTGATTCTTTCTATGTGTGCTGCATTCTGAATGCGCCATATTCTTTTAGATAGATTATAGATGAAAAGACAAGAGGTGTTTGGCAAAACAGGAACAAGTTGGTCTAATTAACTTCAGCGCGTCTGAAGCCAGTCTCAAAGAACAGAAGTTTGGGCAGCACATAGATACTTTGTGGTTACAATAAAACACTTTGACATTCTTTAAAAAGATTCATAGTTATAAATAAGAAGAAAAACCATCATATAAGGGGGGCACAGATGGCTCTCAACCTCAGGGAGTGTTTGTGTGGGCAGTGTGTGCCTGTCCAGATGACCAGTGCGGTGAGCCTGTTATCACCTAGAGTGGTGTGCATATCTGATTGGGTGAGTTCCCTAACTACATGTTGCAACTAATTTTTGTGGTATTTTGGGAATGGACGCCTTGGGCCAAACGTGTTTAATTGGGGTCAACCTCCTATGTCCTGTCTATGATGTGACTATCTATCTGTGGTATCAATAAGGATTTTACCTGGGTGAGTGTTTGTTTTTGGGCTAAGTGTAACCCCATCTGTGACCTGTCAATCGGTAGGCTTGGGATTAGGTCACAGGGCATGTCTGACCTCTTATCTCTGACTTGGGGTTGATGTATAGGGCATCTCAGATAAATACAACAGTTATGATACAAGTTTGTGAGTGGGAGCACGTGTAACAAGGCGGTCATTGATACCATATTTTCCGATATTCTTATTACACATACAGTTGTACCCCAAAACCCATGCCGAACCTAATACTAACTACCTTATAATGCTTTGTAGTGATATCTGTTGTAATGGGATGCATTGTAATAGCATGTGATGTAAAGGCAGTTGCGTTGTAAAGGTAGGTTGTTGTAATGACTGCGTTGTACTGGATGTTTCCAGCCAGGTGCATAGGTGTGAAGTGATGTCGGAATCTGCTGTTGAACCCAATAAAGGGCTTCAGAAATATGCCGCTTCCGGAGACGGTGAAAGTGTCCGGAGGGTTGTATAACATAACAATGCATGCCATTACAATGCATGCCGTTACAGCGCATACCTATACCCCGACTTGCTGTTGGGGGTGCGCTGGAAGTTGGAATAGTATAATTTACTATTCAACTCCAGTGTGTGCAACAGTAGGGAAGGTGTTGGAGTTAACTCCAACACCTTCTACACCCTGCAACAAGCCTTTCGTGTTGTAACTACATGCATTGTAATGGCATGCGTTGTAACGCTTCCATTGTAAAGGCTGTTTCTGGTGCGGAGGAACCCAAGGTGGATTCAAGATGTGAAGAACCTACAAGCAGAGGGGACAGAGTCTATGCCACTCAGTAGTGACCAGGAGGCACGGAAGATGAAGGCCCACCTATGTCAGGTGTTGCAGGAGAGCTGATGGTGACCTTGAAACTGCAACTGTGTGGACCAGGCGATGCTGTGGAAAACCAGGAACCATACACGAGCTGTCCCACATCGGATGTCAAGAGTTCAGGGGTTGGTGTCTGGCTGGAGCACCAACAAGCTTTGGCAACTGCAACCAATGGTGAAATAGAAAAAGGTGCAATGTCTGGACCAACAAGGTCCAGGAGACTCACCACAAGTAGGGGAGTCAGGGCAGGCCCAGAGCAATCAGGGGAACCCAAAAGATTTCAAATATGACCCTCCACAGGGCCCACAGGCCAGAGGCACTGGAGTCAAAAGAAGACCCCAAGCAGCGACCAAAGAAACAGGCCCACAGTGCAAGCAATGCACTGTGGTTGAAGATTCTTGTCACTGTAGATGCTTGGGGTTGGGGCTACTTGGAGTCCAAAGATCTTTATGGAAGGAAGCCAACAAGCCTTTGCAATGGTAAGTCTATGTTGTGCACAGGGGTTTGTTTCCTGCAGCTCCGACTAGGGATACTGGCCTCAACCTTGGTGGAAAACAGGTTAGGTCTTGTGGAATATGAAGAACCAGAACCACTGCGTTTTCGTAGTCCATAAGAGCCAAGGATCAGCAGACCGGTCAGCTATGTTGCGGTGCCTCCAGATGCAGGGAAGGGACTCATTCACTTCAAGGGAGATTCCTTCAGGGGTCTTGGATGCCCTCAGGCCTTGGAAGGTTTCCTGTATGGAGCACAGGCACGGACGTTGCAGCATATGAGCAGGATGAAAAGATCAGGAGAAGCAGGAGTCTTCCCAGTTGCAGACTTGATGCCCAGAGCGAAGTCCAGTGAAATTCAGAGTGCCTATATGGTTGAACTTGTAGTAGTATCTAAATTGTAACTTGTCCCATGACAAATCTAGGGACCTACTCACAGGTAAGCCCTTAAGTACCCTAAGGAAAGGGTTGGGCCGATACAGGGGTCCCTCCCTAAGGAGAGGCTGACAAGGGGGAGGATACTCCCCTGTTCTTTGTCCAGTTTTGTGCTAGTGTGAGAGCCAATGGCTCCCTGAACTGGTTTGAGTTGGACTGTGCATGGAGGGCACCAAATGTGCTCTGCCTGCAGACTATGTTGTGCTGGCAAATGCTCCCACCCTCCC
This sequence comes from Lissotriton vulgaris, assembly GCF_964263255.1. Lineage (NCBI taxonomy): Eukaryota > Metazoa > Chordata > Amphibia > Caudata > Salamandridae > Lissotriton > Lissotriton vulgaris. The sequence goes on along the minus strand of NC_141693.1, from coordinate 1,210,868,161 downwards.
AATGCACTAAATCCTGTCTGGAAGGTGGTCACACCTCCCTGTGACAGGATGCTTATTGTTCTGCCTAGTACCGGGAGCACTGAGAGTCTAACGGAAGGGCCTTTAGAGTGCTTGGAATAATTCCTCCGACACCGTTTATAGTGTGGGGGTATGATTCCAACATGTTTGATACCAAACACGACAGGGTTTGTTACAGCCAGTTTCGAGATGGTCATCGCGTAATTACGAAGTTCCCCTCATTATGTTATATGGCTGTCTCACTTACAACTTGGGAGAATGGACTCCAAAGGCTGTAGGGGTGTCCTGCTCATGCAGGGGCACCCTCACACTTAGAACTAAGCATCCTGCCTACAGGATTGAAAAGGCCTGCTGTAGGGGTGAGTTAAAGGTTTTACGTGCAGTGACCTTAGATATAGGGAAAACTATATATTTCGTGAGTGGTGCTAGCACCAGCTTACATAGGCTGCAATGGCAGGCCTGGAGAGGGAGTTTGAATGGTTTCCCATAGGTGGCATAATACATGCTTCAGCCTATGGGGGACCTCTGGGGTACCTATTCCCTGGGTACCTTAGTACCATATACTATGGATTGATAAGGGTACCCCAGTATCCAAGCTGGGATGTACCTAAGTACTTACCATGACAATTTAGGGAAGAAAGCAGAGATACTGGGATCCTGGTTCGCAGGATCCCAGGCAGACTAGTCATAAACATCATTACATCAAGCAAAAAGTAAGGATAACCATAAGAAGCAGATCCTACTTTCCTACACAACTCCCCCAGCCCCAAACACAGGGACATTAAACTAACCTTGACCAGTTGAGTCTTCATTTTCTAAATGGAAATATCTGGAGAGTACATCTGCATTGGCATTTTTACTCCAAGTTCTATGTTCCACTGTATCATCCATACCCTGTAGGGAAATGGACCACCTCAAAAGATTGGGATTTTCACCCTTCATCTGTTTGAGCCATAACAGAGATGTGTGGGCTGTCTGAACAATTTAGTGAGTGCCAAACAGGTATGGCCTTAACTTCTTCAGGGCCCAGACCACAGCAAAGGCTTTCCTCTGAATGGCTGACAAACATTTCTGCGTTTTGGTTAACCTTCTGCTGATAAAAGCTACTGGTTGATCCTGGCCCACTGCATGCATTAAGTTGTGACAACACAGCCCCTACCCCTATCTCAGATGCATCTGTCTGAACAATGAAAGTTTTGGAGTATTCAGGATCATGGGGCTGCAGCAATTTGTAATACCTCTGTTCCATCTTCTACTCTACCCCCCTTGGTCCAACTAAACGCTTAGTGTAATGGAATTCCAACTTCCCAGCTTAAGATCCTTGCCTGGAATGTGGCCAAAATCCTAACTTAAGTCTGTCTTAAGTCTGTCTTAAGTTTGTCTTAAGACAAACTTAAGACAAAATCCTAACTTCTGTGAATACCAAAAGTAGTAAGTTTAGGAATTTGTCTGAAGTTAGTTCTGTGAATCGGGCCCTTAGATTTTATCCAGACGTCACGAGACTGGGCAATTTGTATTCAGTTTAGGGTAGGCCCACTTCCATTACGAGAGCTAACTGCAAAGTGGAGTGCCCCACATCAGACAACAGTGGACTGCCCCTGCTGTGAGGCACCAACTGAAAAAGTGGCTCATCTTATTTTTGCCTGCCCTGCATATAAGAAGGCTAGAATAAGATGGATAAAACCAATCTGTAGCCTACTGGGCACCTATGAACATAGTATCGCCTTGCGCATTCTGAAAACGGACGCAAGGACCCTTTTTGTCTGAGCGTAGCCAAGCATCTTGGCGGCGCTTTGATAGTACGGTTTAAATCCCTATTTCTGACACGCTAAATGAATTCGCATGTTTTTTTATATTCTTAATCTGCCCTGTTTTTATTGTTTACTATCACTTTATACACCGTTACACACTCAAGCTGGAATTGAAATAATGTTATTGTTGTATAAAGTTTCTATCTGAACTAGTTTGCCATTACCTTCCCCTGAAAATTTGAACTCTCTGTTTTTATGGACTGTATATTTTTTCTAAATCATGGTTTGTCTGATAACTGTTATCGAATAAAGCTATCTATGAATCAGAAAAATTAAGGGGTGAATACCGGTCCATCTCCCATGGTTTACATATAAAATTTGCTGAACCACTACGACCACGTACTTGTTACTGAACTAAGGGGTTGATTACGTTGGCGGTCCGAAAAGCATTCCGACCACCTTGGTAGCGGATATTAACCATCCGAATGTATGGCAGCAAAACCGGCGGTCAGATTACGATGCTCCACTAGAAAAATCCAACTGCGACAGTCGGATTAAACAAAACTCTGCTGAGAACGTCCGCAAAAGCTGAAAATCTGACCGCGGTGGACGGAATTGGTGGGGAAAGACCCAAAAACACCGCACGGCCAGCGGAATGACTGCAAGTGAAATTATGATACGACGGCGGAGCCACCTGAATGATCAGTTGTTCCCAACCACCGCTATTGCGCGAAATGATGAATAGTAGAGCCGGCAGAAAGACCATTACATTCAGACCGCTGCGTTGAGCGGAAAGAGGAATGGCAGTCAAAAGCAACCACACAACAAAGTACCAAAGAGTGGCTGTTTTTCTGGTGCAGCCTCCAAAAACATCTGACTCACCCCAATGACACATTCCCATGGCAAGTAGAAAATTCAAATCCCAGGTCAACCCAGATAACACACCTGAAGTGAATCCTGCATTTTGACCCACCCACATAGCTGAGTATAAAACCAACCCCTTCCCTGCCCAGAATCCTTTGCAAAACTCCAGAACTGAAGGGCCCAATGCCACAGCACAAAGGAGAAGCAAATCAGCACACATCACACCATCACAACCACCCACACACCACACACATCTCCACCATCACCTTCACATCTGCACTTTTCACCCATTGCCATATCACACACAATAGCACATAAAAAAATGCCCAAATTCACTGACAATGAGTTGTCAGTCATGGTAGATGAGATAATCAGAGTAGAACCACCTTTGTTTGGAAGCATGTCAAACAGACACCAGTAGCCTGAAAAATCAAATGTGGGAAAGGATAGTCAACAAAGTCAACACAGTAGGGACCACCCAGTGCACCTTGTGTGACATCAAGAGGAGGTGGCATGACCTCAACAGCAGAGTGAAAGAGCGTGCCAACAAGAACCATGAGTTGGCTCTGAGGACTGGCTGTGGCCCTCCCCTTCCACCACTACCATTCACCCAATGGGAGGAGAAGGTGCTTGCCAAACACACTCTCCCTATCACACGTCTCACATATCTAACACGTTCTTCCTCTGAATCACCTCAAAGTTAGATAGCAATATTCCCATGGGGGCATGTGTACAGGCAGCTAGCACTACAACTCCCACCAGGCACCCTTGTCTCACAGTTGAGCAGGATGGAACACTCCCCCCACTCATAACCATGTGGCAGCTATTTCCCTCCACTGTGTCCGCAAACAGGTAGGTAGTTAGTGCATGCACCCTGCCATCCTTCTCAAAAGGCAGGAAGCCATATGACCACACCAGCCCTCACATGTCAGCCAACTTGGCATATATTCAAAAGCCACATCCAGTGTGCAGACAGCTAAGCACATGTAACTGTCGCAGAAATAAAACTTTGACTCATCAAGTCACATGTGAAAGAAATAAAGAAATTATGTGCCCAATCAGTGTGTAGCAGGGTTTTTCGTTCTCCCACAGAACTGTGCACAGAGACCTAGAACCTCGGTGAATTAGGGTGACCCAAAACCCACCTCTGTATCCAAAATCCCCTTACCGCACTAGCTACAGTGTCTCATTGGTCATAACAAACTCCCAATGACTTAGACAAACCAGAACATGAACTTGGGTTACCTCAGGTATCGTGGAACACATGAACACTCTTTCGCTCTATAATCATTTCAAACCAGAACAGGGAGTAAAAGAAGACACGTGCAAGTTTGAAATATTTATTTTCAATGCAAGGTTCTCAAAAGCAGTATTTTATATAATACCAGAATACATATTATAAAAATCAAAGTTATCAGCATAGTCACTAATCCATAGTAAGCGAACGGTGATAGCATATTATAATGCAAAATCAATAGAAATCTATATCACCTATATTTTCGCGCATCCTATTTAGCATACTATATTATATCTAAGAAGGTCTCATTTGGGTTTTAGCAGGGCGGGCCCATACCTCTAAATGTCAGTAGGAGAAGATCACATCATCAGCTACCAGCTCTCTGCATGCGAAGCACCATCAAGTGTGTTTTTGCATTCTCAGTAACTCTATCTTAAACCCGCGTTGAGCCCAAAGTTGGCAGCAACTTTATTTGTGCTATGTCTAATGTGGTGCGAGGATCAGGCCTCTCAGCAACCTTGTGTTAGGTTATTCTTAGAGGGTTCAGCTCTCAGTGTGCAGACAGTGTACCAAGTGTACCAAGCACAACTGATATCAGAGCAATAACATATTATTCTCAAATAAATCACATCTTTCGTCTAGGTTGAAAGCTACAATAACAATTATGTGTCGTGTGCAAACTAAAGCTGAAGGAAAATATGTCGTTTAAACATTTAATAACTCATGCTAACTTAACACAATTTATAGAAAAGCAGTAACTACATGACAAGTGCACAGCACAGAATGCAATGTGTAAGTGCCATGGATTCAGAGCATGAAGGCCCATATGAACACAAAACATGCATGGTCAATCTGACAAACAAAGTAAAGTACACAATATGAAAACGGTATGTATAATATTACAATGGCTAGTTCTTGCTTTGCTGAAATTGATTCCATGAAGAGTAAACAAAAAAGACCCATCATCAAACGTTGATGTGCGGCAAGTTGGTAGATGATGACATGTCTCTGTAATCACACAATCTGTACGTGGCACATGGTTTCAATTTACATGTCACACCATGGACAATTAATGCATGTACCTCAACATTATGTCATGATGCTCATTATCTTGCATCCATACCAAGTGATTGCACTGTAAAGTGTTTGGTGTATCAAATATAACATCCATAAGTCTAACACCAAGCTTTTGGAGTGCACTTCAATGACCATTTAACCTCTGTTCAACTTTAGATCCACAAGCACCTGCAGAAGAAAACCTCACCAACCTGCAGAGCCTGTCTCCCCCCCCCTGGACCGTGAACTCTCAGATGCAGACTCCCTATGTTTCACGGATGAGGAGCAACAACCTGGCCCATCAGGACTGCCAGGGCACACTACGTCTCAGTCCCTCGTTGTCCACACCACCACAACCACCTCAGCAAAAACAACAACAATGCTGACCCCTGCTACAACGACCTGTGTGGCAGACACCACCACCATCACCACTGCTGCATGCAACACTCTCCCTGCCTCAGTGGTTACCAACACCACAACACAATCAGAGGATGCCAGGGAGAGTGTGCGGGTGCATCAAGTCCCAACTCCACAGGTCAGTGTCAGCAGGGGAGGTGGGAGGGCAAATGGGGGACAAATACAGGAGGACACTGGGATGGAAGCCATGGCCACCATTGCATGAGTCCTTGGGCATATGAACAGAACGAGGGACAGATGGGCCAGGTTGCAGAAGAAGTGCATGAGCTACGCCTGCTGCTGAGGTCCATGGACAAACGTATGAGCCAACTTGGGGACCTTATGGGCCAGCTTATGGGTGTTCTGAGGCACAGACATGCAGCCCAAATGATGACTCAACCCCCTCCAGTGGCCCACCTGCTGATACTCCCACCAACTCAGCTGCAGCCACAGAGAGGGGTGAGCTGCAACAAAATGACTCCTCAGACACTGATGAGCCTGCAGCAGAGTTCCTCCACTGCCAAACACAGGAGAGAACATCTGAGAAACACCACAGGAGGATCACGAGGCAATGCACCATCCAAAGGCAAGTCACTGAGCAAGCCATGATGGCACTTGTGTTCCCCTTGACGTTGACTTTGTTAACTATTGCGAGAAGTTGGCCTGGCGTATGATGTCCACTATTCTAGTGGGAACCTTGCACCAGTCCGAACGACCCTTATTGATGGTAGGTTTAAAGACAACCTTTATAGAAAGCTATCCTAGTGGTAGCTGTGGAGGGCAGCCTTCAGGCTAAGTCTTGAAGGAATGTAAAGCAGCTTGTTTTACCAGTCTATAATCACATGAATGACCAAATGAAAGGAGAACCACACCAAGGATATATATATAAAATATATGTATTTATTCTAAACACATCCCTCTAGTCTTTATGAGACTAGCAACAAAAGTATATTCAGTAAACTTAATTAGCACACAGTAAATTAACACAATATACGTTGAGCCCTAGGGGCGTACCAACCCATATATTAAGAAAGTGGTATAAGAACCACGACTCGCATAGAGACAAGGCCTAGAGCCTGTAGAACCACTAGGGTCACCAGGCACCACCCAAGGTAGTGACACAGGGGACCCATGGGGGATGAGTGCAGTGTCTAAACACAGCCATGAATCACCATTAACGTCTATGGGGAAAGTCGGGTTGGAATTTTAAAGATAAAGGACATTTAGTAGAGGACTTCGAGCGAATCCCTTTAAAACTAGGAGGTTCTAGAGTCAATACCCACAGGAGCACTGGAGTACTCGAGTTGCCTCATCCAGGGAAGCAGGGTGCATATGTGTCTTTTCGTGTCAGGTTTCGTCATAGATTTCAATGGCGATCTGCAAAGTGCTGCTGGTGTCCAAGTGGAAAGTGTTCGGGTGGATCCAAGGCTGGATCAGGGATGTGAAGAACCTGAAAGCAGAGGGGACAGAGTCTGGGTCACTTGCCAGTGACCAGGAAGGCGATGAGCCGATGCCCACTGATGTCGGGTGATGTCAAGTGAAGAGGGTGAAGCTTGACACTTCAGCCACGAGGACCAGGAGGCATCAACGACAAACAGGTGCTGGATTTGAGCTGTGCCACAAAGGATGTTGAGTGCTGCATTATCGGTTTCTGGATTGGACCCAACAAGCCTTAGCAACAGCAACCCACCCAGAAAATAGAGATTGACTTTGGTGCAGACCAGCAATGTCTGAGGGACTCTCCACACATTGGGGAGTCAGGGCACCTCTGGAGCAACCAGAGAAGCCCAAGGAAAAGAAGAGTTACATTCATGGGGACTCACCAGTGGACAGACCAAGGATTTCAAAGGGGCCTCAAGCCGAAATGCTAGAAGCAGGCTCACGGTACACTTGTGGAGTGTAGGCCCACAATCTTCAGTGCAGAGGGTGCTTGGGCTACAAGTCGCCCAATGCACAACTTCAGGAAATCTCGGGAAGTTGATGCACTAGCAAATGTGTATGTTGTCCAGGAGTTCCGGTTTCACATAACTCGTGAGGGATGCAGGTCTCAGCTTGGCTGGAATGTCGTGTCAGCCTTTGAGAAGTCTGGAAGTCCATGTCCTGAGTCACAAATATTTTGGAGGCCGGTGGGAGCTTCAGAAATGCAGACTGGCAAAATGCTTCTTTGGTGCCTGTTTGAACAGGGGAGTCACTCCTTGACCCCAAGGGAGATACTTCAGTCCTCTAGTTGTTGGTAGTGTGTCAACGTTCCAGGATTCAGCTTCAGAGTTTCATCCAGGTATAATCTAAAGTCCTGTTGCCAGGGGTCCCTTACTTATACTAAAGAAAGGGGTTGGACATACTCTGGGGACTTCTCTGTCAAAAACACATATTGTAAATAAACACTCTTTACACACCTATGTTTTTGTGTCAGCTCCATGTTTAGCACAGTATGTACAATGTCAACTCAGATTCCAATGTACCACAAGCTCTGATTGTGACGAGGCATTGATAGGGTGAAGGAACCTAGAAAGTCACATGAGAAGGACATTTACTTGTCAGGTGATGCCATTGCAGCTAAAACACACCACTAGTCATCAACGTACAAAAACCAGCACACATAACAATGAGCAACAGCATCAACATAGACATGATGTATATAGAAAACAATACCCTGTCCCACACACATTGGCCATTTGCACAGAGCCAACAACAGCCAGCAGTCAAAAAAGATCATCTATGCCTTGCCAATACCATCAAAGCCAATAGACAATGTCACTGTTTTACAATGTCACTTACACTCAAGGGAAGTAGTTATCGATGAGCAGTTGACGGAGGTCAACACCTTCCTCCTCTCCACTATCGTCGTCACTGTGCATGTGTGGATTTGTAGGGGGGGCATCTGCTGCGCATCATCATCCGGGAGCAGGGGGTCCTCTTTGCGCAAGGCCAGGTTGTGGAGCATGCAGCATGCAACTATGATCTGACACACCTTTTGGGGAATGAAGAGTAGTGCACCTCCACTCTTGTTCAGACACCGGAATCTAGACTTCAGAAGCCCAAATGTACACCCTACTACACGAAATGTCCTCCCATGTGCATCATTGTAGTGGACTTCATCCGGGGTCCTTGGATTCCTCAGTGGGCTCAGCAACCAAGAACAGCATGTCACGCATACAGCACACTACTTGACTCTGCATACTCACCAACAAGCCACAGACACTCCGGATGCAGATTTTCCATCAATTGTGGGAGGATGCTGTTACGCATGTCATGTGCAGAACTGGTAAATTTGCCACAGAAATGGGAGATAATCATATCCGCTTGGCATAACACTTCCACATTAATGGAAAGGAAATGCTTCCTGTTCCGGTAGATGTGCTCACGTGCCTGTAGTGGAACTAGGCCAACATGTGTGCAGTCAATGGCTCCAACCACATTAGGTACGTGTCCAAGATCATAAAAATCACTCTTCACAAAGGCCAATTCATGTCTCCTTGGAAAGTGGATGTAGCAGTCCTTGTAGGTCAACAATTCACACAGGACATCACGTAGCAACATGCTGAACATAGCTTGAGACATCCCACCGGCAATGGCCACTGTGTACTGAAACAAAAATGTTGCATAGAAATGTAGGACCGCCATCACCTTAACTGTTGGCATCAAAGCAGTCGAATAGGTTCCGCGAGGCCTCAGATGGGGCTCCAACTCACCACATAGGTCTTGAAGGGTAAGGTGATCCAGACAGAATTTCCTTATGATGTCCTCATCCTCCATGTTCGCCAGCACTGGGAACAGATCATGCACATTTGGTCGTCTCCTACATAATATGAAAGGGGACACATGTAAATCTAATTCCCCTATGAGATGTGTCAAACATCTTACACATTGACTGACACAGTGCCAACAATGACTGGAATGTAACAACTGCTTAATGCACAAGTCACATGCAGAGACACCTTGATCTCATGTAGTCATACTGACTACTTCCAGAACAGAATCTGGCTATGTGAATGGTAAATGGTACACTCCTACATCTTGTGTCACCAGCCCTGGGTGTGGGGAACACAGCACAAGTTGTAAACAGCAACACTGCTGACTTCTACGTAGCTGCTGTAGCTGCCATACCTTCTTCCTTAAGTCGCACAGAACAGAACTTTTCTACACAGTGAGCACAGTGCGTGTAAGCTGTTCAATTATCAAAATGAATACAGCAATGTACACAGTGAAATAGGCACATTATATGGCAAGTCCATCATTACTGTGGGTTGATTAGCCATCTCACACATAGACATGTTTGCAAATATGAGACTCTGTTACACACCAAATCTGTGTACATGCACACAAATATCATATGTGACATAGGATGAAGTACATGACAGTGCATGTAATCATGTGCACTGACATGGCATGTGTGGGCATCAGTGAGTTAAATGTCAAACTTGCATTTAACTTTGCAAACAAGTGCCAGAGTACATTGTAACCGTATAGTGTTCAATGATGAAAATTGGCTAGTGCCAATGCAATAGCACAATGTCTCCATAGGTGCAGTAGGTGTGCTTCGCCACCGCGATCATGGCCATTGGCCACAATTGAAAGATGCCAAATTGCGGTAGGTACCGCCTGGACGCAGCGGCGTGACACCGCATATGCCAATGCCATTGCAGCAAATGGGAACCGTGATCGTGGTAGTGCAATACAATTTTGAAACTCGCTGTAGGCATGCACCACCACCAGAGTCCAGGTTATTGGATACAGTTGAAAAATGCTAATCAGGCAGAGCAATTTCAGCAGCAGAGTACCACTGAAACAACCCCAGGGCCCTATCCATGTCCGTGAGAGAGCCACACAATTTAATTTCCATTCAGACACTGCTGAATACCATTCATCACCACCAACTGCTGCTGTTCCTGTACTGTGGACCCAGTGATGATGAGAACTGAGAACATCAGGGCCCGTCCCTTCACCACAGAGGAGCTGGAGATCCTGCTGGACGAGATCCTTGCACAGTATGGGAGGCTATATAGTGCCCCAGATGTACTGGTAAGTGTCTGAGTAAAAGTTGGAGAGTGCTCATAATGCTCACATGATGTTACTGTGCAGTAGTATGTGCCTGTGAGTACAAGTCAATGTGATTGCATTCCTAATTTGCCTATAGCATGCTCCATACATGGCATATTAAGAATTGCATTTGAGTATGTGGTAAGGATGGCAACATGGATGCTTTTTTATGTGTGATTCACTGTCTAGCATGCTGACTTCATGTCAATGTGGTGTGAAGCCTTACTTCCACAGATTCATGACTGCATTGAAGGATTGGAGTGACATACTGTTGTTTTGCAGTCATACATTTTCCTGTGCCATGTGATGTCATAGTCCATTAATTGCTCATATGCTCATTTGTGACATTACAAATGTATTTTGTCCGGGGGGTACTGAATGAGGTGTGTTCATATTTCAAATTGACCCTATGGTGATGTGTGCGTTATGCACAAGAGTACAATGCCTGAGTGTAACACTCATGGTGGTAACTCACCCTGGACACATCAGATAAATGTGAGTTGGAAATGTCATCCTTTTATTGATTTCATTATGTGTTCTGTCTTGCATGTGTAGGCACTGTTTATCCTCTCATATTGTACATGCATGTGATTTCTCTGATGGCCCAGGTTTAACCTCAATGTGAGGCCCTCTGACCTGCACAGAAACTGCATAATGTCACAAGGACCCAGCACTAAATGGACTGAATGCAACATTTGTGTTGTCCACCACCCTATTTCACAAGGAGCTATCTAAGGCCTGAGGATTGCACAGGACAGGACTACACCTTGTGAGAAGTAAATCACCAAAAATACTCCAATTGACCACGTGGTGGTCAGAGGTGCTGGTAAATTAGCTATGCCCGAGGTGGGGAGATAAGGAAAGGGGGGAAAAAGCTCTCTAGTGAAAGGTTGTACCTAACCCAACCATGAATGTAGGGAAAAAACTATTCCTGTTTTAATTACCCTCACACACCCTAGTGGTGTCATGCTTCATCATCAATTCGGGGTGGGCTCAACCACAGTGTTGGAAGCTCTTTGAGTAATGAAAGACAAGGGGGTTTAAAGATAAAATACCTCAGACAGACCCCCGGTTTCCCTTTTTTCTTGGGTCTGTCTGGGTAATTAAAAAAAGATAAAAATTGGTCTTTTATTGGAATATTGTGGTCCTAAGACCCTAGTGCCGACAGGTTTGAGTCCGAAGCGGCCATAAAGGTCCTGAACTTTCTTCAGAGCAAGGTTGACCCCCTATGTGAGGGAACTGAAAGGATGGGAGTCCCTATCCTATCAGTAAGGTGAGGGCAGAGTAGCTGCTCCTTGTGGTATGTTAAAAGTGTGTGTATATCATCTGCCAGACTCCATCTGAAAAGAAAAACAGGGACAGACACCAAATAACATAAACTTCACAGACATCATCTCTGTTGTGTTTTTTATGCCCGTTGGGGCTTCGTGGATACCGCCTGGGTGAGCATGCCAACAAACTTGTTCATGCTTCAGTGCGGAGGCATCACCCCTTCACTGTGCCACTCAAACTGCTACACTGAAACATATTGGAATTATAAGTGACCGGCATTTTGTGTAAGTGGCTAATTTATTCGCATACTAGCGTTATCGGTGTGAAAGTCTGATCAAATAAAAACAACATGCATCGTGTGAAAGAAGTCTCAATTGTTCTAACTAGCGAATAGTCTTCAGAATATTCGAAAAATCTTTGATCATAAACCACACGGACACGCACATCTCATGCATACACTCTCTCGTCTCAGTAATACTTTACCCAATTTGGAGAAGATGGCTTCATCACACAAGACCAGATTAACTATGTGGGTGGTCCTGGGGTAGGTGTAAAAATAGTAGGAAGAACGTTTTCAATGTGGAGAGCCAAATTGTTGGACCTGCGATGGGCAAGCCCAGCACAAAGGGGGTAGCTTGGCTCAAGTGTCAAGGCAAGGGAAGGCTATTTTGTTAAGCCGGCTCTGACCCAATAATATCTCCTTGTACAACCACCAAAAAGAAGGACAACACACCACTGCTGTAGAAAAATATGATTCCCTTATATAAAAATTCTCTGTTGTGGATAGGGATCATTTAGGAAAGCACATATACATTTCTTTTGGCCACAGTTTGCTGGGTTTCAATTTTGGAATAAATACAATAAATAAGCTCAGGAATAAATATCATCAATAAATAGAATAAATATCAGGAAAAAATATCATCAATAAATAGAATAAATATCACTTCTGTTTAGCAGAATAAATACTGGTTCATGCAAATAAACAAACACATGTTCATTCTGGTATCGCTGCCACCAATTAAATACTTCAGGAACATTACACTTGTAATACGTTTCAGTTTGGAAAGATAACTCTTACAGTTTATGATGATTTCACTGAAAATGAATACGGGCTTCTCTGGGCACAAAAGGAGTGTTGGGACTCTTTAAGAATCACTCGGGGGATATGCGCGTGTATCTAAAAGGCAAGGAAACACAGTGAACACTTCATTTACACTCGGCTGCCACCGGGTTGAGATCTCTGCTTGCTGGTGGAGTCTAAGCGCACCTATGGGCTTTGTCACTGCTAGCACTCAGGCGGAACCAGTTCAAAGTCTTTAGACTGACAAACGGGGCTGCCGTAGAGGTCACACAATCTTCGCACTCAGTCAAATAAATGCTCTTTCACAGTTCCTTTACAGCGCCACTCCCCACCTGAAGAAACGGGCCCACCTCACTTCGGCTGCAATCGGAAAGCGATTCAGTCAGGGCTCAGCACTTCTCACGCAAGCGACGGGGTTCTCAGGGGCTCCATGGACCTCCCTTCGACTTCCTCATACAGGGATGGTTCCCGCCCACAGCTACAGCTGCAGATTCACTGGGGAGGGGCAGAGACAGTAGTCCCGCCCAACGAAGGCCGGCCTTTCCACGCCCCAGTGCATCACCTCACCTTCAGATTGTGCAGGAAGCACTCTACGCCGGTGGGGCTCGGAGACGTCCGAGCTCCTCGCTGGAGGCGCCTGTCGCAAAGGGGCACTGAAGACGATCGCGGTCACGGCGAACTTGCTCTCGCCTCGCGACACGCGGGATCTGTCGTGATTCACCACCGGGGGGGCGGGGAGGCACACGAAATCGGCCAAAGTCTCTTGGGGGTAATGAGGCACTCGCTGGGCAGGCGCTGTAGGCGTGAGGTCACCGCACACACAGCTGACTGGAACGCCAGTCAGGATCAATGCCAATGACCTTTGCTGCTCTACTGCCCGTGCTATCAGCCACCTCAGGGGTCAACAGGGCAGGTGTCAATCTGGTGTCAAGTCTGGAATCCCCTTCTTCACCTAGATCTGGAACATCATTATCCAATCTAGTCTTCTTGTTCATCTAAAATGGCCGCCAGGGACTGGACCTTATATAGCCAGTGCCCTGAGGTGCTGGCTCGTGCCAGTAGGTTCTAGAACCTTCTTTGGTTAGGCCAATGACATGGCACTTTTGAGATGTATTTGGGACCCTAACAGCCACCATACTGTGGTTCTAGAGCAGCTATTTTGTGTACCTGAGGGAAATAAAGGAATTCCTGTCAGGAATGCGCGCCAAGTAAAAGGGCACCAAAACCTTGAAAGGTCAAGGTTCATGGAGGCTCCAAGGGGAGTCACTCACATGAGGAAAAAGGATGGCCACCATTTTGAGGCCATTCATACAGGTTGCCAGTCCAAGTCTATAATGTCACAGGTTTAGCCAGGTTCCTTGTAAATAGGTGCCAAAAACCTTGTGAGCAACTGGGCGTCAAGGAACATCTAGCCCCATGAAACAGCACACAAAAGTCCTGGTAGACAAAGAAAAGCGACAAATTTTGGGAGGTAGAGGGGAACAAAAGAAATCATAGTGGTGAGGGGACTCTCAGAAGCAGACGTGTCTAACACAAATGTATTCAGGATCATAGTGTGGTTGACCCAAGATAGGAGAACAGTGCCGAAGTAAACAAGAGGAAGACCGAGCGTCAGCACGGAATGGTAACACTTACTTCAACTGAGCAGTCACCCAATGGTCTACGTATTTAGGTTGCAGTTGTTGGCTTCCGCTGCCAGTGTCTCCGGTCCCGGGTTTATATGTTGTGTTTACGCGGTGATCGGACACCAAGGGTCCCGCCTCCGACCCCTGACCGACCTGCGTAGGAAGTGACGTGCAGCATCATTGCGAAAGCGTGGTTGCTGTAAATCCTGCCTGGGAATTTTAGTTGGAAATTACAAATAGGTAGTTTACATGCAGGAGGAATCTGTACATGAGGCTGAAGCGAGTGACAGTGACGCGCTCGCTTTTAAATGGAAGCAAAAGTGTATTACACTGCAATAAGTGAAAGGCAATATTAATAAGAGATGTGAACATTATTGCCCAGACAGTGAAGTGGCAAGAGAGTGAGAGAGTATCTCGCTCAGTGGTCACGTAAAGAAAATGTGATTGTGTTCTCCCCAAGTGCCCAATTACATTGAGGGGTTGTTGAGGGGTTCCAACTGATGTATACAGATAAAGCAGGCTATCTATGGTTTCCCTAAATATGATAGCATGCTACCCTCAATGATGGGAACTATTCGGACTGGTGACTGGTACCCATACAAAAATAGAGAGGAGAGTAGCCTCAAAGGGGGGTGATTGTGGGGAGGCTGATTTTTTTAGGTGTAAATAAATGAAGCTGTGCATCTATGGGTATTGCTAGAGGATGAAAATGCTCAAAAACGCTGTCCAACCGGATGGGTCACTCACTGCTATTGGGTGATCGCAGCTGTGGAAGGTCAGACCTGGAGTTGCATAATGTTCATTTGGAAAGCTGGTTCCATGGTATACCATTGTTGAGTCTGTTCTCATGAGTTTTCAATCGGTATACCCAGTGTTGTTCTCTGTCTAGGAGTCTCTTCTGCAAGTTGCCTGTGCCTTTAACTCTCTCAATTATTGTCCATCGTATGTCTGTGGCTTTATGCTGTTTTTCCACATAATGTTATGTTAATCTAGTGGCTGTGATGGCACACCTGATCAGGCTTCTATGTTCATTTATCCGTATCTTAACTTTGCGACTGGTCATGCCCACATAGGACAGTTCTCAAGGGCACTTGATGAGGTAGATTACTGATTCTGTATTACAGTTTGTGTGGGATCGTTGTTCCCATGGGGTACGTAATCCTAGATCAAGAGTCTTGGTGTGTTCCGTGAATTCACAGGCCACGCATGACCCGCACGGGTACTGTCCTATTACCGGCGGGGTGTTCGAAAGTGTCACCTGATTGTCACTTTTCGGTTTGAATGTATCAGTGTGGATGACCATATCGCGCACACTTTGGTTTCTTTTGAATGAGAACATAGGTTTCTCATATGACAACTTATTTGATATGAGTATGGGCCATTTCTTGTTGATTATTTTCTTCAGTTCATTTGAAGAAGAGCTAAATGTGGTGACGCATATCATGTTTTGTGGCTGTGTCCTTTCATGAGTCTCGAGGAGAGCCTATCTTGGAGTGTTTCGTGCTCTCTTCTTAGCCTTTTTAATAATTTTGACAGGGTAGTCCTTTTTCTTTCAGTTTGTCTTTTAATATCTGTGCTTCTTTTGTGTAATCTTCAAGTTCTGAGCCATTCCTACGAATTCGTAGGAATTGTTCCACCGGCAAGTTCTCCCTAAGTGCCGGAGGATGTGCGCTGTCAAATCTCAACAAGCTATTTCTGTCTGTAGGTTTTGTATATAGTGAGCTGCTAAGTGTGCCATCCCTCGCAGTAATATTGGCGTCTTGAAAAGGGATTGTTTCCCTGTTTTTGTTCATGGTAAATCGCTAGTGTGGGTTTAGCTTGTTGATCCAGTTAGCGAACTCACAGAGGCTCTGATCGTTGCCCTTCCATATTATGAGAATGTAAGATCATGTCCCTAAATGTGACCACCATGATACATGTAGCCATGCACTGGTCAAGGACATTAAAAGGTGTGTAGTGTTGGAAACAGGGAGCCTGTCACAATACATCCTTTCCACTGTATTGGATGCCATGCTCACTCACATACTGCATCACAGATGAGGGACGTTATCACATTGTTTGCTGTTCTGGCACTCTGCATGTATATGAGATTGCCATGTAGGGTGTCCATCATGATGCATGTATTCAAATCCATGAGAATATTTGACCCAAGTGTACTATGTGTCATGCTGTAGGGCCTCTGCTCTCTATTTATGTATTAATGAGATATGTATTGTCATGCTCCTGTACTGACACACAGTGGTAAACAACACAGTGTCACTGAAACTTCTTCTTCTTGTCTCCCATGCCTGCAGCTTAAGGTCCATCAGTGTAAGGCCATATGGAGAGCCATTGTATCCAAGGTGCGGGCTCTGGGTGTCTCCAACCGACGGCATACACACTGTTACAAGAGGTGGGATGACATCTGCTGGCTGAGCAAAAACGTGGCAGAGATGACGCTGGGGGTGCTCCCTCGGAGTGGCAGGTTGGCACGCAGGAGCATGACAAGACTTATGGCCCGCATCTTGGCAATGGCACAGCCAGAGCTGAATGGACACTTGAGGGCCCATCAGCAGCAAGTTGGGGGTGAGTATTGCTCAAAGTGCGACTTTGAGTGTGAGTGACTGCATGAATCCCAAACCTGAACCAGTGCGGAGCTCTGTGATGTCTCTAGTGTGATGCAATAGCTTCTACGTGACCTGTGTTGAGTGCAGCTGTACAGCATTTTGTTTTTCATGTGTCAACAACCCATGAACCTGATCACATTTCATCATCTTGCAATATTTAAAAGTCACATTGCATGAATGTTGTCTGCACTGAGACTCCCCTACACAGGATTATTCATTGTGTGAAGAGTGTAGCCCAGGACAATTGTCATGCTTGTGTGCTCTGTGTGGCTAGCTTAATAATGTGCTCATATGATGATGTGTTAGTGGCTACAGACATGCACAGATGTGGACTCAGGTAGCAGTGAGTCGTTAAGGGTCATACCTGCCCCATGGCTCCCCATTTCCACAATGATAGAGAGGACAGCACCATTTACAAGTATATCGTCGCAATAACAAAGTCAAAGTCAAAGTCAAAGATGCTTTATTCCGTTTGTAAAGAAAATACAACCATATAGCAACAGACATAAAAATGTACACAATACTAAAGCAAGCTACCATAAAACACAATGTAGAAAAATAGGGCGTAAAACGAAAAACCCTATACAGATAATTCTGTATCTTAATATACATTTAGCAGCATCTATAGAACATAATCATTAGGCCATTCGAAAAATGCATTTAACTGTAATATTAACAATTATACGACCTTAGTTATGTGCAAATATGCAGTTAAAGTGCTAAGTATCGTCTCTATATTAGCATATGTGCAAATTAGCAATTCAAGAGGAAAATTCAACAGCATCCTTCCTAAAGTGCAATATGCAATTAGCAGCACCTAGACTAGCTATTCACAGAGAATGATGATAAGTGGAACAAAGTGCAAGTGCTATGCCATTCCAACAGTGAATATTATACAGTAGCAGCAATTAGTCCGACAAACATATGTGTGCAAATTAGCATAATAAAATACATGATGTTAACAACATCTTGTTTTTAAAGTGCATAGTACGTTTAGCAGCTGGAGAGAAATTAATACAATAATTGATTTTCTTGCAGAAATACATTTTAAAATATAAGTGGCCACATAAAAATAGACATCTGGGGACTGACTCTAGATTAAACACTAGTTTTATTGCAGTTTGTAAATGATGCGTATTATACTTTAAAAAGATGGGTTTCAAATAATATTTCCTAAAAGAGGTATAAAAAGTACAAGATAATATAAAGTGACACGTGCTCTGTTTTGATTTACCATCACATGGGCACAAACAAGTTCCAGGTTTTTTAGGCACAGGAAAGGCCACAAGGTGATGCACAATTCCTAGGCGGAGACGGGTTAACACAAATCAATGGGAGGGAATACTAATTGTTACAAGGTAAGATTGGAAACCTGCATTGATGTTATATTGTTGATAGAAATTAAATGTGCTCTGTTTATTATATTTTTCAAATCTAGTCTCTTCTGTATAGTTCAAAAACAAGACCTTCAATTCCCGCTTTGATAGTATGGGATCCATTATTAAATCATTAAAAATATCCAAACCATACAATGTTTTCGTCGCAATATGAGCTGCATGGCATTACAGGTTGGAATGACCAACCATAGTGACAGCAAGTGCACACAGGTGCAGAAAGGGTAGATGGTGATTATTGCAGTGATGCATTGGATACATTACCTTTTCCATTTGTGCACATGGCAACATCACTAGGATGGTTAGACTCTGTTTCAAATGTAATGTAGCTGAACTTGGCTATTTCAAAATACTTTAGGCACTATGCAGTGTCAGTCCTCAGTATGTGTGCATTGTGAAGGGGTGTCATTGTGCATCAGTGCATGGTTGAGGTGTGGCTAATGCTTTTAATCATTGTGTGATTATTGGCACATTGATGTGTTCTCAATGTCATCAGTCAGCACAATATATGGATGTCATATTCCTGATGTAAGGCATTGTCTCACATTAACTGTCCTCATGGAGTCCCGCAACTTCATCATCCACAGCAGACACAATCCTACCTTGGATCTATGAGGGACTGTCAGTTACTTGTGGACATGTTGGTATGTTACATGTCACAACCTATGAAGGCCTTGCATTAACTTCCCATTCTCATGCTTAAGTGCTTTGTGTTTGTAACTACATTGTGCAATGTTGCTCATTGGCACTTCATTGACAGATAAGATGTGGCCTTGTGACATATGCTGCACTATGAATGTCATAGACATCAACTGACAGTGAACAGTAGTGTGAATTCATAGATGTGTGCTGTGCATATCAGATACATTGTAACATCTACACAGCTGACATCAATGGATAACCGTAAAAGCTCAACATGTTGGATACCAGAATCTTTTAGCCCTTGCAAAAAGAAAGATTAGAGTTTGTATCTGTGGTGTTCCCTTAAAGGTTCTCCATATGTGACAGAGGCAACATGTTTGGATGTACAGCTATCTCATCTACAGGCCCGCAGGTATGCTTACAGACAATGGTATGTGTGGTTACAGGGAGTCACATGCCTAGCTATTTGGCTGTGTCAACACCACATGGAGCATTACTATCAACTATACATGTTTCCATGCATCATAGGATGATTGCATAAATGAAGCATATGCAGAATGTACATGGAGGAGTTCAACATGGGAGTATCATTTTAAAGGTTTGTGCTTTGCTTGCATAGGATGTTTGTGAGTATGGCACTATACTGAAACTATGTCTCTGTCTCTTGCAGCATCTACTGAGGGCAGGGAAGGACGGAGGACCGACATCAGTGGGGAAGCTACTGGCATGACTGCTACACAGGAGTTCACTGACACTGAGGATACCAGCGCCTCTGAGGGGGACAGGATGCCCTGGATGATTCACACCTGGAAACACCAACCTCTACATCTTCAGACTCCAGTGGTGACTCCTCGGCATTAGAGGGCACAGGAAGCTCCAGATCTGCATCTTCTTCCGCCATAACCTCCCGGATGCTCCGCCAAGTGTTGTCCGTACCCGCAGCCCTAGGGAGGGTAGAGTCTCCTTCCCCCCAGGCACCACTGCCCCTGTTTCCCTGCTGCCCTCAGTGGGGAGGTGGTAGACATTTTGTGCCAGCTGTGTGTGGGTCAGACTGCTCTCCTGAATGCCTTCCAGGATCATGACAAGAAGTTGGCACAGGTAGTTGCGTTCATGGAGGGCATTCATTTGGATGTGGGGGGCCTACCCCGGACTGTCCAGTCTTTGTCCTCCACAATGACGGCAACCATTCAGCAGTCACAAGCTCCCTGTTTAGCTCTTGTCCCTTCAGCAAACACCCGGCAGTGGCACCACCTGACGAGAGTGCAGACACGCCAGAGCCCTCAGGCACCCAGTCCTCCTCACGCAGCACACAACAGCAGCACTCTAAGAGTGCCAGACCACAGGGACCATCACCACAACACAAAACGGGCACACATGAGCACAAAACTAAAGGTCCATCATGTAACACTCAGGGGCATCAGGCCAAAAAGCAGGCATCAACATCACATTCATCAAAATTACGATGATCCAAGGGCACTCTCATCCCCACACCTCCTCCCAAAGACCCACAAACACTTGCCCTGTCTGCTGTGATCTTGGTGCCTTTCACAACTAAACCCAAATACATTTGAAAGATAGATTCACCCAAAACATCAACTCCCACCTACACCCCTGTGAAGCAGGGACAAGAGAGCAATGTGGGATGTTTACCTCGACAACAGGGGATGCAGGGGAAGAGGCAAGGCCACCCCAAGCGTGCCACCAGGTCTAGCAAATCCCCATGGGAGAGGCACCTGCTATACCTTTGGGGGAGAGTGAGGCTATTGTACCCACCTCACTTCCCACTCTGGCCAAAACACTTGAGGGCTATCGGATCCCCAAACAGTTGAGATCCAGCCCTCAACATTAACACTAAACTACTGTGCCTCCACGCAGCATGTCTCCAGTTCCCTGTTGCACTACTCCAACGGGTCCAAGCAGCCCTCAGGCTCCCACAGCCACGGATGCCTCTACCTCAGCTGGTTCTCTTCCTACGAGGTCCAGTCCTCCAACTGGCCCAACAATTAGCCCCTCCCAGTTCCATTTAAAGCCCATTTTTTAGCCAAGTCCTCTTCCCCACACCATTTCTCCCTCAGAGGTGCCTGGACTGCGCATATGTAGCCCCTGAGATGTGGTGATTCCCATGGGAGTGGACGGTGTTACCCATTTGATGTCCAAGTACTCATGCACACATGTGTGTACTAGAAATATGGACTGGCCAATGGCCTTGCTGTTTTGTACTTTTGATGCCCATTTTCTGTGCAGTTTGTCATGTACACATGTGCGGACTAGAAATATGGACTGGCCAAAGGCCTTGCTGTTATGTACTTTTGATGCCCATTTCCTGTGCTGTTTGTCATGCACACATGTGCAGACTAGATATATAGACTGGCCAATGGCCTTGCTGTTATGTACTTTTGATGCCCATTTCCTGTGCAGTTTGTCATGCACACATGTGCGGACTAGAAATATGGACTGGCCGATGGCCTTGCTGTTTTGTACTTTTTTTTAGTTTAAAGTGCTTTATTGATGGCATAAGAACAATGTAAAACATCATTACAAAATAGTAGCAGGAAATAGGAAAATGAACAACCAGGAGTATAAAACTAAAGCAAAGAAGTACAATATCCTATAAAATGAAGAAAAAAACCTGTACTTAGTAACAGTAGCATTTTGGAGAAAAGGAGAGAGAAGAGGAGAAAGAAGAGAAAGAGAGAGAAGAAAAAAAGAAGAGCAAGAGAGAGGAAAAACATCAGTGATAAAATTACAGCAAAAAATATATGTAACAATTAAGAGATAAAATCAACAAAAATCAAGTTCACTTCCAAGACAAAAAAGTAGTTAGGGGTAACCATAATTAGTCTCTCTTGATTAACAAGGAGGTGGAATTAGCATAAGCTCTGTCCATTCTATGGTGATGACATAATAAATTCCACCAAGCTTGATAGGACATTTTAGAGGTATCCTTCCAATTAACTGTAATGCACTGAAAAGAAATAGCTAAAAAAAGGTTAATAAAAGGGGCTAACTCTTTATGGTTGGCAAAAACTGAAGAGAGACTACCCATGAACAGATGGTGAAAATGAAAAGGGACATCTAATTGTAGAATATCCTTGAGATTATTACAGTAAAGAACACCAAGAAAGAGTTTGCTCCAAATAGTGGTCCAAAAAGTGTTGGTCATAGGACAATGGAAAAACATGTGTAATAAATCAGCTTTAACGTGAGGGCAGGACCAACATTTAGGGAAGTCTATCAAACGAAAACGATGGAGGTCACAAGGAGGTCACAAGGGGTCAAAAAAAGTCTATTATAAAAATAGTATAAGGTTTGTGTTGTACTAGTAGAATGGGAGGTGGTGGGAATCCTAGACCAAAGCAATTCCCTAGTATGTATAGGAAGATCGAGATTTAAATATTTTTCCCATTGTAATTCTAAGGGAGATTTGACCCTTGTGACCTGGGGGTGAAAAAGTAGTTTGTATATAGTAGCTTCCTTAAATTTAATGGAAAAATCAATAGTGATAGGGGGGTGAAAAAACTGATCCGGGGAGGTAGTGAAAGTGGAATGCACAGGAGTATAATGACAAGTGAGTAAATCAATGAGTGCAGCATATTGGGAAGCATAGTGTGAGGAAATGTGATAAAGGGGATTGAAGGGCAGAGAATGGCATGAAAGCACCATCTATCATCAGGTGTTGGGGAGTTAAGATACCCTTATCAATCCACTCTCTCCAAAACAAGGCGCGGTTATTAATCTTAAAATGTTTATTATACCAGAGTCCAATGGTAGTGGAGCTAGAATGAAAAGAGGGATGAAAGTAATCAAAATGGCAGAGAGAAGGGAAAAAGGGGAAAACTGGGCCTGTTCTAAAGAACTCCATGCAGTGCAAGAGGGGGAGATAGAGTCAGAAAGGAAAGCCCAGATCTGTTTGAAAGTGAAGGCAGAGTGATATCTTTTAAGATTAGGAAAATTAACGCCCCCGGAATCTTTAGTTGAAGTATAGTGATTGACAATCTAGATTTACGATTATTCCACAAAAAATTAATAAGTATGGTATTGATGGTACGAAAGAAAGTGTTAGGAAGAGATATGGGAAGCATAGAGAGGTAAAAATTAATAATAGTAAGAAGCATCATTTTGATTGTAGCCAATCTGCCCCACCAGGAAAGGAAAAGGGAAGACCAACTGTCAATGGGGGTGGAAATTTTCTTACAAATTTCAGCAAGATTAATCTTAACAGGATCCTTGAAATTATTACAGTAAAGAACACCAAGAAATTTTTATATGGGAGGAGGACCATTCGAAGTCAGAAACAGAAAACATAGAGGGGAGACAAAATGTATTGAGGGGCAAAATTTCAGATTTATCAACATTTAATTTATATCCGGAGACTGAAGAATAACAACTCAGTAAAGAGAAGAACTATGGTAAAGAGACGGATGGGTTGGAGATAAAGAGGAGGATATCATCAGGGTAAGCCGTAAATTTAATATCAACATTTTGAAATTGAAAGCCGGTATAATGTTTGGAACGTCTAATGGTTTCAAGGACAGGTTCAAGGGCAAGAATGAAAAGAAGGGGAGAAAGGGGGCATCCCTGTCTAGTACCCCGACGGAGAGGGAAGTATCCAGACTGACATCCATGAACCCAAACTGAAGTCGATGGAGCAGAATATAGGAGTTTGATAAAACTAATAATAGTGGGGCTGAAACCATGCCATCTTAAAGAGCCAAAAATGAATTCCCAGCTAACCCTATCAAAAGTTTTTTCAGCGTCTAGGGTAACAGCTGCAAGAGGAGATTCAGATTTATAGGCTAGGTGTATGATATTGAGCAGGGTGCATGAGTTGTCAGTAATTGAGCGACCTTTAACAAAACCAGATTGGTATATGTTAACTAAATTGGGTATGACCTTATTAATACGAAGAGCCAGAAGTTTAGCATAAATTTTACAGTTGGTATTAATAGGAGAGATTGGTCTGTAGTTCTTGCACAAGGTGGGATCTTTGTCCTCTTTTGGGATGAGACAAAGCATAGCCTGCATGAAGGAGCCCTGTGACACGCCATCGGATAAAAAGGAATCTACAAGTGACAATAAGTGAGGGATCAGAAGATTTTTAAAGTGTAAGAAGAAACGAACAGTGAAACTATCCGGTCCTGGAGTTTTATCTTTAGGCAAAAGGGACAGAGATTCAACCAGCTCCGCAGCAGAGATGGGTGAGTCATAAGATGTAAGGTCAGGAGCATTGTCAGGAAACGTAGGAATTCTTTTAAAAAAGGAGTCAAGAAGGTCAGGAGAGGGAGAGGTCTCTGGGGTATATAAAGAGAAGTAGTATTGAGAAAAGCAATCAAGCATGGAAGCATCAGAGAAATGTAAGGTACCAGAGGTATCTTTAATTGCAGCAATATTGGACTTTTGCTTTTTAATCTTCAGGTAATTTGCTAAAGATCGTCCGGCTTTGTTATGACCACCATACATCTTAGCATTAAACTTGAGAAGAAGAGTAGCACTTGCCGAATCCCAGGAGAGCTTATTATATTGCATTTTGGTGTGAATAAGAAGGGGTAAAGTGTCAAGAGAAGAAGTGGTAAAGTACTTATGCCCAAGGGCTTTAATTTGTTTAAGAAGAGATAAAGAATGAGCAAGAGCTTTCTTTTTCTTTCTAGAAACGTAATTTATATTAAAGCCTCTCACAGGGGCCTTAAAGGCATCCAAAAGAACACGAAAATGGGAAACGAAGGATAGATTAAGTAGAAAGAATTCCTGAGCAAAAGCAAGGAATTGTTTAGAGAATTGAGAGTCTAAAAGGAGAGAGTTATTAAAGCGCCATCTCTTAGAAGCAGAGGAAGGAGAAGGGTAGTCAATATCTAAAATAACAGGGGCATGATCAGAAATGAGGATAGATCCAATGTCAATTTTATTCACAAACTGAAAAGCAGGCTGTGTGGAGAAGAAGTAATCAATCCGTAAGTGCGATTTGTGAACAGGGGAAAAAAAGGAGAATTCCAGAGTATCAGGATGGGAAGTACGCCAGGCGTCTATGAGTCCTCTATTAGTTAAAGTTTTGGAAAAGCCTTTCTGCATTCTATTTGGGACATATCTGGACTGAGATTTACAGTCAAGGAAAGGGTCAATTAATTGGACAGTCTCCACCAAGGATTACATGTTCAGCAGAGTGAGAGGAGAGGAGGGTGAAAAAATCAGTCCAGAAGGCAAGATCTACACCATTGGGACCATAAACATTACATAAAGAGAAAGTGTGATTATTAACCATAACATCTAAATATAACCATCTACCATTGTTATCAGAGAATTCATTTTGCAAAACAAAATTTAAAGATTTAGGAAATAAAATAAGCACACCATTCTTATTATTTGCAGCAGATGAACAGAAGATCTCACCAACCCAATACCTGAGCAACATGGATATATCTTGGGTTGTGAGATGAGATTCCAGCAACTTAGCAATTTGACATTTCAATCTAACAAGGTGCGAAAGCACTCAATGTCTTTCAATGGGATTACTCAAATTCTTTAACATTCTAAGTAATAATGCGTAAACCTTTCATAAGAAAAGAGTAGAAAAAGGATTAGAAAAAAGGAAAATTGTTATAGGGAAAAGGAAAAGTGAATGGAATAAAATAAGTGAGGTAAGAAATGAAAGAGGAAAATGAATGATGAGAATACATAGAAATAAAGGCAGAAATACAAAGAAAGGAAGAAAGCCATAACGAGGGTAAAAAAGACGATAAAAAGAGAAATAGAACCCAAAATTATGAGAAGAACCAAGATGTGAAAAACGGAAGGCACCAAGAAGAAGGGAAAAGCATGAAGAGAGAGAGAAAAGAAAAAAAGACAAGAAAAAAAGGAAAGAGAAAGAAAAAGGCAGTGGAGGATAGGACTCCACCAGAAAGAATATCGAGAAGAAGATGACCAAGAGTCCATAGACTCGAGTCAAAGAGCAATGTAAAGGGAGAGACATTAAAGGGGGAGAGGGGGCGACGAAAGGCAAGACAGCAACACAGGAGTGAGACACCGAGAAAGGAAAGTGGTAAACTGGGACAGAAATAAGAAGGAGTAAATGGTAGAAATTAGACAAAAAAGGATGGATAAGAAAATACCACAATATATAATGTAAGAAA
The DNA here is from genome assembly GCF_964263255.1 of Lissotriton vulgaris. NCBI lineage: Eukaryota > Metazoa > Chordata > Amphibia > Caudata > Salamandridae > Lissotriton > Lissotriton vulgaris. The sequence goes on along the minus strand of NC_141693.1, from coordinate 1,210,842,055 downwards.
CAAAAAGGAGAATACACACGAAGAAGGGCACAAGGAGCTTACCATGTAACAGGAGGGAACAGGATCATGAGGTAATACAGCACACGTAGGACTCATAGGAGGGCAACAATGAAGGGGAAACCAGCAACAGGATTAGGAAAAAGTACCTGAAAAACACAAAGGCAATGATGAGGAGAAACAAAACAAAAAACAGGGAAACAGAAAACGGTGTATAAATAACAATAATAAGAGGTAAGAGGAACAACAGCAATTAGGACAAACTACGAAAATATCAAGACATCTTCATGGCTTGCTGAGTTCCATCTGCTCCCCTCTGTGTGAATGAATAAACTTGCGAAGGTCTGCTGGATCTTCAAAGCTAAAAGTTCTTTCTCTGTTTGTGACCTTGAAGAAACACAGATGAGTCAGTCCATAGCGAGCATTCATTGAGCGAAGTGCAGGTCTCAGATCAAGGAATTCCTTCCAACGACTGGCAGTAGATTTAGAGACATCTTGGTTGAGGAAGAGTCTGTGACCAGACAAGTTGTTTATGCTGTTTCACTGCAGTGAGAATAGCCATGAGGTCAGAGTAGAGGAAGAAATAAGCAATGATACCGCATGGTTTTGTAGGAGTAGAGGCATTTCGAGGCCCAAGCCTATGCGCCCTCTGGATGTTAAAGTCCATAGTTTTAGGAAGACCAACAAGCGGAAGGATTTGTGATTTCAAGAATGTTATTAGGTCATTACCCTCGGAATTCTCTGATATACCATAAAAGCGTACATTGTTGCGCCTATTTCGATTTTCCAAATCCTCCGAAGTCTTTTTCAATTGGCAGACCTCTTTTTTCAGGGTTTCGACTGTAGTCATCACATCTTGGACATCACTGACCATCTGCTCCACATCAGATAATCTGGAATCAAGGCCAGTCCATTTGTCCTCAATGCGTTGTATAGCAGCTGCAGTGTCAGACATAAAGGGCTTGAGAAGGCGCAATTCTTCCATAATGTCTTTCAGTGTGAGTGGAAGAGGCGACTTGGAGGGAGACGGCGGGTCGTGTTTAAGGCGTTTACTAGTGCTGGCCTTAGGAGAATCATTTGGCCGGAACACTTGGACGGCGGAACCCCTGCTCCACAGAGACAGCCTTTCGGAACAAAGATTAGCCAGCCCCCTCCATGGGTCACCTACCTCCGAGGGAAGACGGCACGTAGACCTGGATACCACGAGGAAAATCCTTTATATACCAAAAGACTTGCTTATCTGAACCCCGGTCTAGGAACAGCACTTTTTACACGGAAGGCGAGCCATACATCTAATTAAACCTACATACCTTTGTGGACCCCAGGACATATATAAAAAGAAAGTCCAGCCTGTACGATCCAGCGGCGCTGGCTAGACGGATGCACATCCTTGTTCAAAGCATGCATGAGAGTTGTGAGCCCTGAAAGAGAAAAACATTACGCTGAAGTGCTGGTGATAACAGACCTGAACCGACCTGAAGTTTTGCCCACTAAAAACTAGCTCCAACTGCATTCTGACATCTCTTGAATAGCGGAATAAGACACACCTACAGATTGTTTTCTCTCCTGTGCCCCCTCCCAGTATACTGCCCTTTGCCCTGACGAAGGTGTGGCCCCATTGGCCTTCCACCGAAACGCGCGTCGGCTTATGTCCCCAGGAAAATGGCTATTGTCCTTTTTACATCAGGACCTGTAGTCAAAACCACCTCCCTGGACTAAACACCCCGATCTATACAACACGTGAAACCACCCTTGTGTTGTATTCGCCAGGATTAGATGAATGAATGTAGCATGAATGGTGAATGAGATCAAATAGGAAAGAGTGGGTAGAGATTGAAGTGAGTGAGTTAGAGAGTGTGTAGTGTGGCCATTACTGGGCAGGATAGAATCTTCCTTACTATGTTGTTTGCTTATCCATGTCTATTTTATTGATGATCTATTTATACATGTGATACCTAAAAACTCTATATTTATATCATTGTTATCCTTAAAAATAAAAAAACATATATATTTTCAAATATGAATTGTATTGTTCATTCTTGATTTGACCATGTGATTGTTATGTGTTGTGTCAACCCCTAGGCTAATCACCCCATTTACACATATTTGTTGGACCCTTTTGTTAGGGCCTGTATATCCCAAGGCAGGGTGTTCTTCTTTTCTATTTGCCTTAGTGTCTTTGCGACCCCCAGTTGAGGGACCCTGGGACTTCTGTGCCGGTTCCATGGTGACAGCAGAAGTAGAACAACAAGCAGAACAGTGCTGTAGTAGGGTCTGATAAAAGGGCAACAGTGAATATCCGGAGGAGAATGTGGAAAGTCCAAGAGATTATGAGGTATAAGCGTACAGGAATACGCACAGTGAAGGCAAAAACAAAAGAAGTGACTGAGCCATGTTAAAATGCGTATTTTCCTCAAAGACAGCAGTAAAAGTCAAAAAATGTATGCTAGGGTCATACAGAAACAAAAAACCCCCCAAAAAAACAACATGTTGCCCACAAAAAGTACCAATATTAGGCTTAAAAGATACAAAATGAGGCGATGGAGGGAATAAAAACGGCACCGCAACATCAATCTGAGGAGAGGAAAATTTCGTAGAAAGAAATACCTAAAATGGCGGCCACCGAAGCTCCGCGAAAAACAGGAGCCGAAAAAGGTGCCAAAAGACCTCCCAGAGGCCCGTCAGGTAAGGAGAGCGGTCCCCATGTATTCTGACATCAGGAATCACCATTGGAGATATGTGGGCGGGTGCTGCAGGGGTCCCTGACAGTGGAGCGTTTCTCGGTGCGGCGGAGACTCCTTAGACGGCGGCAATATTGCTTCGCCGCTCGCCACAACTCCCTCTGTTTTGTACTTTTGATGCCCATTTCCTGTGCAGTTTGTCATGCACACATGTGCATTTTAGAAATTTGTACTGGCCAATGGCCTTGATGTTTTGCACTTTTGATGCCTATCCGAAGATTATGTAATAAAGACTGATACTCATGTTGTCTGCTTTGTCGCTGAACTTGCTAAATAAAAAGTTTAATGTATGGGCATATGTTCGTGTGACACATGCTCTGTATGCCACATTCACATTGGCAATTCCTTGATTTACTTTTTCAGAGGTTGCCAGAGTTTATAGGCACTTTTGTGATTCTTGACTCTGAGGCTTGAGGGTGCAGTGATGGTTGATTGTGATATCTACTCCTATGCTACTCATTCTATAGTCAGGCTAGCAAAATTGTAGACATGTCATATTAGGATGCAGTACCTCCACAGAGGGGAATTCTATCCACGGGATAACTTTCGGGGTGGACAAGGTCCGTCATATCTGTGGGATCTTTCTTGATGTGTGAACAGCAGTGTTGGTGTGTAGATATCTTGTGTGGGCCTGTCTTCATAGTCACATGGGTACATTTCAATGTGTGCACTTGAGTAGTCATACAGTGTGATTGGCACATGACACCTACACACATGTAGGAACCAGGTAATGAGTGCCTGTTCGTTTACATTATCAGACACATGCTTTAGATTGTGAGCACATGTAGGAGTTATAGGTTGAGCACTGTGAGGTGTGTTGATGTGACCTTGCAATACTGGGGTACAACTGCAATGTCTGTGTTGTGTTTTGTTGATCAGCCATGGGTCTTGTTTACATTTGTGCTCACTGTGCTGACCTGCTCAGCCACACTGACATTATATGTGACTTTTCTCATACATACATACATTTTTGGGACAAGTATAGTATGTGATATGAAGAGTTATACCATCCCCTATAGGTGCTTCTGATACCTACACATTGTGAGTTACTCCTCTATGTGTTTTTGCACTTTACACTCCTCACCTGTCCAATACTGATGTACACACCAGTACAGTCTCATGTCTTTCACCCCATGCCTTGCCAGTGTGTGACACTCACCACCACTTCATAGTGTGACACTATACTGTGGGAGGATGATCTGTGTACAGGACCGCACTTGGACTGAGGATTGAATGAGGCTTGATTACCCTAACCATCACGCCTCAGTACCCCTCACTTTTTCACGTATTTTAATGAGGCAGTGAGCCATGCTATTAAAGGTTCCCCTTTTGGACTCTACTGACCTGTTTTAACCACACTCACGCTCACTTTTGCACTTTCTAGGTCCCTCACACACATGCACCCACTGGCATAAGGAATAAAAGATCTCCGTTAAAGAGTGGCACTTTTGTGCTGCCCGACGGGCATTGCACCGCCAGCCTGCCGTAGGAGCAGGGTGCCAATGATGATACTGTACATTCATCGGGTGGGATGACAACAGCCATTCAACCTTTGGTATGTGTGAGGCACCCTAGATTCCGAAAAAGGGATCACTTTTCTCCCTGCTATGTCACACCCTGTAAGAGAGAGGCTACTATGAGTTAATCTAACCAACCACAGTGGGGAACTTTGTACCTATTTTGTTGATACAGGACAAATGTGCCAGTCAGGACATTATCACAATTAGCTATGTGGTATTTTCTTCTACTTCATTGCAGTCATGGTTGCTCATGTGCAGTGCATATGTTTGACCATCACAGTCCTCTAGTTATGTTGTAAGCACCTGTGCTTTCCTGAGTTGTGCAGCTGTGAGTGATGGCTAAGGTGTGCTTCTATTTGCTGAGGTACTGCTACCATTCCTAAGTGTGATATGATCTGTGTGCTGTGATGATTTATTGGTGTGGAGGTTCATGATGGAGCACTCAGATATGTGTGACACTAGTTTTGTTGGTGTTCACACACTGCTTACTGTGCATGCATTGCTGTGAATGAATGTTGTTTTGTACTTGCCAGGTGTTCACCCCCCTGATGTCCAGCTGAGTGTGCTATGTGATTAATTGGTATGTGCATATGTTGTGTTTTTGTTGTTGATGTATGCAGTGTTTAGACTGTTGGCTCTTTCTACTGACAGGCGCATGTGTGTGAGATGTTCTATTTGCATGACAATGTGTGTGAGTAGTTTGTGCATTATAATACATTCAGATGTGTGTTGAATTTGTAGTGTGCATTTCTTGTGTTAATGTCACATGCCGCAATGTGGATTCACGTTCTTGAGCTTCTTTTGAGTGCACATTTGTGCGATGTCCTCCTATATATTGACCTGTAACTTTTCAGGAGTGTGCATATGCATGCTTGTGCTACACATTGACACCATGCTCACTTGATAACTGGTGCGGTGTCTATGTCTGTGTTGGCAGATTTGTCCTACTGATCACAGTTAGTGTTAATGATTGTTATTTGAGAATACAATTTTAATTGGGTTGGGGTATGGTGTCTGTGCATTTGTCCATAGTCAACAATTTGAGTATTCCTGTTCTGTCCAGGGTCACATTGACTATCCACTATTTGCCTGCACATGGCTGAGCTTGTTGGACATCTTTGGATGTTGTTTGTGAGATTTGTGTCTGGCTATTCGTTTTTCATTGATTGTCAGGAAACTCACAGGACCTTATTTGCACCTTTAGCTGTGTTTCTCAAAGGTGTTGAGTAGTGCAGGTGTGAGATGGGTAGATGAGGGGTATTGTGAAGGTCCTACCTGGGTTTGCCAGTCAGGGAGTGTGACAATGAGCCATGTGTGTTGTGCTGGTGGCATACACATGTCATGGTAGCTGACACAGGTGTGGGGCTGGTCACTGTATGGGGTCTGACACTTCCTATCATTCCTGTGCCTATTCACAGCTTGCATTGTGGTATTCCAGAGATATTGCAGGGATGCTACTTTAGTTTAATTTCAATCATTGTGCCAGCCATGTCTGATTTGATGGCCTAAGGGTAGTGTGATATGTTCCTCCTCTTGCATGTCATGTGCAAATGCTTTGTGGCTTGCTCCATGGTTTTCCTGCACTGTGCACTTCACTTTGTGCTAGTCTATTTATTGTCATACATTGCTACTGACTTATGGTATGTGTATGTGGTAGAGTTTCACTTTGTGACCTGTCTGAGGGACTTGATATGCAGTGTGAACAGTTCCATGGTTGTTAATATGCAAAGTGACTCATCATTTCTTAATTTACTCAGTTTTATTCACATGAGTGGAAGGTGGGTGTGAGGAGGAGGGTTGTCCAGCCCCTGACCTTATGTGCAGGGTGTTACTCTTCACCCCCACCTTCCCCATCAATCTAACTTGCCCTTTGAAGTGTGAGGTGCGAGGTCGAGCCACACCTGGGTGATGTGGGAAGCATTCTCTGGGCTGTGACCAACTGATGAGGGACACCATGTGGGTAGGGTGAAGATGGAGCCCTGGGCAACTGCCCACACTGCCCATGCCTGGCGCTGGACCTGCCTACTACATTGTGCGCAGGTTTTCCCGTGTTTTCACCACTGCAGTGACATGACCGGGACATTGCAGTGATTTCTATGTTGATGGATGACCCTGATGCGGAGGTATCAATTTCCAGCAAGCAGGACATGTGTGAGTGCACTGGGGGAAATGTTCCTGTCTCCACCAGGGTGTCTGATGTAGACAGGAGCCGTATTTCAGCACAACAGTTTTATGTTGTGGTTGTATACGCAGATGTGTTATTTACATACCTGCGGTTTGACCGCGTCAACCTCTTATATGCTGGTAGAGGATCAGGTACAGCTGCGGAATGGCTTGAAGAGCTTGATCCATAGCGGTCGGAACTTTAGCAATCTCGGACACAGCGAGGATGAACTCCAATTGACAATATTAAGTGTGGTCAAACCTCCCCCAAGAGGCACTGGCATTGCATCTCTGTTGAATAAGGAAGAACTTAAATGGATTTTGCGTACAGAAAGTATAAAAAATGGACTCAACAGGAATGAGGATTGGAGGACCCTAATCTGACATTCTGTAAACCCCTATCAATTAAAAATTCAAATGTTTATGGTCTTGTAAATTTAATATCTAAAAGAATGTCTAAATTTTAATTTTGTGAGCTTGCTGTGAATACAACGCATTCCCTTGTGAAGTATTCTTTGCATTTTGAAAATCCATCTGTCACACTTTCCTGCGTTGTGCATAATTCTGTTCTAAAAACACCAGATGGTATGGCTCACTTTCTCTGGATATCTTAGATGACTCAGTGAAGTGCACGTAGTGAAGCAAAAGGCACTACACTATCCTTGCTCCCGTACCATCACCTCTTCACCCAAGATGCCACCGGCACCTGCGCACGCAGCCTCAGTACTTAACTCACTTCCTGATACCACACGCCACATTCATTTCAGCCACCGCACGCCAAACAGAGGGACATTGTTCCGCCCTGGATCCCCAAGCTCTTAGCACCACGCGGTATTCTCTGCCTAGAGGTAAGCACTGTGTAAACCCACTCTACCTTTACACAGCGGTATGTAGAGAGTGTACTTCTTTGTGGAAGGTTTGCATTTGTAAATTCTATATTCTGGAATTGTTATGGTGCATTTTTCAGTCCAATGTCTTTACTGTTCAGTTACTGCCCTACTCTTGATGTACCAGGTCGTGGGTTCTACTTATGGAATAAATCCAATTTACAACAACAACAGTTCTCGGATTGTTACTTTCAAGGAAATATTGGATCTTACTTCCTACATTTATTGGCGACGCTTTTGAAGACCCACCGACTTTGGAAAATAACTATTTCGTGATTTTATCGATTATTTCAAGAAATCTATCCTGATGATATTTTTTGCCCATACCAATAAGGTACTGTACTACTAAACTTGTGTTGGAGTGTAAAAATTCATCTAGTTAATGTTAGCGTTTGATTTTTCTCTTGCTAACTAGAACTTGTCTGCCTTTTTTGTCCGAGTATTTTCTGCACCAACTTTATTTAAGTGTGCGGAGTGAAGAGTTGTGAAACTTGACATCCTGTCATTTAATAATTCTGAAATTCAGCGCTTTTCATTTTGTTTACAAAACTTATTTGGATGTTACAATGCCATTCACGCAATGCATTTTTTTAAACTCTACTGAAATTCTAACTCGTGCATTACCTTCTTTCCACGAGCCGCTCTTTAGTTTGCCGTCGTGCGTTCAGCTTCTGTGCTTCCTGCCTATGACGTTTGTGTTCGTTCTAAAAGGTCAATCTTCCTCGTCAACACTCTACACTACGCACAGGACGTCAAGGTCATGTTTATGCGCCATTTTGAATCTATTGTGAGGAGAAACTTGGCAAAACTGAAATCGGATGAGAAATTGACACGAAATTTGGCACTCCACTGCATTCGGATGGGAAATTGACACGGTTTTTGGAGACTACATATTCTTCAGTGCTTATTCTTCAGTGATAAGCACACATTTTCAACTACACTTCTTTTTGGGTGACTTTATCCTTATATTGTATTTTCTAGTCTGCAATTTTAACAACTGTACATATTATTTTAATATGTCGTCTGCTTCCTCTAATAACGTTATGCAGCCTCCTCCTTTTTTGCAGCTTCTTGGTAAACCTTCAGTACCTTGGCATAAATGGTTCAGAATTTTTGATAATTATTTAGAAGCCATTGATGCTACTAAGTATCCTGTATTTAGAAAAAGAGCTTTATTATTTTATCATCTAGGTAGTGCTGGTCAGGATGTTTTTGATAATTTGCCTGTCGCAACAGCGCCATCTGGTGATGAAACATGGAACGTTTACAAAGAGGCTTTAGCCAGACTAGGAAAGAAATATGTCGATGAACCTTCTGTTATGGTGGAGAGGCATGTTTTCTTCAAAAGAAAATAAATGCAGGATGAGTCCATAGAAGACTACCTCGCAGTATTAAGAGTTTTAGCTGCTAAATGTCAGTTTGGAGATTATTTAGACACAGCGCCTAGGGATCAGTTGGTATTCAATTGTTTTAATAAAAAAATCCAAGAGCAAATATTGACCTGCAAGAATCCGCCTTTGGATGAGGTAATGGACATCGCTCGCAGTATTGAAAGGTCCGTAGTATCTTCGAAGATTTTAACACAAGAAGTTTCTACCAAACTTACGTCTGGGGATACTTCAAAGGGCATTAAGGGTAACGATCCCACAGTAAATGTTATTTTTGCTAAATCTAAATCTTTTAGTGCACAATCTGATGGTAAGACAACACATTCTGATGGTAAAGGAGTTTGTTATAGGTGTGGTTCAAAGTACCACTATGGTAACAATCCTACTTGTCCAGTTTTTCGTAAAAGATGAATCACTTGCAAGAAAATTGGACATTCCAATACAGTATTTAGAGCTTCTAAGTTTAAGAAAAAAGTGAATGCTCTTGAAATTGATGAGGATGAATTGTGCCAAGCTATGAGTAACACCCTATCCACAACTGAGACTAACACTCTGAATAATGATACAACAAAGTGTAAGGGTCCTTTATGCTATATGATGATCGGAGTAGTCAATATTAATATTATGGCTGATTCTGGTTCTCCGATCACCATCTTGGATCTTAGAACTTTTGAGAAATTTTGGTCCAATGTGTTACTCAAGCCTACTGACGTTAATCCAAAAGCGTTCGGTGAGTTTGATATCACCATGTGTGGCTATTTTTCAGACTCTATCAATTTCAGGGGAAGACAGATTTACACCAAGTTATATGTGGCAGTTAATGGCCGCAATATCTTAGGTTGGCAGGATCAAGCCAAAGTGGGAATTATGCTTAAACCTGGACATGCAGATTCTGTTGTGTTGGGGGAATTTCCTATTCTCTCCATATCAGATGAGGTTTCGTTAACACCTGATGACCCCACTTTGTCGCAGTTACTGGGTGAATATTCTTCAGTGTTCTCTGACAAAGTTAGTTTAGTTAATTGTCTTCAGCACAAAATTATTCTTAAGGATAATGCTATTACAGTTATTTAGAAGTGTAGACCTATCCCGTTGTCTGCTCGTGATGATTTTAAAAAAATGCTTTCAGATTTATGTTCTCAAGGCATCATAACTCCTGTTGAATCATCTGAGTGGGTTTCGGCTAGTGTTGTGGCACGGAAGAGTTCCGGCGAGATTCGTATTTGTGCTGATTTGAGGGCACTAAACCGTAATATTCTGGTCGATTGTCACCCATTGCCAAGAATTCAGGAATTGCTGGCGAATTTGGGAGGTAGCAGATATTTTACTACTATTGACTTAAAATCTACTTACCACCAGATTCCCTTTGCAAAGGACTCTCAACACCTAACCACCTTTGTTACTCCATTTGGAGTTTTTATGTACAAACGCTTGCCGTTTGGACTGGCTTCCGCGGCTAGCGTATTTAAACTTCTTATGGATAAATTGTTTTCTGATATTGATGACATACTGGCATTTCAGGATGACATTTTAGTTCATTCTGCCTCTCTTGAATCTCATTATAGAATTCTTGAATGTGTTTTACAAAAGCTTGAGAGTATTGGCATGACTGTTAACAAGAAGAAATGTAAATTTGTCACTCATTGTGTGGATTATTTGGGTCACAATATATCGGCTGAGGGTATAAAACCTAAGATATCTTTAATTAATGCAATCAAGAATGCAGCAAGGCCTCAGGATAAGGATGCATTGCGTGCGTTCTTGGGACTCAGCGAGTATTATGCTCGTTTTGTGCAGGGATATGCATTATTTGTACAACCCCTCAGTGATTTGCTGAAAAAACATGCTAAATACATTTGGTCAACTAGTACACAAGAAGCTTTTGTTAATGTTAAAAAATTGATATTGGATGCACCTGCTGTTAGAGCTTTCTCTCATGGAGAGATGACTATCGTCACAGTAGACGCTAGTTCAAAACGCCTAGGAGCTGTGTTGAGCTAAATGATTGGAGGTCAAGAATACACTATAGCCTTTGCCTCTAGAGTTTTAAATTGTGCTGAATCTAACTATAGCACAATAGAACGTGAGGCTTTAGCATGGTGCTGGGCTCTTGAGAAATTCTGCATGTACCTTTGGGGCTCTCGTTTTCAGTTTTTCACAGATCATAAGCCTTTGATTTATATGTTAGGGAATAGCTTTTCTAATAGAGCTTCTTCCAGGCTGGTCCGATTGTTGGCTAGATTACAAGAGTATAATTTTGACATAAAATACATTCCAGGTGGAAAAAAATGTTAGGGCGGACTGTTTGTCTCGTATTCCTTTAGAAGTGACGGATGCTGTATCTGAGGTCAAAAGTAATGATTTTGATGTTGTTTTTACCAAATCTGATTTAGCTGAAGGTCGTAGGCTTTCTGAAGCTGACTGGTTAGCTGCAGATGATAATGACCCTTGTCTCAGCAGGGTTAAAAAATTCTTGGTGCACGGTTGGCCCTGTGACAGAAGTTTGTCAATGCAAGATAGGTGTTTTGCTCAGGTGGCTGCGGATTTGTCTATTGCAGACAATGTTTTAGTGAGGGAAGATAAAGTGGTTCCTCCTCAAGGTATTCGTTCTAAAATCATTTCACTTGCTCATGAGGGGCATTTAGGGACTTCAAGCACTGTCAGGAAAATTAAGGATTTGTACTGGTGGCCTGGCATTGATGGACAGGTGAAGGAATTTGTTAACAAGTGTCCAGAATGTTTATGTTCTGATAAGCATTGGCGTTTCTCTACTTCACCTTTGTGCCCTGTTGATTGGCCGGTTGGTCCTAGGCAAAAATTTGGATTGGATTTTTCAGGTCTTTTTAATTTGCTTAGTTCTGAGAATAAATATTTGGTTGTAATCATTGATTACTTTTCAAAATGTTTATTCATGGTGGAAGGTTTGCCTATTGAAATTGTAACAGAAAATGGCTCTCATTTTATTTCAAGTGAATTTGAGAATTTCTTAGATGGTGCCTCGGTGAAACATGTGTTAGTACCTTTATATAGTCCTTCGTCAAATGGTCTGGTTGAAAGTGCTAACCGTCTGTTGAAGGAAAGTATCTTTGTGAAAAAGTTTGTAGTTACAACGCTACTTCGCATTCTACCACGGACGTCTCTCCTTATTTTATGCTCAGGGGTAGAAAACCTGTTTTTTCTCTTAACCCTGGTTGGTTGAAAGGGAAAGTTGGAGAGAAAAGTTCTGGTTTGGATATTCACAAAGTCAGAAAACAGGTTGAAAAAATGTTGATTTAAGAAAACATGTTAAAGTTACTTTTTTGTCTCCTGTGGATTGGGTAATCATTAAAAAACCTATAAGAGTTACGAAAGGTGAATCAAAGTTTTCAGCGCCTACTAGAGTTTTAACATTTTGTAAGATGGCTGTGATGTTGCAGGGTCGTGGTTGGTGGAACACAAATGCAGTTGTAAAAATTACGAAAGAACAGTCAAAAATCATTTGTGACGGATCTGTTAAATAATCTGATTTTAGTTGGCTGGGTTTTGAAAATCTGGCTCAGAAGAATAATATTGGGCATTCTACTTCTTCTCAAGCTTCATTGAATGTTGGGGGTGGGGATGCTAATGCAAATGCTGTAAATAGTCAAAATGTTGAAAATGTAGAACATTTTGGTGGGAATTCTGGGGATCATGCAGCAAGTAGATGCAGTTCTCGTGTTAGAAATCCTGTTTGTTCTCATGATTTTGTTTATTATTGAAATTTTTTTTTTGTTTGTTTTATTATAAGGAGAGGGGTGTGTAGAGAGTGTACTTCTTTATGGAAGGTTTGTATTCGTAAATTCTGTATTGTGGAATTGTTATGGTGCATCTTTCAGTCCACTGTCTTTACTGTTCAGTTACTGCCCTACTCTTGATGTACCAGGTCGTGGGTTCTACTTATGGAATAAATCCAATTTACACCAACAACAGTTCTCGGATTCTTACTTTCAAGCAAATATTGGATCTTACTTCCTTCCTACAGGTACTCCGCTACCACATATTAACCCTATCCTCTCTTTCCCTCCCACGCGCCGACCAACCACCCTGTGGACCTAACCCGATTAGCTTGACATTTCCCTCATGTCTGCCTCCACTAATGCCGGAACAGACTCCTTGCTAACTAGCAACGCCGAGTAATTTATTTACTCAAGGTAAGCTGTGAACGCACGCCGCCGCAAATTGCGCAATTGCGCATGTTTTTGTCTGTCTGTGAAACCTGCACTGGGCAGGCTCGAATGCCTATAAGCATGAGAAACTTTCGTTCTCTTCGCCACCGAGGTCTTCCGCACGTATTGGTACATTCATGCACAATCTATCTTGACACTGGGACCTCTTTGCCCAACCTTTGCTATTCTGTTTTTATCTTCTCCTGCACTTACAGATTTTTGACTGTCAATGAACTATCCACTTGGACCGTTGCGCAGTGGCCGCTTTATATACCAACTTCTCCCCACACTGGGGCTCTTGTGGTCCAGCGTTGTGTACATTTCGTTTTGTCTTCCTGACATACTGTATGGTTTCCATTGAGTCTCTTAGTTGTAATTCTGTATATTGCTGTCTACTGCTCTCTAATCAGCACACGCCCCAAAGCGTATCTGTTCCCGTAGTAGTCTTGCGCATGGCACTTTGCTTAACGAGCTTCTGTTTCCCCGTTATTCATTTTTTAAACCTTTCTTTCCCCTTTTCCCCCCACAATGCATATGCCTCTTTAGATATATGTCTTTCAGGCAATTATTTTAAGTTTGTCCTGATGATGATCCCATTATGTGTCTAGAAGGGATCAAAACATCGTCTACCTTTTAAACCGTGTATACAGACTGATTCATATTTACTTCGTAACGGTTTTTGGTTGTTCATTTCACTTGTTTAACTTTGATGATTTACCAACAAGCTTTTTGTTTTGCCTGATTTTGTGTCCTTTTATGTCTGATGTTCAATGTAGGATACAGGACTGTGTCCCACTTTATTCTTGTGTCGCTGAGAATTTTTTGAACATTTACTGATTGAATCTCACTGTCCGGCTGGACAGTGACTATATAGAATAGATTGCATTCTATATTTATTTCCATTAATATTGAGCCTTATCAAGGACCATTGTTTTTGTGTAAAAAATCACTACCCAAGGTCCTTGTTTACCTAATGGGTTCCCTTGTCTTTGTGTAAATAATATAGCAGCAGGACATTGCTATTCGCAGTTGTAAAGCACGAACACTTTAAAAAAGATATGCATTGTTTCCAGCATTCCTTTTCAGGGAAAATGTGCTTTTTAAATATAGCAAAAGTGATATGTTCCTTAGTCTATGACCGAGCTACACCTAGCAATGCTGAATGGCAATTTTTAAAACTAATTTGACATTGCATGGAAAGACCCAGCACGTCGAAAGGGAAATCATTAACAAATGATCATGCACCTCTTTCATCGCAACCTCATTTAGCAGGTCGCCCTATGTTTCCTAAAAAGCAACTGGCTTGAGAGAAGAAGCAGTGAGAAACTTAAAACACACACCGTCACTGTTCTTAAAGTTGCAAACAGGAAACTGCTTGAGTCCTTGGTCTTAAGTGGTCGAGTGGACGCTTTGAAAGGCAATAGACCAGGTCAGACTAGCCTCTGGTTCATGTGCAGAGCCAGCTGCTCCCAAGCGCCATGGAGAAGGAAACACAAGCAAGCGGCAGCCATAGTAAATTGAAAGTGCACCATTCATAAATAAACAAAAGCGGGCAGCAGCCATACCTAATTTGAAAGCGCACTGTGCATAAACAAACATGCGTCATGTGTGGAAAGGTGAATCTCTACACCCGCCTGCACACAAACGTGCCATGGTGAAACAAATCGTGGTGCTCTTCTACACAAAATGCATGCGTGGCAGCCCGTGCAGAGGGTGGTATGGTAATTAAAAAAACTGAAAAGTGGGAGCTGTACTAAATATAAAGTGCTGCACCCAAATACATACAGGATATAAGTAGATCTGTCTTTGAGCACACAGCATTTTCTTGACATCAACCAGTGGGAGTCGTCATAGAGAATTCCTACTTATTCTTCACGTGAATTTGTGACTGTCCCAGACATCTTTGCCGGGGACCCATTCTTGTACAGCTCAGGACATTTCAAAGACACAAGGGGGCATATTATCAAGGACAGGCGATACATTATCGCCGCTTTTATCGGCAGGAAACTTCCGATAAAGCGGCGATAATGGCCTTGATAATATGCTTTATGAATTCCAATCGAAGCCCATGTTAGATGTCTTCACATCTAACATGGGCTTCGATTGGAATTCATAGAGCATATTATCAAGTCCATTATCGCCGCTCTTATCAGCAGTTTCCTGCCGATAAAAGCAGCGATAATGTATCGCCTGTTCCTTGATAATTTGCCCCGAGGATTTTTCACAATTAATTTGGTTTCCCACTTATAAGAGTGATTGCCCTTCGGAGCCCTGATGAAGTTCTACCAAGGAGAACGAAACGCGTTGGCTGGAATCTAAAGCTTTGATATCGATTGAACAATAGGGAAATTGTGTAAATTTTATTTTGCTATCTGGACTTTATCATTCTGAATGAGGCATGAATTTTGGGCACCCCTTTTGAGCTGGTGGAAACAACCATTAAAATTAACTAGATCAGGAGTCCTATGATTAAACCCTTCTCCACCTCGGCCTCGGCTGATAGCCCCTCCACCCGATATTGGTGTATATTGAGCCTCAGATGGTGTGAGCCACTACTCCAGGGCGCCTTCCAAGTGACTCCATCCCTAGTAACTCATGTCAGCATATGAGGTTTTGGACATTTCGGCTGGTAAAAAAAGAGAAAAGCAAAATGGTGTGATAGAGGCAAATGAGGACAAAAAAAGATAGATCACGCACTTCTCCTTTCAGAGATAAGAATATTATAAGTGAGTTTATTGCCTTTTATACCAATTGATACCACCAGAACCACATCCACTACAATTGGACTTAACCAATTATTTTCAATCTATTGCTTCCCCTTCTTCGCAGCATATTGACTTTAATTCACTAGAACCAGATATCTCACTCACTAAAACTCTTATGCTGTCTCTGTTTTGCGCAAGGGGAAAGCTACTGGACCTGATGAATTTTACAACCATTTTGCAAAACGTCTTCCCAACCTTTAACTTTTGTTCAAATAATTTATTTCTAATGGTTCTTCTCAAAGCTCCTTTCAGGATGCAATGATTTGCTTAATTCGAAAGGACGACAACGATCTTTCACAGTGCAAGAATTATTGCCCCATTTCCTTAGTCAATACTGACTATTAAATATTTTGAAAAATGTTTGCTTCACGTATTGACCCCATCTTACCTGACCTTATTGGCCCTGAACAATCTGGTTTTGTTAAAGGCAGTGCTGACAATGTTTGACTCTTTTTAATATCCTGAGTAAGGCCTCTGCTTTAAGCCATCCTAATGCTGCTATGGCCTTAGATGCAAAAAAAGCTTTCATTAGGATTGCATGGGATATTGTGTTTCAAGCACTAAAACTGATTTTTGTTCCTCCACTAGAGAGGCAATCTTTATAAATGGTTGTCTTTCTAATTATTTCCTTTTACCCAGACTAGTACGCCAAGGATGTACGCTATCTCCTCTTTTGTTTATTATTGCACTGGATCCTTTTTTAACCAAAATCAGATAAGGCAAACAAATATCTGGCTTTCAAAGTGAGTTATAACAGTTTAAGAAGTCAGTCTATGCTGATGACATTCTCCTTTATTGTTCTAACCCTATACCTTCCCTTCCTCCCTTTCTCCAGCAGGTTACCACCTTTTCTGAGCTTTCTGGCTTCCATCTTAGTACAGATAAATGTGAGGTATTACCCTTGATTGTCTTATGTAATAATCAACTTTTTGAACATACAAGTTTCAATTGGGAACTGTCCAAAATAAAATATTGAAGGCTATATTTCTCGCAGACCAGCAATCAAACTACATTTTGATTATATCATCAAAACATTAAATAATAGTATTGCTCATTTGCATCCACTATTTCTCTCCTGGTTGGGTAGGATTGAATCTATTAAGATGAGGCTCACACCTGTAATACTATACGTTATTGCCATGATCCTAGTTCACATCCCTGATCACTATTTTAGGAAAATGGATCCTCGTTTATCTAAATTTTTTGGGGGAAAGGCAAGTCTCCCCAAATAGCCTTGTGCATCCTAAAGAAAGATAAATCCTTTGGGGGCCCTACATTTCCAGATAAAAAAAATATATAATTATGCCTTTTCTTTGACACAAGCTTTCCAATGGCTCTCTCTGGATTACATGCCTCATTCTCTTTTTGGTAACTGCTAGAGATATCTCTCATTTCCCCTTTTGATTTTACAGAACTTCTAGCTTTCACAACAAAAATCTCACAATCACGCTCTTCAGTTGTTTCTCATTCCTGCAAAATACTGGCACCCTTTATACCTTCCACATATCCTTTAATTACTACTTTTTAACAGACACATATCTGGCATAACAGGTTACTTTGATTCAGGAATCCCTCTATATACTGGAAAACATGGCGAACCGAAGAATTGTGTTGGTTGTCACAACTCTTTACAGAGAATCAACTCCTATCCTTTCCTGATCTTGAAGCTAAATTCTCCCTTCCATCTACATCCTGCCCACAATATGATCTTTTAAGTGCATCTCTCAGTATATATCTACATTACCTACTACATCTACCTCTCCCCTTGTCACTGTTACACTTATGTCATTATTAAACACCAATCCCTCAACATCTACTATTTACAAGTCATTACATGCCATCTCAGATAGAGGCCAATCAACTGAGTTGGCCTGGGAAAAGGATGTATTGGAGTGTTGGCCTATTGTACTGTGGGACAAATTATGGTTTAAACTTCACAAACCTACGTGAGCTGCCAACACTACACAAACCCTTAATTTTATTTAACATCGTTTGTTATTTACCCCTATTGCTCCAAGGCCATTCTCTCCAACTGGAAATTCATCTTGTTGATCATCCTCAAGGTCAGCTGTGGATATAAAACATATGTTATTCGAGTGTCCTTCTATTCTCCAGTTTTGGAAGCAGGTTTGGTGCCAAAACAACAACATATTTAAAACTGAAATTCATCACTGCATTGTAATATTTTTTAGGTAGTTTGTCACCTCAGTGGCTTACCTTACAGTCCAACTATAAGCTAATAGATTTCTTGTTAGTTGTTGTATTGGATCTATGATGTTACAACGCGTTATTTTACAACGCAGACCGTTACATCGCAATTTTTACAACGCAGGATCCATTACAATGCATGCTTTACAATGCATGTCATTACAATGCAGATACTACTACAACGCATGCCATTACAACGTAAGTATAGGTAAGTATATATTATTTTAAAAAAAGGAATTAAGTTAATTTAATTAATTTAATTTAATTAATTTAATTTTATTAATTTTAAAAAAGTAATTAATTTAATTTAATTTAATTAGTGAAAATTAATTAATATAAAAATTGTAATTAATTTAATTTATTTTATTTAATTTAACTAATGTAATTTAATTAATTTTTAAATTGTAAATAATATAATTTAATTTATTAAAATAAAGCTAATTTAAATAATATAAAAAAATAATAATATAATTTAATTTAAATTAATTAATGTCATTTAATTAATTTAAAAATTGTAAATAATATAATTTAATTTTATTAATTGTATTAATTATAAAAAATAATTAATCTAATTTAATTTAAGTAATGTAATTTAATAAATGTATTAATTGTAAATAATAAAATTAATTTAATTTAATTTAATTAATTTAATTCATTTAATTTATTTAATTAATTTAATTTATTTAAAGTCCTGTTTTTAAAAAAAGTGAACCCTAAACCCAGCCGAAAAAACCTAAAAATTCCCCTGTACCCCAAAAACCAAACCTAGCCCTAAAACCTAAAAATACCCCTGTACCCCAAAAACCAAACCCAGCCCTAAAACCTAAAAATACTCCTGTCCCCCAAAAACCGAACCCAGCCCTAAAACCTAAAAATACCCCTGTACCCCAAAAACCAAACCCAGCCCTAAAACCTAAAAATACCCCTGTACCCCAAAACCCAAACCCAGCCCTAAAACCTAAAAATACCCCTGTACCCCAAAAACCAAACCCAACCCTGAAACCTAAAAATACCCCTGTACCCCAAAAACCAAACCCAGCCCTAAAATCTAAAAATACTCCTGTACCCCAAAAACTAAACCAAGCCCTAAAACCTAAAAATACCCCTGTACCCCAAAAACCAAACCCAGCCCTAAAACCTAAAAATACCCCTGTACCCCAAAAACCAAACCCAGCCCTAAAACCTAAAAATACCCCTGTACCCCATAACCCAAACCCAGCCCTAAAACACAAAAAATACCCAAACACCCCAAAACATATTCCTCAGTACCCCAAAACATATACTCATATACTCAAACGTATTTTTTAAAAATTACTTAAATTAATATATTTAATTTATTTAATAAAAATACATAAATTAATATATTTATTTATTTTTAATATTAATTAAAATAATTAAATAATGTAAAATAAAATATAAAAAAATTATATTCTTACCAAAACGTACGTTGTAAAGGCATGCGTTGTAATAGCATCTGCTATGTAATGACATGCATTGTAAAAGCATGCATTGAAATGGATCCTGCGTTGTAAAAGTTGCGATGTAATGGTAGTGCGTTGTAAAAGTTGCGTTGTAACGGGTGTTTCCCGTTGTATTTCCCTTAATTACGTCTAATTAGAAACAAGTGAGTTTTTTTACTTTTAGATCCTGGCAGAATGTCATCTGTTTTTAAGAATAGGTTAGATACACTCCGATTATCTCCTGTAGCTTTAGCCATATTGAGAGATCTTTTATGGATCAATTGACTCAAATTGAAAAAAAATGAAGGTACACTGAGCCTGTCATGGATGTTGAGGGCGGCCACAATAATACTGTGTGAGAAGTCGGCCTGTTATAATTAAATTGGTACAAAAGGGGGTGGTAATGGACGGAGCATCTGAACTAATCAGACACTCACACCGAGTCAAAAGATCTGGGTTTAATCCATCACCGTTCTTTAGCCCACTCTGCCACCCCAGTTCAGACATGGCTATATGCAAATCAGTCTGACCCTGTGCCTCATGGGAACTGTCAGGTTTCCACCGTGTATAGACGCCATCCGCCTAATCCGGGAGAAATGGCGCCCACACGGAACAAACTCTAGTTCCCAAAAGGCTGGGAAACGACGTTACATTCCAAGACGTCGGTCACGCACCATTGCGGAAATAAACACTGTCGGCACTCACTCGCGGTGCCGATAATCATTGCCTTGACGAGCCTTTGAGGAGAGGTAGCGGTAAGCTCCGTAAAAAGAAACATTATCTGAAGTTGTTTCTGTTTGTTTTCACCCCGTGCTGGGTCGGGTGAAAGACTTTGGAAATGAAGCATGAGTGCATTACGGACGTGTGCACTAACAAAGATCTGTCAAGTCAAGTCAAGTCAAAAAGGCTTTATTTCGACATATAAAATATCTTAAAAAGCATACATACATGTAAAATCATTTCATAGCATTTAAGAATAAAACGTGTTTTAAAAAAACCCCTTGCACGATCTAAGTCTGCAATTTTTACTATTATTTTTTAGGGGAAGAATATTTAAATTACCTAAAAAAGGCATGGTTATGAGACAGGCCGTAAAAATAAAAGCATAATTAAACAATTTGTCTGAGTCTTTTTGACCGAATCCGCCATGCCCACCCAAGATACTTCGAGGTGGCGCATGCATAAAAAGAACGAGTGTCTGAAAGAAGAATCCTTAGTGCCACATTACAGTGTCTAGTTCCCAGTGTACGACACATGGGTTTTAGCCATTTCATCCGTGGGACTTTATAGGCAGGACACTCAAATAAAAAGTGAGGGACAGATTCAAGGCGCTGAGGGCAGAAGGGGCACCACGGAGCAGTCTGATAGGGAATTTTCCAATGGCTTGTGAGTTCCATTACGGGGAGAAGACCAATTCTAAATTTGAAATACAGAGATCTTTCCCAAGGGGCTGAGATAATGTCCAAATACAGTTCTCTAATGGGGACATCTTTGGACTCCATAAAATTTCTAGACGACTTACAAATCGAGGTAGAAGAATTTCTTCTATTTACCACCCAGTTCCAATAAAGCTGTTTTAGCGTTGATTTGGGCGGGGCTGTCTGTTGGTACCATGCTTCTTCCAGCCCCAGATTGGTAAGTAGTGCTTTGATGTCCGTTAGCCACTTTATTTTCGCCCATCCTGTCGATCTGATTATCTCCCGCAGGCCATCCGCATAACTTGAGAGCTCAGGAACTCTCCAGATGCGGGCCCACAGAAGCAAAGGGCGTAGCTTTGCTTGATCTTCAATCGCCCGACAGCCCATGTCCAATTGCAGTGGCAAGATGGGGACAGAAGGACCGAGGGACATCAAGCTTCTCAAGAAGGTGTTCTCAGCTCGAGTAAGATCTTTCAAATTTGACATTCCCCAAAGTTCCGCCCCATACAGAGCGGCGCTTACTCCTCTGGCCGAGTAAATGTCCAATACTGCTGCTATAGGTTTGGTAGAGGCGGCTCTCTGCTCTTTCAGCAGGGTCCCGGTTACTCTTTTCAAATTTAGCAGCATTTTGGTCAGATGTTGGTCCCATTTCATAGAATCCACCAGCCGGATACCCAGATAGTCGAAAGTCTTGGTCCTATCCAGTGCAACGGAGCCCAGTGTTGGCGGGGGGCCAAGTTTTTGCGGGGGATTCAAGATGAGATACTTTGTTTTGTCTGTGTTTATGCAGAGCCCTCTTTGTTTACAAAAGTCATCAAAACCAGCGAGAAGCTTTTGTAGGCCCATTGGGGATTTTGACAGAAGCAAAGTATCGTCCGCAAAAAGCAGGGTGGGAATTAAACGACCTGCCAAGCGAGGTGCATCTGCTGATATCCTTGTCAAGTGGTCCACCACCCCATTAACATAGAGCGAGAAGAGTGTTGGGGCAAGTACGCACCCTTGCCGCACGCCTCTATTCACATCTATTCTTGAGGTCTTTTGACCATTCGGACCCCAGCGAATTTGGGCATAGTTTTTTTCGTGGAACTTCATGATCAAGTGGAGCAGGTAAGAAGGCAGGCCAAGATCACTTAGAACCATCCATAAATTATTTCTGGGGACCAAATCGAAGGCCGTCCGGAGGTCGATGAAGGCAAGATATAAAGTGCCCTTCCCAATCGTGACGACCTTCCAGTGGATCATAAGTAGCCTTAATGATTGTTCGATTGTTCCTGTACCAGTTCGGAACCCTGCCTGGAGATCCGAGAGTATCCTGTTTTCATCAGCCCACTGCTGTACTCTGGTTAGCAGGACCTTGCCCGCTACTTTTTGCGAACAATCAATCAGGCTAATCGGCCTGTAGTTCGCAGGGTCTTCTCTTGAGCCTTTTTTGTGCAGAGGGACCACTTCGGCGGCCATCCAAGAGGCGGGCAGTGGAGCACCCGCCATGGCAGCGTTCAATACTGATGAAATTAGCATACTCCAATCGCTTAAGTCTGCACGGAGCAGGTCGCCCGGGAGCCCATCGGGACCAGCCGCTTTGCGCGGGACCAGAGATTTTATAGCACCTTCTGCTTCTTTCTTGGTAAACAGATTTTCCTCATGGCTCTCATTACCTCGAAAGATCTGTGGTAATGCGAAATCCGTCTCTTCAGCTACAGATGCTGTATACAGTTTCGAAAAATGTGAGTACCAGAGATCCTCAGTTATGTTACAGGTGATGACAGTATCTATGGGTCTGTTTTTCTTGCGTATTAAGTCCCAAAAACCTTTTGCGTTTTTTCCAACGCTGGCGATACGGAGTTCCTGCCAAAATTCATCTTCCCAGTCTCTCCTTGCTGATTTTAGCTCCGCTTTATAGCTCTTGCGTTTGGTGGCTATTAGGGTTGCGTCTCCGCTTTTTACAGCCAATATCAGTGCTCTCTTTCCAGCACGACACTCCTTCGAGTACCAACCAAGTTTGCCCTGCCGCTTATCACGGTTGGTGTTTCCCTTTTTTACTTTAGCCTTGAATAGGTCCCCAATTGACATCGAGACCTCGCTAAACATTGCTGTAATCCGATTTGGGCTGACAGGCTCGTTTTCCAAAATGGCGCAGGCTGTAGAGGTAACAGCTCTGATGCATGATAGTTTCTCTTCATCTATTGCCACTTTGTCCCATTTCAAGCGTCTTAGGCAGTTTGACGGAACCACCCCTTCCAATGGCCCTGGCACTGGTATATCATGGTTTCCACAAGCTGGGTGAATCTCCCTCCACCAGTATGATAGGGATAATGAAAGTGCGTTGTGGTCACTATCCAAGGAAGGTAGGACTATCATATCCTTCATGTGAGCCCACAAAGAAAAGTTTAAAAGGATATAATCTATCCGGGATGAATGACCAACCCTATTATATGTGTGTGCCCCCGCTAAGTCTGAGCGTGTTCTCCCGTTGTCTGCTCTCAAGCCGTGCTCAAGTGTGAGAGAATTTAGCTGAATGATTCTGGGGGTCCAACTGTTTATGATTGGCAGATCAAGTGACGGGACACCTCTCCTTGAATCTTCATCATATAAGTCCAGAGATTCGTCGGGCAACAGGGGCTCGAATGTACAATTAAAGTCCCCCATGACCATAATTAACGAATCACTACTGCACTCACCCAAGACTACCTCCAAAGCCGAGAGAGTTGGTGACAAGGCTCTCCCAGAGGCCCCTCGTGTGTAAATGTTAATAATCTCCAGTTTTTCAGCTTTCCTCGGGCATGTTACGGTGAGGCGCATCAAATCTGGAGATTTTTGGGGATGATGGTGTACCCTCCATCCTAGGGAAATATCTACCCAAACTAGGAGACCTCCATAAGGGCGACCTCTTCCCGAAGCTGGGATATCTGCCGGGACAAAGAAGGTGGCATGACCCACTCGGTGCCTTGGTTCCACGCACCACGTTTCTTGAAATGCACAGACTGAATGGGGTTCAATGAGCGCCACCCAGTCCGGGACATCTAACTTGTTGTTTAAGCCTGCCACATTCCAACTAATGGCTTTCAGGGATGCATTATGCAGGGGCTCAACGCATCCTGCATTCCCACCCTGTGTACCGGGAGTTTGTGCTCCATCCACTAACTCAATATTCTCGGACCCATCGCCTGAAAGAGGGGGCATAATTGAGTTAGGCGGGGATTGGGGCACAGAAATGTTAGACAAGGGTACCCGCCCAACTGTGCGTGGAGTGTTGACCCTAGGAGGGGAGGCATTGATTGCCGCTAAATTACCAAGTCACCAACCCCAGCCCTGTGGTGGGGCTGCTTGAGTAGGTGTCCATGCCCTTGCTCTGGGGTCCAATGTTGGGTAATGTGGGAACCATGCTCCTCTGCCCCCATCTTGTAAAGATTTTTTGGGCCCCATTAGAGGAGGGGGGTGATAGAAGTACCCCAGATCCCTAGTTTGAATGTCGCAGAAATTGTAATGCGACTGCTGACTACAGATCATACCTGCTGCTCTGGGATCGTTGAAATTGATCAACACGCAGTCCCCGGTAAGATCCTTACGTCTGTTGCCAATCCAACCCACACGTCGGACAAAGGCTATTCTACCATCAATATGCCCTGGGAGGGGTCTATTTGCTTTAAGCCAGGAGAGCGTCTTGTGTTTGAGGTCAGAATACAACTCACAAGAACCCTCTTCAAGCTCAGGAACC
This sequence comes from Lissotriton vulgaris, assembly GCF_964263255.1. NCBI lineage: Eukaryota > Metazoa > Chordata > Amphibia > Caudata > Salamandridae > Lissotriton > Lissotriton vulgaris. The sequence continues at coordinate 1,210,817,609 of NC_141693.1, read as the reverse complement.
CCCGTTAAAATTACCACATAAGGCTTGCAACCAGGGGGAAGGCTAGCATTCGGAGTGTGCCTTCTTACCCTGTCTTTGGCCGGGGATTTTGCCGTGGTTTTCGCTGGAGGTTTGGGCGCAGCCTGTTTGGCAGGAGTTGGGAGGGATGGGGTTGTATCACCCTTCGTTGTAATCACCGTGTTACCCGCTACCTTGGTGTTTGGCACTATGGGCTTGGAATTTGCGGCAAAATTAACCTTGAGTGCCTTGTGTGCCTGGGTACTAGCTTTGTTCCTTGGACGGGTCAAACAAGACTCAAGAGTAGGAGTTAGTGGTGTGGGTATAGTTCCGCTATTGGGTTGCTGCAATTGGGGTGCCTTTCCCAGGACGGGCGTCTTTTGGCAAGATGTGTGCTCAGGGTGGGCTATAGTGACAGAGGGAACTAAGGGGACAGCACCACTCCTTAGCCCTCTGTTTTCTTCAACCTGGGCCTTGGCGTGAAATTTGACTAATGATTTCACCGCGTAAAAATTATCCAGCATTGACTGTTCAAGTGAGGCTAGTTTGCGTGTGAGGCCATCAATCTTATCTACGAGAGGCATCACCACAGACTTAATTATGCTCTCAACTTGAGGGAAAATGCTGGTATCTAAAGGAGCCATTTGACCGGGAGTACCCTCCAATGAAGTATCTCCGGTGTGGGTCGCATATGATTTTGGGAAGGGAACCTGATTCGAACTGGTGCCCCCTTTGGATACACTTGACTGCAAACGTGGGAAGACGCCGGTAAGCCCTCGGCGTTTCTGTGTCCCCGGAATCTTAAGTTTTCTGCAGTACGTCGGTGTTCTGCAGAGGTCACGCACGCACCTCCAACAAAGAACTGTGATTTTGACTTTGTGATTTAACAAGTTTTTTTGCTCCTATTCCCGTTGGACGAGACGCTGTTCCGCGTTCTTATTGCGGGGATAGGTTTTGGTGTAAGTTCAATTTGAGCTAGAGTATTGCTTTCTGTTCCACTACCTTCTTGCACGTTCTTCATATAGATAGGGTGAAAGGAACTGGCTATTCAATCTATGGGTGTGGAAGGAGATTTCGTGTTTTGTTAAACACGAGGGTGCCAAGAATCGGAATCCTTCCCCAAAAGGAGAGAACTCAATCCTCTGGCAGGAAAAAGAGACAAGAGTGAATTCAACCTATACTGTTGTATTATCATCTGTGATTCCTTCTTTCGTTTCATCATTATTCTGCACTTTGTATTTTGACTATACAGGGTAGACGCGAAACGGGTTCTTGATCCTGGGAATAGAGCTAGCCTAAAGAAGAACACTGTATACGAATGGTAGGTAGTTTGAAATGAGGAAGTAACATAGTTTCTTATGTATTCAGATTTTCATTGTGTTCCTATGTGCTTGTTGTTGTAGTTGGCTTCCTTTCCCAATCACGGCCCTCATCATTCCTCCCCAAATACAAAGATCCTTATATTTCCTTCACAGGTAGGGGCATAGAACAAGGTTGTGGATAATAGAAAGGATTGTAGGATATTCCTTTGTGGGGTTGAAGGGGGGTGTTTTCTAACTCATTGTCCTTGTCGTTTCATATCTCCCTCCCCGCTGTCCCCTTCTTTTCCCGCCCTCACGGGACGATCTTGGTAGTCTGTATTACTTGTTTCAGACTCTAGGAGAGTCGTGTGGGGGAGGTTATAGGACAATCAACACAGCCCGAAGAGAACCAACGCCAGACCTGACAGAATTATCGGCCCACGATTATTCTTCTCTTCTTGGCTGTGTTGATGTTATCATGGCCACTATAGATGACGTATTGGCAGCATTGGTTTTGGTACAGACGGAGCTAGCGGCCTCCAACAGGGAGGTGGCGGCCTCTAGAACCGAAACAGCACAGTTGAGGGCCAGACTGGACCGAATGCAGGGGAACTCATTTGATGCTGGGTCTAGCCCTGCTCCCTCCACTTCGGTAGTGGTAGAAATACCTATGCAGATTCCTTTCGCGCCTCCGGAGCGTTTTTATGGGGACAACAAAAAGGTGCAGGTGTTAATGACACAAGTGCTTTTACACTTTATGTGCAAACCCAAGATGTTCGCCACCATAAGGCTAGGGTTGCTTTTCTTGTTTCCTACTTAGGGGGGAGGCAGCACAATGGGCAGTCCCTGTCGTTCGGCGAGACGATCCCCTCCTCTATGATTGGGACGAGTTCAGAGCAGAATTTGAAAAAACCTTTGATCGCAGAGCTGAAACATTCACCGCAGACAGGGAGCTCTAGTCTTGAAGCAAGGCACTTCCGACTTGGTAACCTACTTGAACAACTTTCGTTGTCTGGTAGCAGAAACGGACTGGCCTGAAATCAAGCAATCTGCCTTGTTTTATCAAGGACTAAATGATGAGATGCAGGACGTGTTGGCCCATATAGATCCACAACCTCGTTCTTGCTCGGGACTGATTGAACTGACCTTGCGGTTAGATCACAGAATGCGCGAAAGAAAAGGCGACACTAAGAAAAAAGAACAACCTGTTTTGTCCTATGATAAAGGGGGACAAGTAGAGAAGTCCGGTACCTCCTCGGAAACTGTGGAAATTGGAGCTGTGTGAGCTGCTTTGACGCTACAGGAAAAGGAACACCGTAGAAAGTTTGGTCTTTGTTTATACTGCGGCAAAAAAGGGCACTATTTGAGGGACTGTCAGGTGAAGCCTAAGCCATGAAAAAGCAGAGCAGGACAAACCGTAGCAGCAAGTAGTGAGAAGAAGTCGGAAAACTCCAGTGCTTGAAGGCGAATGAAGAGGACCTATCAAGCCGGAATGTTATCCCTTCAGTATTACCTGGCTGGGACCAGGAGAGTAACCATTTGTTCTTGGCCATGTCGTTGGTTATTGGTTTCAAAGTAAAGAACGTTAAGGCCATGGTGGATTCTGTTGCAACAGGATGTTTTATGGATTTTGCAGAAGCAAAAAGATTGGGGGTAAGGCTACTTGAGAAACAACAGCCAGAAATGTTGTACGCTGTGGACGGCAGTGAATTAATAGCCGGTCCTATTAAGTTTCATACCCCTGAATACGACCTCATCTATAGGGGACACCATCATGAACAGTTGTCCTTCAATATAATTCAGGTACCCCAATATGGCGTTATCCTGGGGCTTCCCTGGTTACAAAAACATGAACCAACCATACACTGGTTGAACCAAGACGATACGGTTGCATCTGAGTATTGTCAGTCACATTGTGTGCTCGAGTTAGAGGCCCCCTCAAAGGCCTTGGCTTCAATCCAGGGAATTGCCACTGCAGCTGAAAAAGAGGTAACCTTGCCATACTGTTATGCTGCATTTGAAGACGTATTCAGTGATGATCAGGACGCAGAGCTTCCACCGCACAGATCCTACGACTGCCGATTAGACCTTCTCCCAGGATCGGTGGTACCGAATGGACGTCTCTATGCACTAACTGTGCCAGAAAACGAACACTTACAGGAATACTTGGATAAATACCTGGCCATAGGGTATATACGGCCGTCAAGATCGCCTGCAGCCTCGCCGTTGTTTTTCATACCTAAGGCTAATGGAGAAAAGAGGTGCTGTATTGACTATCGAGCCTTGAATACCATCACGATTAAGAATCAATACCTGCTGCCATTGATTCCGGTGTTGTAGAACAAGTACGTTCCGCCACCATATATACAAAGCTCGATTTGTGTGTGCATATCATCTTGTGCGTATACGACAAGGAGATGAATGGAAGACGGCCTTCAAGACGCGGTACGGGCTCTTTGAATATCTGGTAATGCCCTTCGGGCTATGTAACGCCCCGGCCGCCTTCCAGTTCTTTCTCAATGAGGTTCTGAGGGAATACCTTGACCGTTTTGTTGTCGTATATATAGACGACATCTTGGTATATTTCAACACCACCGAAGAACATGTAAAACAAGTGAGCCAAGTACATCAAGCCTTGCAACAGCACCGGTTGTATTGTAAAATTACGAAATGTGAATTTCATGTGACTACGGTGGAGTTCTTAGGGGTAATTCTCACTCCCACAGGTCAAGTCATGGCTGAGAGAAAAGTAAAGGCTATACAGGAGTGGCCTCGTCCAAACACAGTAAAAGACATTCAGTGTCTATTGGGATTCGCCAATTTTTACCGGCGATTCATTAGTGGATTTTCGGCTCTGGTAACACCTTTGACCCGTCTTACAAGAAAAAACGTTCTGTTTGTTTGGGATTCGCAAGCACAAAGAGCGTTTGACGGGTTGAAGAAAGCTTTCTCCACGGCGCCTGTTTTGACCCATGCCAATCCTGACCTACCATTTGTGGTGGAGGATGATGCCTCTGAAGTTGCAGTAGGAGCGGTATTGTCACAAAGGGAGGAAGCCACCGGAGTGTTACACCCCATCGCCTTCATGTCGAGGAAACTCAGTCCAGCAGAAAAAAATTATACCATCGCGGAAAAAGAATTGCTGGCTATACGTGATGCATTTGGGAATGGAGACACTGGCTGCTGGGTGCTACTCATAGGGTGACGGTTTATACGGACCACAGGAACCTTCAGTTTTTACGTACGGCCCACCACCTTACGCCAAGACAACTGCGCTGGATGTTATTCTTAGAGGAATATCATTTCATCGTCATGTTTAGACCCGGCAGTGAGAATAAAAAGGCGGATGGCTTGACGAGACAAGAGAATTCCGCGATGCATGCCGTAGCACCTAGCAGGTCCATCATTGATTGCGCCAAAGTTGTGGGTGTGACTCAGACGGGGGATTTTCTGCAAGATGTACGTAAAGGAATCCAAACCTGTGTGTGGAGAACGTGGATTCGATATCATCCGGAGTGGAGGTTGAGACACGGAGTGCCTATGAGGGGATCTCAAGTACTTGTTCCTACAAGGACTCTGCAAAAAACTGTATTTGCTTGGTGTCATGAAGCGCCTTGTGCCGGTCATATGGGATCGGTGAAAACCCTTGAAAAAGCCTTGAGGCAGTTTGGGTGGCCTTTGATAAGGTGTGACCTAATGCAATGGGGAAAAAAGTGCACGACCTGCGCCCAAATGAAGTCCGACCATCAACGACCACAGGGACTGTTGCATCCTTTGCCTACCCCCGAGACACCATGGGAGAGGTTTTCAGTCGACTTCATTGTCGGGCTCCCTAAGGATCAGGGAAAGACAGCTATACTGGTTGTGGTGGACTATCTGGCCAAGATGGGGAATTTTATAGCATGCAATCAGGTCCCTACGGCTGGTCGTTTGTAACATCTCCTTTTGGAGAATGTCATCAGGATACATGGTCTACCCAGAGTGATAGTGTCGGACAGGGGGGCTCAATTCACTGCCCGATTCTGGAAGACATGGTGTTCTGCTTTACATGTGTCCCATGCCTTGTCTACCAGCTTTCATCCCCAGACTGATGGTCAGACTGAAAGACTTAATTAGACCCTGAAGCAGTATCTGCGATGCTATTTCCAGACTAATACTGACGCATGGGTGGATTGGTTGTGGGTGGCTGAGGTGGCATATAACAGCTAGCAACATTCCTCCACGCTTCATTCTCCTTTTTTTGTATGTATGGTCACCATCCTAGAGTCAGTCCCTTGTTGCTCCCCAACGATAATGTCAAGCTGCCAGACGTCAGGGCCAGATTGCTGCGCATACGCCGAATACTCTCGGAGATGCGCAAGAATCTTGTCCAGGCTAAGAGAACGTACAAGCTGCAGGCGGATAAACATCGTAGGCCTTGCCCTGTGTACAAGAAGGGGGACCAGGTGTGGTTGTCTACACGGAACATCAAGTTCAGGAAACGCAGTGTGTTCAATCCTAGGTTCATTGGGCCATTTCGGGTAGAGAAACACGTGACTCCTGTGCCGGTTAAGTTGAGATTGCCTGCCCATCTGCGGATCCACCCTGTCTTTCATGTATCCTTGTTGAAGCCCTCTTTTTGTCCTGTTCGACGGGCAACATCGCCGATCTGGGTTCAGCAGGACCTTGAATATGAGGTTCGGGGGGTTCTTGATTCGAGATGGGTGAGGGGACGTCTGCAATACCTGATTTCCAGGAAGGGCTATGGCCAGGAGGAAAACTCATGGGAACCAGAGCGTTTGGTTCATGCTCCTCGGTTGGTTGCAGAGTTCCATCAGCTGTTTCCCGGGATGCCCGCTTCTGGGCAGCGTCCCTTGTGAAGGGGATGTACTGTCAGGTTTCCACTGTGTATAGATGCCGTCCGCCTAATGCGGGAGAACTGGCACCCACACGGAACAAACTCTAGTTCCCAGAAGGCTGGGAAACGACGTCATGTTCCAAGACGTCGGTCACGCACCATCCCGGAAATAAACACCGTCGGGCCTCACTCGCGGTGCCGATAATTATTGCCTTGACGAGCCGGTGAGGAGAGGTAGCGGTAAGCTCCGTAAGGAGAAACATTATCCAAAGTTGTTTCTGTTTGTTTTCACCCCGTGCTGGGTCGGGTGAAAGACTTTGGAAATGAATCATGAGTGCATTACGGACGTGTGCACTAACAAAGAACTGTGATTTTGACTTTGTGATTTAACAAGGTTTTTTGCTCCTATTCCCGTTGGACGAGATGCCGTTCCGCGTTCTCATTGCGGGGATAGGTTTTGGTGTAAGTTCAATTCGAGCTAAAGTATTGCTTTCTGTTCCACTACGTTCTTGATATAGATACGGTGAATAGAACTGGCTATTCAATCTATGGGTGTGGAAGGAGATTTCGTGTTTTGTTAAACACGAGGGTGCCAAGAATCGGAATCCTTCCCCAAAAGGAGAGAACTCAATCCTCTGGCAGGAAAAAGAGACAAGGGTGAATTCAACCTATACAGTTGTATTATCATTTGGGATTCCTTCTTTCGTTTCATCATTATTCTGCACTTTGTATTTTGACTATACAGGGGAGACATGAAACGGGTTCTTGATCATGGGAATAGAGCTAGCCTAAAGAAGAACACTGTATACGAGTGGTAGATAGTTTGAAATGAGGAAGTAACATAGTTTCTTATGTATTCAGATGTTCATTGTGTTCCTATGTGCTTGTTGTTGCAGTTGGCTTCCTTTCCCAATCACGGCCCTCATCATTCCTCCCCAAATACAAAGATCCTTATATTTCCTTCACAGCTAGGGGCATAGAACAAGGTTGTGGATAATAGAAAGGATTGTAGGATATTCCTTTGTGGAGTTGAAGGGGGGTGTTTTCTAACTTATTGTCCTTGTCATTTCACATCTCCCTCCCAGCTGTCCCCTTTCTCTCCCGCCCTCACGGGACGATCTTAGGAGTCTGTATTACTTGTTTCAGACTCTAGGAGAGTGGTGTGGGGGAGGTTATAGGACAATCAACACAGCCCCGAAGAGAACCAACGCCAGACCTGACAGGAACAGTCCAGCCCGAACTGCCAAGCCATGCCTTCCCTGGACCGGAAACTTGCTTCTGAGGACCGGTTTCTGGCGTTACAGCCGTCTTCAGCCCGGCTTGCTTGAATCCAATGGCAACGTGAGCAAGGGAGTCACGTCTGAGCATACCTTGCCACTCTTATGGCGGCCAAAAGCGGTACAAAAGGGGGTGGTAATGGACGGAGCATCTGAGCTAATCAAACACTCACACCCAGTCAAAAGATCTGGGTTTAATCCATCACCGTTCTTTAGCCCACTCTGCCACCCAAGTTCAGACATGGCTATATGCAAATCAGTCTGACCCTGTGCCTCATGGGAACAGTCCAGCCCAAACTGCCAAGCCATGCCTTCCCTGGACCGGAAACAAGCTTCCGAGGACCGGTTTCTGGGGTTACAGCCATCTTCAGCCCGGCTTGCTTGAATCCAGTGGCAAAGTGAGCAAGGCGCTCATGTCTGAGCATACCCTGCCACACTTATGGCGGCCAAAAGCGGTACAAAAGGGGGTGGTAATGGACGGAGCATCTGAACTAGTCAAACACTCACACCCAGTGAAAAGATCTGGGTTTAATCCATCACCGTTCTTTAGCCCACTCTGCCACCCCAGTTCAGACATGGCTATATGCAAATCAGTCTGACCCTGTGCCTCATGGGAACAGTCCAGCCCGAACTGCCAAGCCATGCCTTCCCTGGACCAGAAACAAGCTTCCGAGGACCGGTTTCCGGCGTTACAGCCGTCTTCAGCCCGGCTTGCTTGAATCCAGTGGTAAAGTGAGCAAGGGACTCACGTCTGAGCATACCCTGCCACACTTATGGCAGCCAAAAGCGGTACAAAAGGGGGTGGTAATGGACGGAGCATCTGAACTAATCAAAGACTCACACCCAGCCGAAAGTTCTGGGTTTAATCCATCAACGTTCTTTAGCCCACTCTGCCACCCCAGTTCAGACATGGCTATATGCAAATCAGTCTCACCCTGTGCCTCATGGGAACAGTCCAGCCCGAACTGCCAAGCCATGCCTTCCCTGGACCGGAAAAAAAGCTTCAGAGGACCGGTTTCTGGCGTTACAGCCATCTTCAGCCCGGCTTGCTTGAATCAAGTGGAAAAGTGAGCAAGGGACTCACGTCTGAGCATACCCTGCCACACTTATGGCGGCCAAAAGGGGTACAAAAGGGGGTGGTAATTGACGGAGCATCTGAACTAATCAAACACTCACACCCAGTCAAAAGATCTGGGTTTAATCCATCACCGTTCTTTAGCCCACTCTGCCACCCCAGTTCAGACATGGCTATACGCAAATCAGTCTGACCCTGTGCTTCATGGAAAACAGTCCAGCTCGAACTGCCAAGCCATGCCTTCCCTGGACTGGAAACAAGCTTCCGAGGACCGGTTTCTGGCGTTACAGCCGTCTTCAGCCCGGCTTGCTTGAATCCAGTGGCAAAGTGAGCAAGGTACTCACGTCTTAGCATACCCTGCCACACTTATGGCGGCCAAAAGCGGTACAAAAGGGGGTGGTAATGGACGGAGCATCTAAACTAATCAAACACTCACACCCAGTCAAAAGATCTGGGTTTAATCCATCACCGTTCTTTAGCCCACTCTGCCACCTCAGTTCAGACATGGCTATATGCAAATCAGTCTGACCCTGTGCCTCATGGGAACAGTCCAGCCCGAACTGCCAAGCCATGCCTTCCCTGGACCGGGAACAAGCTTCCGAGGAACAGTTTGTGACGTTACAGCCGTCTTCACCCGGCTTGCTTGAATCCAGTGGCAAAGTGAGCAAGGAACTCACGTCTGAGCATACCCTGCCACAATTATGGCGGCCAAAAGCGGAACAAAAGGGGGTGGTAATGGACGGAGCATCTGAACTAATCAAACACTCACACCCAGTCTAACGATCTGGGTTTAATCCATCACCGTTCTTTAGCCCACTCTGCCACCCTAGTTCAGACATGGCTATATGCAAATCAGTCTGACCCTGTGCATCATGGGAACAGTCCAGCCCGAACTGCCAAGCCATGCCTTCCCTGGACCGGAAACAAGCTTCCGAGGACCGGTTTCTGGCGTTACAGCCTTCTTTAGCCCGGCTTGCTTGAATCCAGTGGCAAAGTGAGCAAGGGATTCACGTCTAAGCATACCCTGCCACACTTATGGCGGCCAAAAGCTGTACAAAAAGGGGGTGGTAATGGACGGAGCATCTGAACTAATGAAACACTCACACCCAGTCAAAAGATCTGGGTTTAATCCATCACCGTTCTTTAGCCCACTCTGCCACCTCAGTTCAGACATGGCTATATGCAAATCAGTCTCACCCTGTGCCTCATGGGAACAGTCCAGCCCGAACTGCCAAGCCATGCCTTCCCTGGACCGGAAAAAAAGCTTCAGAGGACCGGTTTCTGGCGTTACAGCCATCTTCAGCCCGGCTTGCTTGAATCAAGTGGAAAAGTGAGCAAGGGACTCACGTCTGAGCATACCCTGCCACACTTATGGCGGCCAAAAGGGGTACAAAAGGGGGTGGTAATTGACGGAGCATCTGAACTAATCAAACACTCACACCCAGTCAAAAGATCTGGGTTTAATCCATCACCGTTCTTTAGCCCACTCTGCCACCCCAGTTCAGACATGGCTATATGCAAATCAGTCTGACCCTGTGCCTCATGGGAACAGTCCAGCTCGAACTGCCAAGCCATGCCTTCCCTGGACTGGAAACAAGCTTCCGAGGACCGGTTTCTGGCGTTACAGCCGTCTTCAGCCCGGCTTGCTTGAATCCAGTGGCAAAGTGAGCAAGGTACTCACGTCTTAGCATACCCTGCCACACTTATGGCGGCCAAAAGCGGTACAAAAGGGGGTGGTAATGGACGGAGCATCTAAACTAATCAAACACTCACACCCAGTCAAAAGATCTGGGTTTAATCCATCACCGTTCTTTAGCCCACTCTGCCACCTCAGTTCAGACATGGCTATATGCAAATCAGTCTGACCCTGTGCCTCATGGGAACAGTCCAGCCGGAACTGCCAAGCCATGCCTTCCCTGGACCGGGAACAAGCTTCCGAGGAACAGTTTGTGACGTTACAGCCGTCTTCACCCGGCTTGCTTGAATCCAGTGGCAAAGTGAGCAAGGAACTCACGTCTGAGCATACCCTGCCACAATTATGGCGGCCAAAAGCGGAACAAAAGGGGGTGGTAATGGACGGAGCATCTGAACTAATCAAACACTCACACCCAGTCTAAGGATCTGGGTTTAATCCATCACCGTTCTTTAGCCCACTCTGCCACCCTAGTTCAGACATGGCTATATGCAAATCAGTCTGACTCTGTGCATCATGGGAACAGTCCAGCCCGAACTGCCAAGCCATACCTTCCCTGGACCGGAAACAAGCTTCCGAGGACCGGTTTCTGGCGTTACAGCCTTCTTTAGCCCGGCTTGCTTGAATCCAGTGGCAAAGTGAGCAAGGGATTCACGTCTAAGCATACCCTGCCACACTTATGGCGGCCAAAAGCTGTACAAAAAGGGGGTGGTAATGGACGGAGCATCTGAACTAATGAAACACTCACACCCAGTCAAAAGATCTGGGTTTAATCCATCACCGTTCTTTAGCCCACTCTCCCACCCCAGTTCAGACATGGCTATATGCAAATCAGTCTAACCCTGTGCCTCATGGGAACAGTCCAGCCCGATCTGCCAAGCCATGCCTTCCCTGGACCGGAAACAAGCTTCCGAGGACCGGTTTCTGGTGTTACAGCCGTCTTCAGCCCGGCTTGCTTGAATCCAGTGGCAAAGTGAGCAAGGGACTCACGTCTGAGCATACCCTGCCACACTTATGGCGGCCCAAAGCGGTACAAAAGGGGGTGGTAATGGACAGAGCATCTGAACTAATCAAACACTCACACCCAGTCAAAAGATCTGGGTTTAATCCATCACCGTTTTTTAACCCACTCTGCCACCCCAGTTCAGACATGGCTATATGCACGGCCAGGATGACTGCCTCTGTGGAGTGGCCGGGTCTGAAGCTATCCTATATCCTATATCCTAATCCTATTGTGTGGTAAAATACCGAATTCAGGTGTGCATGCACATGTGTGCATGCACACCCAGCCATGTGACAGACAGACATGCACTTAAAGCATGTCTGTATGCCACATGGCGCACATGCCTATTTGTGGGGTGCCAGAGGGTGTCAAAGTGACACCCCCTGCATCCTTGCAAAATTTGGTATTTTTCGATTCTGTAAATACAGAATCGGTATTTCCCATTGATTCCTATGGGCTTCAAAGCCCGTAGGAATCAATGGGAAATACCGATTCTGTATTTACAGAATCGGTAAATACCGATTGTTACAGATTCGGTATTTCCACATCTGGAAATACCTACATATCCACCCTTTAGATTTACCGATTTTTAATTACCGAATGGGTAAAATTCGGTAATTAAAAATCGGTAAATCTAATTTACCTACATCTGGCCCCTAGTTCCCTGCGTGATTTCCCTACAGTGTTTAGGGTAGCGTAGGAGGTATTTACCCTTACCAGTGATTACTGGTTGTGTGCTACATTTACCATTTTAGTGCTTCAGTCATTATATGTTTCTGTGCTAAGTGTTATACCTACAAGTATTATTTCTAAAAGTGCCTACCCCTGACAGTGGTCCATGTGGGCCTGTCCTGTACATAATCCCTTGTAAATTCTGCCAGTGTTGTTGGCACATTGTAAAGTGTGTGTGTTATCTAATGTGTTTTTACTATAATACAAAGGCTATATTTTATATAACCTTGTGTGGAGTTTCCTTTGTGGTGGGCCTTGGGTGTTGTTGCTGGGTGCGCACGCAAACACTTTACACATCGCCTCCGAGATTAGCCTTGCTGCTCGCATCACGTTACCTAAAGGGTGAGCAGGGGTTATCTTGGTGTGTAACTCCCTTGCCCTGACCTTGGAAATGGTTATCTCTGACTGACTTTGGCGCGTGGCTTGGCCAGCCGGGGTCCCGGGTCTAACACCTTTCTATCACTCCACGTGTAGAACGGTGAGCCTTATTGTATCTCCTTTCATGAACATTTGTTGGATATAGGTAAGGGGTCAAAATGAAATCACATACAGCATATGCACTGTCACCTACATAGTAATATAAGAAATAGTTTACTTTCTGGAATGCCACTGGTTATCTTTGAGAATATGGAAAATGTAAATGAAATATCCACTTACTAAGAAGAAATCCATCTCCAAATTGCCCAGCACTCAAACGTCCATGCAATCCACTGTGTCTGAACATGTAAGAGTCATGAATGCTTCCAGGGTACTTTGCCACTATGTCAGTGATTATGTACTTGGCATTACACACCACTTGAATGTTTAAAGAGTGGTAACTTTTCCTATTTCTATAAACATATTCAGTTGCAGCAGGAGGAGTAATGGCAATGTGTGTCCCATCTATGCATCCGATCACATGTGGGAAATGTGCAATTTGATAAAAATCCAATTTTGTAATTTAGATATCTTGTGGTATGCTGGAGAGGTAAATATGATGGTGCAGCCTACTCATCATTGCATCAAGGAAAAATCTAAAAAATCATGAAAAAGCACTCTGAGACACTCCACCAACCTCTGCAATCACCCTTTGAAAAGATCCAGAAGCCAGAAGATGCAGGGAACACAGAACCTGCACATGAGTAGGTATTGAATGGGTTATGTGTGTTTCATGCTCCAAAAAAGGCTTCAATTCCACAATAAGGTCCAAAATGGTGTGTGGATGCAGTCTATATTTCTCAAAAATGTCTTCTTCAGTCTGCTGAAACAAGGTTATCCTCAGTCTGAAAATCCTCTCCTGCCTCTGTCTCCTCTCTGCAAGAGCTTGAATGCGCAGCCTCCTAGCTATCAGGTAAAGTGCAGCCATTGCTCTTTTCAAAAAATCAGTTTGGACAGTTTTTTATACTTTCAAATTGATTACCACATGCTTGAAGTTAGTGTTAATACCGATCTCTTAATTTACGATTTTCCAGATTTCGCTAATTGCGATTTCTTCATACATCTTAATGCGAATTTCACACTTGCGATTTCATATTTACGAGAATCGCAAAATAAGAAACATGCAAAATAGAGAATCGCAAAAATAATTTGCATAATAGGAACAATCGCAAATAAGAAATATCAAAAAATGCGATTTCTACATTTGCGATGCGAAAAATTATATACATCTTGAAATTCTATTTTCTTGTCGCAAACGGAGAATTTTAGCGATTCGCACCGTTTGCGACAAAAAAATGCTTGATACAATTGGGCCTAATTCTTTGCTTTTTTGCATTCATAGCTGTCTCATAGCTATCTTACAAGGAAAAATGCTCTAGGTACCGCCGTAACCCAGGGACTAGTCAAGCCACAAATTAGAACTCGCAGCCAGAGTTGAGAGGAAATTGCGGCTGGTACCGGGGCTAACTGGAGTTAACTGGAATCGTCGTCCAAACCGGAACTGTGTCAGGAATAACGTGGACTCCGCGTGGCAATCAGGGCTAGAGGGGGTTAAAGCCACCAGGACCGGAGCTGCTGCCGCCACCCAGAATTGAGCCAGCTGCAACTCACCGCAACTCACCACCACAGCCAGTGGCCGCAGAACAGGTGCTGCCAGGACCGGAGTTGTCTGGTGACACAGCCACTCGAAAAGCAAATCAGGCCGCACTCAGCAACACTTTACACTGCTTACACCGCTGTCTTACTGCAGCTGTGAATTACAAGGCTGCGGGGGGAGCCGCAGGATGTCCCAGATTGCCAGGGGAGCTGTGAGCCTCAAAGGAGTTTTACCCCGGGGGACAGAGCTGCAGGGCGATGATGATTAGAGAGGTGGAGAGGTGGAGGGGAAAGAGAGACGGTGTCCTCCGTCTCCTCGTGCTTGCTTTCACTCTTACTCTGCTCTGCATCTAGCAATCGCGAAAACCCGAACTGACACCAGCAAGAAACAGTCCAGTGTTTCAGTGCCTCATCAATCTTGTGCGCTACGGGAACACACAGCTCTGTTGGAGCACTTATGCTGTCTCAACTATGCAGCGCACTCTCTGAGATGGCAGTGCTCTTGACTCTGCAGCTGAGGGGACCAGGCAACATTGAAGACAACCAGGAGCTGGATGCAAACTGTCCCACGAAGGGTGTTGAGTGCTGAAGGGTCAATGTCCGGCAGCAGCACCAACAAGCCTTGGCAAGAGCAACCCACGCAGGAAATCAAGAAGGAGTACGAATTAGACCAGCAAGGTCTGAGTGACTTACCAATCACAGGGGAGTCAGGGCAAGCCTGGAGCAACCAGGGGAGCCCAAGAAAAGCAAAGTTGACCCTCAAATGGACCCACTGGCCAGAGTCTAAGGAGTCGCAAGAGGACCTTGAGTGATTTCACCAAACAGCAGCCCACAGAGCACTCTGCAAGGGGGACAAGGATTTTGGTAGGAAATGGTGCCAGAGGTTGAGGCTACTCGTAGCCCAATGCACTTTTCAAGGGAATGCCAACAGGCACATGCACTCACAAAGTAAGGATCTGCACAGGGGTTTGGCAGCCCCCACAAGAGGTACTGGTCTCAAACTCAGTAAGAGGGCAGCTCGGGCCTCATGGCATGTAGGAACCCACCTCCAGTGTTGCAGGAACCTGTGGAGTCTACAGGAGCTTGGGATCAGCAGACCGGTCAACAGCAATGAGTTGCCTGCATATACAGGGTAGTGACTCCTTTACTCCAAGGGAGATTATCTTCAGTTGTCTGCAAAAATCCTGTATGGTGCCACTGGCTCCCAGGACTGGTTTGAACTGGACAATGCTCAGGGTCACCAAATGTGACCCTCATGCAGACTGTAAAGCGCTAACAAGCGCACCCACCCAGCACTAATACACTAAATCCTGTCTGGGATGTGGTCACACTTCCCTGTAACAGGATGCATATTGTTCTGCCGTCCCCTGCTCGAGCTTGGCTCAGCATCAGGAGGGCAGAAATGTGTCTTGGGTCAGCAGCAGGCATTTTGTGCTGCCCGGGGCTGGAAGACTGGTACAGGGAATACCAGGGACCCCATGAAGTACGCTTCTGAGGGGTGGAATTAAACCTCGCACACCGGCTACTGGTGTGGAGGTATGATTCCAAGGTGTTTGATACCAAACACGATGGGGTTAGGTGCAGCTGTTTTCGAGATGGTCATCAGGCGGTTGCATAATGCATCTCATTTGTATATGTATGGCTGTTTCACCGACAACCTGGGAGAATGGATTCAGTTGGCTGTGGGGTGCCCTGCTCATGCAGAGGCACCCTCTCACTGAGAACCAAGCACCCTGCCTTCAGGATTGTTAAGGGCTGCTATAGGGGCGACTGATAGGTTTTAAGTGCTGTGACCTTTAGATATAGTAAACCTATTTCTTTCGTCAGTGATGAAAGCACCATCTTACACAGGCTTTGACGGCTGGCCTGTTTTCCAATTTTAATGGTCTCTCAGGGGTGGCATAATACATTCTTCGGCCCCTGGGAGACCTCTGGGGTACCTATGCCCTGGGTACATAGGTACCATATACTAGGGACTGACAAGGGTACCCCAGTATCCGATCTGGGATGTACCTAAGTACATGAAATGACAGTTTAAGGAGAAAGCAGATAGACTGGGGTCCTGATTAGTAGGATCCCAGCCAGACTAGTCAAAAACAGAATAACATCAAGCAAAAAGTAGGGGTAACCATAAGATGCAGATCCTACTTTCCTACAGACTGTTTCATGCTTAACTGTATTTGTATCCTTCCTCTTTTCCCAGAAACAGTGTTGTGACATTGGAATATTGCACATAGAAATATTTCTGTAAACCATCTTTTAAAGTGGCAGAGAAATTGAAGGCAATAGAGGTGGCTGTGGAGACAGTCACGAACACCATGAAAGACATGCAAGATGCCATTATTAAGCTGCCAGAAGGGAGCCTGAAGATGGGAGTGACGTAAAGCCCTTAAGGTTCCACCACATTTTGATTAGGCCCTGACATGATATTAGGGCACGGGAGTCACCATATTACCACTTTTATGTCGAACTGTGAAAGTGTCAAGTTATTCGGCTAATGACTTAGATATAACACCTAATGCAACATCCTTCTGAGACAAGTGTCTACCTATCACTATGTCAGGGTCAAGTAAGAACAAATACAGACATTTAGCCAAAATAATGTAGTCTGAAATGTGTCATTTCACCTTATATGTTCATAAGGAAACATCTGGGACATACAGCTTGATGAACATAATCTATGTTAGACATTCCTAAACCAATGCCAGAAATTCCAAGATAAGATTAGATAAGATGAAATAAGATAAAATTAGATTAGATAAGGTAAAATAGGATGAAATAAGTTTAGGTGCATACTTATGACATGTTCACACATCGCAGCAACTTATCTTGCTGCGCTACACTGTTTGAGAGAGTGTTGAGGTTGATAAATTCAGTAGCAATATAAGCCCTGGTGTATGTATGCATAGCAGCGGCAGTACCTACCAATAAATGCAATATCAATGCACGCTGTAATCTATGCACACCCAATGATTTTAATAACATTTAATGCAAAATCAATGCACGTTGTAACCTAAGCTCGCACTGTGATGTCAAGGCCAGTAAATTCAATGTTGATGTGCACTGTAACTTAAGCCCACATAATTGTCAATATCAGTGAATGCAGTGTTGATTTATGATGTAACTACTTGTAGGAAAGAAGGATCTGCTTTTATGGTTACCCTCACTTTTTGCTTGATATAATGCTGTTTATGACCAGTCTGACTAGGATCCTGCTAACCAGGACCCCAGTCTCTCTGCTTTCTCTCCTAAATTGTCATGGTAAGTACTTAGGTACATCCCACCCTGCTCCATTGGGTGAATACATGCGATCCCCACCTAAAATTCACAAATCAGTACCACCCAGACTCCATTGTCTTCTTGGATCTTATTATTAATAGAGTTGGCGATCATTTAACCACCAAAACCTATTATAAGCCCACCAGCAAAAACAACCTGCTCTATTTCTCGAGCTTTCACCCGCGCCCCTTGCGGGAGATTTTACCTTTTGGTCAATATCTACGTAGCCGTAGAAATTGTAGCAATCTGACTGATTTTAAAAAACAAGCAGATGATCTCACAAGTAAGCTACTTACACAAGGCTATCCCGTGAAAATTCTGAAAAAAAGCTGCAAGAGGGCAAGAAATCAAAACAGGCAGGCACTGTTAGAAGACTACAATAAGGATAGAGAAGCTGAGACACCATTGACCTGTGTAACGACTTACAGTAATATCTCTAATGCTGTAAGTTGCTGCATCGAGAAAAATTGGAAATTTCTGACAAGTAACGGGCGAATTTGGCAAAAACCGCTCTTCTCTTACAAACGCGAAAGGAGTTTGCAAAATGCTCTGGTTCATACTCGTCCTAAAATCAATAACATGACACAGGACACTAGTGTACTTGCCACGTGGGGTTTACCCTCAGTTAGTGGCCACTTTCCATGCAGAGGTTGCAGTGTTTGCCACTTAACAACAGCAACGAAAACATTGAATCTAGAAGCAGGCACAATTTGGCACCTTAAAGGCCACACAAATTGCAACTCCAGCAATGTCATTTATTTAGTCACCTGCCCCTGCCACCTTAAATACGTAGGTATGACCACAAGAAAAATAAAACAGCGGATCTGTGAACATCGAAGCAACGTTAGATGCCACAAAAGCACTACAAAATTAACTGCCCACTTTTTGGAACATGGCCACTGTCCTAACAACATTAGATGGACGGTAATTGAACAATTGAAACAAAGCAGCGAGAGTAGCATCTTTGAAAAGGAACAAAGATGGATTTACTGTCTCTCTACGCATATACATGGATTGAATGATGCCATACCTTGGGGTTCTGAAATGCGCTGATAAGCGCTTAAATTTGTATGATATGACATCAAAATTATTTGGAGGCTTGTCGCATGAATATGCCCCCCCATCCCTTGTTCTCCATTTGATGTGGGTTACTCTCAGCCATTAGGTTTTACCTTTAATCAGCCGCTGCTGATTGTGTAAAACATTGACTACTTCGATATTTATATAAACATGATATTTATATAAATCATGAGTCATGAGTGGAGAAGTGTGGCTCACAGTGTAGAGCAGGCAGACCCGGAAGCTGAGGTCAGACCCGGGACCAGCGTTCAATTCCCGACGCGGCAGGGTCTTGAGCTCAAATGTACCCGGACTCGATAATTCTCGCTTCAGTGCCTGCTCTAATCATGGGTTCTCACTCTGCAACTCTGGGCATTAAGCTTGCTTAATCTCCACAACGGCCCCCCTGCGGCGGGATGCCTGGCTTTCACCTTGGGGATGCCCTGTTGGGGCTATCTCACAGGGAAAAAAGCCAGGACGGGTTCCCAAGGCAAGCGCCGGGAAACCTCCGGGTAGCTGTGCGCTCAATAAATGCAATAATAATAATACTAATAATAATGAGAACTAATCCCACAATAGTGAACGCTGACTTACACAACATATGGGATACTGCTTGACCTTTGGGAAGTTCTACTGTCCCTTAGTCTTTGTGTGTACCAATAACTTTTTTTGCCCAACAACGTGCAAAAAATAATGTCAATACACGTCTTGATACTTTTACAACACCTGTCTCTTTAAGACAGAACGGTGATTACGTAACTGACGCTGATTACGCTTTTACAAAAACGACCGACACCGCGGTTTCCGCGTATTCGGACCGTGGCTGTGCAGTGAATGGGTTGAGCAGAGGGTAGTCGCCCTGACGGAAGTAAGTTTGGTGAAAGCACCTTTCTGTGCTTATTCCTGTTATCGTTTGTGGCATTTGTTTCACGTATGCTCTTTTAATGGGAAGCATGCGCTTTAAGGCAAGGAGATATTCCAACCCCGTCTTTTGACCTTCTAGCTTTTCCGGGCGTGAAGGTTCTCCCCTGCCACGTGTCCATGGTGACTGTTTCCCGATATTGACAAGTAAGCTAATGGCCTTCGGCCTTTTCTTCTGTGACTGAGGGTGTAGTTTCGGTTTTCTAGCTTTTAACGGGCACTTTCTACAAACGATAATACTTCGGGGCTCATATATCAGTAGGGGTTATGTTTGCCTAACGAAGATGTTTATTCGCAGGCTAATATGCCTTGCGATACTTTTCGTAAAAAAAATGTTTGCGCATTGTTGACAAATTCAAAGTTCCAATTTCTATGACATGCCTGAGAGCTAGCGGGTCTGTTTTCTCACTTGGCATTACTCGGTGAGTAGAATTGAGTAATACTAATCACATACATTGACTAATGGGTGAGTTTAGCGCTTTTCACATTGTTACTAAACCATTCATTTACAATGATGATATGAGTGGGGATTGTTTTATCTGTTCAAATTTTTCCCTATGTTTATGGTTGTATTTCAGATTCAACAGCCCTCACGTGTTGGAGTGGTTGAACGTAGGAAAATCCTGTGCACCGGTTACATTCAAGTTTGTAATCTTTTCTTTATTTCCCCGCCCCTTTATGCTGGTGCCTTAGCGAGTGCTGCCTAAAGGCGAGGATTTTTGTGGTCCTGATGAATGCTGAGTTGATTATTGGCTCACTTATAGTAGAAACATGTCGACCTTTGCACTTTTATGTTAAGGACTCTTTGGTTCAAACTAACCCAACCATCATTCTGTATGTCAGATTTTCACTTTTTTAACGGAGTTAGAACTTTCCCTTCAATAAATAAATATTTTTCTGGCTTGGGGAATAGTCCATACTCCTTTTAATTCACATCACCCTTTTGGGTACTACTTCACGTACTTACAACAAGAAAGTACGCATGAGGAGGGTGGTAGATAAGCATGCCAGATATTGTAAAGTTTGGGGCAAATACAATGGTGAAGGATAACCCTTCAATATTATTCATGTTAGCTAACTTATGTACGACACAGGAATATGAAGAACCGTGTATAGTAGCCACTTCACCCCCCATTTTTGTCAGCCCTATCAATATGCTTGATGGAGAAATCAAGGGGATCCTTCTCTCAGGCTACCTTCAATGAACATCTCACAATAGGTGGTCCGTTAGGAGGGACAGACTGTGAAACTGCATACAGTCACCTACAATCCCGCATTTTAGGCGCCCTTGATAAAACCGCCCCCATCCGTAATGACAGTAATCCTAAAAATATGAGGAAAACCTCTTCGTGGTATACTCCTGAACTCCAAACGCTCAAATCTGCCTGTAAAAAGCTGGAGCGTGCATGGCGTGTTAACTTTTGCCCAATGATTAAAACAAAATATAAAAAAATGCAGAGGGAATACTATAGAGAAGTTCGCATCTCTAAAGCCGCCCACTATAAAAATCGGATTGATGCGGCAGAGAACTCTTCGAAGGAGCTCTTTAAAATCTTTAAGGAGATTTCTGTACTTTCGACTGATAACAGGTCCTCCAGTGACTCAGTAGACACCTGCAATCGGATTGCGAGATACTTCTCGGGAAAGATCTCGGATATCTATGCAAGCTTCTCTGGAAACCTAACCGCCACCTATGATCTCTTGGAAAACAGTGAGGCTAGCCCCACGGAGTCTTGTCTCCACAGCTTCTTGGTCCCTCCACCTGATATACTGGTAAATGTCTGCCAAAGTGTCAAATCGGGCTCTCCTAGAGATCCTGCCCCTCCTAAAGTTCTGACTGTTAGTTTGGAAGTACTCGAGCCCCATTTTAGGCACATCATTCAACTCTCGTTCTCTTCGGCCTCTCTCCCGAGAGACTGGAAGAAGGCTATAGTGCTGCCTATAAAAAAGAAACCGAATGTTAGTCAGGACACACTAGAGAACCTAAGACCTATTTCCCTCCTGCCCTTCCTTGCTAAAGTGACCGAAAAACTAGCTAATATACAGCTCATGGATCACCTAGAGGCTAAAAAGGCACTTCACAGCTCCCAATCGGGCTTTCGGAAGAACTATTCGACCGAGACGGCCCTCTTGCGAGCGACCGAAACACTGCGGATTGGTGCAGATGAAGGGCACACTATGGCTCTCATTATGCTGGACCTCAGCGCTGCGTTTGACACTGTGGCTCATCCCATCTTGCTACAGTGTCTGAGCAGGGCTGGGGTCACCAAGGCGGCATTGGGCTGGCTCAAGGCCTTCCTCTCTGACCGCAGTTTTCAGGTCCAGAGAGGCTTGTTTCTCTCTGACAGCATAGCCTTAGAACAGGGGGTGCCCCAGGGCTCTGCCCTGAGCCCCACCCTGTTCAACCTTTACATGGCTCCATTAGCAGAGGTGGTCCAGTCATACGGCATAGAATTAGTATCCTATGCCGATGATACTCAACTGCTCATTTCCCTATCACAGGCACCCACTTTAGCAGCGGTCAACTTCAAAACCTGCATGCAGGCGCTTGCTGGCTGGATGGACCAACACTGCCTGAAGCTCAATGGCTCTAAAACTGAGGTCCTAGTGATTGGGGGAAAGGATGCCAGCTGGACTCAGGATTGGTGGCCTCCTTGCCTTGGCCCTACACCTATCCCTGGCAGGAAGGCAAAAAACCTGGGAGTCTGGGTGGATCCGAAACTGTCTTTTGAAAGCCATGTCAACAAAGTAGCAGGGAAGTGCTTTGGAATAATGAAGACCCTTAACCGCACTTTGGACCTTCTGCCCCTGGAGGCTAGAAAGACCATGACCCAAGCTTTAGTTACCTCCCGCATAGATTATGCGAATGTACTGCTACTGGGGACTACTGAGAAAAACATGAGGCGGCTCCAGGTGCTACAAAATACTGCAGCCCGGCTAGTTCTCAGACTCCCCAAAAGAACGGCATTAAAACCCACTTTGTCTGCCCTTCACTGGCTTCCTATAAAAAAAAGGATCCTATTCAAGGCACTCTTAATCTGCTACAGGATTACCGCTTCAAAAGCCCCTGAATATTTGAAGGACTTAGCTATCCCCTACCAACCCAACAGAGCACTTCGCTCCATGGGCATGGGCCTTCTGAAAGTACCCCGCATTAAGAAGGCCAGAATGGGTGGTCGCTCCTTCCGAGTGTTGGCAGCCAACCAGTGGAACATTCTTCCCTATGAAATTAGGCAGGCCAAGACCGAAACGGTATTTAGGAAGTTACTAAAAACACACTTGTTCATCCAGTAGCCTCGGATACTGCCTGCTCCGCCACTCTCTCCACAGCGCGGGGACACGCCGGGATGGCGTCACCATTGCGCTTTATAAGCCCCTTTATTATTATTATTATTATTATTTCCAATGCAATGTCATAGGCAGAACAGTCTTTTTGGCAGGTTTTGGTAAGAAACGTCAAATCCCAGTGATTCCCGAAGAGCAAATTGTCTGAGTAAGGAGTGACAATTCATAAGGCAGGGCGCAAAGGATAAGTCTGGTGTAGGAAGATCTAAAATGACAGGCTCACTGTGTGCCAAAACTTTGGCACACAGGACATTATCACAATTAGCTATGTGGTATTTTCTTCTACTTCATTGCAGTCATGGTTGCTCATGTGCAGTGCATATGTTTGACCATCACAGTCCTCTAGTCATGTTGTAAGCACCTGTGCTTTCCTGAGTTGTGCAGCTGTGAGTGATGGCTAAGGTGTGCTTCTATTTGCTGAGGTACTGCTACCATTCCTAAGTGTGATATGATCTGTGTGCTGTGATGATTTGTGGTGTGGAGGTTCATGATGGAGCACTCAGATATGTGTGACACTAGTTTTGTTGGTGTTCACACACTGCTTACTGTGCATGCATTGCTGTGAATGAATGTTGCTTTGTACTTGCCTGGTGTTCACCCCCCTGATGTCCAGCTGAGTGTGCTATGTGATTAATTGGTATGTGCATATGTTGTGTTTTTGTTGTTGATGTATGCAGTGTTTGGACTGTTGGCTCTTTCTACTGACAGGTGCATGTGTGTGAGATGTTCTATTTGCATGACAATGTGTGTGAGTAGTTTGTGCATTATAATACATTCAGATGTGTGTTGAATTTTTAGTGTGGATTTCTTGTGTTAATGTCACATGCCGCAATGTGGATTCACATTCTTGAGCTTCTTTTGAGTGCACATTTGTGCGATGTCCTCCTATATATTGACCTGTAACTTTTCAGGAGTGTGCATATGCATGCTTGTGCTACACATTGACACCATGCTCACTTGATAACTGGTACGGTGTCTATGTCTGTGTTGGCAGATTTGTCCTATTGATCACAGTTAGTGTTAATGATTGTTATTTAAGAATACCATTTTAATTGGGTTGGGGTATGGTGTCTGTGCATTTGTCCATAGTCAACAATTTGAGTATTCCTGTTCTGTCCAGGGTCACATTGACTATCCACTATTTGCCTGCACATGGCTGAGCTTGTTGGACATCTTTGGATGTTGTATGTGAGATTTGTGTTTGGCTATTCGTTTTTCATTGATTGTCAGGAAACTCACAGGACCTTATTTGCACCTTTAGCTGTGTTTCTTAAAGGTGTTGAGTAGTGCAGGTGTGAGATGGGTAGATGAGGGGTATTGTGAAGGTCCTACTTGGGTTTGCCAGTCAGGGAGTGTGACAATGAGCCATGTGTGTTGTGCTGGTGGCATACACATGTCAAGGTAGTTGACACAGGTGTGGGGCTGGCCACTGTATGGGTTCTGACACTTCCTATCATTCCTGTGCCTATTCACAGCTTGCATTGTGGTATTCCAGAGATATTGCAGGGATGCTACTTTAGTTTAATTTCAATCATTGTGCCAGCCATGTCTGATTTGATGGCCTAAGGGTAGTGTAATATGTTCCTCCTCTTGCATGTCATATACAAATGCTTTGTGGCTTGCTCCATGGTTTTCCTGCACTGTGCACTTCACTTTGTGCTAGTCTATTTATTGTCATACATTGCTACTGACTTATGGTATGTGTATGTGGTAGAGTTTCAGTGTGTGACCTGTCTGGGGGACTTGACATGCAGTGTGAACAGTTCCATGGTTGTTAATATGCAAAGTGACTCTGCATTTCTTAATTTACTCAGTTTTATTCACATGAGTGGAAGGTGGGTGTGAGGAGGAGGGTTGTCCAGCCCCTGACCTTTTGTGCAGGGTGTTACTCTTCACCCCCACCTTCCCCATCAATCTAACTTGCCCATTTGAAGTGTGAGGTGCGAGGTCGAGCCACACCTGGGTGCCACATAGTGCATGGAGGGGCGGCACAAGAGGAACACACAGCATGTGAAGAAATTGATGTGGGAAGCATTCTCTGGGCTGTGACCAACTGATGAGGGACACCATGTGGGTAGGGTGAAGATGGAGCCCTGGGCAACTGCCTACATGGCCATGCCTGGCGCCAGACCTGCCTACTACATTGTGCAATGGTTTTCCCGCGTTTTCACCACTGCAGTGACATGACCAGGACATTGCAGCGATTTCTATGGTGATGGATGACCCTGATGCGGAGGTATCAATTTCTAGCAAGCAGGACATGTGTGAGTGCACTGGGGGAAATGTTCCTGTCTCCACCAGGGTGTCTGATGTAGACAGGAGCCGTATTTCAGCACAATAGTTGTATGTTGTGGTTGTATACGGAGATGTGTTATTTACATACCTGCTGGTTTGACCGCATCAACCTCTTATATGCTGGTAGAGGATCAGGTACAGCTGCGGAATGGCTTGAAGAGCTGGATCCATAGCGGTCGGAACTTTACCAATCTCGGACACAGCGAGGATGAACTCCAATTGACAATATTAAGTGTGGTCAAACCTCCCCCAAGAGGCGCTGGCATTGCATCTCTGTTGAATAAGGAAGAACTTAAATGGATTTTGCGTC
The DNA here is from genome assembly GCF_964263255.1 of Lissotriton vulgaris. Classification (NCBI taxonomy): domain Eukaryota; kingdom Metazoa; phylum Chordata; class Amphibia; order Caudata; family Salamandridae; genus Lissotriton; species Lissotriton vulgaris. Next base: position 1,210,792,472 of record NC_141693.1, on the reverse strand, counting down.
CAGAAAGTATAAAAAATGGACTCAACAGGAATGATAATTGGAGGACCCTAATCTGACATTCTGTAAACCCCTATCAATTAAAAATTCAAATGTTTATGGTCTTGTAAATTTAATATCTAAAAGAATGTCTAAATTAAATTTTGTGAGATCGCTGTGAATACAACGCAATCCCTTGTGAAGTATTCCTTGATTTTGAAAATCCATCTGTCACACTTTCCTGCGTTGGGCATAATTCTGTTCTAAAAACACCAGATGGTATTGCTTGCTTTCTCTGGATATCTTAGACGACTCAGTGAAGTGCACGTAGTGAAGCAAAAGGCACTACACTACCCTTGCTCCCGTACCATCACCTCCTCACCCAAGATGGCCACCGGCACCTGCGCACTCAGCCTCAGTACTTAACTCACTTCCTGATACCACACGCCACATTAATTTCAGCCATCACACGCCAAACAGACGGACATTGTTCCGCCCTGGATCCCCAAGCTCTTAGCACCACGCGGTATTCTCTGCCTAGAGGTAAGCACGGTGTAAACCCACTCTACCTTTACACAGCGGTACTGTAGAGACTGTACTTCTTTGTGGAAGGTTTGTATTCGTAAATTCTATATTCTGGAATTGTTATGGTGCATTTTTCAGTCCAATGTCTTTACTGTTCAGTTACTGCCCTACTCTTGATGTACCAGGTCGTGGGTTCTACTCATGGCATAAATCCAATTTACAACAACAACAGTTCTCGGATTGTTACTTTCAAGGAAATATTGGATCTTACTTCCTACATTTATTGGCGACGCTTTTGAAGACCCACCGACTTTGGAAAATAACTATTTCGTGATTTTATCGATTATTTCAAGAAACCTATCCTGATGATATTTTTTGCCCATACCAATAAGGTACTGTACTACTAAACTTGTGTTGGAGTGTAAAAATTCATCTAGTTAATGTTAGCGTTTGATTTTTCTCTTGCTAACTAGAACTTGTCTGCCTATTTTGTGCGAGTATTTTCTGCACCAACTTTATTTAATTGTGTGGAGTGAAGAGTTGTGAAACTTGACTTCCTGTCATTTAATAATTCTGAAATTCAGCGCTTTTCATTTTGTTTACAAAACTTATTTGGATGTTACAATGCCATTCACGCAATGCATTTTTTTAAACTCTACTGAAATTCTAACTCATGCATTACCTTCTTTCCACGAGCCGCTCTTCAGTGTGCCTTCGTGCGTTCAGCTTCTGTGCTTCCTGCCTATGACGTTTGTGTTCGTTCGCCAAAAATAAGCCAATATAGTCCTCAAAGAAACAAATGATATTTCGCTCAGTTCTTTCTCTGTCACACAATGTATAATATAATCCTCAAGTTTGGGGTGACACCTCCTAGGTCACCTCATCTGGTCAGACCACTCAGTTCATTGGTCAGTACGCATAGGGTGATTGTCATGCAGCATAAAGAAGACACAAATTATAGCAAAAACGTGGTGATCATCACCTAAGCGTCAAACCATCGAGAGGATATAACTTTCAACAATAGTCACTTTGTAGAAGCACATGAGTGAGTTCAAGAGGACAGTTTCTAATGGCAGTTGTTCCCAAAGTAACAAAGTTGTTGCAAGTGGTCCTAGTATGTGCATAGGGAACTCTCCCTATGAAACATAGATTAATATCACATTGTAAGTTTACAAAGCCTTTCTATGGGAACAGACTCAAGCGGAATAAGGAAACTGCAAAAATGCAGGCCTAAGTTGAATTTGGTTCATGGAATATAGAATATGAAATAACAGAAATATAAATTGCATTCTAGAATTTTTAAGGGCCTATATCTTTCTCTTCAACTTATTTGCAGTCATAAGCATTTCCGTTTCATTGTAATTAGTACATCTACCTATGACATTTTACTACATTTTCAAAGTGCCAACACATTAAATAATTTCAAATGATAAAATATTAATATTATTTCTAGTAATTTTTTATTTGTCAATATATGGCGATTATTCTCTAAAAATGTCAGAGAAATTGGTTTTAGTATGAACGTGCAGCACCTTTTTCTCTTTTTTCACTTGGCGCACAATTTCACGTGTGCAGAACATGGAGTTTTAGAATAAGACTTCTAAAATACACACATAGGGCCTAAGTACGATGTCAGGCACACTTAAGTCCGCCTAACTTCGTTTCTGTTTTGGGACTTGCCGACCTCCTTCCGGGGGTCACGACCAACCAATTAGGATATGACCGGACAGTGTTCAGTTGCACTCCTATTCTTTGCAATGGGAACATGCATTACGACCAGAATGCATGCTCTCTTTGTAAAACGAAGAGGTGCAGTTCATCCCGGCACCCCGTAGCAGGCACCTCAAGGTACCTGCCATGGGTACAGGAATCAACAGGGGGGCACCATAGGTGTCCCCTCAGCCAACAAACGGAGGCGGTGTACCCATGGGGGCCCTGCAGGGATCCCCCAAAGTCAACTTCCAACAGCCTTTCTGTGTCGGAAAGGTTGGCACAGAAAGGCTGTTGGAATCCGACAATCGAGCAGAAAGAGCCGCCGTTGGGATTGTGGTGAGGGTGTGTGGGTAGGCCTATGCGACCAGCATGGCCACGTGCGTGGGGGTGTAAGCGCGGAGCATCAGCCAGTAAACCACACACTCGTCTCATTCGGAAGTGACGTGCCCGAGCGCGCGTCCTTCTTTTATTGGACCCCGCAGGCCACGCCTGGCCTGCGGATGCGTGGATGCGTATGTGCGTCTGCTAGAGTGCTAACCGCACTACATCTCTATCCAACTTTCAACAATTTCAAAATGTTCAATAAACTGTTCATGAAATGAAACATACAATGATGACGGGGTACTTGCGTGCTCCTCGGTTGCAGAGTTCAGGAGCTCAGGTGGCAGACATAGTCATTGAGTTTCTGGTTGGGGCGGGGGTTGGGCCTCAGACTGTAACGAGGCGTGCGGCCTGAGCCTCGATCCCCGGAGTGGGCCTGGCTCCGGACGGGGGTGGAGGGTATTGGCGCTTCAGATTCTGGTGTGAGGCCCCCGCTGTCTGCTGCAGAGCCACTCGCCACTTCTGGTGCTGTCGCTCCGAGCGGTTCGGGGATGTTCTCCTGTGTTTCAGCACTTGCACTGCCGGCTGGAGTGATTATCTTGAACCATGATGAGTTCCTTGATACTTCTTCTCCCTCCTTGTTGGCGGTCACCATGGTGCCCTTCGTGTTGGTGACCGTCCACGGTCCTGGTTCATAGAAAGTCCGAAACTTTCCCCCGGGTCGTCGATTCTTGATGATGACCCTGTCCCCTCGATGTAACTGCCTTGGGGTGGCTCTGCGGCGGCTGCTCGCCCGCATGTTATTACTGCGTCGGCGTCTTTGTGCGAGTTCCTGCATTTCATCCGGTTCCTTATCTTCCCGCCTTGGCCCCGGCGGCACAGGGAGGAAGTCCCTACGTTGGCCTTGAAACATCAGCGACCACGGGCTTCTCAGCGTGGTGCAGTGGGGCGTTCCACGGTACTCCCTCAGGAATTCGTGCAGTCTTTGCTCGGGGTCGGCCTCTTCGACCACTGCGATCCTGAACATTTTATTAAGTGTACGCATAAACCGCTCCACCTCCCCATTGGCTTGTGGCCACTGGGGCGTGATGCGCCGGTGGGTGATGCCTCGCGTCGCCATGAAGGTGGCAAACTCCGCCCCCTGGAAGGGAGGGCCATTGTCGCTTTTAAGTTCACCGGGCTGGCCGAATAGGGAGAACATCTTTTCAAGTGCTGGCCCCACATGGGCAAAAGCCGTGGATGGCACTTTCTCTACAAGGGGGTATTTGGAATAAGAGTCTATGACCACTAGAGTGTGTCCCTCACCGGGGAAGCTTCCAAAATCCACACTGACCTTTTCCCAGGGAGCTGTGCAGGCTTCCTCCGTGATGATGGGGACTGGTCGCTCCGGATCGCTGGTTAACTGGCAGGGCATTCAGTTCTTGACATATTCGTCCACGGTGCTTTCTAGTGCGGGGAACCACACCTTCTCGCGCATGCGCGCCTTCATCTTGGTGACCCCTTGGTGGCCTCCGTGTGCCAGTTGGGTGGCCCGATGTCTGAGTTGCCTTGGTATCACGATGCGCGTCCCTCTAAGTAGTGTGCCCTCCTCTGTGGCGCTGAGTTCATGGCGGATCTGCCAATACTTGGTGAGGGTTTCCTTGTCTGCCGCCGACCAGCTCGGGGGAGGCCGGAGATAATCCGTCCAGGACCCCTCTTGCACCGCCTGGAGTGACCGCATGTAGGGGAGGTCTTCTGTGGCTGCCTCCTTGATTTCATCTAGAGTCATACACTGGGGGCATGATGTGAGAGCCACCCACTGAACATAGCCATCACACTCCTCATCAGTGGCTGTCAGTTCTCGCGGCAGTGGGTGCCGTGACAAGTAGTCGGCTGGATTTTTGGCTCCGGGCCTGTAGATGACCTCCATGTCGTAGGTCTGGAGCTGGATCACCCATCTCTCGATTCGTGGCGGTGGATGGGGGGCAGTGCCTTTGAAGAGTGGCACCAAAGGTTGATGGTCTGTGACCATGATGAATGCTTGTCCGTGTAGGTAAAGGTGGAAGTGTCCACAGGCCCACTTGATAGCTAGCGCTTCGCGCTCAATCTGGGCATATCGGGCCTCAGTGGGCGTTAGGGCTTTGCTTGCGAATGCTAGGGCGGTCCATTTTCCTGGTTCATGTTCTTGTGTCAGGACTGCCCCAAGCCCCACGGGGCTGGCATCCACGATTACCTCAGTCCGCTTGGTCGGGTCGAAGTATGAGAGGGTGGGGTTCTCTAGAAGCGCTTCTTTTATGCTCCGGAAGGCTTCTTGTTCTTTGGGGCCCCAGGTCCAGGCGGCATCTGCCTTCGTCAACGCTCGGAGAGGCTCACTGCGTGTGGCCAGTCCTGGGATAAAACGGCCGCAATATGTGGCCATTCCGAGGAAGCTCCTCACTTCTGTGGGCGACTGGGGTGCTGGGGCATCCTTGATGGGCTTTGACTTTCGCGGGTCAATCTGGACTCCCTCCTGGTTGAACACGTAGCCAAAGAACTCGATCGAGGGCTGGAAGAATTGGCATTTCTCCTTGTGGAGTGTCGCTCCATGTGAGCTGAGTCTCTTCAACACGTCCCGCAAGTGTTTGTAATGTTCGGAGGCCGTGGCTGAGTGTATGAGGATGTCGTCGCTCACATTGATGACTCCTGGCAGTCCCGAAAGCAGCTCCCTGATGGTGTTTTGAAACACCTCGGCGGCCGAGGATATTCCGAAGTTGAGTCGCTTGTACCTCCGGAGGCCCAGGTGGGTGCTGAATGTGGTTATGAAACGGCACTCTTCAGCGAGTGGCAGTTGATGGTATCCTGCATTAAGGTCGATTTTGGAAAACCACTTCGAGCCATTCACGTCGGCTATGATGTCATCCATCGTCGGGGTCAGGTGTCTTTCCCGCTTGATTGCCGCGTTCGGTAGTCTCATATCTATGCATAGCCGGACCTCGCCCGGCTGCTTGGGTTTTTCGACGATGACCATGGGCGACACCCACGGGGTGGGCCCGGTTACCTTTTCGATGACCCCCAATTTCTCGAGTTTCACCAGTTCTTTCTCCACCAATGGCCGCAGGTGGAATGGGATTCTCCGATGGCGGAGAACGGTGGGGGTGACGGTCTTGTCGATGTGCAGCTTGATCGGTGCACATTTGATGCACCCAAGGCCTTTGAACAGCTCGGGGAAGCGTTCCAGAAGTTCTTCTACCTGGTGGTTCCGTATGTGGTTGGCAAAAGCAATGAGCTTTAGGTCCTCCGCCGTGTGGCTGCTTATTAGGGTGTCGGCCTCTCGATCAATGATGTGGATTGTTGCGGTTACTTCCACATCGTCAGCCCGTATGGGTGTGATTATTTTCCCTTTTAGGGGAAGTGGGGTGTCGGCGCCATACGCAAATATCTTGGTCTTGGAGTTTAGGACTTCCGGGCGAGGGCGCAGCTTGTTGAATTCTTGTAGGCCCATGACATTGACGGTGGCCCGTGTATCAATGACGGCCTTCACTTCGCTCTCACCCACGTGGATCACACATGTTGGCTGCGGCCTTCGTCTGATTTTTAGTTCCCTGGCGAAAGAGACCACATACGCCTCCTCCTCGTCCTCAGAGTCTGATTCAATCTGCGAGGTTGGTAGGAATTTTTCTGTCCTCCCCGGGGGTGATTCTGCTATAGATAGTTGGCGGACCGCTTTGGCGGTTGTCCATGATTTCTGTGAGTTTGGAGGTTTGTTCCTCCGGCGGCAAACCGCTGCGAAATGATTTGGGATTCCGCAGTTCCCGCAGACTTGGCCTTGGGCAGGACAGTCTCTGGCCGCATGGGGTTCGTGTCCACAGTATCCGCACCGGCCCTGTGGTGCATCTCGCCGGGCTCCTTTTCTTCCTGGGCCACGTGGTCGTGCCCGTACTGCGTCAGTCCGCTCACTCCTGGTCGTTTCCGGTTTGGCGGGAATTTTATGCAGCGCTTGTTCCATGGCCGTGGCCCTGGCATCTGACAGTTCATGGGCTCTGGCCAAGACAAGGATGTCCTCGAGCGAGATCCCGGGCTTTCTTAGGATGTGTCCCCTTAGCGTTTTGTCCCGACACCCTTGTATTAGTTGGCGCCTGATGGCCTTGGGTTGGTCTTCGTCCGTGGAACTGGCCAGTTCCCGGACCCGGGTGTGGAATTGATCCATCGATTCACCTTCTCGTTGGCGGGCTTGTCCCAGCTTAAAGACTTCGAAGTCTACGTTCAGTTGTGGGTCAAAGTGGTTGTTCAGTGCGGTGACCGCAGCAGCATACGTGGTTACTCCCGCCGAGTTGGGTAGGTGTTTGAAGAGTCAGAACACCTCGTCCCCCGCGTAGTGAAGGAGCAGCGATCGTTTCACCGCGTCGTCCGTTTCTCTGGTGACCACGAAGTAGTTTTCAAGTCTCTCTAGCCACACCTTCCACCGGGGTGATGCTGTGGATGGGTCACTCGCTTCGCTGAACGGCGGTAGCACTCCAGCAGCAGCATGCTGGAACAGGATGTTGATGACTGGAGCCGCTGCCTCGTCCACCATGGCGGTTGTGCTCGAATGTTAGTGGGTCGACAAAACCTGTGGTGTTGCCTCGGCGTGAGTCAGGCAATCTCGGGTCACTGGGGCGGACCCGCCAGAATGGGGGCACGTTGATCTCCTCGCGGTAGGCACCGCGGGTTGGTGTCGATGGTACCACCCGATGAAGGGAGCGAGGGTTGGTATCCCACCCTCGTCGCCAATGTGGTGAGGGTGTGTGGGTAGGCCTATGCGACCAGCATGGCCACGTGCGCGGGGGTGTAAGCGCGGAGCATCAGCCAGTAAACCACACACTCGTCTCATTCGGAAGTGACGTGCCCGAGCGCGCGTCCTTCTTTTATTGGACCCCGCAGGCCACGCCTGGCCTGTGGATGCGTGGATGCGTACGTGCGTCTGCTAGAGTGCTAACCGCACTACAGGGATTACTGAGGTCTTTCCGACTGTCAGACGGGCTCTCTGAGCCCCTCGGATGGCAGTCGGAATGACTGGTCAGATTCCTTTCAGACCGACACATTCCAAATGGGTCGGTAGGAAAGGAATCCAACCAGCAGATTACAATGCGGTAGGAATGTATCCAACTAGGAAGCAGAGAAGGGGAAATGGGGAGCTAGATGGCGTCTGCGTAAGACTCGGTCATCCGCCGCTAACTTATGTACGACACAGGAATATGAAGAACCGTGTATAGTAGCCACTTCACCCCCCGTTTTTGTCAGCCCTATCAATATGCTTGATGGAGAAATCAGGGGACTTCCAATGCAATGTCATAGGCAGAACAGTCTTTTTGGCAGGTTTTGGTAAGAAACGTCAAATCCCAGTGATTCCCGAAGAGCAAATTGTCTGAGTAAGCAGTGACAATTCATAAGGCAGGGCGCAAAGGATAAGTCTGGTGTAGGAAGATCTAAAATGACAGGCTCACTGTGTGCCAAAACTTTGCAGTCCTTATGTCGGGAGTAACTGCGTCATTTAGGAGCTTCGAGAATGAAACTCCACACAGGGCATTTACAACCCACGCCTGGGATATCACCGATAAACTCATAAACATGAGCACAGATAGTAGTGCATGAAAGTAACAATTTTGCCCTAGAGTATGTACGAGAGGACGCGATGTGGCCGAGCTTACCAGCAGCATCGCTGATGCTGGCCGCTATACAGATGCGGACAGGCACAGATGGGATTGCCCCTGGCATGCCAGTGGCGCACCCATTTCCTGTCCGCTGCAGTTCCTTGGCATATGGAAACTAATATAGGGAGGGAAAAGTGCAAAGAGAAGAGCGTACCGAAAAGAAAATGGCAGCTCAGCGTAGACTTCAAAGGAATGCGGAAGTGGAGTCAATTAAGGTACAATGTGCCTAAAAGTGTAACTAAGTAGTAAAATGCAAATATTTCACAGCTATTTTACCGTTTTATCAATGATCCCCCCCCCCAATGGTACACATTCCACAATAGTTGTAATAGCATGTGCAAGCGATAGGTAATTAGAACAGAGCTATGCACCCAAAGGCTAGTAGAAGTCAAACTGATCAATGTAGCCCCCAAGCAGTGCAAATTCAATTTTAAAACACAACACAGTACAAATGTTTGAAGGAAATTATAGCAAACTAACTGCATCAGCTTCGAGTACCTGTTATTAAAATCAAGATTTTTCAGAAGCTCTGTAATTTTTGTGAATGGATGCCACATGTCAACACCCCACTTTGAAAAGTGTTGCAGCGCCAAACTACAGTACAGTTCACCTTCTGCCAATTTTATGGGCAGATCAATATCTTAGCCGCAGTCCAATACCGAAGGGCATTTACAAACAATGTATGTTATCATTTTTTAAAAAATCACCCGGTCTTGTGTACATTTAAGCTAGTTGGATCGCAAATGTCTGTTGCTCTAAAAAGTGTGTTGTGCATCTAAAAAGTCTGGGACACACTGGCCTAGTGTAAAATAAGGGCTTAGTCAATGTCCACGGTGACCTCGTAGTGACTAAAAAGGTTGTCAGGTTTATCCAAGGGCTCCATGATTGAAGAAGACATCGGAAACATGTAGAAATAACTAGCCCTATATTTCTAAGTGGCAATGGCAAAACAAGGTCCAGAATACTAGGAAAACACGATAATCACCTTGACTTAGGACAAGGTCAAAACATTGCTCCCAGAGATTAAATTAACTGTGCTATGCTGATAAAGCTGCTAGAGGGGCTCCTGGTTTAAGTGTCTGAAAATATTGGGCTTGGTCCCTGCCTCACTGTTACTCTACATTAGGCTGCCCGTACTGTTCCGAATCTTTAATAAAACTGAGATCCTTTTTCATGTCTAAGTAGTCCAGGTACAAAATACTGCTGTTGTCTGTCTCACATATTACACTGGTATGAAGCCCTGTGTTGAACCCTGCTTCATTGTTTCCCATGACTTTTGAAGGGGGAACCACCTCAGTGCTTACTGCCCACTGCCCACCTAAGTAAGCTTCAAATTGATTTTATCAATGCACCCATATCAAACTGTGATCGTGTGTCTTATGTTGAAGATTCCGCTCTCTGAAATGCCAAGGGAGCCCTGTTTGCTGGTTATGCCATCTGTACAATATGTATGAAGTTGTTTTTTTTTTATTTCAAAAGATCTTTATTGACAGCAAAGCCATTGACATCACCAGCATTAACAAATGTGCATAGATTAACTCCGGGATCGGCGCCAAGTTCTCATAAACTGCTAGATGTAAGTCGTACACAGCCTTAGTGCCAGCATCCCGGAGGCCTGGCGGCGAGATAGTAAAGTAGCAGCACAACAATGCCAATCGAGGGCTCCCAACGCTGGTAGTATACTGTAGTGGTGTGACAACTGGCAATCAACCTGTCCATATGATAGTCAGCGATCCAACGTCATGTCTACAATAAGAAATTAAACAATGCCCGTCAAACTACCCCCCCCACCCGCTTGTGTGTGTCTGTGTGTCTGCCTAACCCGTCCCAACTATACCACCACCCGAGTGTTCCTACCCCGTGTCCCCACCCCGTCCCCCCTATAAACCTGCCCTTACTCTACTATCCTTCATCAGCCCATCCCTGGGTTCTCACAGCCACCCTCAGTCAACCAGGGGCCTCCCCATTCCCGCCTCCCCCGTGCCACCGTGTTCAGTGCTGGCTTCGATCTCTTCTACTCTATCTTGCAGTTCCATCGCCTCAGCGGTGTCAGAGCCGTCCTCCTCACCCCTCTGTATGTACTCTTTGTAAAGGTCCCAAAAATTCTTGGGCCTGCTTCTGGGCGGAAGAAGGTCGCTATACAGTTCTGTCTGGGTACAGCAGTACTGCAGGTCCCTCAGCCATTTAGCTTTTGTGGGGAGGGGCCCCCTCATCCAGCAGGTCGCTACCACCCGCCTTGCAAGGAGCAACGCCATGTCCACCAGACGACGCAGTCCCGGGGCTAGTGGTTTCGAATACCCGATTAGCGCCAAAGCAGGGGCGCGTGGTAAAGGCTCCCCCAGTATTTGATCGAGTTCCGCAAAGACCTCCCCCCAGAATGCCTGCACTCCTGGGCACTGCCATGCCAAATGGTAGAAATCAGCTGTCGGAGTCCGGCAGCGTTCACATTCGGCCGAGGCGCGGAGGCCATAGCGATGGAGGCGAGCAGGGGTGTAATACACTCGCTGTAAGTATTTGAAATGCACCAAGCGGTGCCGTCCATTTAGAGATATCTTGCGCGTGCTTGTGCAGCAGTAGCGCCACATTCCATCATCTATGGGGGATTGTAGGTCTGCTTGCCAGGCCTCCCTGGCCTTCGACGGTTGCAGACGCTGCTGTGTCACACCCAGCTTGTTAAGCTGTGTAATGAGTTTCGTCGCAGATGTGGATTTCAGTATATATGTTAGTTCCGGGATCTCCTCAGGTTCCTCCAAATCTGGACCCAGTATTTCACGAAAGGCCGAGCGGAGCCTGTGGTATTGGAATTTTTGTAATAGAGTGTGGTCTGCCCCGGCAACTAGTAGCTGGTCCCAAGTTTTGAGTACACCTCCCTCAAACAGGTTCTCCATTTTCATTACACCAAGAGAACTCAGCGCCTTGACCACTCCCTTCTCACCGAGCGGGTCGAGCCATAGGGCCCACTCCACAGGTAACAGTGGGGAGTAAAGCAGAGTGCAGCCCCGAGAGCGCACTAGGCAATTCCAGGCGTGGTTGGTCGCCTTCAGCGAGACCATCCGGCCAGTTGCGCGGTCTGTGGACAGGCAGACAGTAGCAGGCAGAGGGAGCGGGTCCGCAAACAACCGCTCCAGTATAAGGTGCGGGGTCCGAGGGTCACCGTGCACCCATGAGTATAAGTGCGACGCCTGGGCGACTCTATAATACCGTTCTAGGTCCGGCGCTCCTAGTCCCCCCATTTCGCAAGGTAGAATCAAAGTCTTCCAACTAACCCTGGGCTGTTTCCCCCCCCAAGCTAGTTTCACCAACACCGAGGTGAGCTGCCGAAAGAAGGTCTTAGATAAAACTACAGGTAGATTCAGGAAGAGGAACAGAAACCGGGGGAGTACCACCATTTTCATTAGTGCAATCCTACCCGAGAGGGAGAGTGGGAGACGGATCCACTTATCTACGTCATTCACTAGATTGTTATAGGCCACTCCGTAGTTGTCTCGAACAAGGACCTCCGGGTCCGAGTGGAGTTGAATGCCCAGGTAGCGAACTGAGTCGGCGGACCAGTGCAATGGGTAGTCCATGTCGAACTGTCGTGTCACCGGGGTGAGCGGAAACGCAATCGATTTGTCCCAGTTCACTTTCAGGCCCGACAGCGAGCCGAAGCGGACCACCTCGCGGAGCACCGCAGGCAAATTAACTTCCGGTTCTCTGACGTACAACAGCGTGTCGTCAGCATATGTTGATATCCCGATCTTATATGTAGGGAAGCTAACCCCCTCTAGGCTGTGGTACTCCCGCATGGCGCACGCCAGGGGTTCCGCCACCAGTGCGTAAAGCAACGGCGACAAGGGGCAGCCCTGTCGAGTGCCTCTGCTTATGTTAATCGGGTGCGTCACCCTGTCACCCAGGCGCAGCCTAGCGAAGGGTCGATGGTACAGCGCGCCAACCTGCTGAAGGAACTGTTCGCCCAATCCCAGCTTGCGCAACACCCGAACCATAAAGGGCCATTCAACCGAATCAAACGCCTTCTCCATATCAAGGAAGATAGCCAGTGCGCTATTCTCCTGCTTGATATGCTGCATCGCGCCTAACACCGTTCTGATATTGTAGGTTAAATTCCTGCACGGGACAAACCCGGACTGTTCTGGGGCGACCAACCCAGGTACTAACAGGGCCAGGCGAGTGGCCAGGACCTTGGCATAGATTTTGGCGTCTACATTAAGTAGACTAAGGGGTCTATACGAGCCGCAGAGATCGGGGGGTTTACCCGGCTTGGGTATAGCGATGAGTAGCGCCTCCTGCATGGTGGTCGGCATTTCACCGTTCTCGCAGATGGCGTCAAACAGGGTGATTAGGTGTGGCAGCAGCAGATCCTTAAATGCCTTATAAAAACCAACCGTGAGGCCATCTGAACCCGGCGCGCTACCCGAGCGCATGCCTGCCAGTGCCTCTAATATTTCGTCTTGGTGGAAGGGGGCCATTAAGAATTCCCTGTCCGAGTTCTTGAGAAACGGCATGGCTATATGGTCTAAGTAGTCCTCCATCTCACCCTCCACTCCCTGTGTTTTAGCTCGGTATAGCTCCGCATAATAACTCCTGAACGTCTGAAGTATCTGCTCCTCGTCTGTCACTGTGTCTCCCTCCGGAGTTCTCAGTTCCTCTATGACCAGCGGGCGTCTGGTGCTGCGAGCCATGCGTGCAAGAAGCGCCCCGGGCCTCTCACCCTCCCCATATTGTCTCGCCGTGGCGTATTTGCCCATGTAAAGGACCTCTCTGTCCGCCAGCGCTTGAAACTCGGACAGGAGTTGGGACAGCGCCCCGTCTCCCGCTTCCCCGCCCAGCCGCAGCTGCTCTGCCTCAAGATCCGCCATCTGCGTTTCCAGAGTAGTTAGGTCCCGCCGAATGGATCGTAACACACTAGAATGTTTCGACATCGCCACCCCCCTGATGTAGACCTTAAATGCCTCCCATACCGTAAAGAAGTCATCTACTGTGCCTATGTTTGTAGTAAAGAACTGCTCTATTTCCTCTGCTAGTTCCCCCCTGAAGGCCTCGTCAAGCAGTGCAAATGGCGGGAACCGCCAGGTGAAGGCAGGGATCCCCCTCCTGGACGTTGCGAGGCGGAGGAGAATAGGGGAGTGATCTGAAAGCGTGCGTGGGAGGACTGCGCATGTGCGAATGTTGTTAAGTGCCAGGGGGGGTGCCAACCAGTAGTCTATCCTGGTATGTACATCGTGAAATGCAGAGTAGTGTGTAAACCCACCCGCCCTCGGATGCTTTTCCCTCCAGACATCCAGCAAGTCAGATTTGATCATTTCAGCCGCCATGTACGTGGCCGAGGCCACAGGTCTCCGGGCAGGGCCCGCAGAGCGGTCCATTGATGGGTCAAACACAAAGTTAAAGTCCCCGCCCCACAACATCCAGGGCTGTGCATGCGTTCGTGCAATAGCTGACAGGGTCTTATAGAATTCAGGGTGGTCATAGTTAGGGCCATAGACGTTCACTATTAGTATGTCCATCCCCTTACCCACACATCTCGCCAGGACATATCTACCGTTTGGGTCTGAGTGCACCGGAATGAGCCGCAACTGTGACTTTGGATTGACCCAAATTAACACCCCTCGGGCATGTGTAGTGTAACCCGCAGCCACTGTGTTCCCCGACAAACCCCTGGATTTGAGCATTCTGCTGGAGAGTGGTAGGTGTGTCTCCTGCAGCAGAGCTATGTCAACGTGATGTCTGCTAAGATAGTTAAGGACTTTCCTCACTTTGCGGAAGTCGTTCAGGCCCCGCACATTCCAAGTCAGTAAATTCAGTTCATTCCGGGCATGTGCATGCAAAGTCGGTGTTGTATCAGCCATTGCTAAGTGGGTTCAGAGCATGGACCGTAAGGATGGATAGTGCAGGACACAGTAGGACACCCCAACTCATAATCGCCATCCGGCGCTTGCGAACAGGAACAGCAGAACACTTCAATTCACACACTTCACAGGCAAACCCCATCAACAACCCCAACCGAACACCCCCCCCTCCTCCCCGAGTCTCGCTCCCACCCCAAGTACAGCAACCCACCCACAGCCGACCTCCCCCAACCTGGTCAGACAGACCCCACTCACCCCCCCCATGGACCCCCTACAGGTGTAGTGTCAAATAGTCCGACACCAACCCCTCAGTGAGTAAAACAACCAAAAGCTCAAGGGCAGAGCGCACCAATGCAGTACACCCCTAACTGTTCCGAGAGATTGTAAGTACCGCTCCCCTCTCAGCTCCATTCAAGAGTCAATGCTCAAGGCATGGTAAAAAGTGTTACTCAGTCCCACTCTGACTGGCTCCCCCGGCTCAATGTATTCTGCCACGAAGCACACATCCCCTTACCAGCACCATAGTGTAACCAAGTTGTCCATCCCCAAACCGTGGAACAGGTGCCATTGCAAGGCCAGGGCGCCCATATCATCCGGGTCCGTGATCCGACCATTGTGTAGAGGATCAGCCCCCTCTTCAGCCGCCATTTAGTCCTGTTCCTCCATAGATACTTCCTCCTCGTCCTCCCGGCCACTCCGGTTCTCCTTCCTTTCCCGTGTCCAGGTCTTAAGGGACTTATGCAGTTCTTTCGGGTCCGTGAAGTAGTACGACTTCCCACCTGTATTGATCCGAAGTTTGGCTGGATACATCATTGCATAGTCCAGGCCTAGTGTTCTGAGTTGCTTCTTATATGGCGCGAACTGCCGCCGTTCCTCCTGCACCTTGGCTGTGAAGTCCGGATAGAGGGAGATGTTCATGCCCTCATGCTGGAGTTTGCCCTTCTCTCTCGCCACTCTCAGGGCAGTGTCCCTGTCGCGATAGTTGAGCAGTTTCGCGATTATGGGGCGAGGTGGCAAGCCAGGCTGAGGCTGCGGGCCCAGTGTGCGGTGGGCGCGTTCCACGATGAACATGGGGGAAAAAACTTCCTCTCCCAGGAGTATTTTCAGGAGTTTCTCCACATATAGTTCCATTTTCCCCGTTTGCGTGGATTCCGCCACTCCTGTGATACGGAGATTGGATCTGCGAGAACGTGCTTCCAGGTCCTCTGTCTTGTCCCTGATGACCGTCAGGAGTCTGTCGAATTGCTTGCGTTCCTTGTCCCACTCCATCTGGGCTTCCTCGGCCTCAGTGAGCCGGCGCTCCGCCATGTCGAGGCGCTCCGCATGTTTGTCCACACGCTTTGCCATACGGTCCATGCGGTACGACAGAGCGTCTATCTTGGTGCCCACCGCCGCAATACTCTCCTGAATGCCTTTCTCCATGGCTGCCAACATGTCCCGGAGCTCCGTCGGAGCCTGGGTCGGCGCCGCTGCCGCACCCTTCGGCGACGTGTCCGGTGCCGGAACCTCTGATCCTTTCAGACGGCGCCGTTCAAAGGAGATCTTCCCCTGGGTCGCATCGTTCTTCCCCATGGTATTTTCGATGCGTGGCAGCACCGAGCAAGGAAGCTCGCCGAACAGGCCGTTCAGATGTCTGCTCCGGTCCTCGATATCTCGTCGCCAGCGGCCGGGTATCCGATGCGTAGAAAATGGCGGCGGCAATGGCGGGCAGTACTTCGTTGTCCGCAGGTTCTAGAACGGCCCAGTGTCAGATAGGGCCAGGTCCTTCTCAGCGGTCCCAGATAATCAGTCCCTCAGCAGGATAAGGGGAGTTGGCAGGGCCTCATGCGATCTGTGCAAGTGAGCCAGGTTGCAACGCCGGGCTCGGTGTCGCCCCAACACGTGGCACGGTGCTTCGGTTTTGTGTGCTCCACCGCTCCGCTGCTTCTCCAGTCCCCTGTCCCACCAGGGCAGTGTAGAGTAGGAGGTGGAGGACTTTGCAATCCAAGGTCCGTTCCAATCGCGCCTCGACATGCACGACGTAAGTCAGCCGCCGGAGTTGTGGCCGCACGCACAGTGACGTCGCCCGGCCTCTTTTCCAGGATAGCACGCTGCTTTCGGCCTAGTCCGCCACAGGCGCGCCACCAGGCACAATGCCCCGGAGTGTTCAGGAATTCACGCCCGGCAGTCGGCCAAAAAGATCTTCAATCACAGCCCGGGGTGCCAGCAGATGGTTCCTGGCGAGCTATAGCCAATTCGAGCACATCAAGGATAGTCAAGCAGGATAATTCTGGAGCTTTGTGAGGAGCCGAGGGCTCACGCGTCCGCCATCGACGCCGGCTAGCTCCGCCCCCCTCTGTATGAAGTTGTTGATGTTTACCTCAGCGGCACCATCCTCAAGTAGCCATCTTGATTGTTCCTAGATGTGCTTGTACTCTAGCCAAACAGACAACTGATATAATGTTCACTCACTCAAAGTGTGCTTTGGAGTCTCTTAATATTTTGGGCTTCTCCAGATGCAATGCGGGTTCTTCACCTCAGAGGGAACCCTTGTCAAAAACGGATTTTATGTGGAACATTTGCAAGACACTTTCCAATTACCAAACAAAGTTGCTGCTGGTAAGTGTGCTACTCACCAAACCACCTATGACAAAGTGCCAATGGCACTCACCGTATTCCAGTAACCCAGTCCTGATGATGACCTGAAACAGTACAGGTTGAAACGCTGTCGACCTTTCAAGGCATCCGTAGGTGTTATTGTAGTTTCTTTGAACAGCTGTATCTTTTTATGAATTACTTGCTGACTGTTTTCGTAATCATCAACTAAATTGTTTCTTGTACCGTTTTCACTGTTACCTCATATTATTCACGTGTCACTTGCGCGGTTCACCTTCTCCACGAGCACATATGTGCACACAAACATTTGGGTTACACTTGCAGATAATGTAATGTATGCTGATATAACTACTTCCACTATGATTAGCTGTCGAGACATTGTCATTTTGTTAAGCATATTTACCCGAGTCTCAACTGGGTTAACAGGATTTCTCCTGTTTTTGTTTTTTGAAACTGAGAAGGGCATATGTGTGCATGTGTGAGAGGAGCGGAGCATTCCTGAAAGGACTGTACCACATCATTTCCCTGTGTTACTGTTGATTTCTTGCCTTTTGGTTCCCAACTTTTCCAGGCGTTTTCAGGAGGTACCGAGTGGCTCAGAGAACAACAGAACAATGCGTTAAAGTTTATAATTCCCTGGAGGCAGGAAAAAGTATACTGGGAGGTGCTCACCAAGAGGAACAATGTCAAATTAAGCTTGCCTTGTTGTAGCACCACTGGGCCCATTTTCTTTGTCAAACCTTATCTCCTTTCACAACACCTCAGGTTAATTTACTTGGTCCTCTGATAGATCTTGAATTGTACCAAGAGTGGTCAGATATAGGGGATCCAATCCTGTTATCCATTGAGGACCAGGAATTGGGTAACTAACCTACAAACTTGTGATTACATTCATATACATAATTCTCAAAACTATGCTACACAAATACAGAATTATCACTGTTAGACCAAATCTCCTGAATAAATTTAGTTGGTCTAAAATCATGCAAACCAATAATTAAGTTAGAGCTGGCAGAATAGTAACATTAATATCTGCTGACCAGGGATCTCTCTATTAGATTTACCATCCCTCATTAATGCACAATCAATTATTGGAGACAAGTCATGGAGAGACAGAAAAAGGATCTATTAAAGTTAGATTTTTATCAGTAAGTTAAATACATCAATATCAGTCAGTTAAATTTAGGAGAGCAGAATATTCGAATGTATTTCTAGTGGGTCATCGATTACCAAAGCTTTGGAAACATTCAGGAAAGGATATGAACCCCTCAGAGCAAAGGTTCTCTCCCATGAGACAGGAGTCCAGGAATAGCGCTTACAGTGTATGTGTCAGCCAAAAATAAGCCAATATAGTCCTCAAAGAAACAAATAATATTACGCTCAATTCTTTGTCTGTCACACAATGTATAATATAATCCTCAAGTTTGGGGTGACACCTCCTAGGTCACCTCATCTGGTCAGACCACTCAGTTCATTGGTCAGTACGCATAGGGTGATTGTCATGCAGCATAAAGAAGACACAAATTATAGCAAAAACGTGGTGATCATCACCTAAGCGTCAAACCATCGAGAGGATATAACTTTCAACAATAGTCACTTTGTAGAAGCACATGAGTGAGTTCAAGAGGACATTTTCTAATGGCAGTTGTTCCCAAAGTAACAAAGTTGTTGCAAGTGGTCCTAGTATGTGCATAGGGAACTCTCCCTATGAAACATAGATTAATATCACATTGCAAGTTTACAAAGCCTTTCCATGGGAACAGACTCAAGCGGAATAAGGAAACTGCAAAAATGCAGGCCTAAGTTGAATTTGGTTCATGGAATATAGAATATGAAATAACAAAAATATAAATTGCATTCTAGAATTTTTAAGGGCTTATATCTTTCTCTTCAACTTATTTGCAGTCATAAGCATTTCCATTTCATTGTAATTAGTACATCTAACTATGACATTTTACTACATTTTCAAAGTGGCAACACATAAAATAATTTCAAATGATAAAATATTAATATTATTTCTAGTAATTTTTATTTGTCAAT
Organism: Lissotriton vulgaris; assembly: GCF_964263255.1. Classification (NCBI taxonomy): domain Eukaryota; kingdom Metazoa; phylum Chordata; class Amphibia; order Caudata; family Salamandridae; genus Lissotriton; species Lissotriton vulgaris. Next base: position 1,210,773,805 of record NC_141693.1, on the reverse strand, counting down.
ATATGGCGATTATTCTCTAAAAATGTCGGAGAAATTGGTTTTAGTATGAACGTGCAGCACCTTTTTCTCTTTTTTCACTTGGCGCACAATTTTACGTGTGCAGAACATGGAGTTTTAGAATAAGACTTCTAAAATGCACACATAGGGCCTAAGTACGATGTCGGGCAGACTTAAGTCCGCCCAACTTCGTTTCTGTTTTGGGACTGCCCGACGTCCTTCCGGGGGTCACGACCAACCAATTAGGATACGACTGGACAGTGTTCAGTTGCACTCCTATTCTTTGCAATGGGAGCATGCTTATGACCAGAATGCATGCTCTCTTTGTAAAATGAAGAGGTGCAGTTCATCCCGGCACTCCGTGGCAGGCACCTCAAGGTACCTGCCATGGGGTACAGGGATCAACAGGGGGGCACCATAAGTGTCCCCTCGGCCAACAAACGGAGGCGGTGCACCCATGGGGGCCCTGCAGGGATCCCCCAAAGTCAACTTCCAACAGCCTTTCTGTGTCGGAAAGGTCGGCACAGAAAGGCTGTTGGAATCCGACATTGTAATCAATCGAGCAGAAAGAGCCGCCGTTGGGATTACTGATGTCTTTCCGACTGTCGGACGGGCTCTCTGAGCCCCTCGGATGGCAGTCGGAATGACTAGTCAGATTCCTTTCAGACCGACACATTCCAAATGGGTCAGTAGGAAAGGAATCCAACCAGCAGATTACAATGCGGTATGAATGTATCCAACTAGGAAGCAGAGAAGGGGAAATGGGGAGCTAGATGGCGTCTGCGTAAGACTCGGTCATCCGCCGCCCACCCCACAAGTAAACTCTGTTATCGGCTATGCTACCTGGCCCTGACAGGCCAGCTCACAAGCCCTTGATCTCACCATGAAAGGCTGCAGCTGGATACATTGTTGCATGAGAACAAGCACCTTCATCGATACGCTGCAGTTCGAAACGGCTACGGGGGCAATTTGGGATCTCTTGCTGCTCGGAGCTTCAATACTTTTCACCTGCTTCGTTGCTCCCGCTGAGGCTCTACAAACTCTAAGGAGAACCTGACGCTTTCTGCCTCGGATTATGGTGTCCTGCGGAGGAAGAGGTATAAAAACAAAGACAGCTACTAACAACACTGGATTCTCTAGTACTGGGGGGTCGGCCCCTGATTTGAACACTGTGCCTAAAGGTAAAAGGGATACCTTGCAGCTCCTTCTCTGGCTATTAGAATTGAAGACCCTGAAACATCAGGTCCAAATTCCTGGTATGATTGATTCTACCTGCCCAGGGCCTGAGCTGCAAACCATTGACATCACCCTTCAAGGCAATGATTCTGCCTTATTGCCTCAGGCCACCCTGTCTCCTGATCTGGCTGGCGACCACTTCTTTTCTGTGTTGGATGGTACAGACTCAGAGGCCAAAGGCAATCTTTCTACCTCAAGCGAGGGAAATCATTCTGACTTCAACCACAGCAATTCTGGTAAAGACATTGGCACAGTACAACGCAGGAAGAGCACACATAGAAAACGAGATGGGAAGCATCTTGGAAAGCAAAGTCAACTGAAGTGGACTATTCTGACTTCAAAATTGCTTTCCCTTATGGCGAGGAATCCGACAAACCTCTAGACCCAGACAACCTGCATGCCATTTCAAACTTCTCTGAAGAACCTTCTTTGCTATCCATCCTGCTGTAGATCAAACAGTTCCAGCAGGAAGTACAACTAAATAGCAGACAAGCCAAGGGTACTGCTAAAAAATTGCAGGATGAACAAAAGCTTCTCTGGATATGAGGGAAAGGGTCACCATGATTGAAGGCCACAAGGAAAGCCTGGAATCGAAAGTTGCGACGTTGAACAATCTATGTTCTTCTCAACGAGCATGCATGACGGACGTCATGTGGAAAATAGAAGAGCAGGAGAAGAGGCTGCGCTGGAACAATCTCTGCCTACTTGGGATTCTGAGGGGGCCGAGTGGGAAGACCCCCAGCCCTTCATAGTGAAACTCTTGAAAGGGGCCTTCCTAGACCATTTAGACTTGAACTGGGATCATGAGATTCATCGGGCCCACCGTTTCCCCTTCACGCTGAAAAAAACAACAATGCAGCGGTTGGGATAAGCCTAGGGCCTTCCTTGCATTTTTTGGACATTTTTTGCTCTGGCAACTGGTCTATGACCATACTCAACCGAGTTCCCAGAATAGCTTTGAGACAGTGACATTTTTTGCAAAACCGGACATTTGCGGCACTACGGTGGAGCAGCAGTGGCGCCTCCGTCAATTAGTTACTCCCTTTCAACAGCTGGGTGCTCAAGTCTTTTTAATGAACTCTGCCAAACTAAAGGTCATCCTGAATGGAACCCCACAAATGTTCTTTTCAGAAATCAAACCCCAAGTTTGCCTGAAGGAAATAAAGACCAAGAAAGGACAGAGTTAGGCACTACTAGGCAATCACCAGCATTATTAAGCTTTAATTGACGCTGCCTAATTCTTTCTGCTTTTCCTATGTTGAGCAGAGAAGGAGGAAAAATGGTAGGGATGGCAGCGCCACCACGGGCTGGCTCCACGGATCCGAATCTATTACGCTTGAAAGGATTAGCAACTGCTTCCTATCAATTCATACCATTTCCGCAACTTAGCCTAAACCAGCGTATGAAATTCAGTGGCGGGGCAGGGTGGTGAAGTATTATTGCAGGCGACCATCATTCATGTTATACTTCATTGCTCATTTTCTGGGAGGGTGGGGGAGAGGGCGGGATGAGAGAAGGGTGACAATCGATGGAAGGGCAAGGAGGTTTAGGATGGGTTGGGTCTTTTTGTGGGTTGGATTTTGGTTTTCATTTTGCACAAAAAATTTGAAATCACTTATTGCAGAAGTAGACAGGGCTAGCAGGATTTCCAATTGGGTAGACCTGTTTTCTTTGAGAAGCATGTATCGTATGTATATTCATGTAATTTCTATGCACGTTTTAAATATTATACTGTAATAATGTGACCAATGCAACATATTTTAGAATCGTTTTACTAAATATCTGTGGCTTGAATGATGCACTAAAATGACAAAAAGTCTCCGAAGGCCTACTACTCAGGGGAGCAGACGTAATCTGCCTTCAGGAAACTCATATTGAGGGTTCACACGTATACAATTTAAACTCATTAGGATACAGCCTTGTGGGGGGGACCTCACAGGGGGCGCGGATAAAAGGGGTAGGCATTCTGGCTCAACGCAATCTTCTACTATGGCTGTCTCTTATCAAATCTGATCCCCACAGGAGGTCGGTACTAAGTAACAGAATGCCGGCTAACCACAGAATCCTCCCTTACTCTCTGTTCAATTTACGGGAGTACGGCTGATGATCCAGAGGTAATCAACTATATTCTGAAGAGCTGACCCATTGGCCCCTCCCAGTCATTAGTTTTGGAGATATTAATCTAAATTTAGCTAGAATTTGGGGAACAAATAGTTATTTTTGGTACACAGGCCGGAAACCCAAGGTCATTCAAGGCCTAAATAACTTAATGCATGCACGTGGGCTGGTGGACGTCTGGTCTAACCTCAAACTGAACCAGCCGAGCTATACCTTTTACTCAGCTCCACATCATGCCTTTGCCAGATTGGATTAATTTCTGATATCATCTTCTTTGCTCCATGTAAGCAAGATTGATATTTTACCACAAATTCTGTCAGATCACAATCCACCGATCTTCAGCTTAAGGGGAACAGCGTTCTGTCAGCCAGTCTCGACCTGGAGCTTTGAGAGAGCATTATTGCTCAATGAGAAGTATCAAAACCACATGAAAGTCTGGATGCAGGACTTTCTGGAAGTCAATACTGGTTTAGCCCCAATCATGGTTGTCTGGGATGCTCTGAAGGTGGGTATCCGAGGGGAGACACAGCGGTATTCCTTAAGGAAGACTTAACATGAGAAGACGCAGATCTTGGAGCACCAGAAAAAGCTGGGTAAAGCGGAAAAAAACGTACTGGTGCGGTTCAGACAGGGGTAGACATCGAACCTGCACAGTTAGAAACAGCCATCATTAGAGCAGAAATTGACTCAATTCTGGCAGAGAAAGCAGTTGCAAAATTGGTCTCCTCAAGGGAAAAGATACACGAATGCAGCGAGCAAGTCGACCACCAGCTAGCTGTAGGAACTTGGCAGCATCTCATTACAAATGCGATACACTCCATTCAGGCCTCAACAGGGGATATCAATAATGATCCTAGTAAGATTAGGGCTGCCTTTCGGGACTTTTATTCTCGCCCATATACAGAAGAAGGTTATGATTCCCTAGATATCAGACAGAAAGAGACAGACAAATATCTGGACTCAGTATTACTGTCACACCTAGATAGTGAAGATCACAGGCAATTAGAAGACCCCCCTTCCTGGGATGAAATAGCCAGTGCTCTGGCAAACTTACCAGATGGTAAGGTGGCTGGTACCGACAGCATTCCAGTGAAGTTCTATAAAGTTTTCTCCACCCAGATCAGTGGAATTTTTGGGGCTTTGGTGGGCCAGATTTTAATGGGCGACCCCTCCTGCCTCTTGGGCATCTGCCAAGATAATTATCTTCCTCAAAAAAGACAAATCCCCTCTAGAAATGGGCTTGTATTGCCCAATTACACTCATTAACAGAGATTCTAAAATGTATGCAAAAATCTTTGCACTGGTGAACTTATTAAAAAGTACAGTGTCGGTTTTGAATTCATCTACCGAAAATGGTCTACTAGTTTCAGCCGCAGTGGGTGTAAGAACCCCGGCTTTCTTCAGGACCCAATCAATTTTGCTACTGCATTAAGTGTGATGATGAAAACAGTGATAACAGAAAAAACTAAAAAGTATCACAGTGTTACTACATGTGACCAATCACAATACCTCCATGCAGGATGGATGCTTAAGGACACATCCGGGGTATCGACGGTTAGGGCGGTGCCTCCTTCTTGACCTGAGTCAGAGCCAGGTGAGGTGAGGCTTGTTACCTCATTCAGGATAGGTATGAACTATCATCCAACCTGTCATCTGTGGTCATCAATAAAGGTATCTTGGACCACTGTTGTATCTTTTTTAATTCACTCACACTTATATTGTTTGCACTGCACTTTCCTTCCCTGTCACAACACGCCTAGTCTACCAACGTTTGGCTCATTGCCATAAGAACTGAGGTGACATGGGGCGCCTTTGGTTTTCCAAATGATGACACTGGCCACCAAGGGCAGTTGATGGAAATCCTTATTTTTCTGCCCTCCTCAGGGTTTCTCCTGACATGAAGTCGCATTCGCGCTATCATTCTCTTATTACTACGTGCAGCTAGACTGACGATTCATGTAATGTGGGTCTTTTTGCTTACTTCTGTTCTGTGTGTATGGTTACATATACTTTTCTCTTTTTATTCAGACCATCAGTTTTCTTGTGTTATTTATCAGTAGGATTGGGGATTAAAACTGATGGGTCTTTAAATATTCTCCCTAGGACCCCCTCTCTCTCCCTCTCTGGGATTGAGTAATGTGTGATTTGTTTCTGTGGTGTGTCAAGAAGAGGATGAATTTTGGAACAAGGCCATTCAAGCCATCAAAGGATTATATCTGAACCCTACTGCTAGGGCAGTGGTTCCCAAACTTTTTCAACCCACGTTTCCCTTGCCTTATTGGACGTTGGCTGTGGCTCCCCAATATGTTACTTTCTTTTGGCGGTGGGGGAATGTAAGCCCAACCTTTGGAGTACTTCCATTTTTCTCCCTGAAAATAATTGGGATGAAGCCGCGCCAAGATACTCCCTGAAGTGAAAGTTGCGCGTTAGAAATGTCCCTTACATTACAATACATTACATTACAAAGGTATTATAATGATTGATGTGAGGCTCACTCTTGGAAATCAAATGGGGGGAGATGGGCAGGAGATTAAAAAACATATTCTCATTGGCACCTTTTGCATGATCGCTAGGTGTAAGAGTGCAGCTATTGTGTGTTTCATATGTTGTGGCATCAAAGCTCATTGGATATGTGTTGCATAGAGTTGTGCATGGCTGCACTTTAACAAACCAGGGGCTCTCAGCTCATGCAGAGGGCAATGCAACCCTTATATTCCTTGGATGCACTAGAAGAATTGGTGTGTGCACTGGGGGCTCTTTGGCAATCACTGGATAACCCTATGATTGGCAGTGCAACCCAGAAATGTGCTTTGGAAGCCCTCTCATATGTGCTCACAGATCTGGAATGCACATTGTCAGTATTTCGGTGTGCATGGCCTGCCATGGAATCTGAAGCAATCTTCCCCCTGCTGCCTTAGTACTTAAAGTTTTGCTGGTCTGATTATTGTTGTGCTCCTGTCCTGCTATCAGTGCTCCACCTTGCCTTGATTACTACACTGCACAATAAGCGTTGCTAAATAATTTCCACTGAGTCTACCAAGCAAGCAGTTGGGGAGAGTCAAAGATAGACTTCTATATTCATGTGAGCACAGTGCTGCTGCATCGAGGCCAACTCAGGACCAACAAATGCATGATTGGAGAGGTTGATTTTAATGCTGGAAACTATATTATGATACAGTAAGTAAACTACACAGTATTAATGTACATTTCAATTTACAGTGCTTTTGCAGCCCATTTGTTTTGCATCAATCTAGTCCTAGGGGCATAAAAAGCATGGCTTGTTCGAACAGGACATTCAACGCAGTGTAATATATAAGACAAAACTGTCCTTGGACTATTACGGTGACATTGTGCAAAATCTAACAAGGGTTGTTTTAAAACAATCGGTGGCACACATCAGGAGCTAAATACTGGCTGTGTCTGAGTGCACAGGACTCATTTGAATATTGAAAGGCAATCACTGTCCTCGCACAATCCCATTGTGATTAAACTTAGCAAAATAGAAAATTGTGAAGGTAAAGACAAATTACAATAGTCAGTGGCATGTCTGGAAGTGGAGGTCAGTGAGTTGGTGGTGGGGCCTACACCCAGAGGGCATAGACAAGTATTGTTCTCAAGTCATAAATTAGGGAAGCAAATGCACATCATTTGCATTCTAATCTAGGATTAGTCTTTGCAAACTCTCTATGACCCACAGGTTTTGCACATCTCTTAGCAGCGGCTAGTGGCCATGAGTTTTCACCTACCCCTTGTGCCTGCACTGCTGCACAAGAGAGGTCCCCGGGGCTGTGAACAATTATTTTTCAAGGGGCATTGTGTGTAAAAGCAAGTTGTCTGCAAATGTTTAGTTTCGCTTTGAGGGCCGCAGGATGTTTTATTTCCTTCTTACGTAACACCTCTGACCTAAATCCTGGCAGCCCGGTCTACCACCTTTCTGACCTTTTGTGTCCCACATAAGCCCCATCCTCCTCCCCAGAAAGGCTCTGCCTGAACTCCTAATCACAGTGCTGCAGTGCTTGCACGTTTCCATCCGGGATTTCTTAACTTTCTCCTGAATTCCAGTTTCCCCGCTCCAGAACCTCATTACTGAAAGAATAAACAAAACTGTCACCGATCACAAATCAGTGTCTGAAGCATCCTGCCCTTCACTGCAGGTATTACTCTTATTGTGTATCAGTCAGTGGTTTCCAAACTGTTTGCGGCGTCGCTGGCAAGTTTTGATGGCGCACCGAGGTGCCGCGGCGCACAGATTGGGAACCACTGTGCAAGGGTATTAATAAATGGGCAATTAACTGAGCATTTTGAGATCATCCGGGGACTCGCCAGGGCTGCTCCTGCTTCCCACTGCTCTTAGCTATTTAAATAGATCCTTTTCTCAGCAAGCTCATCAACAACTTAGAAATCCCGGCTATATGCCGACATGGGCTGCACACTAAAATCATGGCTTATGCAGACAATCTAGCTTTCGTCACGTCCGACCCTGAGAAAGCTATAAAAGCCATAGAATGGGAGGTACAAGGTTTTGGAAAGATCTCAGGGTATGCGTTAAACAAGGGAAAAAAACTCAAATTGTCATGAACAGGCAGATCAATTGGGCTGATCGCAAAGTAGTGATAAGAGGCAAAATTCCTAGGGGTAAATATCTTGGCAGATACAGATCTAATAGTTAGAGAAAACTTGGATCCCCTTGCTGCAGACATCAAAAAGGCACTGAATGGGTTCAACAATCTACATCTGACCATGGTAGGCCGATGCAAAGTCATCAAAATGCTGTTCTTCCCTAAAATGTCATATTACTTTAGAGCCATTCCTCTAGAGTTTACTAATCAAACTCTACAGAAATTTGATTGTCTTTTCGTCCGATTCATATGGGCTTATTCCCATCCTAGAAGGTCATTTAAATATCTATCTCTTTCCCTTGATAGAGGCGGATGGGCTCCCCCAAATTTGCGTTTATATTATTGTTCTACGGTTTTACAAGGATGCCCCATACTGCTCCAAGAGCAACTCCCTACCTCTCCCCTGGGGCTCTCCTCACCATTCAAACTACTGTTAGGTCCCGAGGTAAAAGGTTGCGTTTGGCGCCAACTAGAGTTTGGGTACTTTAAGAGGGTAAGATTCAAGACTCTTATACAAACCTACAAGGTATTTATGGCCACGCGCAAACTCCTTGGTCTGGGTAGATTACATCATTATACCCCCACCAATAATAACACCAACTTGCCCGAAATATTCGAGGGATCATAGTTCCAAAAATGGTTCAGTTCTGGGATAAAAACTCTATGGGCCCTGTACTCATCAAGTGGGGTTTTATCTTTTGAAGAACTCAAGAACAAATTTAATTTGGACCAGAATGAGGTTTATAAGTATTTCGCAATTAGGGACTTTCTATCACCGAAAGTACTATCACGAGAAGTTCTACTAACCCCTACAACTATCTTGCTGGGGATACAAGACTCTATTAGCAGAAGGGAAGGTGGGGGCTCTAGTTTTTGTAGCCATGGCTGTTTATAGGCTTTGCATAACCTCTGCCTGGATCGACTCAAACCCTCCACCATTCTTGCTCTGGTTGGCCCGGTTATTGTCAATAGGGAATTTGGAGAGGGCAATCTGTTCCAAGAAGGGGGCGTGGGCCAAAAAAAAGGGACTTGTCATCTGGGAGCCCCTGTTTATAGGGCACTCTAAGGACAATCCCTAACGAACATAAAGAAGACTGCGAATCCACAATGACCTGAGTGGATCTAGGGTATAGCAAAGCATTGCTTGCTTAACTGATTAGCGACGTGCATCAAATCCTAAAAAGGGGAGATTCATATTATACAGACTTGCCATTTTGCCATTTGTGTATTCAATATCAATCTAATATGCTGCCTTTTGTCTTGTTTTACTCTATGTGTTGCATGCACTTTTTGGACTTTTAGCACTGGCCACTTACCTGAGAGGACTTTCAACTTTGCACATTGTACTCTGCACTTTGCACGGCAATTAAATGCATCTAGGCCAGAAGGTGCTTTTTTGTAAAATATTTAATTATGGTGTTGTTGACCAGGTGTCTGGTGTAATTGGATAACTATTTTATCTTTTTTCTTTTTTTGCCTTTCCGGTCATTGACCTATTGGATTTGTAATATTGCTTCAAAGCAGGGTGGAGTGGGGGGACGGAAAGTCTTGATTTATGATGGTTTTCTTTTGTTATGGCATATTAAAAATAAATAAATAAATAAATAAATAGAAACGGATCCGACCGACGGTCGGAGCCATATCCTACCGCATTGTAATCTGCGCCACAATGGCATCTAGATTACATTAGTTTAATTAATACTTCACAAACATTGTTATTTAACGAGGATGGTTAATGAACCCTTTATAACAAGTGAATAATAATTTTTATATTTCTACGACACATGAAATAAAATATCAATGAAATTTAGCAAATCATGAACCTATGTTATTCAAATGAATAATGTCATCTAATCTACACTCTGCTGCATGCTTTTAAGATGCAGTAACTAAGATTCAGCATTCATCTGCTTCATCAGCCTCGTCCCTCTGTTTATTGATTAAATAGAAACTGGACTTTCCAAGTAAAGCACTCCTCTAACACCTAAAAAGGATCATTTTATTTCGGTGGGTAATAACTGTATACCGAGAAGAACGTGTTGTGATGATGCTGCATGGTTCTGATGAAGCAAGGGAGTGTGAAGATAATCTATCCAGCGGCAATCATTTCAATTGTTTCTTTTACTTGGATCTTCATATAAAGTGCGTATGGCAGACAACACAACAAAGGTGACTACTTTACTTCATAAAGTTTTTCATAAAGTTTTATATAGCGCAAACTTGATCCCGAAGGATATCAGAGCGCTTTACAATTTGAGGCAATTAAATAACTTCCCACCGTATTCTGCTATAAACCTACATCCCACTATGGAACAAAAAATGCAAGATTAGAACAAAAAAATGTAGTAACAACTAAATATTTTACACAGATAATAAATAAAAAAACAAATATTATACCAAAAATACATGCATCACACACATATAAAATAAATACAAACATAATTACATTAATACAAAACTCTTGACCCCATCCCTAGTGCCATTGCCATTGACTTCTATATCCATTCTCTTGCCTATTGGACCATTCTGGTCAACCTCTCCCTCTGTCAAGGCCCCCTTCCTTTCACCTTCGAAACTGGCCTAATGCCATAATCTTGAAGTTTTTAGACAGATAGTCTACCTGTGACCCAGATTGCAGTGAGCAGAGTCCAGGAAGTGGTAAGGAGACAGACTAGTGCTGTCTCTTCCCAAGACAAAACGTTGTTTAACCCCTTCGATGCTGGTGACGGAACCATTCCGTCATCAGACACGGTTGAGCTGTGCTGATGATGGAATGGTTCCGTCACGACCACACCCATTATCATTGGGGCCCAGCACAGGGGGAAAATAGCAATAGCAGCGATGAGGTTAATAAACGGTTTTCACTTTTTGTTTTTACTGTCTTTGCCTGTGGTTGTTAAAGTTAAAAATTATAATTTTAGCCTGCCTGTAATTGCATATTTGATCACCTGTGTTGTGTTTTAAACTTGTGGTTTTCCCTACTCATGATTGCCTCCATTTAGCGTGTTGAACTGTGGGATTTGCAGTCCAACCTCTGTAGTTTGTCCCTCTCATTCCTTGGTGAAAATTCTGTTTTCCCTCCAAATTTCTCCTTTGCTCTGTGCTAAGACCTGTATGTTAAAACAGTGCACTCCCAGCCACCATTTTGTGTTCACAAGCCAGTGAAACCAGCCCCCCTGACAGCCCCTAGCAACAGGGATTTTCTACATCAGAGGGTGCTTCTGTGAGCTGTTTAAACTGTGTTTACTAGGGCCTGTGGCCCCAGTAAACACAGAGGAAGTAAAGTTAGTTGGCCAGCAGAGGAAGTAAAGTATTATTCAAACAGTTTTGTTAGATTTCAAGTTAGTGAGGCCCTCACCTGCTGAAGTCCAAAGTGTGGATTGAGCCTGTCTGTCTCCTAGGAGATTCTGAACAGGAGAAGCAGCTTCCAACTCCCTGGCCAGAAAATTTTGTCTGAGGTCGCTGGGACCTTATATGGTCTGCTAGTGGTTGGTACATGTTTACACTGATTGGTAGTTGTATCTGGTGTTTCTATTGGATTAGGGTTAATGTCCTCATTGGTTGGGTATTTGAGGGTTCTGATTGGTTTCTGGGTCTGTGATTCAATCATTGTAGGGTTGGGGCTATGGTTAGACTTTCTATTGGAAGTAGGGACTAGGGTTACCTGTGCCATTGGTTGCATGGACTTGTTTTGGGACAACTGGTAGGGCAAGGGCTTTATTGGACGTAGAGAGCAGGGTTTTTGAACTGATTGGGTGCTTGGACTAGGGCTAAGATTGGCTGTAAGGTCGTGGTCTCCTATTGGTTATAGATTTTAGGTCAGCGGCTGATGCACCAGTTTTAATGGCAATGTATCATTATGTTGTGGTGACAGCACCAGTACTTGTCTGTTTCCCTCTCATTGCCTTGCAGGCTCTTCGGACTTGCAAGCAGGGTTAAAATGGCGTGGGAACTCAGTGTGTTTTTTCTTTTTGTGGTCTGCGTCTGTATTTACGTGTGGTGTGTGTTCTGTCTGAATGTCTGGTGTGTACTTGTGTATTAACATTGTTATCTACTTTATCAGCCTTTTACGCGGTACACAGTTACTTGCTTCTCACGTAGTAGCCACGGTTATACTAATGATTGCAAGTATTGTATAGTAATGTAGTTTAGTTCCATTTCTATAGCACGCCTACACACTTAGAACTCATTAAAAAATTAATTGATTGGCAAAAATGGAGCAATCTTTGCAAAATACAAATGGGTATTTCAATTTCAGAATTATTGAGCATCTCACATTTAGCAAAAAATTATTGTCCATCTTTATAGATTTTGTGGGACGGAATGAATGAAACATTGTTTTTATTTGTTCAAAATAAGCCTTTGCCCACTCATAGAGAAGAGGGGTGCTTAAATCTACCTCAGATAGCACAGTAGGTAAGGAATAGCAGTGCACAAGAAGGTTCAGCCAATCGCAAGCAGTCTCCATAGGAGAAGTTGTGCAGCACTCTGCGTTAGAGACGCTGAGCAGTAAGTCAGATCTTTAAAAGTGATATTCAGTAGATTCCACTGCAGTGGCTATGCTGTACTGGCCAATCACCTGCAAATTGTCATGTTATGTTAAACGTCCTTGAATGACGCACTGTTGTCTTGATTTGAAAATGATGATTTTTTAGGAACTTTCATTCTGCACAAATGCAGAGTAGTAGTTGGGGGTTTTCGGGAGTAGGACAACGGTGGGTTGGATGACATGATCCTGTTAATTACTACCCTCAAAACCATTGCAGTCTCCACAGCAGGAAGAGAGCAAGTGCTCAGCCCTAAAGGAAAAATACCGTTCCTGTTCGGAAAGTGTGTGCACTTTGTTGGTTGAGCACGGCAAAGGCCCTCTCCTGGGATGGTGGGTGCTAACTGCTAACTACATATCTTGCAGGGCGTAGGAACAAAAACATAAGGCAGAGTTAAAATAAAAAAGTAAGGATTGGGGTATCCTGTAAATTGTCACATGCTTTTCATGTCACGAATATGATGTATTTTGCTGTTAAGTGAAGAGATAAACTACAGCAGTCTTTGTAAAATGGGACTGTTAGAAAAAAAATATGCTTGCACAGCTTCACTATTGCATTTGTACTTGTCAAGTTCTTTGGGAGCAGAGTTTTCAATAATAATGCATTTGTACTTGCAGAGCTTATACACTGGGCTGACTGCCACTGACTACAGCGGTTCTGACCCTGCCATGCCTGACTCTGTCCTCGTGCTGCCCTGTCCCCTGGACTTCACTCCCTGCATTCTGCCCAGCGGTCTACCAATTTGCGGGTTGCTGGAATTATTTAATTAATTTCCATCACTGCGTGCATGGATCCCAATTTAGAGTCCCCTAAATACTTATTTTTATTAATTGTGAGGACTTAAATTATTACATTTTTTTCCTTATTTTGTATTGCTTAAAATATTGCCAGAGCACGGCTGTGCGATCTATATCAGCTCATCCGATGTTCTTACAGAATCAACAATTTCCTGTTATGGAATTGGTGGATTGGAAGGAGGATTTCTAAAGCTATCTTGAGGTTGTGGGTGGAGATATATATGTGGCCAAGAGGAAATTTGCAATGTTAAAGAACAGCTTGGGGGCGGTGGGAAGGAAAGTACTAAAAACCCTACCCATGCCTGTGAGGCAAGAGAGAGATCTTGGTGAAACATCAGATGTAGATGATTTGGCAGATGGTGAGTATGTGTGTGCCTTGAAGGCTTTGAAAGAACATTTTGGAAAGAGTGTGAACATTGTGGTGGGAACCCTCAAGTTTTTTTAGCATGCTCTATTCCTGATGAAACAATAGAGCATTATGTCGTACTTAATACTCTAGCACCTTCATGTAAGTATAGGGGATTTTTTAAAGAAATTTTAAGGGATCACATTATAAATAGGACCAACAATATAAAAAATCAGGAAATGTTGTTGAAATTATACCTCCTTAAAAAAACAATTAGCATTGCCCACCTAATTACTAACACTTCCTGTAATGCAAAGGAACTTAGTGTAGGCCAGAGCAAAGGAATAGCTGAGATGGTGGAAAAAAGTGAGGTTGATGCATTGGACAAAGCAATGAAGATAAAAGACGAGCTGCACAAGGACGACTAAAGTTCTGGTGGAGCACAAAATAAAGAAAAAATTGCCATGCTATAGATCTTGTAGTAAGGTCAGATGTTTTAAGCGCAACAAAATTCTCAAATTTTTCCCAAGTGTGTGAAATGGATAGAAAGAATATGGGAAATCATGTAGTCATTCTGAGAAGTGACACCAATGAGGATTAGGGTAAGGATGAGTAGGAAGTAGAGGTTTTGGTGGTTTGTGATATTAATTACAAAATGGTACACATAAGTTTTACCGTCATACTACGTGAGTGGAGAGTATAACTCAAGGAGAAATTCTCATGTGGGCTGAGTCATGCTCCCCAACACTTTTATAGACAAGGATGTGTGAGAACATTTTTCAAAGTATGAATCGTTACTTATTTACAATGAGGTGTTGTGTTCTAATCTAGGACCCCGATCAATACTGTGACCTTATGCCCCTATACGGCTATAATCCATTTATACCCCTATAATGGCATAAACGATCAAGAGCGATATTTCAGAAACTCGTCTCTGGCCTAACACGATCAGAGCCACATTTCAGAATCTCTTCCTCTGCAGCTCATTAGAGCAGATGACACAGCAGAAGCCACTATCTAAGATTCCTAGATTACACTCCGAGTTCTTCAACAAGATAAAACTCAGCAACCTGGGAAAGCCCTGCTTGCTATGTTTTGATTAGTAATAGAACTCTAATGAGCACTGGGAGACGATCACTTCCTAGTGACAGCTTTATTGACGTCTTATGTCCAAAAACTTACGTCAAACAAGACACCTTTCAGGTATAAATATTACCAATGTTGCCTTAAGCAAACGCTGCCTCAACGACATCGATGATAGCGATGGTGTGGTGAATACAGGAGCAGAACAGCTGTCCCTTGCAGAGCCCAGCAGATGCAAGCTGCCCACGGACGCTGCCCCTCCTCCTCCTCGACGCGCTGAGAGAGACGCTGTCTTTTCTCCTGCTGAGAAAATCCAGCTCCGGCGTTTCCAGCCTACTCTTGCGAGTGACTGGGATATCGAGTCCTGGAAGGAGATACAAGACCTCCAACATTCTATTCCAGAGGTATGGTGTTGACTAAACCCTTAGAGAGAATTTTTGAAGCAAACCTTGGCAAAACCAACTTAACTAAAAATGCTACTTACTTACTCCCTCCCAAGTATTAGGCTTAGGTCAGGTACACTGGGGTAGGTGTAGTTAGAAGCACCAGTTAAGTACGTTAGCTAAATGTATATATGAATGTATATATTTTATTCATTTTAACCATTGTATGGCTAAGAAACCATATCAATGCTTTTACATTATTATTTCGCAATCCTCATTTTACTGTACGCACGTTTTATTATAACAAGTCTTGCAATTGTGGCAATTCATTTCTCTTGCATGAGAAGAAAGACTGTTCAATAATTTTTATTGAAAATGCCCGTCTCGCTATTCTCTGCATCTTGGTGAAAGTAATCTGCACAACTGACTGAGTAAAATAACTGTCTATTGTTTCACACAACTCTAGAGATTGACTCTTATTCTAAGGAGCAAAGTTGTCATGTTTATGCGGTTGTTGGAAAACTGAATCCCTTCTTGTCTGTACCAGGGAAGCTGATCACTTCCTATTTAGTCAAGAAAGTTTCCAGTGACCTCTGAGCTAGTTGGTAACAAACCCAATTAAGTTTAGCATAGTCAGTAGAGACCTGGAAGACCGCACTTCTACGTCTATACTACTGTTTATGTTATTCCAATGCGCAGGGACTTATGGCTGAGATACCCGCCACCCCCTCTCAACACAATCCCCAAGAATGGGAATACGGAAACGGTTCTGAACTTTTGGAAGGCGGGAGGGAGTTACCCTCCCGGCCGTATTTATTAAAATATGAAACAAAATTAAAACATTAAAATAACAGTTTCATATCATGTACAATTTCATTTCCACATTACGATGTTCTTGGCTGACCTTAACACATCTATAATACAAAGGTTCTCCTAGCCGATACTAAACATCCTGCAAATGCATTTCTCAAAATTGAAATTGTACATCCTAACATTACGGGCCAACGGCAAGGTCGTAACCGGTGTCAGATCCCTAAACCAGAACTCCCCCCTCACTTGTGAGGGGCGGTCGCACAGAGGACTGCACCTTTGTGCCTACTTCCAATTTCCCTTGTCTTGACGGGGGCCCCATGTTAACTCGACGCCATCTTAGTGGTCGTCCGAGGACTCGTGTGAGGTGTCTAGAAGGTAGCGTAGACCCCCCTCCCACCCCACACAACTTACCACATCTGCCGTCACAGATATCCTGGCCCCGGGAAATTCCCAGGAGGGGCCCAGCAGCCCCTCCTCCCCAGGGAGGGGCCTATGGCCGCCTTCCCTTTCGGCGTCCCCATCCTTAGAGGGGACCGCCTCCCCGTTTGAGGGGCCAATGGCCGCCTCTCCCCGGGCGCTCCCAGTCCCAAAATCGCACAGGTTCAAGCCCACAGCTGCGATTGCCTTTGCAAGCACCCGCTGGAACTGAAACCTAGTCAGTGGGGTGGCGTCGGCGTGCCTCAGCAAGATCCCCCCCCCATGATGCCGCCCTCTGCGCCAAATACTCCTCCGCTGGACTACTACACTGTCCCCGATCGCTCCCTGATCGGCTTGGACCTGGCAAATGAGACTACCATTGTCTCCCCTTTAACTTGAATGTGCTCTCGGCACAGACCTCCCCCCGTATCCTGCTTGTTCTTTGCTACCAGCTCGCTTACCCGCATAGCCCCATAGAACAGCACCATCTCTGACTGAGATGAACAAGTTGCAGGGAGTACGGACATTAACTGGGACAACCTTTCCAGACCTATCGGGTGCCTCTCATCCACTCTGCGACCCTCACGGCGTTGCCACCCACGCAGCGCTTTTTGTACCAGAAAAGACGCTGTGGGATCCTGGATACCATGAGCCCGTGCCATGAAGGAAATGGCGGCCCGGTGCCTATTGGCCGTAGCCACTGATTTCCCTGCCTGATGTAATGATAAAAGAAATTTCAGGACATACTCCTCTTGGCCCCAAAGCACCCCCCTAGCAGAACCCAAAAAGGACCAATAGGAACGGAACGCCCCTTCATATGCCTTCCTTGTCCTGGGTGCTAGACTCTCTCCCACGAGGTCTTGTAGTCCGGGGCACCGAGAGACCAGAGAGCTTCGGGAAATGGTGCCGCCACCGGGTCCGCTGTGGGCAGAAAACCCCAAAAGGCCTGCATACGGGAACGAGAAAGCACATCAGCTGCCTGATTTAACACCCCTGGCACATGTCTTGCCCTAAAGTGGACGTTTAGTCTCATACACAGCAGAACAATTTCCTTCAGCAATCTCAAAATCCATCTGCAGCGTGCTGCCTGACTATTGATACACTCAACCACGGTCATATTATCCGACCAGAACACCACAGAGTGATCACGAAACCCCTCAGGCCATGTTTTTAAGGCCACCAGAATAGGGAACAATTCGAGAAACCCAATGTTACATGTGAGCCCACTCTCGTGCCACCATGACGGCCATGTTTGTGCTGACCAGTGATTCCCAAAGATGGCGCCAAAGCCAACACTCCCTGCCGAGTCTGTCCACAACCCCAGTTCATCGGAGGAAACCGTTGGTTTGTTCCACACGACACGACCGTTGAAATCCTCCAGGAATGCTAACCATATGCGCATGTCCTGGCGGACCTCTGCCGAGAGCCTTGAGCGGTGGTGCCCTTCCTTTAGGCCAACCATGGCTTGAGCAATAGAGCGGGAAAAAGGGCAAGCCATTGGTATCACTCTGAGGGCAAAATTCAACTGACCCACAGTCTGCTGCAACTGATGCAAATTCACCTTCGTCTCGCGAATACATGTTTCAAGCGAGGCCTTAAATTTTATTACCTTTTCCCCGGGCAACCGGAAGCACCCCTCTTCGGAATCGAGCTCTATTCCAAGAAACTCGAGCGAAGTAGACGGCCCCACTGTCTTACCCGGTGCCAATGGTACGCCAAAGCGTCTCATGAGATCACAAAATTCATTCAAAGCCTGTGCACATTCCGTATCCCCGGCTGCCCCCAGGAACAGAAAATCGTCAAGATAATGCATCACATGCGTAAACCCCATTGTTCTTGTGAACGCCCATTGCAGAAAACTACTGAATTTCTCAAAATATGCACAAGAGATGGAGCAACCCATTGGCATACACTTATCCATGTAATAGCGTCCCTGAAACATAAAACCAAGGAGACGCTGATCATCCGGGTGTACCGGGAGCAACCGGAACGCTGACTCGATGTCTGATTTGGCCATCAGCGCTCCGGGCCCCAGGCGATTCAACATGGCGACGGCCTCATCAAAAGATGCGTACCGCACCGAACAAACTCCCGGGTCAATCGCATCGTTCACCGAAAGACCCCTCGGAGCTGACAAATTATGTATCAACCTGAATTCCCCTGGGTCCTTTTTGGAGACTACTCCCAGAGGCAAGCAAACAAAATTAGCAACAGGCGGCATGTCATATGGTCCGGCAACCCGACCTCGGGTCACCTCCTTCCCAATCTTTGCTTGTACCACCGCCGTATTCTGGAGAACCGACAGTTGGTTCCTACATTGTGTTTTACCCTGAAAATCCCCCGCCGGGATGCGGAAACCATACGAAAAGCCATCTCGCAACACCCCAGCGGAGCTATGATCCGGGTATTCGTTCAGCCAAGGAATCATTGCCATGGTATCAACCGGGGTAGGGAGAGGCGCCCCTCGGACTATTTCAGACCTGTTTGGCGCCCCCTCTACTTCCCGTGTCACCCGTTTTGGCTCTGCACATGGTCTCGGGATGCGAGGACTGCCCGCACCCTGTACATTCATGCCTAAACTTGCATGACCACTGCGACCTAGTACATTTGCCTCTGTTAAAGCTCCAGCATGCCCCCCTTTTTCCTGCGTTGCCATTATTCCTTGTGTGCTGATCATTGCTTGATCCCGCCCGAAAGGGCGCCCCAGACGAGTGGCGGGAAAACTCAACCCCGTTTCCCCCCAAAGATGGCGACTTCGCCATGCCTGATTTCTCCATTTTTTGCCAGGAAATGGAGTCGAAACAATCCCACGTCAGAGATGTGTCGTACTCCTTGGACTTACGAAATATGCTATCGTAACAAAACCATTGATTGCCACTATATGTCTCAGAAAATTCCATGATACGTGTCTGATACACGGCTAATTCCACCAACAATTCGGGCCTACGTTCCCCCATAATTGCAGTGAACATTCCAAACGCTCTGCCCCAATTGCCTATCGATTCATCAACTCTGAAAGCAGCCATCTTGGCGCGCCATACACTAGGGTGCAGAAACTCTTTTTGACCTTTTACATGCTCAATCTCGTAGTGATCGGTCAGTAAGGAAAACATGTTTACATATTTCTCAGCCCATATCCTTTCTTTTACCTAAATCGGGATATGCTGAACCACTTTCTCCCTCCTTGAAGGTGCCGATCCCTCCCCCTCCATTGGCAATGGCTGCTTACCTGAACCGGTAACTGCGACCGTAGTCCCTGCCGAACCAACGCCCGATACTGGTTGTTCCACGGGAGCCTGCGGGGAAACAAGAGGACACGGTGCCTTCGCAGCATCTTTCGATTGCCGCAACTGCTTCATTATCGCCATTAGCTGAAATTTCCAAATTGGAATCTGAAATAAGTGCTAATCCCACCATAGCTGACGCTAAGGCACTCTTGGAGAAAGTAAATAAAGAAGTCCAAGAGTTTAAAGACTACACCATAACTCAAAAATCAAACCAATTTGAGAAGGATAAAAAAGGTTTTTCATTAGACAATATATATCCTTATCTGCAAGCTGATTTTTATTCCAAAGCGGAATCTCGACGATTCCTCCAAGGAAACTCAGGAAGATCACGTAGACAGTTTATTTCCTTCTCGGATACATCGTCCTCTGGAACTGACAGTGAATCCACAGGCAATTATAACCGTCCCAATAGGAACCGTAATTGGAACACCAACCAGCAACAACCCAACCAATCGTCTAACCCCCATTTTTTAGGGAGAGGTCAAGCACCCCCCAGAGGCCGAGTGAGAAACAACATCCCGTGGGAGATGAAAACCAGACAACATTACAAAAACTAGACGTGTCGCCTATTTTCAATCTATCTAAAAAAGTTTTAACACCTGACGAAGAAAGCATTTTGGCTAAAGGCCTGTCGTTTGTTCCTTCTAAAAAAACGGACTTTGTAAAAATGAAGTCTGAATTCATCGAATTTTGCCGAAAATTACGATTAACACTGTTCTTCAATGAAAATCCTACCAATCAGCTGATGGAGGCCACTGGCCCTAGAAATAAGTCCACGTTTTGCCCCCCAGCTAGTAAAGTTCCAAAAAACCTTTTGACCTTTGAAAAAAGCGTCCTGTCTGCCATATCAGCTATGGAAAAAGAGAGGAAATACGTGAAATTCAATACCACCAAAAAACAAATGGAAGCTTTAAATAATCTTAAAACTGACAGCACTGTCATAATAAAGCAGGCTGACAAAGGTGGTGCTATTGTAGTTTGGGACATCAATGACTACACCACCGAAGTCATGAAACAGCTTGAAGATAATAACTGTTACTGCAAGATTAACAAAGATCCTACTACTGACCTTCAAAATCAACTTTTTGCAATTGTACAAGAAGGTTTTGATTTAGGTTTTGTTGGCCCAAAAGAACTCGAATACCTGAAAATCAAACATCCTAAAGTACCGATGTTTTACGTATTGCCGAAACTTCATAAAGATCCCAACCATCCGCCTGGTAGACCCATCGTGGCAGGATGTGGTTCAGTGCTAGAACCGGCGGCAAAATACGTAGATTGCTTTCTGAAGGAATTTATGATTCATGTCAAATCCTACCTCCAGGATACCAACGACTTTATTAAAAAGTTGGAAAATATCAATTACTGCGAGAACAGAGACAAACTAGTTACCTTAGATGTAACTGCGCTATATACTCAGATCCCTCAAGATGAGGCTATAGCAGTACTGACGCACTACCTTGACTCCAGATCAAGACCTATGCGAGTGCCCACTAAATTCATTGTTGATTTAGCCGCATTTGCCCTAAAAAAGAACTACTTCTGTTTCAACGGTGAGTACTACTTCCAAGTCAAGGGGGTAGCCATGGGCTGTCCCTTTGCTCCGGAATTGGCAGTACTATTTATGGTGATGTATGAGAACGAGTACATTTATAACAACAATCCATTCAATCAATACATCGGAGCTTGGCTCCGATTTATTGATGACATTTTTATGGTCTGGATGGGAGACAATGACACCCTAAACCAATTCTACCAATGGTTGAATAACAGAACTGCCGATATAAAATTCAGCATTTCTACTTCAACGAATAAGATTTCATTCCTGGACGTGGAGGTCTTTCCATCAGAAGGGAAGTTGGCTACCACCCTGTACAGCAAACCTACCGATCGGAATCAGTCATTGTTGTTTACGAGTAACCATCCCAGAAATCTTAAAGAAAATCTACCTTACGGACAGTTCTTGCGGGTACGCAGGAACTGTACCTTTAAAGAAGATTTCAAATACCATTCTGAAAAATTAACAACTAAACTTTGCGATAGGGGGTACCCTAAGAAACTTGTTAAGAGTTGTATGAAAAGAGCCCAATGGACCCCACGTGAAACACTCCTTGAACGCAAAATCAAATCTGATTTAAAACGACAGGTTTGTGTCACGACATATTGCCCCAATGGCAATCACCTGAAAAAGGTCATAAAACAAAATTGGCATCTATTAAAAGATCTAGATGCAAGCCTTGTAAATGTGCCTTTATTCGCCTTCAAAAAGGAGAATAACATCGCTAACCATATAGTTCGAGCAGCTATGCCAACTCCAAAACCTGCCACGTTGCGCCAAATGATGGGGATGCCTCCCATCCTTGGCCACCATAAATGTGGGATGTGTCTCTGCTGCGAGTCTACTTCCGAGGGTTCACTTTATGGTATATCTTGGAAACATGACACCTTCAGTAATTGTAAAAGCAAGTTCGTAGTTTATGGCATCACATGCCCGTGCCATTTACTATATATAGGAAAAACCAATCAGGAGATCCGGCAGCGGATCACGCAACATAAATCCAGGTTGAAAAGGAAGGTTGAAAACGCTCCCTTGGTGCTGCACTGGACGCGGATGCAACACACAGTAAGTGACCTGAAATGGACAGTGATTTCTAAAGTTGAAAAAAACCCTCGAGGTGGCGACCAAGATTTGGCATTATCAAAACGAGAAGCCCTTCTCAGAGTCAAATTTGATACTGCAGTATCCGGATTAAACGAATTGAGCGAAATTTTCAAGCTATAACCCTGTGTATTACCACCCTGATCGCCTGTGTTTTCCATGAATTGGACTGCTAATCCAGTCCGGGTTTTCTGGTCTAGGCAGCCTACTTAGTCTCTGTGTAGGTGTGCTCCCCCTTGTGACCGCTATATATATAGGCTCAACATGCCAATTTGTTGTCAACTTTCGCGCATGTGCAAGTGAGCAGTGCCCGTTCGAATGCCGTCGGTTGAAGGTCTTTGACAGTGCAGTTGTTGTAAGTAGCACTAGGCAGATTCTTTCTGTTTAAATTGTTACGCTCGTTCGCCGTGAAAGTAATTCCCACCGTGTTCTTCTCCTTTTTTCCAGTAAAAAGCTCTTACACGCGTACAGCGTGTACCACCGCGATGAAGGTAAGATGCCTTGAAACGCCCTGTTCCTACGTTCTATCCGTGCAAAATAACACCACGGTAACACTTAGGTTCTGTTATTTCAGGTCGATTGATTCCCCTTGTGTAACGGCAACCAGCGGACCACGCTCTTAATGAATTCTTCCCGGTAAGCCGCGCTGCCAACTTCGACTGACTTGTTAAATAACTAATGGCTCTTAGTTCTACTCTAATCGTACGGGCTCTTGCTGGTCTATTTCAGAACCATTTTTAAAACAACGGAGACACGTTCTCGTGCAACTGCATTGAAACCATTTACATTCTGTCACTCTGGTAAGAAATGGCAATTATTGTTTACAGCTACCCCAGGTATTTTGTGCTGCCATGATATATTGAAATTCTTCTCTTGCCATTTTTAAACAGACCCTTTGTGACCTTTCGCATTTTTGCGGCGGCGCTCCTTGAAAACTTACCTTGAAAACTGAAGTTGAAACCTTTTGGTAAGTTTCTGGTACAATAGCCTATTTTTAACTACCACCAAGAGGTAACCCATTCTGACCCCAGGCTTATTCTTTACACTACAGATACTACGGTTGATAGTCGCTCCGCTCCGGCTTTTAACTCTAATCCAAAACGCTTAGATTGCAGATTTAGGTAGGTAACATCTAATTCTAAGATTTCCTACCTCCCAGCCACCCCATACAGTTGGTCAACTAATTTCTTTTCTGTCATGACTGTTCTAATTTTAGAATTATAATCCCCCCAGCTAAGGCGTTGAAGTTTCCACCAAACATTAGCATATCTGCCTCTTTGGTAAGTCTGTTGAGAAGTGGGTGAGATCTGAAGGAGGAGTCTGATGCTGATCTACTGAATGTTGATTAAATCCCCGTGCTCAGTGTTTTATAATTCTGTCCCCCCTTTCTTTTTCCTAGAGAGGACCGAGGCCCTGAGGAGAATCCCCCGAGACCAGCGGGATTCGAAACGCGTAGGCCCCAGCCACACTGCAGTCTGCTTGGGTCATAAGCGGATGTATTAATTTCAAGGCTGCTTATCGTTACCCTGTGTACATTATCTTTCAATTGGATCAAATATTGTGAATGCCTACATCTTTGATTAAGAAGTGTACCTTTTGTTTAAATAATTTCCTAAGTGACATCGTTTTGAAAACTGTTTTGCAGACTGTGGCTCTCTCAAACTCTATTGTAAATATTGTATGATATGCACCTGTGTAGTTTCTTCCAGTTTAGTTTTCCCTTACCACCTTTGAATGTCTGATTGTTGTATGCTTGTGATATGTCTGATCTGATGAATGATCTCCAAAAGCCCTGCCCCTAGCATGTATTAGTTCTTTTGAAAAAACATTTTTTACATGAAAATAAACTCCGTTCTTTTTGATAAAAGTCTTAAAAGAATAATAAAGGCTACTAATGAGCTTCCAGTCTTGAATGAATTTTTCATGTGCTGTGTTAAAATATTTTCAAACCACGTTTTGTTATCAGTACTGGCACTTTCTCTTTGTTGCTTCATTATCGCCCTGGCATCATCAGCCATGGCCCCCTCGTTCTCTTTGCCCAACCATGCCGCCAACTGGGCAGCCAGCTCAGGAGGCATATCCTCGCCGTTCACAGGAGTGACTACCACAGGGATTGGTTGCCCCCCGTTCGGGACCGGGGACGGGGCCTCGATCGGCGTGGCCGGGTGTGCTGGGGGTGCTTCGGGAACCGGGGCCTCCCCACCCGACACTCCCTTCTTGGCCCTTCTACCTCTCCCGTTAGGGACCACTCCCGGCAATGCTGGTCCGACGACTCTCTTAGGCCCCCCCGCACCATTCATTGCCGCCATCTGTTTCTTCATTTCTGCCATATCCTTCACCAGCATACGAAGCATCTGATCAGTCCCGACCCTCTTTCCGACCTTCTTGCTAGGCATCGTCCACGTATGCTACTCGAGGTCCTAGGCCCAGAAACTCCGACTCACTGAAAGAATAAACACAAAGATTAAATCCTCAAAAATGGCTCTTCGTTCCGTCTCGAGCTCACGTGCAACGGGGAGGTGCAGCTTCAGAGCACAGGAACAAGAGGATGCTTCCTTGGCTTGTCGCTCCTTTTATCCTTCTTCGGGCGGGCATGGACCCACCTCCAATCCGCCTCCGGGGCGTGGCTAGCGGCGTCAGTGTCTAGGACAACCCACTCTTGGGCGGGAAAAGGCGCGCCCCGGCTACGCCGCTTCGGGCATACCAGCCGAGACTCGCCCCCCGCCCAAAATGGCTTCCCGGGGGGATCGGGGTACTCCACCATATGTTCGGGGGGACCGAGTGGTCGCCCCTTTCCAATAGGGAAAATAGGAACTACACTACATGGCGCCCAGCGTTTGGTAAGGCGATAAAACTAACGCAAGACGTTAGAGTAACTCAGCGTGCACTTTCTACCGTAAATACTCCAATAGACGTCTGGAGTGGGTGAAAGGTTAAAATCTGCCCGAACGTAGTAGGAAGAGATTCCTATGTAAAGCGCTGGTTTATTCAACGTTGAAGGATACAGTGTTCCAAAATCTTTTGCACCTAATCTTTGTCTCCTTGGAGACCTGCTCTACAAAAAAACTGCATTTCATAAAATGTCAGACTTATAAAACGGAACCGCTGCACCCGCAGTAAATGCGACTGAGCAGGGTCCCGACGGTGTTAATGAACCGGGTGCGATAATCATCCCGGTTAACTAAAGAAAATATATAACGTCAAAACTTATAGAAAATGGACTGACCACACAAGGTGGCACAGTCGTCTTTGTGATAGAGGCACACGAATATCGGCAGACAGAGGTATTGTATTCTTGGATAAAATTTCCAGCGGCAAAAAACCGCAACACACGAGTTCCACTATTACAAAATAGGGGATCCACCGGAAGAGTACGCTCCTTTCGAGGAAATTGAAATCCCATTAAAATTCCAAGAGCACCTGCTCTAGTTTAAAGGCGCCCTAAAACACAACGATCATATAACCAGGTCCGGTCCACTAGGTAGACCAGGTGCAACGTGGCCGGTTCTAGCCAGCTACACACCACATCCAGACATTGATAAAATGTCAAGTGAAGAACTCTTAGTTAAAATAAGAGAATTAGCAAAGGCATATAGAGAGTTAGTTCAATTGACAATGGAGGATAAAACGATCCGCCAGAAATTGAAGGAAACAGATATAACAGATCAACCAATTGAGCTTGCCAGAATTATAGAAAAATGTTATGAAGAACTAGGTAGAGACAGCTTGGGTGGAAAACCTGTAAAGCCCCAACTGCTCGAAAATCCTGAAAAATTATTTATTAAAAATAATTCAAACACTCCTAAATAGAGCTGGGATGGAAATAAACAATCCACTCCCAAAGAAAAAGTTTTCCAGTCCAGAGGAAGGTCTCCTCGACGGAGGGAAAGAACTCTGACTCGAGAACACCAGTCTCCCCAGAGGGAGCCCTCTGAGAAAAGATACAACCTTAGAAATAGGGATAATTTGAAGAAGCCTGATAGATATCAAAGTATTGATACACGTCCCTCTCGATCTTTTTCGCAGAAATTGGAAAGAAGAGGATGGTCAGACCCAGGAGAGCACACCAAGTCCAAAGACAAGGAACCTGTTCAAAGTAAAAAATCTCAATTTCCAAGAAAGAAGGTAGCCAGTATTAGAGTAATCGAACATGCCGAGAATACTGAGGACACAGTTGAAAAACGGGGAGTGGGCACAGACAATGCTAACAGTGCAGCAGAAATCACCATAGCTTACAAGATCCTGATTAGTCATCTGGAGACAGTGGACAAGAATGAATATATTCAAGTAGAAACTGCCGACACCAGAGTTAGTGAGCCCCATAAGATATACGAAATAACACTGCGTATAGAGGGTGAAAAGACTAGGAAAATAAGGGGTCTATTTTGGGATAAACTCTCAAAAGGATATGACACCCTGTTAGCTGAAAAGATTGGCCCCCAGAGTTTGTCAGGGAGTGCCCTCGTGGCGAAGAAATGATTATGCCTGCCTTCTCGAATCACATTCCGATTCGCACTAAATATATATATGCAAGGAAATGGGCAGTAGCCCAGGCACCAGCACTATATAAAAATCATGTAGGATGGGATGAGGACTCTCCTCCTCACAAAATCCAGTTAAAAAGTCAACCGACTGCACAAAGGCAGTATCCCATTAAACAAGAAGCTAAAAAACAAGTCAGGGAGATTTTAGATCAACTTGAATACCAAGGGGTGATTGAAACATGCACCTCTCAAATGAACAATCCTTTGTTTCCTGCCTCCAAACCAGACAATTCATATCGTCTATTTTGGATTACAGACACCTTAACGCGTGTTGCAAAACATTTGCAGTACAGAATTCGCATAGTGCTGCACTAATGAATAACACAGTTAGGAAAAAATATAAAACGACATTAGACATATCAAATGGTTTCTTTTGTCAAAATATTGCACCAGAAAGCAGATACTTGACCGCTTTTTCAGTAATGGGGTCACAGAATAATTTCTGTAGGCTCCCACAGGGATTCAAAAACAGCCCAGGACTATTCTCAGCCAGAGTAACAGAGTTACTACAAATGTATGATGATGAGGCATTATCTTATGTCGATGACATCTATCTAACAGACGACGACTTGGAGACTCACTTGAAAAGAGTGAACATCATAATACTTGGTTTTGCAGCAGAGGGTTACAAATTCAACTTTAAAAAGTCCCGAATTGCCCATCTGACAGTATTATTTTTAGGATACGAATTATCAAGTGAAGGAAAAAGCCTAGCGGACAACTTCTTAGAGAAGTGTGCTGTACTCCAAGCACCGAAAACGCTGAAGAACTTACAATCGATTCTAGGCTTTCTGAATTTCGGAAGAACTTACATTCTAAATTATGCTGAGAGGGTTAAACCTCTCTACGAACTGATTAAACCTGATTTTAAACCAATCAACTGGACTCAAAAACACACAGAAATTTTGAGATCACTGCAAACAGACATGTTAGCAAAAACAAAATTAGATACACATGACAACACACGCAATCATGTAATCAAAGTCATCCCAGGAAGATGTGGATTCACGTACCTGACCTCTAATGAGGGAGAAACGGTACCAATAGCTTACAAATCACACTTGTACACACAAGCAGAAAAAACATTCAGTCCCACAGAAAATACTGTGTAAGCAGTAGAAACTGCATTAGCGAATGAACGAGAACTAGCACCTAGCAAAAGGATCAATATCCTCACAGCGGAATCCGCCTTCGAGGCGCTATTCAGCCCAGTAAACCTGCCTACAGTGCCACTGGATCCGAAATGGATACAGTGTGTAAATTCTCTTGGCACGGAAGATGTGAAATACTATTTCGCCCCGCAACTGAAAAAACTGAATGATCTGACATATGAACAAGAATATCCTCTTCCAATCGAAATTCTGCCTCTCCAACAATACTCCTGTATAATCTATACAGAGAGATTTGTACAGCATTTCAACGTAGAGAACAAATCCTACGATGCAGCCTGCCCGATTGTTAAAGGTCGCTAGCTGTGCGGTAAATTCAGACCGAAAATAACACAAACTGAATCAGTGAGAAACTGTTCGGCTCAGCGAGCTGAAATCAGATCTTTAAAGATGGCGCTTGAAAAAGCAGAATGTGAATTCCCGACACTAATCGTGTGCGATTCTCATTTCTGCGTCAACTCTTACAATAATAAGTTACAGAGCTGGGTTAAAAATGATTACAAAGATGACACAGGTGCCACAATCAAGCATAAAATGCTTTGGAAACAGGTAGTTCTTTTACAGAAAGAACTACAAAAGACTCATGTGATACACACTCTGAGTCATCAACGTGATGGCGTTCACGTTGCAGGGAATTTATTGGCTAACACAGCCATAGCGGAAGCAACTAAACCGGCTTCCGTAGCCACAAAAAAGCGTTCAGAAAAATACATAGACGGGGAAACCATGCTGGCAGTAAAAACGTCCTTAAAAGGCGACTGTGCAGCACTACCCGTGAACTATCCACTCAATTATGCATACGTAATTGATGCAAACTCCGTTCCTTTTGCTCGAATTCCTTGAGTGGGGGATAGGGTAATTCCAAACATGAACCAGAGAAAGTTATTAATAGCAGACGCACACATGGGTGAAGTTGACACTCGACTATCCTTCTACACACCCACCCGCCAACTGAGATCCTCCAATCAAGGCCTCGCCGCAGTCCCACGTATCCAAAGATCCACCATGGGAGGTAGATCCTTCTCCTACTTGGCGGCCAAGACCTGGAACTCACTCCCCACTCACCTCCACCTTACACAGACCCACACCTCCTTCAGAAAAGAACTTAAAACCTGGCTATTCGACAAATAATGAACACCATCCCCAAGCGCCTTGAGACCCTCTGGGTGAGTAGTGCGCTATATAAATTCTTGAACTTGAACTTGAACAATGAAATGAGGGAATCTCTGACCGAATTACAGTCAGTATACTGGTGGCCAGGAATGAGCCTGCACCACTACAAATATGTGAAGAACTGCCCGGACTGCGACAGAGATCGCAGCAATGAGTCAAGCGCATTAATTCTGTGGTAAGCATAATACTGTCTACATGCCATCCAGCATCCTATTAATCATTTAAGACTAAAACTCACTTAAAAAATGTGGCCCAGCGCTCGGCTGACGCCAGAGCGGTTATAAAAGATCTGCGAGTCTTTATCGGCACATACGCAATCGCCATGTTCCATTCTGACCAGGGTCCTGCTTTCAGGTCTCGAGCTTATAAGGAGGCCATGGCCAGCATGGGCGTTGGCTTGCGATACTCTTGTCCATCACACCCCGAAGGGAACAGTGTAGTGGAAAGAAAAAAACGGGACATAAAGCAATCTATAACAGCGAAGGTTTTAGGTTCGGGTGAAGTGTCCAGCTTAGTCTAAAAAACTTGCCAAGAAATTCTCTAAAAGGTTTCAGCCCATACGAACTATTGTTCGGAACTAGAATGTACATTCAGGACTTAGATAGTCAGGTATCAGTGGTAAAAGATAAGGATAAAGACTTTGACATCAAAGATCGTTTGGCTGTTTTACAGGACTTGAATGAAACAAGAAAATTCTTAAGCAACATAAAGTTAAAGCAACAGCCAGCTACCACTGAAGAGGCACCACCAGCCCCAGCAAGGCCTGTCCGGATTCCAAAGATTGGGGATCCAGTCAGAGAAAAAATAGCGGTGAAGAAGCAATTTGGGCCTTCTTACAGAAAAGCTGTACCTGTCTTGGCAATCAACGGAACAAGATCAGTAGTACTACCGCCCCTTGCTGGTAAAAAGGAGAACAGAGTTGTATCAATCGACCTGGTAAAACCACAAGCATGTGGCCTATAATCAACAGTAGGCCCAGTGGACTCCCGAGAAACAACAGAATACCCAAACTTGGAACAATCCAAGAGGTTCAAACTGAAAGACTAATCACATTTGATAAACCTGCAGTGCACAGAGAGGGACTACGCAATAATGCCATGGAACTCGTGCCTCTTGAAACACAGATTGAAACAGTTCGTCATGAAACACCAGTCTACAATGATGTGGCATCAGAATGTGCTACCGAAAGACAAATTGAGAGAACAATTCCAACAATTGACAGATCTGCCTCTGGCTACTTCATCAACTTCGACAACTTTTCTGAGGATCAAAACGACCCTAAAGTGATGCCAGAAACAATGATTTTTAAAGAAACAGCAACAGAACTCTTTCATCAAATCAAAGAAGTATATCTGGATGCACCATTGATTGAGCATTGGATTATTTCAGGGGTATTTATACTCCTACTATGCCTAATTTTAGTTTTAATTTTAGGAAAGTTTATTACAGTTCAATGGACACAGCAAGTCAGAACATCAACTTAGTCCTCAAACCACACAGATCATCCCACGTGAAGAAAAGAGAACTGTCAACAGTAAATTTCACAGCCATTCCAATACCCGGCGGGGTAGTATGGGGCAAAACTGACTATGAAGTATATGGGCCAGTTGAAATCCTTAAATATCATCACCAGTTCAAGGTTTCCTTAAGTGACTTTGTAAAACCAAGTACATTTTCTGATGATTGGGATTTTGAAAGTATTAATAATATGATGTCTGATTTAGTGTTGTCAGCAAGATTTACAGAACATGATTATTTACAAGGTTCGTCTAGTTATGAACAGATGTATTGCTTCTCACATTATGGAGATCATTAATTACACAAATCTGCACAACCTAGAAATGTTTTTAAATATAACCAATGGGAACATTGTGCTACTCCACCTAAAAGCAGTTCTAAAACATTCTATGAGAAATTTCAGAACTTCTCAGGGTTTAACACCAGTGATGCAGAAACGTTTTATTATAAACTGTTAGATAAAACAGGGTTGAAAACTATGCTGACAAATACTAAATTGATATATTCAGAAGCATTTTATGAAAAAATGATGACACTTGGTTTTGATTTTTGGAGAAATAACATTGAAACAAAAAACATCTGGGGTACAAAGGATTGGCAGGTACAAGACCTAGAAGCATTATTTTGAGCCTGCATGATCCCAGAACAAATAATGTTCTTAAATGACACAATTTACCAGACAACCTGTCTTGGCCTAGCTAAGATTAAAGACCTTAACAAACCATCTATTCCAAAGCCAATACCCAATAATACAACAACAGATATTGAGATAGACGTATCTAAAATTTTACATCTAAACAGAACACATCCTGATTGGAAAAAGTGGTTAATCTGGCCTACTGACACAAACAACTGTCAAGATAGATTCCTGAATAAAACACAGGGGTTAACAATGACCAGACCAGACCCTAGATACTCCCAGAGACAACATCCATGGATAGTAACAACATACAGTGTAGGGAAGCTGTGCCTTGAATGGCTAGAATCATCCACACTGGCAGAAATTAAGCAACACTTATCTTTACTTAAAGATGGTGCTGATTTGCGCTATTTCATTCTGGGACCTCGCAAACAGCGTCAAAAACGTTTCATAGCAACCAGTATATATGTGGCTTACAATGAGGCTTGGAAAGTCACACAAATTGAAACAGCTGAAACAATACGAGAAATTGATCGTATTAATTTGGAAAAATCACTTTCTGTTGTGGACAATGGGTTAATGACTCTGTCCTCCAGAATATATTCACTGGACAGTATTGTATCATCTGCCATAGATATAATAGACAAAGACTTGCTAATGTTACAGCATGGCCAGTCACAATTGCGTTCTATTGTACAGTTAGGCTGGACGCTGCAAAATCTTCGTTCAGGCTATGTGCCTTGGCGTTTAATCAACACAACGTCATTGTTTTCCATCTTTAACCTTACTGACAAAAAATTCGCTTGGCACAAAAAGGAGCAGACTATACAATCCTGAGCATCGAAAAACTTGAGAGATTACCTTTGACAATGTCAGAAAGTTCTGTCATTGAATGGATAATACGCGGGATTATCACAATTCAGATAACAACTTTCTGATTTAAAAATTGCCTTGAATACATACCGACTGGCCAGTATGAACGTTTGGGTAAAGGGTACATTAAGTCAGCATGGAAATTACCATAGACACACACGGTATAGTGACAGCAACAAAAATGTATTTCTTAGTGGTGAAAACTGTAAACATTCACTAAGCGGTATACTTTTGTGCCAGGGTATTAATTTACACGGAGCCTGTGAAGGAAATTCAAAGAACCTTTCATGCCATATGCTATAATTCTGAATGATTTCTATGCTTAAAGACGTACAGTACCAATATTTCCATGTATTTCAAATACGCCATCTCAAATGTGAATATGTATTTTGGGGTGGGTAATGTTACACATGCATCTTATTGCTATAGTTTTTAGAAATTTGATGGACATAAATTCGTGGAGTGGGTGTCGTGTTCTAATCTAGGACCCCGATCAATACTGTGACCTTATGCCCCTATACGGCTATAATCCATTTATACCCCTATAATGGCATAAACGATCAAGAGCGATATTTCAGAAACTCGTCTCTGGCTTAACAGGATCAGAGCCACATTTCAGAATCTCTTCCTCTGCAGCTCATTAGAGCAGATGACACAGCAGAAGCCACTATCTAAGATTCCTAGATTACACTCCGAGTTCTTCAACAAGATAAAACTCAGCAACCTGGGAAAGCCCCGCTTGCTATGTTTTGATTAGTAATAGAACTCTAATGAGCAATTAGAGACGATAACTTCCTAGTGACATCTTACGTCAAACAAGGCACCTTTCAGGTATAAATATTACCAACGTTGCCTTAAGCAAACGCTGCCTCAACGACATTGATGATAGCGATGGTGTGGTGAATACAGGAGCAGAACAGCTGTCCCTTGCAGAGCCCACCAGATGCAAGCTGCCCACGGACGCTGCCCCTCCTCCTCCTCGACGCGCTGAGAGAGACGCTGTCTTTTCTCCTGCCGAGAAAATCCAGCTCCGGCGTTTCCAGCCTACTCTTGCGAGTGGCTGGGATATCGAGTCCTGGAAGGAGATACAAGACCTCCAACATTCTATTCCAGAGGTATGGTGTTGACTAAACCCTTAGAGAGAATTCTTGAAGCAAACCTTGGCAAAACCAACTTAACTAAAAATGCTACTTACTTACTCCCTCCCTATTAGTCTTAGGTCAGGTACACTGGGGTA
Source organism: Lissotriton vulgaris (assembly GCF_964263255.1). Taxonomy (NCBI): domain Eukaryota; kingdom Metazoa; phylum Chordata; class Amphibia; order Caudata; family Salamandridae; genus Lissotriton; species Lissotriton vulgaris. The sequence continues at coordinate 1,210,740,349 of NC_141693.1, read as the reverse complement.
GGCGTAGTTAGAAGCACCAGTTGAGTACGTTAGCTAAATGTATATATGAATGTATATATTTTATTCATTTTAACGATTGTATGGCTAAGAAACCATATCAGTGCTTTTACAGTATTATTTCACAATCCTCATTTTACTGTACACACGTTTTATAATAACTAGTCTTGCAATTGTGGCAATTCATTTCTCTTGCATGAGAAGAAAGACTGTTCAATAAATAATACCTTTTATTGAAAACGCCCGTCTCTCTATTCTCTGCATCTTGGTTTAAGTAATCTGCACAACTGACTTAGTAAAATAACTGTCTATTGTTTCACACGACTCTAGAGATTGACTCTTATTCTAAGGAGCAAAGTTGTCATGTTTATGCGGTTGTTGGAAAACTGAATCCCTTCTTGTCTGTACCAGGGAAGCTGATCACTTCCTATTCAGTCAAGAAAGTTTCCAGTGACCTCTGAGCTAGTTGGTAACAAACCCAATTAAGTTTAGCATAGTCAGTAGAGACCTGGAAGACCGCACTTCTACGTCTATACTACTGTTCATGTTATTCCAATGCGCAGGGCCTATAGGGAAAATAGGAACTACACTACAGAGGTAGAAGGATATCCTGGTGTCAAGTGACTGGTTTAGGGTTATTTCTAAGTATGGGTGAAATTTGTGAATTTTCAGTCAGCGAATTCGTGGTCCGCAAAATCCACGAATTTGTGCAAATTTGCAGATGTTTTTATTTTTGTGTGTTGGCGGGGCGCTTTGCGTTTTAGTGGGGGGTTTTTCAGCGCGGCGACTGCGAAGTTACCCATGGTGTCGTACATGGGTGCGGCCATCTTGTTTTCAATGTTCGCATTGCATATTTCCGTTTCCAGGTGCCAGTTGTATGCTCGCGTTGTGCATTTCCTATGTGCGGGCCGAAAATACGTGTACGCGTTCGTTTTTGCATGCTCGCAGGGGTAAATATCGCGCAAACTTTCCCATGCGGTCGCAATGGGCACGGCCATCTTGTTTTCATTCATTGCTATGGTTCTGGGCATGCTTTTTGAATCCTCCCTTAATCTTTGCAATCCTTTGTTTCTTTGAACTTTGTTTTCATTTTTTTTACTCATTATCTATCTCTTTATTTTTCTACATCTATATTTTGTGTTTTTTTCTACTTTTGGTTACTTTAAAACTACTTTTTTAACTCTTTTCTTTTATTTACTTTTTCCCTATTCTTTCTTTCCTATTTTATTTTCCTTTCCTGTCCAGGACCATGGCAAAGGGAGCGGGGAAGAACATGGAGGGGAAGGGTCCCACACCGCGTACCCGGCTATCTTGCGGGCGCTTAAGGAGGGAGGAAGTAACTGCCCAGGAGATCTTCAGCACGGTGGAGGTGGCCGCACAGTTTTTTTTGTCCACCGCCACCTCCCCATGACCGTCGCGGCAGGCCCAGTACCGGGTACGGGCTCCGGGAGCGTCACCAGCAATGGGGGAAGGTGTGCCGGGCCATGTATCGGGAGTCTGGGGTCCGGCACACCTACAACCAGGCAACGAACCGGTGGTCCGACATCCTGGACCGGGAACAAGACCTGCTCAACCTGCTTGGTGTCGAGATCCCTGGGCTTGGTGAGTAGTAGTAGCCAGTATTTAATCACTACTTTGTTTTCTCCTGCTCTGTGTTATGATATTGCAATTTGATTTTTCCAAAGAGCAAGAATGCTGCTGATTACATTGCAGGTAAATTATGTTTCAAAAGCTTCTGTGATTGCAGGTGCTCGCCTGCTCACTGGCGGTGCTACTATGCTTACTTGTTTTCAATTTTGTGCTCATTTGGCCTGAGTGATTATGTATGAGTGAACTGCATAATGCTAGACACTAGAGACTCAAGTCCAGTCCTTCCTTTGTACTCCTGCCACTAAGAAGAGATAGTGGTGGTGGATTGATAGTTTGAGTATATTATGACTGGCTATTTAGTAGGAAACTTTTTAGTGGTCTGCAATCATGACGGACTGTGTCTGTCACTTCGCGTGCAGCGGAGTGCTGCCTGCCAGTCCTAGTAGAACCTTTTTGTAGTTGGTTTAGTGAGTTACATAACTTTCCAAGTAGACGGTCTGCGAATCCAGAAATACTAATATACTAGTAGACCACATCAGGTAGGTCAATAAATTTTGTGCAATTGTTGTCTATTTCCCTGAAATAATTTGTTATTGTTTTTTTGAAATGTTTGATTTGGTTGACAACAATCCTCCATGTTTGTGTCTTTCTTTCATGTTGTACATTAGCTCCCCCATCGGGGCAAGAGGACAGAGGAGGAGGTAGCAGTGCCGTCGGAGCAGGAACAACAGGAAGGCCAGGATAGGTCCACCGAGGGCTCCCCTGCTGGTCCCAGTAAGTTTGCCTGTTAATATTATTAATTATACTTCCCTATCTTTTACAGCACCTATTTATTCCAAATGTTCCTCATAATTCTATTTTTTCCTAAATCGTCTTTGATCTTCTTGTAGACTGTTTATAAATTCTTATCCTGCCTCTACTATGACTTTCTGTGCTACTACTAGATTATTATTAGTCTGTCTGTATAGCTATCAAAGCTTGCACAGTTGGCAAAAGGTGTACTGTTAAACAAAACTCCTATTCAGCAATAGCTCTAGGCACTGATTGCAGTTGTCTGGGTTGTCCATAATGTCGAATAAAGTCTTCTTAATGTTTATGCTTTGACAATTCCCAACAATAAAATATGAATGGCCACCAAGAATAAAACACAGTTTACATTTTGATTGGATAGGAGGACATACTACTACTGTTGCAGGGACTATTCTGCACATACAGAACTATGGACAAGAAATAGAGCATTGGTTATAAATTATAATAGGCACAGTTAGACTTTCCACATAACTCAGTTATAACAGAAGTTGAACCCCCAATCTCCTTACTGACTAGCTAGTGTGTCAGAGAGTCATTATTTAGCTCCCAAATGCAGCGATGATCCCCAATGATTATACAACCCAGAACATAAGACTAGGGAGTCAGAGGCCAGACCTCTCAGAGTCACTGACTCATGCTTGCAAATTGCAAACCCTTTCGCTCAGTCACTCATGACCAAAAACCACAGAGTCTATGTAAGTTTTAAAGCTTTATTAAAAGTAAAACAACTAGCTCTGTGTGTGCTCTGTAAAAATGTAAATTGTGCATTATATAAAAATATTTATTAAAATCAATGCCCTATAAAAAACGGTGAACGACTGAAAAGTGGCTGATTTCACACATTAATTGTGGGAGAGCCTCACCTGGTTGGAACATAAAGTCTTGGTGGGGATGAATCGTTGATGACTCCGACTAACAAATGATGATGAGCTTGCTCTTGTTCGTAGGAAGGAAGCTTCCGTCTGTTATGAGAAAAATGGTGCGTGTTAAAAAGCAAGCATTCATCAGTTGTGTCAAAAAGTGTAGCATCACATGTTATGGCTAAGCATAAATAAAAAACACCCTTCCGTGAAGAAAGGGAAATTTTTAGTTTAGACTAGAGAGTCACAAATTATTAAATTTGTTTATGTAGTTCGAGTAACATTTTTTCATTCCTAGACAAAATAGGGAGTGGTGTATAGGGCATCTAAAAATATGAAATGTTTTTTCTAGGCGTAACACCATCGGCACAGCCAACCAACACTGCAGGGGCCAGCACGGAGGTGGGCACTCCAGGGTCAGATGCGGTGCCACAGCCAGCAGAAACTGCTGTGGGGGATGCCACGGTAGTGGCGGGCAGTGGTAAGCTATAATATTCCTTACTTACTGAGATTGCAGAGTGGGCTCTCTGCAGGGGTGTATATGTTGTACAGTACAAGTACACTTTACTTTTAGGAAGACTTACAAATTTAGAACAAAGTTTTTGTCAACCAGGTAGAAGACAGTCACCCTTGACTTCTCATTAGCAATAGCGGCGGGAGTTGACGAGTAACCAACGGCCTCCTCTAAATTTGTCTTCAACTCAGCTGTGAAAGTTTTTTCGAGAAGCCAAGTCAGATCAGAGATAAACTTGATGGATGAGATGAACGAAAAAGGAAAGAAGAGTGTAAGGAAGGATGAGCGAGTGAAAATTAATGACTGGCCAAGAATGATACTTGTTTTTGAATGCTGCCTGAGGTGGCTGGAAATCTGATGCATGGCCGGTTGAAGGCTGAAGCAAGGATGGGTGGAAGGAGAAAGAAAAGAGGGCTGCCTGGGTGGGTGAAACAGAAACTGTATGTGTGCACAATATATCCTTTGGTTCAAATTCAAATGCAAGTCAAGCACAAATGCATGGCTGGCGTTTTACAAAATAAAAGAAAAAGGTTGTTTTTCGGTGAGAAAAAATAAGATTTGTCCAGTTGAGAGTCAGACCTTAAGATGAATGATTGATATTTACTTTGAATGGATGGATGCCTGCCTGCCTGGATGGTATCTTCCTCATAGTTAGCATAGGTGTATGTAGACAGAGTAGACGGTCACTGGATGAAGAGCTTTAGTTTGAAGAGCATATAACACCGCACGTCCGTGCCAGAGTAGCAAAGCAGAGGAAAGTAGAAGTTGTAATTTTTCAGAATACTACCATGACTAGTAACAGTAGTTTGCAAGCACAGCATATATCCGGCGATTACGGTGACCACTCACTCAATACCTCTGTTAATAATTTTTTTACAACTCATTCATGTTTGGCCTATTGGTGTTCACTCAATCAAAAACAAAGCACCTAAATGTCATCCCATATGTAAGCAAATATCCTTTGAAGGGATAGATGTTCATATTATTTATCTTCTTCATTTTCCTTTTGTAGTAGTCAGGGGCAGGGCAGGGTGAAAGTTAAATTAATCAAGCAGTAGCCCTTGTAACAGAGTATGGCCAGTGCCACCCATAATAGAAAAGGAAGAGCTTCACCACCTGCATGTACTGGACTGGTAATAGTAACGCAAGTCTGTGTCATCATGGCTTGCGTCTAAAGGGTGCAAGTTGACAGCGCTGGCATTATGCCGCCTTCCACAAGTTTACGTACCAATTTAGCTAAACAAGATAGAAGAAGAAGACTGGTTTACTGTCTGAGTCTAATGTAATGAGTCCATATAGTGCTAGTAGAATTCCTGAAACTCCCACTAATGTTAAAGCAGAGGGCGACGAAGTTAGAGGTTAGATAGATACGTGTCACAAATGTTATGTACAGTTACAGCACCACTACTTGAGGTGACGGAGGTCGAGCTGGATGGAGGTCCCTGCCGGCCCTTCTGAAGAGAAAATATGACAGCTGTAGGTCGTGTTGGTGTAGTAGTTACCTGTGTTGGTGGTGGTACCAGTGCCACGCCGCCCACATCCCGCTCAGCAGCAATTCAGGATAGGGTAAAAATGTCTGTCTGCTGCATGCCCGCTGGGGCTGGAGTGACGACTGTGATGACTGGGTCGTAATTTACAGACTGTTCATAAGCAGCAGAATACACCACTTCTACTTCTTGTTCGTCGTCATCACCCATAAGTGAAAGCCTTCCGAGAACCTTCCTTTTAGTCTTAGATACCTTGGTCGGCTCACGGCGTGCCTCCCTCTCAGACTGCATTGGTGGGTTCCAATCAAGATCTAGATCATCAGAAGGAAGGGGGCTTGAAGAAGAACTTGTACTAGCCCTCCTAGACCTTTTTCTTGCTGGGAATCTGGAAGACAATGGATCATCAGGAGGAGTGGCTTGCTTGGATGATACCTCTGCTTGAATCTTGATTTCCTGATGTGCCCCTACTTCTGGAGGAACAAGCATTGTGGGCAGTTGTGCCTCTCCATGCGCCTCTCCATGTGCCTCTACTTGCGCCTCTCTATACGCCTCTACTACTTGCGCCTCTACTTGCGCCACTTCTTGCGCCACTCCTTGCGCCTCTACTTGCACCACTCCTTGCGCCACTCCTTGTGTCTCTCCTTGCGTCTCTCCTTGCGCCTCTCCTTGCGCCTCTCCTTGTTGCAGCTGCGGTTGTCGTTGCACCTGTAGTTGAACACTCGTCAGATGAGTTACACCCTGCGTTGATTGGATGCTACTTTCTTGTGATGAGTCAACGCCAACATCACTGAGCGATGGTGATTGAGCAATTAAAGTGGCTGCCTCTGTGGCTCTCATGCCCTTGGGCCTAACTTGGCGTGGTGGCACTGAGACCAATGAAGCTGAGGTGCTGCTCCCAGCTTGGTCCCCGGCGGACACCGCTGCTGCAGGCGTAGGTTTTTTATCTCCCAATAAAAGTGTCTGTTGGCACACCAGTCTCCTTGGTAAGTGGCGCCACTTGCTTCTTCTGCTCCTTCTTACTGGCAGTTGCACTGGCAACTTTCTTGGTAGAGGAGCTATGGCCACCATTCTGTGGTCCCATCTTCTTCAAATGTCAGAACAGCAGGCCGCAGTTGCATGAGTTGCAGAGTTGTCTGTGGCCACACGTGACGTCACGTGATGTTGTGCTGCACATACCGCAGCAGGACTTCTTCCTGGCACTGATGATGAACGATGAGGATGATTCATGGTTCTCTTTGTGCACCTAAAAGCAAAGGAAGCCAGAGGAACATCAGTTAAAAGGAAAGACCAAAAATAAAAATTGCAATTATTTCTAATCAAAAATGGATGTTAAAAATTAATAGAAGAGAGACCACACAGAGAGATTTGTTTCATGCACCCCTGAGTACCTCTGGGCATAATGGATTAAAGGAGGCAGACTGGGTGCTGGCCTATGGCACAAAGCACACTGCCTGGCTTCAAAATGGCCCCTTGACCCCCTTCCACAAGGCCAGGCCCTGCCTGGACCAGGCCTCAAAATGGCCCCCACCCACATGGCCAGGGCCCAACAACAACCCAAAAAAAATAAAAAAACACACAATCACCTCAATCCAATGCCATCCATGCCGTAAATGATGTTTACATTCAAGAGACCCCACAGAAAGCCTTGGTCCATGCACCACGGAGTACCCCTGGGCATAATGGATTGAAGCAAGGCAGACTAAGTGCAGGCCTATGGTACAAATCACACTGCCTGGCTTAAAAATGGCCCCTTGACCCCCACCAACATGGCCAGGCCCTGCATGGACCAGGCCTCAAAATGGCCCTCGCCCACATGGCCAGGCCCCAACAACACCCCAAAAAATCGCAGAACACACCAAAATCACCACAATCCAATGCCACCCATGCCCTAAATGATGTTTAAATTCAAGACACCCCACAGAAAGACTTGGTCCATGCACCACTCACTACCCCTGGGCCTACTGGCTAGTGTGGCTTTACACGCACCCCAAAATAAAAATAAAAAATCCACATATAACAGTGAGCTATTCAATTCCATGACATAAATGATATTTACGTTCAACAAAACTCACAGAAACAGTTGTATCATGCACCCATGACTAACCCTGGGCCTACTGGATACTGTGCCTACCCACCATATATTTTTTTTTTAAGTTGTGAAACAGTTTAAAAATTGTAGTTGCAGCAACTGCAATGCCCCCAAAAAAAACTTACTTGTAAAATCTCAAATCCAAAAGTAATCCAAAAGTGATCCAAACAAAAAGTCCTCAAATACAAATATCCAGCAGAAGCCACAAAAAGTAATCCTTCCAGCTCCAGATCCAAATGAAAAGTGACCAGGACATGGACAATGCACTGGGAGGAGCCTGATGGACAGGAACAGGAAGTTGGAGACTCTGGGGCACTTCCTTCCTCCCACCCCCCCCCCAAAAATGGACTCCTTGCACAAAAAAGTGCAGCCAAATGTCAATCTGAGGAGTTATTCTAATCCAAATCATCATTTTCAGAAGGTTTATGCTGCCTGCGGTAGATTTCTTGTTCAGAATTGCAATTTTTGCAACTTCGGGAAAGCGGGCTGTTCAAATCTCCCGCCGGAAGTCAGCTGCGTGTCGCATCTACGTGATCGCAATTGTTAACTCCCGCAATGCATCATCGCGGGCCCTTATGACGTAGTTGTGTTCTCAAACTATTGCAGTGCAATATGGCTGGCCGCTATGACGTACTCGCGGTCGAAACGTCTCGCGCGATCACGCAGCCAGATCCAAAATGGCACAGCGCACGCAAACCGGGAGGAAAAACAACTAGGCAAACTCAGAATCACGGTAAGTCAACGCCGCACGCGCAAGATTGTATTTTTGAAGTGCGACCAAGCAATAAAATTTGCCAGCTTGCGAATTGCACATTTTTGGACAATTTTGCGCGATTCGCGGACCACGCAAATTCCGCGAGCGGAACGGATTTTCATCCCATACTTAGTTATTTCATTGTTGAATTGATGTACACGGTAGGACATCGACCCGTAAGTTGTATGTCTTTAAGGAAGGATATATGTTGCTTGGATGGAGAGTGCAACGAGAATTGGGTTTAGTTTTAGATTCCAATCATCCTTACCAAGTGTTGCTCACAAGACACAGTGAAGTTGAAAATTGGGGGTATGAGTTTTCCAAGTTATTTGAGGAAGGATTCGGATGTTTAAGGAAATTGTAGAACAAGTTTATCTTAAAGAAGAGTGTCCCACCCAAAATACATAAAGTCAGGGGAGCCCCATTGGCATGACATGCTCATTTGAAGGAAGAACTCAACCGATTGTGTAGTTGTAGAGTGATTGAGCCTATTGAAGCATCTGAATGGCTGCATCCCATTTCTCTGGCTAAGATGGATGACAGAAGGTTGCATATGTGTGTAGACTTACAAGATCTAAATGAATGCACATGAATAGATCACCACCCCCTGCCATACGCAAATGAAGTGCTGATGAATGTGAGCTATGCTTGTTGTTTCACTACACTAGATGCATTGAATGCCTAACATCAAGTTCAGGTACATCATGAGTCAAGAAATGGTACCCAAAGGAGCATTTAAATCTTGCGTATGCTGTTTGAATTGGCTTCAGAGCCTGCTGTATTCCAAAGAATTATGCAAGAGATTCCGAAAGATTTGTCAAATGTGTTTTTTTTTTTAGGACAACACTTTGGTTTGCAGTGAAAAAAAGAGGCGCATGATTCTGTCTTGGAAAGAGTTTTGAGCAAGTATGAATGTGCTCTAACTCTGAAGGGAGATGTTGGAAGTAAGATTCTATCTTTCAGCCCCCAGTTTTTGATCGTACAAGAAATTTTGCAGTGATAGGTGAGGAAAAGCAAAGTGAAAGGCTGGCACTGCGAGCCTGTGAAACCAGCTCCCTGCAAAGTTCATCCACTGTGAGGCCAGGAGGCAGAAGACAGTGCTCTGGATGGTTAGGGCTCACCACCAGGAGTAAAACGGGACCAACATTGACAAAATCAGCCTAATGATATGCCCTTCTGAAGTATGGTGACCTTTGACCCCGTACGAGCTTGCCAGCTAAGAAGCGGTTGGACCCGGTCCCCAGCGTCCAACAGGCATGGGGACTGGGACCCACTGATTGTCACATTCACAACTAAACAGTGCTGCTGGGGAGGATGTTGTTGAATACAAGGTGGCTCATCTGAGAAATGTGGTAGACGTAATGGATGAAAAAAAAGGAATGTGAGGAATGTTTCTAAATGCAAATCTTATCATGCAGATATCACTTTTCCTTTTCTAAACAAGCTTGAGTTTTTTGTATCTCTTACTGTCTTTAACAAGCTTATGTGACTTGGTATCACTTTTCTGTTTCGTAAAATCATGTATGACTCTTGTATCACTGTGGGCACTAACTCTTGTTTGTTGTTTAATGAACCCAGGAGTGATTATACTGCTTATTGTTCTTTAATTAACCCTTTCAGTGCTCATGACGGAATGGTTCCTTCATCAGCACCATTGCTCCTGTGTTTATGACGAAACCATTACGTCATGAGGACAGGAGCACTAAATCACTCTGCTGCAAACGGTAGAGGGATTTCCTTTTTTGGGGGGCCTCTAGAGCTTCCCAACCTCCCAACCTCCCGAGGCCCTTTGGTGATTTTCAATATGATTACAATCGCGCGCATGGCGCTCTGTCGTCATTACATTAGAAACTGAGTTTCAATATTTCAGTGCTCATGGGGCTATCTCAGCCCCCCGATCACCGAAAAACTTGGGAGATGTATCATTGGAAAGGGGATACTCTCCCCTTTCCAATGGTACCCTTTCCTAGTGGATCCCTGCATGGGGATAACCCCAGGAGGGGGATCCTCAAGCAGGGATCCACCGACTAGCCACCAGGAAGGAGGGAGCTGCTCCTTGGGCAAGCGCATTTGCTTCCCCCCATTAAATCATTTCTGCAGTAGCCCCCATTCTGCACCCCAGGGGGCAGAAAGCACACTAGATGCCAGGGATGTTTGTTTCATACCAGGGGTGGTGGCTGCCCAAAATGGGCATACTAATACCCTACCCCCGGAAGAAGGTACAAGACTTGCTGCCCACCTAGGAGGCAGAAGGGGAATAGGCCCTCATCTGTACCCTGGGAGGCAGAAAGCCCACTAGGCCCCAGGGATTTATTTTTATATGTACGTTGGGGCTGCCCAGAATGGGCCTGCCCATCCCCCACCCCAAAAAAATGCTACAGTCTTTCTGCAATAGCCCCTTATCTGACCCCCCCCCCCCCGAGAGGGGAGAGACCGCACTAGGCACAAGGAATTTCGTTTTTCCAAAGTTCGGGACGCACCCTGTTCAGAATGGACATGCCAATGTCCCCGCCCCCCCCAAAAAATGGCAGTCTTTCTTTTTCCCAGGAGGCAGATGAGGCAGTACTCCCTGATCTTCCTCAGGGCTGGCAGATAGCCCACTAAGCACCTGGGATTTGTTTTTCTTATACATAGCGGTGGAGGCTGCCAAGAATGAGCATGTCAATGCCTCCCCCCAAAAAATGACCACAGTCTTTATGCCCCCCAGGGAGGTAGATGGGGGAAATAGCCCTCCCCAGGAGGCAGAGGGAGGCAGTAGCCCCTAATCTGCCCCCCAGGGGGCAGAGAGCCCACTAGTCGCCAGCGATTATGCTGGCTTTTTTATACGTAGGGGTGGGGGCTGCCCAGAAAGCGGCATCCCAATTTCCCCACCCACCCAAAAATAGCCATAGTCTTTCTGCCCCCCCTTGGGGGCATATCGGGGCAGTAGCCCTGATTTCCCCCTCCCCAGGGCGGCAGAAAGACCACTAGGCACAGACTTTTTTCAGAACGTGCCTACCTGTGGATTTTGGGTCCAGGCGCAGCTGGTACTAAAGGAAACCTAGCAAACCTATACATTTTTTTAAACTAGACACCCAGGGGAATCCAGGATGTGGTGGCTTGTGTGGCTCTCACTAGGTTCTGTTAGCCAGAATCCCTTGCAAACCTCACACTTTGTAAAAAAAAAACACGTTTTCCACACATTTGTCTGATGGAAAGTTCTGGAATCTGCGTAATCCACAAACTTTCACCCACTCAGCATTCCCCAAAGTCTCCCAATAAAAATGGTACCTCATTGTTTGGGCAGACCTACTGCCCGCAACGGGAAATGGCCAAAATGCAGCATGGACATACCCCATTTTTACAGTGAAAACTGATACTTTTTTTGCAAAGTGCCTAGTTGTAGATTTTGAACCCTAGCTCTCTTGGCACCTATAGAAAACTAGCAGATCTATACATTTTGAAATCTGGACAACCAGGGGAAGTCAGTCTGTCCCTGAAAGCTGGGAAGATGGTGATTTTAGCACCACAAACCCTTTGTTGATACCATTTGCAGGGAAAAAAAACAAACGCTTTCATTTGCTGCACTTTTTTCCAATTTTTCCCCTAAAAAAACAAAATGTGTGGGTCTCCTCCAAGGGAATCAACAAACCCTGAGTACCTTTAAAATCCCCATGATGTGGTCAAAGCGTTGCAGGAGCCTAAGCGCAAACTACCCCAAATAACCAAAAAAAGGCTTAGCACAGGGGGGAAAAGGCCTAGCAGCGAAGGGGTTAATCATTTCTCTTTCTTTTTAAACAGAAGACCAAAATACATTCTTCAGTGATCTTTTTGTCTTTTCCCTTAACAAGGTAATCGCGTGAACGAGGAAGAAGACATCGGAACTTCTCAGGTAAGTGACTCTCTCGTTCTCTCTCTCGCAAGTCAAGTGTGTGGTATTTTGTGTTAGTTGAACCGTTTCCTGCACTGTTGTCCTTTTCCGACTCACACTCTGGAAACCTGCTCCTTCTTAGGTTCAGCCAAACCGCGAATAAGTGGACCATGAGGATGCTCCTAAACTACCCGATGAGCATGCGCAATAAACACTATCCCTCAAAGCTATTCTACAGAAGAGATGCGAAGGAAAGCCGCTATTCCCTCAGAAATCATTAGTGAAGTGTGCTACTTGAAAAAAGGCTGCACGTGCACTTCCCACTGCTCTTCTGCTCTCGCGGCATGACAGGGAGCACTAGAGTGATAACCTTGTCAACTGAGAAGGCCGCCATCTTAAGGAACCAACTCCTCCATAAGGATTTCTAGTACTTTCCAACTTGGGGTTTGTTTTCCTTATCGCACTGTTTGTTTTAGCTTTCTTTTACAAGGTCTTTCCTTCCAAACAGACTAGCAATCTGAAATACGCCTGTTTGACTGTCTTTCCTGACCCAGACATTATACATGGGAATGAAACAATATTCAGTAAATGCACACCCTGCAATAATATTGATTGTAAAAAATACCAAATTGACACATAGTGGACAGACTTAAAACACTCACTGCAAAGGCAGACACACCTTGCAAACAACCTCAATTATAAAACGCAAAGGTACATTCTTTAATTTACTACTATGTCTTATTCTGCCACCTGCACTCAGTACCATCAAACCTTCCCTGGCATCTTCCTCACACTCTTCATTCCTGCAACTCCTTTCTTCCACAGGCTCTACCCTGACCACCCGACAGATATTCTATCATTGAACACCCTTCTTCACATGCACAGGTTTCTTTACACGCACTGTATCACCAATCTCAACTTTGAGAACCTTAACCTTATTTTACTCATTGAAATACTTCTTTAGTTTTTCCTGAACTACTTTAACACATTTCCTTACACTCTCTTCTGTCCACTTGACATGGTTGATCCATTTGCTCATCCAAGTGGACGGAAACACATAGTGGCCCTACATCTACGCTGCAATTCAAATGCTGAAATACCAGTAGATACAAGTGGAGTAGTGCAATAAAAAGATATCATGGATTTATCCGCATTCACCACCATCACACAGTTGTTGGTCACAGCCCACTGAATATACTCTCTCAACACCCTGTCTATCCTCTCAACCAGTCAATTTGTTTGAGGGTGATACAGTGAGCTATTTAGATGTTTTACTTCACTAGACTGCAAGAAACACTCCACCTCACTAGACCAGACACACATTGAGTTCCATTGTCAGATACTAATGTGGCAGGGAACATGTCCTTAAGAAATTCCACCATCACTCCTGATGTAACTTCATTTACAAATTCGACCTCTGGCCACTTAATGTAATAATCCATCATTACCCATGCAAACCTAGATGAACTAGCTAAAGAATTAAATGGTCCCACAACATCAATCTCCAACTTCTCACTGGTACAGAAGGTAAATCTATGAGACACAAAGAAAGTGTACGCAAGTTCATAGTTTTGTCACAGCTAGAACATATAACTCATTCCTTCACTACATGGCGAATCTCTCTGTTCATGGAGGGCCACCAAAACGACAACCTCACCAGTCTTTTCGTCATTGTAGCTTCTAAATGACCTTTATGAGCTCAAAATATAATGACATTCCTCAAAGAGTCAGGTGGCACCAACTTGTCCCCTCTTACTAACAATCCATCTTCTACTGACAGGTCCTCCACAACCTCTATGTAAGTCTTTAAGACTAAATCCAAGGAGGAATCATCCTTGCCTGCTTTGTGCCATTCTTGCTCTAATAACGCACACATCTAAAAGTTAGGAGTCCTAACTTTACTACTCCTAAACTGAGAAAAATCCTAACTTTAAGACTTTCTGTATTCACAGAAGGCTCTTAGGAGTCCTCATGTTAGGAGTCCTAACTTTACTACTCCTAAACTGAGAAAAATCCTAACTTTAAGACTTTCGGTATGCACAGAAGGCATTTAGGAGTCCTAAAGTTAGGACTCCTAACTTCTGTGAATACTGAAATGAGTAAGTGCCTTCTGTGAATACCAAAATGAGTAAGTGCCATCTGTGAATACCAAAATGGTAGTACGTTTAGGATTTTGTCTTAAGTTAGTTCTGCGAATAGAGCCCGTACATGATGGCAAAATAGACATCTTGCTTACATTTGTTCTCCCATATATAGATAGAAGTAGATGGGCCCAACTCGTCATCAAGTTGCATGTCTCTTGCATTACTCTTAAGAGGTTCACCTCAGGGAGTTTCTTAATATCGTGTGTAATTTTTACCCCTACATATCTCATTTCCTTCTTAACCAAGTTACTTTACCCATCATGTACCAGGCCATCATTTCTGCCTTAAGATTGTTAACATAATATACAGCTACGTGACCAAATTCATTAATCAATCTCCCGATTATTGGCAAAGCAGCGTGAAGGTTGGACATGTAGACCATAAGATCGTCCACATAGAGGGCAACTTTTTTTCCCAGCCATTACACCTAAAGGGGGATATAGCTTTTTAATTTCTAATTTTGTTTGCAAACGGTTCAATATATCAATTGAACAGTAGCGGAGATAACTGGAACCCCTGTCTCATCTCCCCTAGTTATTCTAAGCAGGAAAGTAAGATTTCCGTTTACTAAAACATTGCCAAATGGTGTTTGATAGATCAATGCCAATATTGTCCAAAGGTTTCTACTAAGATATAGAACTTCAGTTTGGAGTGCAAGTAAACCCAATTTACATGGCCAAATGCTTTCCTGACATCTAAATGTATTGCTCCTAGGGGTACCTTCTATACGGTGGCAAGATCTATAGCGCCAATTAAGCTATAAGTCAACTTGTGCAAAGCCCTCCCCCTTAAAAAGCCCTTCTGCTCCTAATGTAGGCGGCCCTCAAATACCCCATTATACCTCTCCACTAATATCTTAGCGAAGATCTTAGAATCACAGTTAGGAGTAATATTGGCCTGTATGACTCAGCACTTCACGCATTTTGCAGGTTTAAAAATTAGTGTAACTGTAGCTTTATTTCATGATAGAGGTATCCCTGAACCTTTTTTCAAACATCTCCCCAAATACATTTGTCAAAATCGGCATCAGAGAAGATTCTGTACTCATTATTATTTCTCTTGATGGGACCTTTAATTGGTCCTACAAAGATACTGCTCAGCAAGAGAGAGTATGCCCAGTCTGACTCTAGGACTGCTGTGGGAAAGCCCATGGGTAGGTGCAGAAGTTTCATCCATATTTCATCCAAGGGGTGCCAGCTATGTGAATGCTTCAAAATAGATTTCCGGTATGTAAAATATTAGTTGTTTGACTATATTATCCCAGTATTGCTATACTCCAAGTCAATATAGAAACGTAGGTAATAAGCTTCACTGTGCCTACTCTGTTACATATATATTCCATGTGCATGATAAAATATAAAGTACAAGGAATAATATAGTACAATTACTAAGTATGGGCGAATTTTGAGAATTCGCAAATTCGTGAATTTGCGGATTCGTGAATTTGCGATCTGCAAAATTCGCGAATTTGTGCGAATTCGTGGATTTTTTTGCGTGTTTGCAGGGCGATTTGCGTGTTTGCGGGGCGCTTTGCGTGTTCGCGTTTTTTTTTTTAGACCGCTCGTTGTTGTGCCCTTCTGCCCTCTGCCCCACTCGTTTTTGTGCCCTTCTGCCTTCTGCCCCACTCGTTTTTATGCCCTTCTGCCCTCTGCCCCACTTGTTTTTGTGCCATTCTGCCCTCTGCCCCACTCGTTTTTGTGCCCTTCTGCCCTCTGCCCCACTCGCTGTTGTGCCATTCTGCCCTCTGCCCCACTTGTTGTTGTGCCCTTCTGCCCTCTGCCCCACTCATTGTTGCGCCCTTCTGCCCTCTGCCACACTCGTTGTTGTGCCCTTCTGCCCTCTGCCCCTCTCCTGTTTTATTTTAGAATGGCGCCGGCAAGCTGCCAGCGCCATTCTAAAATAGTTACTAAGTTAGCTTTAGCAGGAAGCACTAATAGATAAAATAAAGCAGGTGCTCGAATTCATTTAAACTCGAGCACCTGCTTCTATTAGTGCTTCCTGTTGAAGCTAACTTAGTAACTATTTTAGAATGGCGCTGGCAGCTTGCCGGCGCCATTCTAAAATAGTTACAACCTTGAAGCTTGAACTTTTGCCCCCCAGATCCGTTCCGCTCGCGGATTCCTGAATCTGCAAAATTTGCGAGCGGAACGGATTTTGCACCCATACTTAAGAATTACACAATGGATGGCATCACTAGGCATTGGTGTAGTAGGTTACCAAGGAGAATGAGCATACACTTTCAGTTTAGTTTTCAAGATGGAGAAAGATATTTTATACCTCAGTGAAGGAGTTCGCATATTTTATATTGCAGATACCACATGTCCATGGTGGCTTTTACATGTTACACAAATATGCATGAAGATGGAATTCAGTGCATTGTTTTGTACACTTCTGAAGCTTTTTTACTTTTTCATAAACCAATGACCAGACAAGCACCAGCATTTCGGATGAGATGTAGTTTGTATAAATTGTTTCTTTATACCATTTATACAAGTGTCTACATGGCACAGGCGTAGACACTTATATAATGGACAGTGTACAGAATCATGATTGACCAATGTACAATGGAAGTTATCTCTCACTATTAACTTTCTTATATGCTGTAACTAGTACAAAATATCCACGTTACTTTGCCCATGTGTGGGTCCAATGAGAAGTTATCATCAACAATATAAACTATGGTTCTTTTATTTGCAGATCGAAATTTGACAAACTAAGCATGGAAGAGTGGATAGATGCAAATCTTTCTTCAGCTAACATTGGGCTCATTACGATGGCGGGCGGACATGAGTTCACCCGCCATCGTTGCAGTGTTTGGGACCGCCCACCAGTCATGTGGTGGTCCCACCACTGCAATCATGATGAATCCGGCAGTATGGGTATTTGATATTGCGGACGGTGCTGCTAGCTGCAGCACCATAAGCAATGTCAAAATGTAAGACTGTGCATTTCCCTGCACTACTTGGCAGGCATCACGCAGTGCAGGCCACGCAGTGCAGGGAAATGCAGAGGGTTACCATGGGTACCCCCCAGTGCAGCAACACTTCCTCCCAAGACAAGGGGACCCGCATCGGGCCCCCAAACCCAATTCCCACAATCCTTTTCATTGTGGTTTTAGTGCCATGGAAAGGATTGTAATCTGGCGGGCGGTGCCTGCTAGGCACGCCTCCATTTCCCTGGTCCTGTCCGCTCTGCCAGGCAATCCTAACAATTGACTGTGGCGGAAGCGTGATGGGCGTTCTTTGTGCCTGCCACGCTTGCAGAACGATTCCCCCACCATCATAATGTGGCGGGGGGGGAAATTGGCAATCAGATGGTGGAGAGTCGGCACCTCAAGGCTGGCGGTGGTGGGCCTTCCACCATCCTAATGACCCCCTTTGTGCCAAAGAAAATAATCTTGTGTGAGAAATTAAGTTGTTAGTTGAATGGGGCATGAACCCCTGTTTAAGCAACAGCCACTATCCTCATTGGAATGAACCACAAACGTCACTAAATTAACCTGTGCTTAACACTCTGATAGCTTGGAACAAAAGCAGGACAGTTTTAACTTACAGGCAATGTGCAAAGAATTTATGCAGCACACAAATAGTAATAAAGTAAAAACACATAAGAAGAAAAAAATTCCACATCAATTTAGACGAATATATAACATTTTAATACATTATTTGACACCAAAATGACAAAAAATACAATGAGCAGAATTGGAGTTATGAATTTTTAAAGTTTAAGGTAACAACTAGCACTTGAAAGATCAAAGTGACAACCACAGACATTTTGTCATGCAAGACCAGATCAAAGTTGAAAAATATAGCTGAAGATGATGGAGTATGGTTTGTATACAAGAAGGAGATTGGGATCGGTCAGTGCTTACAGTTGGACTTAGAAGAAATGTTGAATAAAATGTTCTGAGAAAGCAAAGTTCAGCATGGAAGTCTGACACAGGAGCGGCATTGTTGGGGAGCCACTGGACAAAGCAGTTGTGAAGATTTCTATATTTGGACCACCAATATGAAGGTCCAATCACTTGATTTAAAAGCAGGCAGACATCCAGTTTGGATGTGCGGACATGTTGTCATTATTTACTGCAGCGTTTTTTTTAAACTGCGATGGGTACAACATTTACATTGTTGCTGCCTGTTGACCCCTTTCTTTTTTAACACATTTAATTATTTGCATGTACATTTTCTCCTTCTATACCCTCAGTGTACCCACTACCCCGCACACCCACAGGCACCATCCGGCAGTCCTTTAAAAGATCTCCGATAAAGTGACCCCTTCGGGGGGCCCGTAGGGAATTGCAGCGCCGGCCCTACGAGGAGCAACTGCCCAATGATGAAGCATGACACTCCTTGGCGTGTGTGAAGGCATTATAGGATAAAGATTGTCTTTTCACCTTTTGTGGGCTCTCTTTACCTAATGTTTTCCTTTCTTTATTCATATTTCCTTTTTTTTTATTAAATACATGGGTGACTATTTGCACCTCAGAGCATGGGTGACTTTTTGCACCCTGCGTTAGGAACAGTGTCCTTTTTTGTGGTTATAATTTGATGTCATTATTTACTGCTCATTACTTCCAAGTAAAGCCTGGTGATAAGGAACAGAAAAGCATTACTTTTTTCTTTTCAAAAGGAAAATCCTGTGTCTGAGTGATGCAGCCCTGCAGCAAACAGTAAAATGCATTGACAGGAACCCCAGTGAAGGCAGTTCCTGCCAATGCCATTATACATGACACCCAGCTATATAGTCATTTATAAATCAGGCAGGCCATCCTTCCACCAGGACAATGTAATAAATTACCTTGTTGCCCTAGCGGACTCATGGACCATCTGCTGGGGTATTAATCAGGCCGAGTCTCTGTTTTGGAAGTCGAAAAACTCCAGTCAGACAAGGTAGGAGGCTCTAGCCATTGAGAGTTCAAGGAGTCTGGATACCCTTTTGTCGAAACACCGCGGAACAAGCTGTACTACTGTGTATATTTGCATAGCGAGAGCTGCTGCTAACTCAGGCCGACAGGCGATACACCTTTGGCAGATAGACAAGGAGGTAGGTCCGGGTCTTCTTTCAGTTCTCAGAGCAGTTTTTAGCCACAAATTTTCTAAGACCCAAGTTTTGGATTTTGGCTATCTGGGCAACATTAGCACCACCACAAGGGTTCCGGACTGGAGGGGCACCACTTGGGGAGTTAGGAATCCCTCGGGCTGGATTCAGGTGAGGATTAAAGACAGTGGAAACCTTTTCTATTCCTGAGGCTCTGAAAAGAAGCTCTTCGAATCACTCTGGTAGTCCTGGGTACAGGTGTGAAGTAGGGCTCTGAGGATTCAAACAGGCTCCAGGAAGCAGCGCAGTCCTCCCAGATGCATCCAAGCAGCAAAGAGTACACAGCAGACCACAGCAGCTTGAAGTCCTCTGAGAGTCCTTCTGCAGGTCCAGAAAGTGAATTGAAGAGTGGGTCTGAATGTCCCCTTTTTATAAATGGGGCCTCCTTTGAGGTGGATGTTTCTAGAGAATTGCCTTTAAAGTGCTTGATGTTTTCTGACCTGGTTGCATGAACAATACAGGTGTGACAATTCCTTTGTGTGACGGCAGAGCACAGCCTATTCAGTTGTACGTGGGGCTGGGCCCAGCTCTACTCCTCATCCAGTTGATGGCCCATCCAGGAACACCTAATATGTCTATCTTGCGGCTGTCTTGGAGAAATAAACGAAGTCCAACAGCCAAGTACACCCAGTCTTGGGACCCAGAATAGGCAGCAGGCACCAAATAGTTTAGGGCAGCAAAATGATATGTTTCTAAAAGTGCCATTTTTCAAAATTGAAACTTAAAATACGACTTTACCTTTAAAGAGCATTTTTAATTACAAATTCCCAGACACCAAACACAAAATGCTTACTGTAATAAATGGGGCTGTATTTTGACTGGGGTGTGAAAGCAGCAACCATAATCCTAGTCAGGGCTAGTCGCAAACACACTAAATTAACCTGTGCTCACCCTCAGGTGGCTTGCCACAGAGCACTCAGGCTTAACTTTAGAGGTAAACAATAATACAGTGATACAGTGCAAGTACTACAAAAAGACTACACATCAGGTTAGAAAAATAAAGGATATTTTTATGAATAAAATAAGACCAAAGCAACACAAATCCAATGAGTATAAACAAGAGTTATGATTCTTTTAGTATTAAATCGGTTTTTATTAGCAGAACACTTGGCATGAAAATACATTACAGCATCGCCTACAACCCTGCGGGCCAGCTCCTGAACATTCTGACCAGGAGGGCAAGACAGTGAAATAATGGCTCACCCAATCGGGTATTTAACACAGCATGTCGCCTACAGCCAAGTCAGGGCCGGCCACGTTTGTGAAAGACAGATAACAGGCAGGCCTAACTCCACAACAAGCAGATAGTAGCAAAGTCCAATGTGCAGTGGGGTTGCGAGTAGGAACAAGCAGGGAGCCTAGTATAGACAACCAATTCTAATCGGTCTGCGTTTCCAACGGAAACAAAAGAACACCAAGAAAAACCAACTCCAAACCACCAATCCTTCCCCTCTTGAGTGAGCAAGATTCAAAAGAAAATGTCATCAGCTTACAGCTATTAGATCCTCAATGTCCTAAGGAGTCAGGGGGCCCTTAGGAGATAGATTGTGCTATGCATCCGCACGACCCTCTGGAATTAACTTCAGAATCCGGAGATAATTGGGACAGGACAGTTCCAGGAATTCAGTGGATAGAATAGAAATAAAGGGGGCCCAAGTCTTGGCGTAGTCTGATTTATTCCCATGTGTAGCCATAGACAGCTTTACCCTACCTAGAAGATACGGTGAGACAGGGAGAAGAGAGATTCAATACCCTTCGTCCTTACAGAAGACACGGGTACTGGGTGTCTGTATCGCTTGACACTTAATTACACCAGTGAACAAATGCATTGACATTCGGTGTCGGATTGGCTTGAAAAACATTTTTTAATAACTGCAGTGAACGAATATATTGGTATAACTTTGGATACTATCACATTGTGGGTGCGGACCAATCGACGCACTTTGTTTTGCTAAGGCACCACGGAAGGGTGCCCAATGTTTTTTACTTGACGTGCACTCTGAGAGACATTCCCCTAATTACTCCGTCCTGATGAAGACCCGTTGTTGAGGACTTGAACCACCCACTACATGGTTGGGTCGAAACGTCGACGACATTACCCCCTGGGAGCCTGTACCTACTAATCCCTGTCCCTTGTCCCCCCCTTTCTTCCTGGCCGCCCCATTGCCAATGATGCAATTGAAGGACCAAGGAATTGTATATAGCATTTAGCTAGTAAAAAAGAAGTATTTTTTACACGCATTACCTGGGACAGGCTCATTATCTCTTTGTATATAAATTATCTACACTGTTTTCTGATCTTCTTGATCATCCACTTGAGCACTTACTTTATCTTTCTCTGTGAACGTTCTTTCTTTTTATAAAAGTGTATTTTGCTTTATGATTTGTGTAAATACATGTACATAGATACATTGATTTTCAAACATTGCTATATGGTATATTAAATTAATCGTCCCAATTGGCCTTTTTTTGGATTCATTGACTCTTTGGCACTTACTGTAACAATAATATTCTTTTTGAGGTTGTGGGCTAGTATCCTTTATGCTATTAAGACTACAGATTTAGTCTGGATGTTAGTTAATTAACTTGACCGAATGTTATGATTATTCTTATTGGTAAAATTATGTCGAGGACCAATTGTTGTCTATACTACTTCTTGAATGGCAGCATAGGTCTAACAGCCAAGGGTCGCATTGTAGTAGCAGTCGCCCAATGTATAATTTGCGTGTGCAGAAAGAGATCGAAGCCAGTAAGGCCGTAGTTCTCTTGAAGTTGTTTGAAGCGGATATGACCCTGAATGTCTAACAAATGTGTCACCGTCCTGCCACAGCGAGCTGATCCTTTTATCCATCCCGGGCGGGAAGTCAGGGGTTGGGAAGATCGGGTTCATCAGATAAAATGTTTATTCTCAGTTTGTATATGTAGAAGCAAGTTCGAATGGGGCTGTAAGGGAAGCATTTGGAAAAGGTGTAAGGCCCAGGGTAGGACATTGATTTTAACAGCAGCCAGCATCCAAAAACACGACAGACGCAAGTGCCGTCATTGAGCCAAATCCTTGCGGAAGCGAGAGAGGAGGGCCGAGTAGTTCACCTCCGCAGTCTTGGCTAAATTTTTAAAGAGAACCATCCCGAGGTAAGAGATACCCTCCTCCACTCAGTTCAAGGCAAATTGGGCTGGCAAGGTGTTAACCGTCTCTTGTGCAGTTATGATTTTTTAAAGAAGAAGCTGAAATGTAGGGCTCAAAGGCATAAAGCGACAACCAGGGCTATCTTATTATGCTAGACCACGTCAAATCCAAAGGTTCAGGCCTAGGGCGATAGAGCACGGGTCAGATACAGGGACCAGCCTTGGCCCACTGCAAAGCAACTTGTTTGCGTTGATGTCAAAGACGAGCTACAAGGATCAAAGGATTTCATGTGTTGTAGGCGATCTTTAGGTTGTGACTCATAGGAAGATGCAACAGAACCAGGGTTGATGAGCCTTGTAGTCAATGATGCATCATGGATCAATCGATCAATCATAGCATTTGTAAAGCGCACTACATACCCGTGAGGGTCTCAAGGCGCTAGGGGTGGGGGGAACGCTGCTATTATTCGAAGAGCCTGGTCATGAGGAGTCTCCTGAAGGTTAGGAGGTCTTCGGTCTGCTGTAGGTGGATGGGGTGGGTGTTCCACGTCTTGGCGGCGAGGTGGGAGAATGATCTGCCACCGCCGGTCGCTCTTCGGGTGCGGGGGACCGTGGCGAGGGCCTGGTCTGCGGACCGGAGCTGGCAAGTGGGGGTGCAGAGGCTGAGTCGGCTGTTGAGGTATGCTGGTCCGGTGTCGTGGAGTGCCTTGTGTGCATGGGTGAGGAGCTTGAAAGTTATCCTCTTGTTGATGGGGAGCCAGTGCAGGTCTCTCAGGTGGGGTGTGATGTGGCTGAAGCGGGGGATGTCGAGGATCAGGTGTTCGTAGGCGTTCTGGATGGGTTGGAGCCGTTTCAGGAGTTTGGCTGGTGCTCCTGCATAGAGTGTGTTGCTGTAATCCAATCTACTGCTGATGAGGGCCTGGGTGACTGTCCTTCTCATTTCGGCGGGGATCCACTTGAAGGTCCTGCGAAGTATGCGGAGGGTGTTGAAGCAGGATGAGGAGACGGCATTGACCTGCTTCATCATGGAGAGGGTGGAGTCGAGGATGACCCCTAGGATGCGCGCGTGGTCAGTGGATGTAGAGGGGTGCTCCTAGTGCAGTCGGCCTCCAGGAGTCGTCCCAGGCCGAGGGGGTGGAACCAAGGATGAGGACCTCCGTCTTGTCCGAGTTTAGCTTCAGTCAGGCTGTTTCTCATCCAGTCGGCGACGGCCTTCATTCCTTCGTGGAGGTTGGTTTTGGTGTTGTGGGGGACCTTGGTGAGGAAGAGGATCATCTGGGTGTCGTCGGCGTAGGAGATGTAGTTGAGGTCATGCAGATGGGCGACGTGAGCGAGCGGAGCCATGTAGATGTTGAACAACGTGGGGCTGAGGGATGAGCCTTGGGGTACGCTGCAGATGATCTTGGTGGCTTTGGAGTGAAAGGGGGGAGTTCTGCCTGAAAGGAAGGAGGTGGTCCAGTCGACGGCCTTTTCTTGGATTCCGACATCGTGGAGGCGTGCTCTTAGAGTGCAGTGGCAGACCGTGTTGAAGGCGGCTGACAGGTCCAGTAGGATGAGGGCCGCGGTTTCTCCGTTGTCGAGCAGGGTCCTGATGTCGTCAGTGGCGGCGATGAGGGCCGTTTCGGTGCTGTGGTTTCTGTGGAACCCAGACTGAGACGGGTCCAGGATGTTGTTCTCTTCGAGGAAGCTGGTCAGTTATTTGTTGACGGCCTTTTCGATGACCTTCTCAGGGAACGGGAGCAGGGAGATGGGTCAGAAGTTCTTGAGGTCCTTTGGGTCCGCTTTGGGTTTCTTGAGTAAGGCGTTGATCTCTGCGTGCTTCCAGCTCTCCGGGAAGGTAGCTGATTTGAAGGAGATGTTGATGGTTTTCCGGAGATGGGGTGCGATGGTGATGCTGGCTCTGTTCAATATATGGTGTGGGCAGGGGTCTTCCGGGGATCCAGAGTGGATGGTGTTCATGATCTTGATGGTGTTGTCGTCGTTGATGTTCGTCAAGGTGAGCAGGCGGTTGGTGGTCGTGGGAGCGGGGTTATCAGCGGTTGCTGGGGTGGTGACGGCGTCGAAGCTGTCGTGGATGTCTGCGATCTTGCAGTGGAAGAAGGTGGCCAGCGAGTCGCACAGGTCTTGTGATGGTGGGATGTCGTTGGTATTGGAGCTGGGGTTGGAGAGTTCCGCTGTTGTCTAGGCGGTCTTTGAAGGTGGTCCTATTGGCGGATCTGATGAGGTGGTGGTGTCAGCGGGTGGCGTTCCTGTGGGCTGTGCAGCTTTTCGGTGTTCTTTCGCGGTTCCAGTTTTTTGCCAATTTTTGGCAGGTATGCTTGGAGGCCTGGAGGTCTTTGGTGAACCAGCTGGCTCTCTTGCTGGTGTGGGTGTAGGTTTTTTTTTGAGCGGGGCGAGGGTGTTGGCGCAGTCGTCGATCCATAGTCTGAGGCTGCGGGCTGCGGCATCGGGTCAGTCCGGTCTGCAGGTGGGCTGCGGCCGAGGGCCGTAGTTAGCTGCTCCTCGGTGATCTTGCTCCAGCTGCAGCGGGGTATCTGCTGGGTGTGTTGGTGTGTGGTAGGTTTCTGGAAGGTGAAGTGGATGCAGCGGTGGTCGGTCCAGTGGAGTTTGGTGGTGTGGTTGAAGAAGACGCGGGTGCTTGCTGAGAAGATGGGGTCAAGTGTGTGGCCGGCGGTGTGGGTGGGCATTGTGACGATTTGTCTGAGTCTGAGGTTTCCGAGGTTGTCAATCAGGGTGGAGGTGTTGGAGTCGTTATTGTTCTCGAGGTGAAAGTTCAGGTCCCCGAGGAGGATGTAGTCCGTGGAGGCGAGGGTGTGTGTGCTGATGAAGTCGGCAATGGAGTCGCTGAATTTGGGTTGGGTGCAGGTGGTCTGTAGATGAGGGTGCCTCTGAGAGTGAATGGAGGCACTGGAGAAAAAGAGGACACAGGATGGATGAAAACAGGAAGAGAGAGCCCAAGGAAGTACAGTGATACAAATTTACAGCAGAAGCACGTACAGACCAAAAAACGAGTGGTAGAAGCACAAGGGGACAAGGGGCATAAGGGTGGAAAAAGAAACAGGAAGAGAAATACCAAGGAGGCACAATAGTACAAATTTACAGAAAAGCAGGCACAGACCAAAAACAAGTGGCAGCAGCACAGGGGCTCAGGTCACACAGGGGCTGCGTGGCGGTGAGTGGAGCGACATGCCTGGTGACAGGGTCAAGGGTTGCACTCCACAGCAGAGGTGATGCGTCTTGGAATCCCGCAGCAGTAGCAATGCTCTATTTTAAAGGTTGCACAGCAAAGCAGGAGCCCAGCAGAGTAGCAGTCCAGCCAAGTGGCAGTTCCTTTAACAGCACAGCAATTCTTCTTCCTGGCATAATGTCCACAATTTCAAAAGGGTTCTGACTTGGTGGTGTCAGAAGCCTAGTACTTATACCCAGTTGTGCCTTTGAAGTGAGGTACACTTCAAAGCGATACCTTTGAAGTGCCCAGAGTCCCTGCCCTTTCTGCCCTGAGTCTAGACTCACTACAGGTGGGGGTGCAGCCCCTTGTGTGGGGACAGGATACAGCCTATTCAGATGTAAATGTCAGACCCTCCCTCCCATCCTGTCCAGAATGGCCCATCAGAGTGTGGATGGCCCATCAGTTACTCCTAAGATCCCTTTGGGGTGGCTATCTGGAGGGAATGCAAAAAGCCCAGCTGTCTCCCTCCCCGGACATGCATTCAGGCAGGAAAAAGGCATCAAATGGTTAAAGTGAGAAAATGGCAGCTTTTTCAGAATTACAATTTAAAATCTGACTTCACCGTTGGTTGTTATTGTAAATGGTGATTCCATTACAGAGACAGCAAACTTGGGTGAAGTATCTCTTCCTAATTGGAAATTACACCTATAACATGTCGTAAGGTACCCTCAATGTTATCAGATGGGAGAGATAGGCCTTGCAGAAGTGAAAAAATAATGTAAGAGTTTTTCACTACTAGGATATGCAAAACTTAAAAGTACATGCACTACTTTTTAAACACCCTGCATCCTGCCCCTCAGCTGTTCAAGACCTACCTTAGAGGTGAAGTACGTATTAAATATGAAGTTTTGGGCCTGGCAAGGGGGTTAACTTTCCTGGTCAACAGGGCAGTTTAAAACTATACACCCAAGCACTGAAGTGGCAGGTCTGAGTCATGTTTAGAGAGTGACTTAAGTTGGTGGCACAATCAGTGCTTTAGGCCTACTAGTAGCATGTCATTCCCCGTCCTTAGGCTCATTGTTGACAAACTAATGTTAAACCATGTTGTAAGCAGAGAACACATGCACTCTAGCACAGGTTACCAGTGGTAAGTGCCCAGAGTCCTAAAGCCAGTGAAAACTGAGTCAGGAAAACAGGAGGTCTGAAGGCAAAAATCAGGGGAAACCACACTAAGGATGCCAGGTCTAACACTTACCTGTTCCCAATCGAATGTTAGCACTTATTAAATGTAATTGGGAAACCCAATGTTATCCTATGGGAGAGTTAGGCCTTAACAGTATAGAAAATCTAATTTAGCAGTTTTTTAACACCAGGACATGGAAAACTGATAAATACATGTCCAACCTCTTAATTACAATGCACACTGCCCTATGGACTACCAAGGGCCTATCTTAGGAGTGACTTATATGCAATGAAAGGGGAATTTAATGCGTGGCAAGAGGGTTATATTGCTAAACAATTTGGCAGTTTAAAACTGCATTCAGGCAGTGGAACATATATCATTTTGTTTACATAGTAATCTGGTCATGTATACTTATTAAGTCCTTATGAAGACCTGCCTCGAGGCTTAGATTGCCACCCCTCCACTACCTGCCAGATCAAAACATCAACATTTCATGCAGCCTGGATTGTAAATTGTTTTCACAAAGGTGAAATTATGAGTGATACAATACTTCTATTTAGAGACTTTACGTATGCTGGATAATAAGAATACACGGTCAGGATACTCTGTAAATATTATGATATATGTAATTGGTCTATTTTTTCTCTCCTTTTTTGTCTAAACTACTTCATGTACGATCACCTCCTTTCTGAACATCCCTTCACGTAATTCTTTATATTGGTGGGGTATGAAAAATCATCAGGATAAGTTTATTCATTAAAATCTTAATCGTTTAGTGGATCACACCGAGTGGACCACTGTTGATATGTATCACTAATTACTCAGGTCCTTTAGATTAATCTTGGGTCACCATATTGCTATGTGATGGCAGGCTCAATAGTAGCATTTAACTTACAGACCCTGGGTGTATGGTAGACCACTTTAAAAGGGACTTATAAGTATGAATATACATTTACTTCGGGCACAGCCCATAAAACACATCAATTAATATAATAACAGAGACATTCATGAATGCATTTGTAAATTATGCAAATTACAATACATCTTAATTTCGGTTAACACACTATAAAACATGCTAAAAAGTCAACTTTGAGACCTTGAAATATGTGCATAGAATTTTCGAACAAGCATGACATTTAGTTCAGGTTCAATTTTGTAATTACTATAAAGTGCTAAAGTAAGATTACGCTGCTTCCCTTATTGATCAAACTGCTTGCCCGTAGCAAAGCCCTAACACGATTGAGCAATTGCGATCCTTCCCTCTTATGAGCACATGTCCTCAAGTGCAAATAGCAATCTGCAAAACATTCATGTGGTTATATAAGGAGACATGTGCAAATAGCAATCTAAAAAGAATCATATAAATATGTATAAAAACTATTCATAATCATTTGTTTTAATCAATGGCTTTACAAGATGAAAAGATAAATCGAAGGGGGACACTAGATATCCTGCTGGAGCTTTTCCTATCAATTTAGCTATCATGTTTCGCAGTTGATTAAGGCCAGCTTCCATTGGTTCCAGGCACTATACAAATACTGAGAGACTGCAAAGGCTAAATGTTCTCTGGTATCACTCTTAAAAAGTTAGTCAGCTTTCAAATGCTGTCTCACTCCCATAAGTTTGCATAGAGTTAGCAACCATTTCTTGCGCGTATTCCTATATGAAGGACAGAAAAACATAAAATGGGCCTCCGATTCCTCAGTATTGGGACAATTTGGACTAAATTTGGAATTGGAAGATACGTTAACCAATTACGATGTGTGAGCTCTCAAAGGGAGTATCTCACATCGAAATTGCACATACAGTCATTTGGACTGGAATGGGTACATTCTGTCCATATATGGTTCACACCTTGGCCTGTTAAGCTACTGTCCTGATAGACTTCCCACGTTTGCAACAGGACTGCCTCCTAATATAGATGTTTTGCTCTTTGTGCATCTCCTTTGACAATCGATTCAGGGTAAGTCCATAATTTGTCTATGCCTATTCTATGAGATGTTTCATTGATATTCTTCAGCCATGGGGTACTCTGGTCCCTATCAAGGCCTAGCAGATCTTTAATGCAGTCTCTGTATATTACCAGTTCATGAGTGGACCATAGTCTAGCCCAATATAGCAGAGGTTTTAATAAAACAATTAAATGAATAGGGTTAAGGGCTAGGCCCATTCTCAGTGGTGTTTCAGGTGAGCTCAGGGGAAGTTTAAAAAGATCAAAAACACAATACTTCGCGGGTCTCAAAAAATGTTGTGAAATGAATGTCTCTCAAAAAGGCCCTCTGGAGAACAATCCCTTTTAGGACGAATTCCCTCACTCACCATAGGTGACATGCTTCATCATATGGGCATCTCCTCTCAGTGGAAAAACCTAGTTCCACTGAGGGCTACAACTCCCTCACTGTGAGGTAGGAGCTCTGGGATGTTTTGTCAATATATCCTATGTTGTCTAAGGATGCTAAAATCCCATATGCGAGTATTGGGTGTAGTGAGGGTACCGCGCTGTATGTAAGTGAAAATGTAAAGTGATGTTAAAACTACCTGATTTGGTACAAAAAAATCTCTTTATTTGCTTGCCCAGATTGGCAGGATTAAAAAGCAGTGCAAAGCAGTGGGTATTAAACTGCTAAGATGACAAGGTCGGTCGACATGTTTCAGCCTATATGATCTAAAAGTATCCCGGCTTTCATCAGGACCATAAACAATGCTGTTGCATACGTGAAACAATGGAAAGTAAAGAAAAAAGTTTTTGTGATACAAAATCAGTAATCCAATATTTGTTTGGCTCTACTGGAACTTATCCAATCTTATGCATAAGCAGACCCGCATCTACCTGGTAACAACTCAGGGAAGGGGGCCCGCTCTCTCCGTCGGTACCCCGTTGCGGTACGTAAGCTGCTACCGGAGCAGCTTATGTACAGCAACGGGATCTTTTCATCATATCTGATTTGGTCGGTAGATCTTTCAGAAAAAGATTTAAAAAATGAAAATGTCCCCCCCCCCCCCCTTGGGAACTGCCCTGGTCTAATCTTTCAGGGTAGTAAAGTGCCATCAGAGGCCCTCCGCCAACTGTGCCACCACCTATGATCAACAAGGGAGTGTTCTGAATGACATGAGGTTTTGTCCAACTTTTTTTGTTTGGTAAAAAACTGTTTAGGAAACAACTTCTGTTGTCCAACAAAGGGGAAATAAATGACAGTCAGTTTTGCAATCACGTGGGGCTGCATATCAGTCTGTTGTTTTTCACCCACTATGTTACACTAAACAGAAACCAGCCATATCCAAATCAGATCTAGGTCCTGCTCCAATAGGAGCAGTGGAGCCTGAAATGGCAGCCCTGGACCCTTCAAGACACAAGCATATTTAAATGGTTTTGGTCTACTCAGGCCTCGTCATTGAGTTATACCTTGATTCCTGTGGCATACTTTAAGCAGAGAGGGGCATTCCAGAGATCTCCAAGAAAGTTAATGGTAGAGTAATCAAATCTGCTTCCCAAGGGGTTCACACAAGACAAGACCATGAGGGAGAAACCAACCCTATAATTACAGATAGGAATTATGACTAATTTGAAAAAACACAATCTGTGGTGAAGTAATTGCAGCTAAGCAGTGCCAAAAGGAAGAAGCTGAAAGATTGAACATGGAAGAATAAATTGAGCAGCCCAGGCAAATAAACAAGACCTATTACAGACTTATTCAACTATGTAGCATCAGCCTAAAACTATCTGTGTTGCGCACATATCTCACACATTCTGGAACTGACTTGCGAGGTAGGGTTGTTGGAAGCAACAAATGCCAAGATGGAAACTTCTTGAAAATAAGAGCATAGATAGGAATTTAAAATAGCCATGAAAAGCGAGCCATCATCTCTCTTAAGGGCATTAGTTGAAAGCATAGATCTTTTGTCTCCTCATTCTGTGTCCGAGCACATTTGTCCAAAGCGATTCTTATAGAGCCAGGTGCCCCCTTTCTGAATATAATCTGGCTACTTCAGGAAGTGTAGGTAAATAATATGGTACCATGGAATTATACATGACCTCAGTAAACAGCCAAGAAAACAATTGGGCAGAACAGTGGCTGTCTGTGGAGAGCAAGAAGACAATCTAGATTTAGAAGCTTTAAAATTGTATTACTCAAATACATTCCATTGAGAAGATCAAAATGAGTCAAATGGTCTACCTATAAGTACATTAAACCCCCTTTTCATGATCCACTTGTCCCCCGGAGGGAACTGACAGCACGGCTGATTGGTGGTGTGTACCTCACAGAACAGATCCTCTCCTCTTTTCACAGCCAGATGAACCATCAGACTGGACTATGTCTCAGAGCCCTATACCTGCGATAGAACCTGCTTTCTTCTGACGAGGCTCCTTTAATTGGGAACTCTTGTCAGAGCATTCCGCCCACTGAACATTTGTCACTACCGAAGAGCTAATGACTGGAGGAGGCAGTTCCGATTGAAGAGTTGAAATGACGGAACCCGGAAGAGGCAAAGAGGGAAGAAGATGCCAACCAATGGTCCTCGAAAGACGAGACGAAGATGGCAGACGTGGAAACTCCGCTCCTGGCGGCAAAATACGTGGGATCCAGGAAACCGAGAGAGCCAGGAGGTCAATGATTCTGCGCTGCATCCTACCACGCTTCTGAAGGAGCGTGGCTCACACAGGTATGTGAGCG
Organism: Lissotriton vulgaris; assembly: GCF_964263255.1. Classification (NCBI taxonomy): domain Eukaryota; kingdom Metazoa; phylum Chordata; class Amphibia; order Caudata; family Salamandridae; genus Lissotriton; species Lissotriton vulgaris. The sequence goes on along the minus strand of NC_141693.1, from coordinate 1,210,709,006 downwards.
GCTCTTAGGGTGTGCCAGGATTAGGGAGAACGTCAGTGATTAGCAGGCAAGCACTCACAACTCCTGCTTGTTTGACTCCCGCTCCCTGCACTACCTCACGTCCCAAGAGCCAGGACCGAAGCACTTGGTGATCCTTCACAGCCTTACCCAAGGTAACAGGCCCAGACAGTCTCACTTAACATTCTGCTCCTTCTGTTTTCTCTGAGGGTAAACCAACCCGAGACTGGAAGAAGGAGAAGAGTAAAAACAAGGAGATCAAGATGAAGAATACGCACAACGGATAAGAGGCATTATCTGTGTGTTGAGCTTTTTTTAGACACTGCGTATATAAAGAAATAAAAGACACACAAAGCACAGCAATTGTGGAACTCGATCCTTGTAAAACTTCACACCCCTTTTTCAGTCTTTAGTGAAATACAGCTGGCAGCTTCACCAAAGTTTTAAAGACAATTTGGATTAATTCACAAGTATGACAGGACAAGCCAATGTCATTTATTTAAAAGCAATAAAATGAACTATAAAATGCTGATGGCCATTGATTAGAGAAGGAAAAATCCTCAACTAAAAACTGTTCCGGTAATTCCAAAAGTAGTCAAACATGATAGCAGTGAATCTATGTAGAGATTTACCAAAGGGAACAACCACAGTGGGAGTGTGAGGCATATGTATCCAGAATAAAGCTGCTTTACTTATAATTCACAAAGACAAGATTAAAAGGGCACTAGTGTAGTGTAGTTCCTAGTTTCCCACTAGGCCCTGCGCATTGGAATAACATAAACAGTAGTATCGACGTGGAACTGCTTATATTCCAGGCCTCCACTGACTATGCTAAACTTAATTGGGTTGTGTTACCAACTAGCTCAGAGGTCACTGGAAACTTTCTTCTCTGCATAGGAAGTGATCAGCTTCCTTGGCACAGACAAGAAGGGATTCAGCTTTCCAACAACCGTGCAACATGACAACTTTGCTCCTCAGATCAAGAGTCGATCTCTAGGGTCGTGTGAAACAATAGACATAGATTTCACTCAGTCAGTCTAGTGCAGTTTACTTTCACAGTATGTAGAGAATAGAGAGACGGGCGTGTATCAATAAAGGTTAACATTTATTGAACAGTCTTTCTTCTCATACAAGAGAAATGAATTGCCACAATTGCAATAACTGTTATTATAAAAAGTACGTACAGTAAGATAAGAATTGCGAAATAGAACTGTAAAAGCATTGATATGGTTTCTTAGCCATACAATGGTTTAAAAGTAATAAAACATTTATACAGTTATATATACATTAGGCTAACATACTCAACTGGTGCTTCTAACTAAGCCTACCCCAGTGTGCCTGACCTAGGCCTAACACGTGAAAAGGGGAGTAAGTAAGTAGCTTAAGTTAAGTTGGTTTTGCCAAGGTTTGTTTCAAGAATTCTCTTCTAAGGGTTTAGTCAACACCATACCTTTGAATAGAATGATGGAGGATTGGTATCTCCTTCAGGGGTCTCTCTCGATATCCCAGTCACCTGCGAGGGTAAACTGGAAGCGCCGGGACTGGATTTCTCTGCACGAGAAAGGCAGCGGCTTCTCTCAGCGCGTCGGGTGGAAGGAGGGGTGACAGCGTCCGCGGGCAGCTGGGCTGGATGTCTTCGCAGAGGACGGCTGCACGGCTCCTCAAGCGTACTGAACCACAGTTCGCGCTGTAGCGGCGATAATGGTAATCAGCAGCTTCACCACCACAGGATAGCAGGCTGCAGCGACAGAGTGCTAGTTTTTACCAACACGGGGTCATGCAGGCAGCTGGCATCAGCAACAGGCAACGCACCGCACATTGCTTAAGGCAACGTTGGTAATATTTATACCTGACAGGTGCCGGGTTTGACGCAAGTTTGCTGGACATAAGACGTCAATTAAAGATGTCACTAGGAAGTGACAGTTATCAGTTGCTCATTAGAGTTCCATTACTAATCAAAACATAGCAAGCGGGGATTTCCAGGTTTGCTAAGTTTTTATCTTGTTGAAGAACTCGGAGTGTTATCTAGGAATATCAGATAGTGACTGCTGCTCTGTCATTGCACTAATTGGTCGCAAAGGAAGTAGCAGAGAGTCATGCTGGAATGTGGCTCTGTTCGTGTGAGGCCAGAGATGACTTTACAGAAAATCGCACTTGAACGGTTATGCCAATATAGGGAATAAATGGATTTATAGCCGAATAGGGGCATAAGGTCACAGTATCGATCAGGAACCTAGATAAGCACGCAACACCCACTCCACGTATACATGTCCATCAAAATTACTAAAACTAAGCAATTAGGTGTATGTGTAACATTGCCCACCCCAAAATACATAAATGCATTTGAAATAGGCGTACTTGCAATACATGGAATTTAGGTACTGTACGTTTTTTTAAAGCATAGTAATCATTCAAAAAATTATTGCATATGAAATCAATGAACGATTATGCAAAAGAAATTACACATGAAGTATCTCTGACAGAAGAAATGCGAGATAAATCATCACATAAAAATGCATTGTAATAACATGTGTGCTAGAGGCTGGTGTTATGTTGTTATGTCTCTAGATGTGTTTAGAAATAGAAGTGTGAAGCTTCTGTTCTCTAAGAATAGTTTTTACGTTAAGCAAAGAATTGTTCGTGCCAAAAAAAGGTCAATATTAGAAAAATTGTCCAATTCAAAGAAAATAGATTTCCAAAGCTCCTGGCAGTTTTTGTTGATCAAAACTGAAGGCCGAATTCAGAGTTCATGGGAACGCTGTGTGTCGGAAAAGCTTCTCAAAAAGTTATTGTTTCTCTGTGGGTGAGAACATCGTATCAGACAGGCTCGCAAAGAATTGGTCTACAAAATCAGGTGATAGTTCAACCAAATTAGATAGCGCTGTAACTTGGCAGGTGTGAGAATGATTGCTGTCATCGAAGACAGTACCAGCCCTGCTCACAGAACGTTGTACCTGGATGATGTTGCTTTTGTCACTCGCTCCACTGTTACCACTTGGCTGTAGTACAGGAGTCTCCACGAATGCCGTCATCAGGATTGGTAGCCGCTGGGGACAACACAATGCGTGAGCCGTTATTGGACTTAGCAAAGTATCGACGTCCATTGGTACTGCTGATGGAAGTGAAAGACAGATGTCCAACACACATTCCTCGCCGCAAAGCATACACCGTAGCACAGGTAAAATGCAATTTTGCCATATCGGTCTGAATGAAAGGAACCAGGTCATGTTTAGATCTTTCAGCCTGGCCAATCCGAGGACGTTAGTTATCCTGTCCCTGTAGCGCATTGCTAGGATTGTCTCTTCTATTCCCATGGGAGCTATGTCTGAGCCGAGGCTTGCCATATCGAAGCAGGAGGGTCAAAAATAGAATCCCTGCGATGAGTCCAAAAAATAGTGGAATACCACCAAAGATGGAGTGCACAAAATTAGGAAAGATTCCCAAAATTGCCTGGAAGGGTGTTAGCAGTCCCGTAAAGACTGTCTTAAATATGCCTGGGATGCTTGTAGCACTAGACATGTTAAGGAGTTGGTCGAGCATTTGTACGAAATGCACGGGGCAATTTGTTGATAAAAGGTCATGGACCTCAGTAGCCGTCCTTGCGACTAGAAGATCATACGTCTCTTTAGATGACGTTATAGGCACTGTTGTCTGTAAAAGCACAGATTTCATTTTGCTTAATGTATCAATTCGTATAGAATAGAGATTCAGACGAGGCCAGATGGGAGTCACTATGTCTGGAGGCCCGCTCGGAAACAATGCTTGCATACAACATTTGACCATGGACGTTACTTCTACTAGATAACTTAGTCCGGGCGCGAGGCCACAGCACCTGTGATCCGTTCTAAGAATGTAACTCCCGTTTGCGAGTTGCATAAAGAAGGGCTCTATCTGAGTTGCAGGTGTGACTAGCTGGTGGCATGAAAGGTTGTTTGAATTTCCATCACATGCTCCGTGTAAATTAATACCCTGACACAAAAGTATACCGCTTAGTGAGTGTTTACAGTTGTCACCACTAAGAAATACATTTTTGTCGCTGTCACTATAGCAAGAATGAGTGTATGGTAATTTCCATTCGGATTTAACATATCCCTTACCCAATTGTTCATACTGGCCAGCAGGTATGTATTCAAGGCATTTATGAAATCGGAAAGTTGTTATCGGAATTGTGATAATTCGGTGTATTATCCATTCAATGACAGGACTCTCTGACATTGTCAATGGTAATCGCTCGAGTTTCTCGATGCTCAAGATTGTATAGTCTGCTCCTTTCTGTGCCAAACTGATCTGTTTATCAGTAAGGTTAAAAATGGAAAATAATGACGTTGTGTTGATTAAACGCCAAGGCACATAGCCTGAACGAAGATTTTGCAGCGTCCAGCCTAGTTCTATAATAGAACGTAATTGAGATTGGCCATGTTGTAACATTAGCAAATCTCTGTCTATCACATCAAAGGCAGGGGATACAATATTGTCCAAAGAATATATTCTGGAAGACAGAGTCATTAACCCATTGTCTACCACAGAAAGTGATTTTTCCAAATGAATACGATCAATTTCTCGTATCTTTTCAGCAGTTTCAATTTGCTTTACTTTCCAAGCCTCGTTGTAAGCAGCATAGATGCTGGTCGCTATGAAACGCTTTTGACGCTGTTTGCGTGGTCCAAGAATGAAATCGCGCAAATCAGCACCATCTTTCAATAAAGACAAGTGTTGCTTAATTTCAGCCAGTGTGGATGTAGTTAGCCATTCTAGGCAGAGTTTCCCTACACTGTATGTTGTTATAATCCCTGGATGCTGTCTCTGGGAGTATCTTGGGTCTAATCTGGTCATTTTTAAACCCTGTGTTTTGTTCAGGAATCTATCTTGACAGCTGTTTGTGTCTGTAGGCCAGATTAACCATTTTTTCCAATCAGGATGTGTTCTGTTGAAATGCAAAATGTGTGACACGTCTAACTCATTATCTGCAGTTGCATTCTCAGCTATTGGCTTTGGTATAGACGGTGTTTTAAGGTCTTTGTTCTTAGCTAGGCCAAGACAAGATGTTTGGTGTACAGTGTCATTTAAAAATAACATTTGTTCTGGTATCATGCAGGTTCTAAATAGTGCTTCTATGCCTTGCACCTGCCAATCTTTTGTACCCCAAATTGTTTTCGTTTCAATATTATTTTTCCAATAATCAAAACCAAATGTCATCATTTTATCATAAAATGCTTCTGAATATATCAATTTAGAATTTGTCAGCATTGTTTTCATTCCTGTTTTATCTAACAGTTTGTAATAAAACGTTTCTGCATCACTGGTGTTAAACCCTGAAAAATATTTGAATTTCTCAAAAAATGCTTTAGAACTGCTTTTAGGTGGTGTAGAACAATGTTCCCATTGATTATACATAAAAACATTTCTAGGCTGTGCAGATTTATGCAAGTAATGATCCCCATAGTGGGTGTAACAGAATAACTGCTCATAACTAGATGAACCTTGTAAATAATCATGATCTGTGAATCTAGCTGACATTACTAAATCAGACATCATGTCATTAATACTGTTAAAGTCCCAATCATCAGAGAATGTACTAGGTGTAACAAAGTCACTTAAGGAAACCTTTAGTTGATGAGGATACTTCAGGATTTCGACCGGACCATAGATCTCATAGTCTGTTTTCTCCCATACTACCCCACCAGGTATTGGAATTGCTGTGACATTTACTGTTGACAGTTCTCTTTTCTTCACGTGGGATGATCTGTGTGGTTTCAGGACTAGGTTGATGTTCTGACTTGCTGTGTCCATTCAATTGTAATGAACTTCCCTAAAATTAAAACTAAAATTAGGCATAGTAGTAGTATGAACATCCCTGAAATAATCCAATGCTCAATCAACGGTGAATCCAGATATAGTTCTTTGATTTGTTGAAGGAGTCCTGTTGTATTTTCTTTAGAATACTTTTTTGTTTCTGGCATCACTTCGGGGTCATTTAAATCTTCAGAGAAGTTGTCGAAGTTGATGAAATAACCAGAGGCAGTTCTGTCAATTGATGGGATTGTTCTTTCAATCTGTCTCTCGGTAGCACTTTCTGATGCCACATCATTGTAGACTGGTGTTGTTTCTTGACGAACTGTTTCAATCTGTGTTTCAAGAGGCACGAGTTCCATGGCTGTATTGCATAGTCCTTCATTGTGCACTGCAGGCTGATCGAATGTGATGAGTCTTTCAGTTTGAACCTCTTGGATTGTTGCAAGTTTGGGTATTCTGTTGTTTCTTGGGAGTCCACTGGGCCTACTGTTGATTATAGGCCACATGCTTGTGGTTTAACTAGATCGATGGACACGATTCTGTTCTCCTTTTTACCAGCAAGGGGCGGTAGCACAACTGATCTTGTTCCGGTGACTGCCAAGACAGGTACTGCTTTTCTGTAAGAAGGCCCAAATTCCTTCTTAACCGCGATCTTTTCTCTGACTAGATCCCCAATCTTTGGAATCCAGACAGGCCTTGCTGGGGCTGTTGCGGGTGGTGCCTCGTCAGTGGTACTTGTCTGTTGCTTTAACTTTATGTTGCTTAATGATTTTCTTGTTTCATTCAGTTCCTGTAAAACAGCCAAACGGTCTTTTACTTCAAACTGCTTTGTTTCTTCTTGTACCACTGACATCTGACTATCGAGGTCCTGAACGTTCATTCTAATTCCGAACAATAGTTCGTATGGGCTGAAACCTTTTAGAGAATTTCTTGGCATGTTGTTAAGACTAGTCTGGACACTTATTAAATGTTTGACCCACCCAGCGCCTGAACCTAATACCTTCGCTGTTATAGATTGCTTTATGTCACGTTTTTTTCTTTCTACCACACTATTCCCTTCGGGATGCGACGGACAAGAATACCGCAACCCAATTCCCATGCTGGCCATGGCCTCCCTATAAGCTCGAGAGCTGAAGGCAGGACCCTGGTCAGAATGGAACGTGGTAATTGCGTATGTGCCGATAAAGACTCGCAAATCTTTTATAACCGTTCTAGCGTCAGCCGAGCGCTGGGGCCACATCCATATGAACCTCGTACAGGAATCCACTGCTACCATGATATATCTATAGTTACCGTCCCTTTGTAGGGGACCACAGTGGTCCAGGTAAACGCATGCAAATGGTTTATCCGAGATGAGAAGGGGTGTCTGCGCTGGTCGTTTCACTGTTGAAACTTTTATCCTTTGGCATATGTCGCATTCCAATACATACTTTTTAGTTTGTATTCTCAAGCGAGGCCACCAATATCTCTGTTTTAATAGTGATACTGTTGCGGAAATGCCAGCGTGTGCAGAAGCAAGCCCTTCGTGTGCCGCTTTTATTAGTCCTAGTCTGTGTTCCTTGTTTGGAATTACTCTATCCCCCACTCCAGGGATTCGAGCAAAAGGAACATTATTTGTATCCGTTAAGTACAAGTACTTTTCAGGAAAGCCTTTTGGGAGTGTTTTCTTATCATTTTTTACTGACGCACTGACAGCTTGTAGAACATCGCTGTCTATTTTTGTTTGTGACCGAGTTATCGCGGCTATGGAAGCCGTTTGCACAGCTGCCTTCGCGGCTTCATCAGCCAATGAATTCCCTGCAACGTGAACGCCATCACGTTGATGACTCAGTGTATGTATCACGTGAGTCTTTTGTAGTTCTTTTTGTAAAAGAACTACCTGTTCCCAAAGCATTTTATGCTTTATTGTGCCACCTTTTGCATCTTTGAAACCATTTTCCACCCAATTCTGCAAGTATTCATTATAAGATTGTACGCAATAAAAAGAATCGCACACTATTAGTGTGGGGAATTCGCGATCGGTATTTTCTAGCGCCATCTTTAATGCTACTAATTCAGTTCGTTGAGCCGAGCAATCTCCTAGAGATTGTGTTTTAGTGACCAATGGTCTAAATTTTCCTTTGTGCCAGCGACCTTTAACAATCGCGCACGCAGCACTGTAAGCTTGCTTACCCCCAACTGCGGGTTGTGCTGATCCGTCAGTATATATAATACTTCCGTATTCTTCGAGAGGCAGGATTTCAATTGGCAGAGGACATTCGTATTCATATTGTAAAAATTCCTGTGTTTTTAAGTTAGGATCAAATTCGTAAACTACGTCTGTTGCAGCAAGAGAATTAACCCACTGAATCCATCTAGGATGCAAAGCTTTAGCATTAGGAATGCTAGCTTTAGTTACTGCTTCTAAAGCCGGTATAGGAGTTACGATTATTATTCGTTTACCTTGTGCTAGGGGCCTTTCTTTCGCTACAGCAGTCTGAACCGCAGTTAGAATTTTTTCCGTTGAACTGAATTTTATTTCAGCCTTTGTGTACAAATGTGATTTGTAAGCTATTGGTACCTTTTCTCCCTCATTAGAGGTTAGGTATGTGAATCCGCATCTTCCTGGGATGACTCGGATTACAAGATCACGTGTGTTGTCACGTGTATCTAATTTTGTTTTTGCTAACATGTCTGTTTGCAGTGATCTCAAAATTTCTGTGTGTTTTTGAGTCCAATTGATTTGTTTTAAATCAGGTTTAATTAGTTCGTAGAGAGGTTTAACCCTCTCTGCGTAATTTAGAATGTAAGTTCTTCCGAAATTCAGAAAACCTAGTATTGATTGTAAATTCTTCAGCGTTTTTGGAGCTTGGAGTACAGCGCACTTCTCTAAGAAGTTGTCCGCTAGGCTTTTCCCTTCACTTGATAATTCATACCCTAAAAACAGTACTGTCAGATGGGCAATTCGAGACTTTTTAAAGTTGAATTTGTAACCCTCTGCTGCGAACCCAAGTATAATGGTGTTCACCCTTTTCAAGTGAGTATCCAAGTCATCGTCTGTGAGATAAATATCGTCTACGTAAGATAATGCTTCATCATCATAGATTTGTAGTAACTCTGTTACCCTAGCTGAGAATAGTCCTGGGCTGTTCTTGAACCCCTGTGGGAGTCGACAGAATTTTTTCTGCGACCCAAATGCGGAGAAAGCGGTCAAGTATCTGCTTTCTGGTGCAATGTTTTGACAAAAGAAACCATTAGAAATGTCTAATGTCGTTTTGGTTTTTTTCCTAACTATATTATTCATTAGGGCTGCACTATGCGAGTTTTGTACTGCAAAAGTTTTGCAACATGTATTAAGGTGTCTGTAGTCCAAAACTAGACGATATGAATTGTCTGGCTTGGAAACAGGAAACAAAGGATTGTTCATTTGAGAGGTGCATGTTTCAATCACCCCCTGGTACTCAAGTTGATCTAAGATCTCCCTGACTTGTTTTTTAGCTTCTTGCTTTATGGGATACTGCCGTTGGGCAGTTGGTTCACTTTTTAGTTGGATTTTGTGAGGCGGTGAATCCTCATCCCATCCTACATGATTTTTATACAATGCAGGTGCCTGGGCTACTGCCCATTTCCTTGCATATGTGTATTTTTTGTGAATCGGTATGTGATTCGAGAAGGCAGGCATAATCACTTCTTCACCACGAGGGCACTCCCTGACAAACTCCGGGGGCCAATCTTTTTCAGCTAACAGAATATCATAGCCTTTTGAGAGCTTATCCCAAAATAGACCCTTAATTTTCCTAGTCTTATCACCCTCCATACGCAATGTTATTTCGTATATTTTATGGGGCTCGCTAAGTCTGGCGTCGGCAGTTTCAACCTGAATGTATTCATTCGTGTCCACTGTCTCCAGATGACTCATCAAGTTCTTCCGCGCTATACTGATTTCTGCTGCACTGTCCAACATTGTCAATGCCCACTCCCCGTTTTTCAACTGTGTCCTCAGTATTCTCGGCATGGTTGATTACTCTAATACTGGCTACCTTCTTTTTCTGAAATTGAGATTTCTTATTTTGAGCCGGTTCCTTGTCTTTGGACTTGGAGCGCTCTCCTGGGTCTGACCGTCCTCTTCTTTCCGAATTCTGTGGAAGAGATCGAGAGGGACGTGTATCAGTACTTTGATATCTATCAGGTTTTTTTATATTATCCCTATTTCTAAGGTTATATCTTTTCTCAGAGGGCTCCCGTTGGGGAGACTGGCGTTCTCGAGTCGGAGTTCTTTCCCTCCGTCGAGGAGACCTTCCTCTGGACTGGAAAACTTTTTCCTTGGGAGTGGATTGTTTATTTCCATCCCAGCTCTTTTTAGGAGTGTTTAAATTATTTTTAATAAATAATTTTTCAGGATTTTCGAGCAGTTGGGGCTTTACTGGTTTTCCACCCAAGCTGTCTCTACCTAATTCTTCATAGCATTTTTCTATGATTTTTGCTAGCTCAACAGGATCTTTTATATCTGTTTCCCTCAACTTCTGGCGAATCGCCACAGATGCTGCTTCTCCCTTTACGTTGGCTAATAATATAGCCGTGACCTGCTTGAAGTCTTTCAGTAATTTCATACCTAGATTTAAAGCGGGTTCTGGACCGAATTCATTTTCAATCTGTTTTAGCACGTCTGGTATTACCGCCATAGACGGAACACTGTGTGTTTTTGTGTAAATGGAAGCAAAGACTGTACCCCAAGTGTCGCAGTCCTCCACGTGTGGTGCGATTCCCATAGGAAGGCAGATGGTCAAGATTCTGTGTTTCTCAATAGGGGTAGTATCAGGAAATACTGCCTCTATTTGAGTGATTTTCTGGGCTAACCAGAAAGGAATTTGTTCCCGTTTTACGGGTGTTTTACCAAGACATGACTGTATGTTCTGTGGTGTAATTTTATTTGTGTTCCCCTGATGAGGGGTCAGCTGTGGAGTATTAACAGCTGGCTGGACTGTTGCAGTCCGTATTACATATTGGACTAATTGCCTATGTATTTTTATTAATGTGTTTAGCTGTGCTAACAGCTCTTCTCTAGACATTTTTGCAATGTCAGGATGTGGTGTGTAGCTGGCTAGAACCGGCCACGTGGCTCCTGGTCTACCTAGTGGACCGAGCCTGGTTATGTGATCATTATGTTTTAGGGCGCCATTAAACCAGAGCAGGTGCGCTTGAAATTTAAGTGGAATTTCAACCTCCTCGAAAGGGGCGTACTCATCCGGAGGTTCCTCTATTTTGTAATAGTGAAACTCTTGTGTTATAGCGTTTACCGCTGGAAAGTTTATCCATGAATAGAATACCTCTGTCTGCCGATACTCGTGAGCCTCTATCACGAAAATTACTGTACCACCTTGAGGTGTCAGTCCGTGTTCTATAAGTTTTAAAGTTATAGATCTTCTTAACTGGACCGGGATGATAATAGCATCCGGGTCTGCGTATTCGGGACCTTGCTGAGTCGCATCTGCTGCGGCCCCAGAGGTTCCGTTTTCTGGCATTGTAAAAATGCGAGGTTTGCAGAGTAGGTCTCCAAGGAGACAAAGATTAGATGCACAATATTTTGGAACACTGTATCCTTCAACGTTGAATAAACCAGAGCTTTACATAGGAATCTCTTCCTACTAAGGTCGGGCGGATTTTAACCTTTCACCCACTCCAGACGTCTATTGGAGTGTTTACGGGAGAAAGGGGTGTGAAATATGCACAACTGAGTTACTCTATAAGTCTTGCGTTAGTTTATCGCCTTACCAAACGTTAGGGCGCCATGTAGTGTAGTTCCTAGTTTCCCACTAGGCCCTGCGCATTGGAATAACATAAACAGTAGTATCGACGTGGAACTGCTTATATTCCAGGCCTCCACTGACTATGCTAAACTTAATTGGGTTGTGTTACCAACTAGCTCAGAGGTCACTGGAAACTTTCTTCTCTGCATAGGAAGTGATCAGCTTCCTTGGCACAGACAAGAAGGGATTCAGCTTTCCAACAACCGTGCAACATGACAACTTTGCTCCTCAGATCAAGAGTCGATCTCTAGGGTCGTGTGAAACAATAGACATAGATTTCACTCAGTCAGTCTAGTGCAGTTTACTTTCACAGTATGTAGAGAATAGAGAGACGGGCGTGTATCAATAAAGGTTAACATTTATTGAACAGTCTTTCTTCTCATACAAGAGAAATGAATTGCCACAATTGCAATAACTGTTATTATAAAAAGTACGTACAGTAAGATAAGAATTGCGAAATAGAACTGTAAAAGCATTGATATGGTTTCTTAGCCATACAATGGTTTAAAAGTAATAAAACATTTATACAGTTATATATACATTAGGCTAACATACTCAACTGGTGCTTCTAACTAAGCCTACCCCAGTGTGCCTGACCTAGGCCTAACACGTGAAAAGGGGAGTAAGTAAGTAGCTTAAGTTAAGTTGGTTTTGCCAAGGTTTGTTTCAAGAATTCTCTTCTAAGGGTTTAGTCAACACCATACCTCTGAATAGAATGATGGAGGATTGGTATCTCCTTCAGGGGTCTCTCTCGATATCCCAGTCACCTGCGAGGGTAAACTGGAAGCGCCGGGACTGGATTTCTCTGCACGAGAAAGGCAGCGGCTTCTCTCAGCGCGTCGGGAGGAAGGAGGGGTGACAGCATCCGCGGGCAGCTGGGCTGGATGTCTTCGCAGAGGACGGCTGCACGGCTCCTCAAGCGTACTGAACCACAGTTCGCGCTGTAGCGGCGATAATGGTAATCAGCAGCTTCACCACCACAGGATAGCAGGCTGCAGCGACAGAGTGCTAGTTTTTACCAACACGGGGTCATGCAGGCAGCTGGCATCAGCAACAGGCAACGCACCGCACATTGCTTAAGGCAACGTTGGTAATATTTATACCTGACAGGTGCCGGGTTTGACGCAAGTTTGCTGGACATAAGACGTCAATTAAAGATGTCACTAGGAAGTGACAGTTATCAGTTGCTCATTAGAGTTCCATTACTAATCAAAACATAGCAAGCGGGGATTTCCAGGTTTGCTAAGTTTTTATCTTGTTGAAGAACTCGGAGTGTTATCTAGGAATATCAGATAGTGACTGCTGCTCTGTCATTGCACTAATTGGTCGCAAAGGAAGTAGCAGAGAGTCATGCTGGAATGTGGCTCTGTTCGTTTGAGGCCAGAGATGACTTTACAGAAAATCGCACTTGAACGGTTATGCCAATATAGGGAATAAATGGATTTATAGCCGAATAGGGGCATAAGGTCACAGTATCGATCAGGAACCTAGATAAGCACGCAACACTAGGAATTCAGACCTCTTTGATATCTAATGGAGAACTCCAAGCTTCAGAAAACCTTCTACATAGATTCTTTAGTGACTTGTATATAACATGCTTTGATCAAGTACATCAATTTTGAAAGTAAAAAAGCCACTCTTGTGGTTTGGCACCCTATGATGACATTCAACTACCACCATTTTAACTGACTTGAGTGTGTTATTTTTCCCTAGCTTTCATGTAGGACGGTCCTGCATATGCCTGCTACTCTGCTGTCTTGTAATCGTGTTGTCTTTTAGTGAGAGCTGTCACGGAGTAGAACAGTACATTTATATTATAAATACTTACTATCGGCTTTGACCTGACTTTAACTGCTGGCTTTGACATGGCCTCATGTCATCTTTTTTTTTGACTTCGACTATTGCCTTTGACATGGCCTCATGGTATCTTGATTCCCAACATTACCTTGCTTTAAGATTTTCTGTGTGCATTGCAGCCCTTGCATAACTGACTCCATTTTCATAACTGATGCCATGTTCTGTGCTCGCACATAGCTGCAAAAGTGGGGAGAGAATGTTTTTCGCTTCTCACTTATTTTTCGCTCTTCACCGACCAGAGTGAACTGGATATTATCTGTTGAATGTACAACTCTGCCTCTGAGTCAAAATACAGAGGCTTGGCCAGCCAATGTCTTGGCCTTGACGCAGACTGGTACCAGCCAGCTCGTTTTTTTCCCAATGAGAAATTGGCAGGGTTTTCTAGAAGCTTCATCCCACATTGAATAATGGTATTAAAGCTGAGAGCTTTCGTTGGCCAGGTGGAAGTTCACCACAGAGTTGAAGTATTGCTGTGGATTGCTGCTGGAACTTGGGTCCCAAACGAACTCCTTCCTGAGCTGTTGAAAAGGACTTCCTACAGCTAGAGTTGGCAAGGTTGTTCCGTATCAGTCGGTGAGGTGTTCCTAACCATACTCTCTCTTTCTCTCTCTTGTACATATGTTCTATTCTTTGCTACCTGTGTACATTTTGCATTCTATTTCAATAGTTCATTTTAATTATTACTTGATATGTGAGAGTCTGCCATGACTGATATATTTGGCCTGTCCCTCTAAAATATTGCATTAATAAACGTGTATGTGTTATTTTACCTACATTTTGGTGTGTTTTCTTACCCCGCCTTAAGGAAGTGCTGAGTCTTGCCTTGCGTTTTGGGGGTGTTGGGTTAGGGTGTGTTCTTTTAGCGAAAAACACATTTATTACATCTTGGAATCACTTTCACAGAATTGGAACATTGAATTTTAAAGGAAAATGCTTTCTAAAATATTTGCAGACTCCCAGATGTCAATTGAGGTATTTCAGAGGGAGCCGGTCTCTCTCAATGATGGAAATCATTTTCTTATTTCAGACTGTAACAGTGGTGTCATTTTGAATATATTGTTTAGCATGTATCAAAAATTGTGAGCATTTAGAACAAGAATGTAGTGAGCTGAAAAGAAAGTTGGCTGAAGTTCAACTTGAAAATAAGTTTTTGAAAACAGAATTAAACATGTGCTAGGCCTACGTAGCCGTTTGCTTTGACCTGCGATGAGTTATATGTGAAAAATGTGAACTTGGAGAACGTGCCAGTTAATCTGCAGGCTTCACAGATGGTCTTAATAATTCTTTTGAGGACGTTACTCAGCCAGAAATAAATGTGAAGGAAAATGAACACACAGTGTTTTAGATTTAACAATTGCTGGTTCCAGGTATAAATCAGACATGGCAGTGAGCGGTCAATTTTGCTCTACATGGGAAAACGCTATTTTTAAAAAGAAATGCAGCAATTTGGATTTGGCTTTGCACAGCAGACTGTGCAGAATATTTTTCGAATTTGGTCAATTCAGAAATATGACAGTGAATTTGATGTGCCAGTTCAGGAGCAGTCTAAGATTTGTATTTATTGTGAAGAACAGGGAAAGAAAAGTATCCCTATCCCCCTACATTTACTCAGAACTATGATCTTTATGTGTCAGGATGCACAAGTGCAGACTCAGTTAGACAGGATTGCGGAGCATTTGCAGAGAAAGGGATGGGAAATAAATCTCGCCAAATTACAAGGACCCTCTCAAGGTGTGAATTTTTGGGTATTCAGTGGCATCAGGGACACAAAGAGGTGGTGCCCCAAGTGAAATCGTAGAATTTTCAATGCCCTGAATCATAAAGGAAGCCCAGAGGTTCATTGGTTTGTTTAATTTTAGGAGACAGCACATCCATCACTTGAGTCAGATTTTGGCCTCTTTGTACAAAGTTATACGAAAGTAAAATGTATTTGAATGGGGAGAGCAACAATAGATTGCATTTGAATGAGCAAAAGAGGTTATACAGCACGCTTTGTATTTGTGGCCAGTACGGAAGGGGGATGTTGAGCTGAATGTGACAGTACAAGGACATATGCCAATTGGAGTTTGTGGCGGAAGCAGGGAAGAACAAAAGTACCCTTAGGGTTCTAGACAAAGAAATTGCCAAACGCTGGAGAGAAGTACACACCCTTTGCAAAACAGTTGCTTGCATGCTATTGGGCACTAGTGGATACTGAGCAATTGACCCTTGCGCACAATGTATTTTGAGACCTGAAATTCCAATAATGTAGTTGGTGATGAGTTCTCCCAATACTCAAAGAATTGAACATGTGCAGGTAGCTAACATAATAAAATGAAAGTGGTATGTACAGGAAAGGACCAAGTAGGTCCCAAAGGTACCGCAGTGTTGCATGACCAGGTGGCACAGGCGCCAATGGAAGAGACCGATGTGTTGCATGATATACCTAAAATACAGGAGTCTCCTGTAAAGTGGGGTAAGCCATTTAGTGAATTGTCTGTAGAGGACAAGAAGCATGTGTGGTTTACTGATGGTGCAGCCAGGTATGTAGAAGATAAGAGGCACTGGAAGGCATGTCATACAATCCTGTTGAATGTATTGCCAATATGCAACATTCCGTCCATTACCTTATGTGTTTTGCTGTTCACCCTATGTGGGAAGGGTATGCCTAGACGTGGGTCCCGTGCTCACTGCGCCACTGGAGTCAAGCTATCCTGGCTGAAGAAGGCTGATAGCCAGAAACCGGTCCTAGGGTTAGATTCCGGTCCAGGGAAGACATGGCTTGGCAGTTCGGTCAGGACTGTTCCCATGAGGCACAGGGTCAGGACTGATTTGCATATGGCCATGTCTGAACTGTTGTGGTGTGGTGAGCAAAATAACGATGGATTAAACCCACGTCTGTGACTGGGGATGAGTGTTTTGCCAATGTGCAACATTCCATCTATCACCTTGTGTGTTTTGCCATACAATCCTGTGACCCAGAAATTGTTGACCACTACTGGAGAAGGAAAGAGTAGTCAGTTTGCAGAATATATGCTGTGTATCAAGTTTCAAAACTAGAATTGTTAGGAACATGTCATATTTACACTGATTCATGATCCACTGTCAATGGGTTAGCAACTTGGCTTCCCACGTGGCATGCTCATAATTGGATGATAAATGCATGATAAATGAATGATAAATGCAAAGGAAGTGTGGGGCAAGTAATTGTGGTAAGAGATTCGGACCATATTGTCACAAAGTACAGTTACTGTGTTTTTGATTAAAACTGATGTTGCATTGTCTTGTTTGTCAGCATGCCCGACATAGATCAGTCCCACAGACAGTGAGAGGTCAGCTAAGTAGAGGAAAATTACCAAAGCAGATGGAGTACGTTGGGCTTCTGCCAATGGATAAAGGTGGCACGTATCCAGCAGTAAGTGGAGAAATAGTCAGGAAGGAGACTGCCCCAGCCCTTCTTACTGTGCAGGGAAAAAGAGAGTTTCACTCCAATACCAAGAGTTCAGAGGCTACAGCGTGGGTAGAATTTCCCCAGAACCAGCAGTGAACCGTGCAGACAGGAATGAAAATATTGAGCCTTTTGAAATGCAAAACAGGGACTGGAAAAATGTGCACTTTTTGAACAATATTTCTTGCAACAAGAGTGATGCCTTTCTCTTTTCTAGGTCATCATAATGCGACATGTTGGTGCGCTTGGTGTCCGAGTCCCCGTATGAGTGGGACCATTCCCTCCACTCCTCTCCCCTCAAGCCCGGAGTCATCACTGGACGGTGGAAGCTGATGTCCTGAGGCTGAACGGGCCAGATGGGATTTACTTTGCCAAAACCGATAAACTGATTCAGTGGAGATGACGTTAAATGCGAGAGGGCTGTGTGTCTTTTGCACAGAAGGACTTTTTATTTCAAGAGAAAAAGTACGATAAAAATGTTCCGCATTTGGAGAACAATATATTTTATATTTTGTTAATGAGTTGCCTTTTTTTTAGCACAAAATATATTTGAGTTTGGCAGTTTCAACAGTAGAAGTTCCAGTATTAGCAATTTTTTTTTTTAAAAAAATTTTTTTGTCCTCATACATGCCACCAGTCAATTGATACTCTGATTTAGCGCTCTTCAAGCCACTGACACAACCTTCCGTTATGGCCCTCGTGGTTATGGATAGCCTTTGAAGATTGCCCAGAGGTAGGATTGTTACCCGTCCAACTTCCTCTCGTACTGGTTCTTGCTGCGTAGGAAGGACAGGACCACAGAACCTCTGGCATAATCATTGGACTATTGGGATTATTTTTCGCTCCAGGTTTTTAGCATCAACCATAATTTAGCAGATTTTTCACCGCCGCATAAAGTATCTAATTTACTCCCCGCCATGATGTTTTTGAGACAGTCTGCAAACGTCGGAGAGAGTGCCGACTTCCAAGCTTTACAAATCTCTCTTCTAGCAATCACTATTACATAAAAAATAAATTGTGATATGTGATTATTGGCAGCATAATTCAGAATTAGACCAAAGAATATCAATCTGGGGGTACATATAATTGAAAAAGATAATACCTCCTCCAGAAATTTACACACTTGCCCCCAATAGTTGCTTATATTTGGGCAGTCTAAAAACATATGGATACCGTTTGCGTCTTGTAAATTACATCTGGGGCAAGAATACGAAGTTACTGACAACTTGGAAAGCTTAGCTGGAGTCCAATAAACTCTATACATTGTGTATAAATGATTTCTTCTTAAATTGGACGGTTTGATTACTTTCTGAGATATCAAGAAGGAATCCGTCCACAACTTCTCCAAATTCTCCAAGTTATCGGTAATCGGGACCGGACTAAGATCCCATAGCCTGGTAATTTCCAACTCCAGATTATCTTTGTAATCTAATAAAATTTTGTAGCATTTGGCGGTCTCTCCCTTCTTACCACTACAGCTACTAATGAATCTCAAAAACAGATTTTCATCATCAGTACCCCAATATTGGGTTCCCCACCAGGCGGAAAGTTGATAAAATTTAAATCTCGTAAGAGTGCCGCCAGTTATGCCTACCAAAAAGTCCCAATTTAAACCTCTTGATTCATCGCTTAAATCGCCCCATCTGAAAAGACCAGTTCTCTTCAAGGGAAGGGCCAATCGGTCAGTTAAACATTGAGGGGTGCCGGGGGAATCCCAAATCGGGGCATATGAATGGTAGTAAGGAATATGGAGTAACTTGCAGCACTGTGTCCAGTAGTATAGAGCAGCTTTCAAAAGCTTCAGTCTAACTTTTTTGAAGAACTTTTTATCCCCAAATTTAAACAAAAATAAATCTGCATCATATGGTAGATCTTGCAACATTGCCTGAAACAACAAACTGTTGGAAGTTGAGTCCAATTTATTGGCTAATAGCCTAAAATTTTTAATTTGAAAGGCGTAACAATAAAATAATAAGTCTAAATAGTCCTCCTACTTTCAATCCTCTCCTCAACTTCTTTCAGGCTATCCTTGGAGTCTTAGTTGCCCAAATAAAAGATCCTATCCTGCTTTGTAGATTCATAATATCTTTTTTATTAAATATTAAAGGAATAGAATTAAACAAAAACGTCACCTTTGGTAATATAATCATTTTAACCAAATTAACTCTACCGTAAATATTGAAAGGGAGTGCATTCCACCTAGACAAAAGTCTTTTAATCTCTTTTATTACCTCTTCCCAACTAGTATTAGGAATTTCCTCCAATTTCTGGGTTAAGTAGACACCTAAATATCTCATCTTTGGTTTAGCTTCTGGAATAGGAACTGGGATATTCCAACACATGACCTCGGTTTTATCCCGATTGATAGAATAACCGGAAACAGTACCAAAGTCCTCAGCTAAACTAAATAATCTTGGGATTGCTACTAGTGGATTGGAAGTATACAGGAGAAGATCATCTGCATTTAGTGCAGTCCTTATAGATAATTCTCCAATACTAAAAGAGGAAATTATGGGATCTTGCCTTAAAACACAAACAAAAGGCTCGATGTATATGTCAAACAATAATGGAGACAGGGGATATCCCTGTCTTGTCCCTCTGCAGATATTCAACCACTCTGACAGACCCCCATTCACCAAAATCTTAGCTCTCGGGCCCCTATATAAGGTTTCAATGCCTTTAATGTAAATCTCAGGAAAGCCAAATTTCTTCATCACTCTCCATAGATAAGGCCAGTTCACTTGGTCGAAAGCTTTGGCAGCGTCTATTGCCACAATCGCAAGTGGCTTTTCCTTCTGGATTGCATAATCAATTGCACCAATCACTTGAAATGTAAGTTCGTTCAGTTGTCGACCAGGAATGAATCCTCGCTGATCAGGATGAATAATAGTCTTTATAACCTTAGCCAACCTGCTTGCTAGTATGCCCGAGTAAATCTTTAGGTCAGAGTTCAAAAGTGGAATGGGTCGGTACGACCCTATTATTTCCGGGTCTTTATTCGGTTTTGCAATTAAAGAGATTGTAGCATCTGACCAGGAGGGCGGGATTTGTTTTCCCTGGATGAAAATATTGTTAAATAGTGCCTGTAGTGGGCCCAAGATTTCATCTATGTTGTCCTTATATATCTCTATTGGCAGACCGTCTGGGCCTGCTGCTTTGTTCCTTGCCATCTTTTTCACTTGCGATCTAATTTCCCCTTCCGTTATTTCCTTTACCAAAAAGGCTATGTCTTCATTGCATAATTGTGGTAAGTATCCCAAAATCGCCAATTTTTCTAACTCATCCGTTGAGTTATTAATATTTTCTGAATAGAGTTCTTCGTAAAAAGATCTAGCTTCCTCCCTGATCTCACCATCTTCAGCCAAGACAAGACCCGTTCCTCTTTGTTTTAGCGTTTTGATGTTATTCCTGGTCCTCTCCAACCTGGCTTTCCAAGCTAGCAATGACCCACATTTTTCCCCATATTCAAAATTTCTTAGTTTGCTTATTTCCCATTTATCTCTAATTATTTTTTCATTTCTTAGCCTGAACTTTGTTTGTAACTCAGAAAGTTCTTTTTCCAATCTTGATATGCCAAATTGATCATTGGGGATGGCGGAAAGAAGTTGCTGTTCTTTTAATTTAATCGCTCTAAGATCCTTGATATCCATTTCTTTTTTTAACTTTCTAGTCAGAGCCATTTGGGAACCATATATACCTCTTAATACAGATTTAAATGCGTCCCATATTATATTATCTGGGGCAGTATTGTGGTTAAACAGAAAGAACTCTAGTATATTCTCCTTGACTTTTGTCTTATACTCTTCCTTTAACAAAATTGTCCTATCCAAAGTCCACCTATATTCTGAAGAGTTCTTTTGGAAATTAATGTTTAACTCAACTATTGAGTGGTCAGACAGCCCGATTGGAATATAGGAAATGGATTTAATATCTGCAAGCAATGATCTATTAACCAAAAAGAAATCTATCCTAGAAAATTGATGGTATTTTTTACTGAAAAAGGAAAACTCACTACGGGTGCCATGCTTAACTCTCCACACATCACATAGCAAATGCTCCTTCATAATATTTTTCAGGGCTAACATGGATTTCTTGGGGCATTTATATTTAGATTTAGAGGTGCGAACTACTGCGGGATCTAATAGCAAATTGAAGTCACCTCCTAATACAATGGGCATAGTATATTGCAACATATGATTTTCTAGTTTCTGTAAAAAAAAATGGATTATCATCATTTGGGCCATAATAAACCCCACATAGAAATTTAACTGCACTGATTGAAACAACTGCGACCAACCACCTGCCTGTTTGATCTGTGGCCCAATCATGCATAACAATTCCTTTATTTGCACAAATTATTATTGCTACCCCTCTCGTATTACCTAGTTGTTTAGAACAAAAAACATCTTGAACCCATTTGCTCTTATTAAAAAATTTTCTACAATCATCTGCTTCTAAATGGGTCCCTTGTAGGAAAATCAAGGAGGCCCATTTACTCTCCAAAAAATGAAGAACATTTAATTGTTTCTTTCGATTTCCTAAACCGTTCAAATTCCAGGAAAGGATTTTAGTTTGTCTAACTTGAGACATACCAGAATTTTAAACTATAAATTGTGGCTTGTCTCGAGCGTATATATTGACAGTTAAATTTAAAAAAAAAGAAGAAATAATATTTTGTGGCACATGAGGACTTTTTTAACTGCTTTTTTCCCCTAACCCTAGTGAACCAACCCCCCCACCCCCCGGGGAACCCTCCCTTCCTGATTGGCGAAAAATACGCCCTAAGAGGCCCCGAACCACTGATGCCCTCCCCATTAAGAAAGAAATATCGGTCTCTTTATCCCTATCTATACCTGTTTTTATTTATTGACCTGAGGTTCTCCCCTCATATATATTTTTTTTTTATTTTTATTTTTATTTTTTTATTTATTTATTTATTTATTTATTTTTTTTCCCGCCTATTTTACTAAATCTCCCCTCACCACACCACACTGATTATTTTTCATGATTATTATTCCCTTTTTTTTTTTTCCCCTCAAAAAACTTTATCAGTCACTCCTCAGCTTGTTATGTTTTTTTTTTTTTTTTTTTTTAACTCTCACTCTCATCTCTCAACCATTTTAAACCATTTTAAACTCAATTGAAATCGGGCAAATCATAGAAGGTATAATAGGAGATATAGTAGATTCCCCAATGAACATCCTAGATACATTCTATTCCTCCACTCTATTCCTCCTGCTCTTCCGATTCTTTCATCTTAGTCAAAACTGCATCAGCTTCCTCAGGAAAATGGCAGGTGTACATTTTATTGTTCCACATAATTTTGAGGAGCGCTGGGAATTTCCTTTGAACCTGTGCACCATATGAACGTAAGTCTGGCATCCTAGAGCCTATTTCCCACTGTCTTTGAGCAGTTTTACTTCCTATATCCGATCTGATGTGGTAGGGATTAGCACGAAAATGTAAGGAGGTACGGGATAAACACCTAGTGAGAATCAACTCTTTTATGCTGTAGGTTTGAAAGTATACCAAGATCTTCCTAGGCGCCTTTCGATCCGGATGTAACTTAAATGGATCTCTATGAACCCGCTGAATCTCAGCTTCCAGGTTGATGTCTGGTCTGTCTTTAAGGATATCTTCCCGCAATAATCTACAAACAAACCCCTTGATATCTTCCACTTCTGCCCCTTCCGGTATTTTTAAGATCCTCAGGTTATTACGTCGTTGTTGAGTTTCTAACCTCTCCAGATCCATTGTTAAAATTCGATTCTGAGATTTTAAGGCAGCAATGTCCTTAGAGTTATTTTTTGAGGATTCTGCGAGTACTGATACTTTCCCCTCTAGAGTACTTGTTCTAACACTAATACCCTCGATTTTGGCCTCCAGGAGGTCAAATCTATCATGCAGTCCTTTCTGATTCTTTTCAGAAATCTCAAATCTTTCCAACAGATCCGCTCTTAGTGAATGAAGTAAAAAGCCCAAACTCTTCTCTGTCTCAACACTACCTCCACGACCATTCATCTCCTCGTTTGAGGGTGAGAAGAGACCATCATTTTCTAGACCCGATGTATGGGCTATATGGGGGACTGCCAGAAAAGATTGGGGTGCTATATTCTGAGGCATTTGATGTATGTCGGTATCTTCCGAGGAAGGTTGTACTGGATCCTCTCTTTCAGCTGCCTCAGGTACCTCTGTAGAATTAGCTAAATTCAAAGCTGTGTATTTATTACTCAGAGAAAAAATAGCTAAAAGAGGGGAAGCTGTGGTCAAGTTCATACACTCGGTAAGATTTCCAACGGGCTTCACGAGCCCATGCTGGTTACTTGTCTCTCCTTCCTCTATAATATTAGTCTCAATATTAGTCTCAATATTTGCCTCAATGTTGTTTGCCCCAGATGACACTGCTTGCTCCATAATTTTGAAATAGCTTTTAAGTGAAGGAGTCCCTTTCGCAGTTTGGGTCAGTTTTAATCCTTTAGTCTTCCCCCTTCGTGCCCCTCCTTTCTTACTTTGCTTACAGGGTGAAATGGGAACCAGACCGCTACTTCCACCCTCGCACAAATCAGCTGTATTTAAAACCCCCTTCTTCTTTAGTTCATGCTTTGAGCGCAGCTGGTAGCGATTCCTAGCCACACTTCTTTTCTCGCTATTACCACTGGCCGGAACAGTCTCTTCAGAGGGCAACTCAGACAGCTCGGGTAGTTTAGGAGTGCCAACTTTAAATTTGCCACTAGATGCAGCCTGTAAATCAGGGAAATCGCGCTGGAACTGAAGTTTAGACGAAGCTTTATCTGCCTCCATGCATTCAATCAGTTCAACACAAGCAGAAAACACTATAGCTACAGTGGGGACACGGCGTGCAGATACTGCTGCCCGATACCAGTAGGCTGCTCTTGAACGCAGCCAAGCATTGTTACAGCTTACCCGGATTCCAGTGTATTGCTCTACTTGCGTTTGGCTGTTGTCGCGTGTCTTGCCGTGTCCTGTCTCCCTCAGCTCCCAATTCCCTTCGTGTCCTTTCAGCCGATGTAGCTGCCCCGTTGTAGGCTCCTCCGCATACCTCCGAACGAGTTCTCGCTCTCGGTCCACCCCTCTCATTCCAGTGTGGGTCCTAGCGCCGACAGCTTCTCTCCGCAGCCCTTGCTCGGCGGTTTTTACAAACCGCGACCGCTGACAAAAAAGGAGAGAAAGCTCAACAATTGCAGAATATATCACAAATCATATCGCACTCCATATCTCACCATGAGAAAATCCGCACTCTGCCGTCAAAAAAAACAGGATACGAGACCTGCCGGAAAAAGCTCTATAGGGCTTAGGAGCGGAGCCTCACATCAGCCGTTAGCCTGCCACCGCCATGTTCCCCTCCAAACTTCCCAGAGCTGTTTGGCCCCGCCAAAGAGTAGCCCCAGTATTAGCAATTTGAGACATTAGGAGCATTACTGAGTTCATATGCTTGCATCACTTACCTTATGTTATTCTTGCTGAATATCTAGATATGCTTGAGTTATTTGTACGTGCTTTGGAAGATTATTACAGGCTTTTATGATTTCTGTGTTTTGCAGTTTTGTTTTACAGTTCAAAAGTGCAGTGCTTCAACCTTCATTGTGTTTTTCAATTATGAAAAGCAGTCTTTCAATCATGGCTATGTTTTCAGTTAAAACTTGCTTTGAAGTGAAAAACACATGCTTTTATGATTTCATAGTTTAATGTTTGTATCTTTCAGTTATGAAATGAGGTTCTGAACTTGGAGTTGTGTTTTCAATTAGGAAATGTAATTTTTCAACAGTTTTTGTGTCTTTCAATTAAGAAATTCAGTGTTTGTGCCTTCAGTTCAGCACATCAGTTATTGCTTTAACATGTATTTTGGAAATTCAATTTTTCCCTAGTAGTAGTGTCTTTAGTTGTAAGGTTCAGTTTCTGATATATGTAAAAAATGGTGATAGTCAAATGGCATGGGGTGGAATGTAGTAAAAGAGCCACTCTTGTGGTTTGGCACCCCATGTTGACCTTCAACTACCATAATTTTAACTGACTTTAGTGTGTTATTTTACCCTAGCCCTAATGTAGGTCGGTCCGGCATATGCCTGCTTCTCTTCTGTCTTGTAATCTTGTTGTCTTTCAGTGAGAGCTGTCACAGAGTAGAACATTAGATTTATATTATAAGTTTTTACTATCGGCTTTGACCTGACTTTGACTCTTGACTTTGACATGGCCTCATGTCATCTTACCATGACTTTACTTTGCTCCACGGCAGTGCTTACTTTTGGCTTTGACATGGCCTCATTTGATCTGGTTTTCTGACTTTGACTATTGGCTTTGACATGGCCACATATCATCTGGTTTTCGGACTTTGTCTATTGGCTTTGACATGGCCTTACGTCATCTTGCTTCCTAACATTACCTTGCTTTAAGCTTTTCTGTGTGCATGGCAGCACTTGCATACTGACTCCATTTACATTACTGATGCCATGTTCTGTGCTCGCACGTAGCAACAAAAGTGGGGCGGGCATGTTTTGCACTCCTCACTTATTTTTCGCTCTTCATCGACCAGACTGAACTGGATATTATCTGTGGAATATACAACTCTGCCTCGGAGTCAAATCACAGAGTCTTGGCCAGCCACTGTCTTGGCCTTGTCGCAGACTGGTACCAGCCAGCTCATTTTTTTTCAATGAGAAAGGGACAGGGTTTTCTAGAAGTTTCATCCCACATTGAATAATGGAATTAAAGCTGGGAGCTTTCGAGGGCCAGGTGGAAGTTAATCACAGAATAGATTTATTGCTGTGGATTGGTGCTGAAAATTAGGTCCTGACCAAACTCCTTCCCGGGCTGTTGGAAAGGACTTCCTACAGCTAGAGTTGGCAAGTATGTTGAAGAATCAGTCGGTGAGGTGTTCCTAACCACACTCTCTTTTTCTCTTTCTTGTATATTTAGTTCTATTTTTTGCTACCTATGTACATATTTCATTCTATTTCAATTGTTCATTTTGATTACTTACTTGATATGTGGGAGTCTGCCATGGCTGATATGATCGACCTGTCTTTTCTAACATATTGCATTAATAAACAGGTATGTGTTATTTTACCTACAGTGGAAGAGGTGTGGTGCAGCAGCCAGGGTGACTGACACTGGACGCTGGGGAACATGGTTCAATCCCCGGCTCTGGCGGCAGGGGTCTGCCCAGCACCATGTGACTCTGGGCAATAGCTCGCTTAATCTTCCTGACGGCCCCCAGCGCCTTGACACCTTCGGGTAATTGTTTGCGCTTTACAAATACTGGACATTTACATTTAGGTGTTTTCTTACCCCGCCTAAGGGAAGGGTTGAGTCTTACCTTGCCTATTTGGGGTGTTGGGTTGGGGTGTGTTCTTTTAGCAAAAAGCACAAACATTACAGATGCCTAATCTATTTAGGCATCTAAGACAAGTCTCAAATCCCGATGACAGAGTTCATCATTGTCTCTCTGAGAAGGGAAACAGTTAGTTCAAGCTTGCAATCCAGACAAGCAATGTCTAAAGAAAATTGCACCACCATCGAACACAACAGACTGGAGAATGGGAAAATCATATGCCCTCATCAGTTAAAATTATTATGATGATTATTTGTGTCAATGACAATCTGCGCAACAAGCCAGTCTGAAAAATACTTGACAAACCACAATGCCAAAACCAATTTTCTTCATTTAGCTTCCAGAATCTAAAAACATTTTAGCCACCATAATTGTGGTTCAAGAATATAAATAGGGTCTACGTAACAGATAGGAGAGAAAAACTAAATGAGATCATGTGACCAATGACCCAGATATTTGATCCCGTTTATGTAAAAACCCAGCCTCTGCAAGAAAAATATGAGACTGAAAAGTGTGCTTTTCTCTGTTTACTACTGTTCCGTACTTTAAGTCAACAGGAAGAGACGCCAGTCACGTAGACCATACAAAGACCCTGTCATAGGTTTCAAACTTTCAAGCTCCACCATCGCGCCCCACCTCCGCAAGGTCATCAACAGCTTCTTCAAGACCACCACCTTTCCAGAGAGCTGGAAGCAGGCAGAGATCAACGCCTTACTCAAGAAACCCAAGGCGGACCCCAAGGACCTCAAGAACATCCGGCCCATCTCCCGTCTACCCGGCGAAAG
Source organism: Lissotriton vulgaris (assembly GCF_964263255.1). Taxonomy (NCBI): domain Eukaryota; kingdom Metazoa; phylum Chordata; class Amphibia; order Caudata; family Salamandridae; genus Lissotriton; species Lissotriton vulgaris. The sequence continues at coordinate 1,210,682,012 of NC_141693.1, read as the reverse complement.
TCATTGAGAAGATTGTCAACAAGCAACTGACCTCCTTCCTTGAAGAGAACAACATCCTGGACCCATCCCAATCCAGATTCCGCAGCAACCACTGCACAGAAACAGCCCTCATCGCCACCACTGACTACATCAGGGCCATGCGGGCCAACGGAGAAACCATGGCTTTCATCCTCCTAGACCTTACGGCCGCCTTTGACACCGTTTGCCACCACACCCTTCGCACACGCCTCCACAATGCAGGGATCCGTGACAAAGCCCTGGACTGAAACACCTCCTTCTCCACCGGCAGAACCCAGAATGTCCGCCTCCCCCCATTCCACTCTAAAGACACCAAGATCATCTGTGGCGTACCCCAAGGATCGTCCCTCAGCCCGACACTCTTCAACGTCTCCACGGCACTGCTCGCCAACATCGTCCGATCGCACAACCACAACATCATCTCATACGCCGACGACACCCAGCTAATCCTCTCCCTCACCAAGACCACTGCCAAATCCAAACTCCATGAAGGAATAAAGGCCATTGCCGATTGGATGATGAGCAGCTGCCTGAAACTGAACTCAGACAAGACAGAGGTCCTCATCATTGGATCTCCCACCCCCGCATGGGACAACCCAGGGTGGCCAGCTGCACTTGGAGCTGTACCGACGCCCACTGACAATGCACGCAACCTGGGGGGCATCCTGGACTCTGCGTTGTCAATGACCCAGCAAGTAAATGCCGTCTCATCCTCCTGCTTCAACACACTCATCATGCTCCGCAAGATCTACAGATGGATCCCCACCGGAACCAGAAGGGCGGTCACCCAGGCCCTCGTCATCAGCAGGCTGGACTACAGCAACGCTCTCTATGCGCGAACCTCAACCAAACTCCAGAAACAACTACAATACATACAGAACGCCGATGCACGCCTTATCCTCGATATCCCGCGCCACAGCCACATCACAGCCCATGTGAAAGACCTGCACTGGCTCCCCGTCAAGAAGAGGATCACCTTTAAACTCCTCACCCATGCTCACAAAGCACTCCACAGCACCGGACCAGCGTACCTCTACGAATGACTCACCTTCTACACCTAGAACCGCCAGCTTTGCTCTGCCGCTGACCTCGTCCTTGCCACTGTCCCCCACATCTGACGAGCGACCACCGGTGGCAGAGCATTCTCCCACCTTGCCGCTAAGACCTGGAACACCCTCCCCACCCGCATGCGACAGACCCAGGACCTGCTGACCTTCAGGAGACTTCTCAAGACTTGGCTTTTTGAGCAGTAGCAGCACTCCCCCCCCTCCCCCCCAGTGCCTTGAGTCCCTCACAGTTGAGTAGGCCGCTCTATAAATGTACTGATTGATTGATTGAAACTTCTGTTTCAAACTTCTGATATAGCCCAAGGACTGCACAAGGTTGTAAATGAGCTACTCCTCTCCTTGCAAGGATGCCAAGTGCAACTGTGCAAATCGGTCAAGAACCGTCACAAGCTGACAAAGCTTGCAGCCGAATGGCACCAAATCCTGCCTCTTGATCAGCACAGATGGAACAAGGCAGGCCCATGATCAGCACAGATGGAACACGGCAGGCCCATGATCAGCACAGACGGAACAAAGCAGTCCCATGTCTGAAAGGACTGGATCATTTAAAGATGAGCAGAAGGAACAATCTCTCAAACCTGCAGCTGTATCATGGACAATGAACATCTGTGCATAATTGTTTTTGCACATTTGTAGTCACAGGCGCTGCCCAATCACATCTTTCCGCACATTCCCTGTGTTGTGATTAGTTCAGATGTCATTTTTGATCAGCTAGTGATCATTTCATGAAGGCTCCCTTTTTTAGGGAGAGGCCGGAACAACTACAGAGGAAGGAGAAAATGAGTCTCTTGGACAATCAATCAATCAATCAATCAATCATGACACTTGTATAGGGCGCTACTCACCCGGAAAGGTCTCAAGGCGCTTGGGGGAAGGGGGCCGCTACTGCTCAAACAGCCAGGTCTTGAGTTGTCTCCTGAAGGCGAGGTGGTCCTGGGTCAGCCGAAGGTGGATGGGGAGGGAGTTCCATGTCTTGGCCGCCAGGTAGGAGAAGGATCTGCCTCCGGCGGTGGCTCTTCGGATGCGTGGTACTGCGGCGAGGGCGAGGCTAGCGGACCGTAGCTGGCGGGTGGGCGTGTGGAAGGTCAGGCGGTCATTGAGGTACTTGGGGCCCTGGTTGTGGAGAGACTTGTGTGCGTGGGTGAGAAGCCTGAACATGATCCTCTTGTTGACGGGGAGCCAGTGCAGGTTCCTCAGGTGGCTGGAGAAGTGGCTGCATCGAGGGATGTCCAGGATGAGTCAGGCGGAGGCGTTCTGGATGCGTTGTAGTCTTTTCTGTAGCTTGGCTGTGGGTCCGGTGTAGAGGGTGTTTCCGTTGTCCAGCCAGCTGGTGACGAGGGCCTAGGTGACCGTCTTCCTGGTTTCGATCGGGATCCATCGGAAGATCTTGCGGAGCATGCGGAGGGTGTGAAAGCATGAAGAGGAAACGGCGTTGACTTGTCTGGTCATCGAGAAGGAGGAGTCCAGGATGAAGCCCAGGTTGCGTGCGTGGTCTGTCAGCTTGGAGGCGGTGCCCAGGGCTGGGGGCCACCAGGAGTCGTCCCAGGTGGAGGGTGATGGTCCAAGGATGAGGACTTCCGTCTTGTCTGAGATCAGTTTCAAGCGGCTGTTCTTCATCCACTCGGCGACGTCTTTCATCCCTTCGTGGAGGCTGGTTCTGGCGGTGTCGGGGTCTCTGGTGAGGGAGAGGATCAGCTGGGTGTCGTCGGCGTAGGAGATGATGACAGAGAAGGAGTGACAAGTATTGACCCACAGCAAGTCCAAGGAAAGACCAGGACCGAGCACAACAACACGTCAGTATTCAACCTGACAGACCATACCCTGACAGAAGACCAACTTAAAGTCCTAAGGCAAGGGCTAGGATTCATTCCTTCACCACCTTTGGATACCTTCAAGCTGAAGTGCAAACTGGTAGAATTGTGCAGAAAGGTCAAACTGAAAGCATTCATTGCGAACAATGAGGATCAGCCCAATGACAACAGGACCAATTAACGAAATAAATCTACCTTCAATCCTCCGAATCACCTTGTACAAGTTGAAATACAAGCGTTCAAACAAGCCATATGTAAGGAGGCCGAAGAAGTTCAACATACAGTGAGAAAAACGTTTGTGAACCTGACAAGACGTGAACAGAAGCTCTAGAAGAACTACGTCAACATGAAGACCTGCTGATTCAAAGGGGGTAAGCCCTATTACTCCAAACACATCTGGACAAACAAATAATTGTAAATATAACAATAATGCACTGAAATAGATATCCAAAGAAATTAATGTTGAAGGAAAACATCAATTAGTCCCCCTCTTGGATTATAAATATTAACCAATAACAATTTATGAATTCATGCCACCAACATCAAATAGTAGTTCAAAAAAGTTTGTTATATATATATTCATATGTAATTTCTATAAGAGCCAATGCATACACAAATATATAACAAATATACATAAATATATACAAAGAACAAAAATAATAGTGGATCTATTCAAATACTTTCCTCTTTACCCTATTGGTTGTCGTGGGTTACAAAGTGTTTTTTCACAAGCATTCCGTCTAATAGAGATAGCCCTAAATAACAGAAAAATGTAAGTTGAGGGGAAGCCTATGCCCTCTTAAATTACCAATACTCAACATATTAATTTCTTTTAATAATTTTGATTTGTGTAGGGCTTCTCTAGTTTGTGGAGTCGAGGCGTTTCAGCCCGAAAGTCTTGGGCCTCATCAGGACTGAGGCAAACAAGGAAACCTCTTATAGATCCGGACACTACAAGGATCCGTGATGCGTAAATTCCCAAACCATTTTTGTTCTGCACCGATGATTCGGTTGATCAAAAACGGCATCAAAACTAATTAAATGTGTGCTTGCTGTCCCAGGGTCAACAAGACTCCCCCCAAGATTCACCCAAAGTATTCGCTTAATTTCAAAGTGGTGGCAACCAATGTAACACGACACAATGCTACCGGGATCTCTCCTCTGTCTTCTGGCTCAGTCACTCGAATCACGTCCAAGCACGTGATTCGAGTGACAGAACCGGAAGACAGAGGAAAGTTCCTGGTAGCCTTGCTCTGTGCGACATTGGCTGCTTCCACTTTGAAATTAAGCAAATACTTTGCGTGAATCTTGGGAGGTGTCTTCTTGACCCTGGGACAGCAATCACACGTTTAATTAGTTTTTTGCTGCCATTTTTGATCAACCGAATCATCGGTGCAGACAAATAAGGGTTTTGGAATTTACGCATCACTGATCCTTGTAGTGTCTGAATCCATAAGAGGTTTCCTTGTTTGCCCCAGGCCCGATGAGGCCCAAGACATTCGGGCTGAAACGCGTTGACTCCACAAACTGGAGAATCCCTATACCAATCAAAATTATGAAAAGAAATTAATATGTTGAGTATTGGTAATTAAAGAGGGCATAGACTTCCCCTCAACTTATATTTTCTGTTATTTAGGGCTATCTCTATTAGACAGAATGCTTGCGATAAAACACTTTGGCATCCACGACAACCAATAGGGTAAAGAGGAAAGTATTTGTATAGATCCACTATTAGTTTTTGTTCTTTGAATATATTTATGTATATTTGTGTATATATGTGTGTATGTATTGTCTCTTCTAGAGATTATATATGAATATATATATATATATATTACTGCTTCCTTGTGCCGCCAGGTCGCGCACTCAAACACGGGTGCCTGTATGCGGGGGGCGCCACCCCGCTTCTATCAGATCTTTCCTCTCCCTCACCTTCGAAGAAGACACGGCACTCACGGGAGGAGGGTTTAGATGCTTTATTTTACCCTCAGAGAACCAGACGCGTTTCGGCTACTGCCTTTGTCGATGGTACATTGGCGCGCCATTTTTTTGTTTTTTTATATACCCATCACATGATTGTCTTAGAGGTAAACAAAGGACTGTTACATAGTTGCCATCTTGTAATGGTTTTATCGTAACAATGTATCTATCGCGCCCTGGATGGGCATTGCTGTCTAATTGTATACAATTGCAAACACACAGCGTTTCGTTCTCGCCTTTCCTCCTTCTCTTTACTCCCTCGTGTGCCACCAGCGTTTTCAGATCACGGATACCGGGCTTAAGAAAAGTCCGTTAATACCTTTTCTCCACGCTAGTAATGGCGGTGCGCGGCGTTTTAAATTACTGCTTCCTTGTGCCGCCAGGTCGCGCACTCAAACACGGGTGCCTGTATGCGGGGGGCACCACCCCGCTTCTATCAGAGCTTTCCTCTCCCTCACCTTCGAAGAAGACACGGCACTCACGGGAGGAGGGTTTAGATGCTTTATTTTACCCTCAGAGAACCAGACACGTTTCGGCTACTGCCTTTGTCGATGGTACATTGGCGCGCCATTTTTTTGGTTTTTTTATACCCATCACGTGATTGTCTTAGAGGTAAACAAAGGACTGTTACATAGTTGCCATCTTGTAATGGTTTTATCATAACAATGTATCATGGGTTATACTTTTGTTCTTTCACACGTTAGTTGAACACATGCGGTAAATGTGATAAAGTTATAGTTGCCTTAGATATTGGAACTGATTATAAGCCCATCCAGGGCAAAATAATGTAGTTTTATCAGGTCATACCGCATGTGTTCAACTAACGTGTGAAAGAACAAAAGTATTACCCATGCTGATATATAGCCAGATATGAGACGAATATATATGAATATATATGTCCAAGATAACTGTTTTGTAAAGCATATGTGTTTGCAATTGTATACAATTAGACAGCAATGCCCATCCAGGGCGCGATAGATACATTGTTAAGATAAAACCATTACAAGATGGCAACTATGTAACAGTCCTTTGTTTACCTCTAAGACAATCACGTGATGGGTATAAAAAACCAAAAAAAATGGCGCGCCAATGTACCATCGACAAAGGCAGTAGCCGAAACGCGTCTGGTTCTCTGAGGGTAAAATAAAGCATCTAAACCCTCCTCCCGTGAGTGGCGTGTCTTCTTCGAAGGTGAGGGAGAGGAAAGTTCTGATATATATATATGTTCGAATACCCAATCCATAAACCTCAAACTCCACATCAACGGGAGCACATCAAGGCAAGGGAAGAGGAGCAGACCCAAGGTTGCAGTGAGCAATTTAGATTTTATTCAGTGAAGCTCGCCCTGCCCTGAGGCCTTGGTCATATGTATAAATATAAAAGAAATTGAACTATTATTTGGTGTTTATGGCATGAATTTATAAAAAATTATCAGATAATATTTATAATCCAAGAGAGCGGCTAATTGATGTTTTCCTTCAACATTAATTTCTTTGTATGTCTATTCCAGTGCATTATTGTTATATTTACAATAACATGAAGTCCGGGTCATCAAACCAGCAGATAAGGGAGGTGGGATTATAATACTAACTAAGGAAGGATACAACAGACAGTGTGTGGATCTTCTGTCAGACACCAAGTTCTACAAAATACTTCATATAGACCCCACAGAAAGATTGAGAAATACCATAGAACTAATTCCAGATGAGGCGGAAATGAATTCCTGGATTTTGAAAAATTAAGCAGACTTTCTCAAAACCAAATCACCCAGAGTGCTATACTTTTACTCCTTAGCCAAGGTACATAAGAACAGGGTGCCACCACCAGGATGACCAATAGTCTAAGGCATCGGTTCAGTACTAGAGCCGCAGACTTTTTTTTAAAACCCTTGGTGCAAAAAACTCCGACTTATCTGAAGGACACACAAAAATTACTAAATCTATTGAAAAACCAACCATACCAAGAGGGCTCGATGTGCCTTGTAGGCCTCGACATAGAATGTTCATATACTAGCCTTCCACAATAAAAAACCTTGGAGACCATTGAAGATATACTGTTCTCACTGAAATCTTACTACAGAACACCCAGACACTTGGTACTAGGATGCTGCCATCTGGCCCTGACAGAAAACTTTTTCAAATATGATGGAAGACTTTATCTACAATGCCAAGGGACTTCCATGGGTAGCGCTTTTGCGCCTAGTGTGGCAGGACTGTACTTGAGCAACTTCGAAAAAGCCCATATTCTAAATGACAACAGTCCCTTCAGCACCAAGATCCTGTTCTGGAGGCGTTATATAGACAACATCATTATGATATGGAATGATACAGCAGACAGCCTACCGGACTTCCATGAGTGGATCAACATGAGGGATGAGTTCTTGAAGTTCACTTATAAAGCAGACAACCGGCAACTAGACTTCTTAGACATCACAATCCATGTAGAGGATAATACCTTAAACACCAAGACTTACTACAAACTGACATCCAGGAACAGTTTATTATCTTACAAGAGCTTCCACCCATGACCCCTCAGAGACCACCTGCCTTACAGTCAATTCCTACGAATTAGGAGAACTTGCAGCCCACTCGAGTACATCAAGCTACTGATCTTTGCCAAAAAAAGAAAGATAGGGACTACCCTCCAAGAGCCATAAGAGAGTGTCAGAAAAGGGCTTCAGCCCGAGATAATTTACTAGAAACTATACCTAAGACCACTACTGACACCCTTACATGTTTAGCCACTTACAGTATAGCGTCTAACACAGTAAAAACAAAGAGATTTTGAACAAGAATTGGAGAATTCCCACTTCAGGATCCTACAACTGGCCTAGACCCACATTTGCAAACATGAGGACCAAGAATATTAAAGACATTCTAATTCCCACATGACCTCAGATACCATTACCAAGAAGAGAGACAATCACCCCAGCCTACAACATGACCCCTATAACAGGCCAGTACCCAGGAGGCTCTTGCTCGATATGCAAACTCACTAGACCAACGAATTCCATAGAACTAAAACCAACTCTGACCTGGACAATCCGGTACCACATTCACTGTAATACAACACATGTAATCTACATGATTACTTGCCCCTGTGGTCGGAGGTACATAGGAATGACCTGTCGCAAAATCAAACAGAGGATCTGCGAGCACAGGAGTAATATAAAATGCAAGAGAGTCACAACCAAGATGAACAACCACTTCATTGAGTCAAAACATACAATTGACGAGCTCTAATGGGTCATTCTGGAAACATTACTGATCAAAAACCATAACGCAGAACCGGTCCTGCACGAAAAGGAGCAACGCTGGGTGCTTCGCCTCAAGACACACTTAACAGGCCTGAACGATGTTATTTCCTGGCACACATTCGCAAAGTGAATCTCAAGAACTGCCTTCTGAGAGTACCCAGAATCATTACATGAGCAGAGACACTATCATAGAGTCAAAACAAATACTGTTTAAGACCGGTATGCAGTGTCCACTAATGTTTCTACACCCTTCCCTCTACTTGACCCATTATTTTTGTAATGTATATTTCTATAATGTATTTACCCAGGCGATACTAACATCAGTCTTTCTTCACCCGACACCCTTTGGGTATGCCCATGAATACCTCACTGGCATTGATGCTTTCCTTGCAAAAAATAATTTAAAAAATTCCCCACACTTATTCACACAATATGCATTTAATGGCCAATATCGGGTAGAAATGCTAGGGTAAATATTTCAAAATAATGACAGACATGTAGCCTATCTATTATGCATATCACCGTCCCCTAATTACAACGTTTGTATCACATTCTGCTTTTTACATTTGACAGTGTTCAATATCCTAAATGAAGGAATACAGACTAAACACCGGCAAAAATGATTTCTTAATACATTTAGGTATTACCTGTAGTGTCGCCCTAGCAAGAACAGGCGGACACTACTTGTAGTTTTCAAAGAGCTTTATTATGTACATCTGCATCACACCTTGTCCCTACTCTAACTGCCCCTGGACCGTCCCCCAGCTCCTCCCGTTCCTGTTCCTCCCCTACACTCCACCCACCAAACACTAGACTGCATCACACAGTCTTACATCTCCCCCTTTGTTAACAAAATAAACTTAGCGTCCGACATGTTTATAGTTCCTCAATCAGCCACACGGGTCCGCGGGCCGCCCGTTTGAGCTATGGAGACGCATCTTCGTTTCCGTTGTGTGGCTTTCTGTCGCCTTGACGAGAGCATCCTTTACTACAGGAGTGCATCTTTGCAATTGCGAGACGTCTCGTGTGATCTGTGTATGCTCAGATTTGTGGTGATTTTCAATCAGCTTCTGGGTGACCCACTCACCTTCAGTTTCTGAGGTGACTGTGAAAGGCTCGGCTTGATATCGGCAGTCTGTCTTCCTTTGTGGCTCTTGTTCGATTGACGCTCGATCGCCTTTATGAGGGGATGTTGTTCTTGTTCTCTTCCGAGCACCCGCATCTACTTTTACTTCTTTTTGTCTTGTCCGGTCGAGGGCAACACTGCACTCCTGTTCAGAGTCATGTATACCAGACGGTAAGGTTCTATCTGAAGAGATCGTCTTGGTTTGGTTCGGGGACTCATTCGCTGCCTCTGGTTGTCTCATCCACTCGCTCGCGTTTGGGACTGGTAAACACTTGGACTATCTGTGCATATGCATGTTTCGCCCCCATCCGATGATGATCTGTCTCTTTTGACACATCTGGCTTTCCTTGCAGAGTGACTGGCTGGTCCCTTCCCATCCGGTGAGTAATGTGCACTATATCTGTTTTCCTTCTGTGGGCCCTTTGAGTCAGCCTCGCTGACCCCATCAGGGGTGACGGTGTATTATCTATGTCTTGATATACCTGTGACTGACATGACAGGTTGTCTTGTGGAATGATTGAGTATTCAGAGACATTGGTGTGAGACATGTTGCTCTTGATGGGAAGAATGTCCTTGGGTTCTATGGTGTGTTCGGGTGGTTGACGCCATGGCCGTTGTCGGGACCATGACTCGGTCAACTCGAGGGATCGAGCAGACGTGCTTTCTGAATCGGAGGAGTCTTTTGTTGATTTCCTTTGAGAACGTTCCTTTGAGTGTGTCTGGAATGGTAGATTTCTGAAACAGGTAGGCCGGGACGGGCTGCTCCTAGCGTTGGGGGTTTCTTTGGGATATTTCTCCAGGTACCTTTCTCGAAGTGGCTTCGGTATCATCTCACTGGAGAGGTTGTTTGATAACCACATGCTTATTTTTTGTGTTTGATCCCAGGGTGCTTCATCTCCGCCTCTCTCGTATGATGATAATGGCCTCCTCTCAGTTTCCTCGTTGTCTCGGGTGTCATGAGTGCATCTGTCTTCGCCTCTCCAGTGTCTGAGTGAATCACTCTGCCTTATGTGATTTATTCTTCTTCTCGTTTGTTTGGTGCCCGACATCCGTGCCATTGGGGTGATGTGCCCCATTGCTTGATGCTTCCTCGGACTCATCTACAGAATTTGGCGAATAGTGGGAGGATGCCCGGGGGTGTTCGTGTGCCGATTTCCAGTGTTGACATGATTGGTCCCATCTTCTGTAGTTTGTCTTTCTTCCCCGCTTGTTGGGCAGGCTGCCATCTTGTCCATGAGGGCGATCTGTCCCAATTGACGCTTCATCCTCTTCAGAATAGTTTGTGCTATACTTTGAATGACTCCTTGAGGTTGAATACCTCCTTGAGGTTGTGTCAGTGAGACTGTCACAATCCTGGATTGTCCCGGTCTTTTGTATTGTTGACTCGGAGTATTCCATGTCACTTTGACTCTCCCTCTGTCTTATCTCTGGTCTGCCTTCACCCCCCCTCTTTCTCGTTTTGTTTGTTTCTTGGGCTTTAATCCCAGACATGAGGGATGTCTCTTTCCTGGTATCTTTCTGTCTTGCCTTCGGGTGCAATTCTTTTGATATATCTCTTGCTTTGACCCGCACTCCAACTTCGGCCTTTCTGATGATTATCTTTAGCGACCAATGCCGTCGAAGGATCTTGCGCTTCGTGTTGGAATTTGAACAGCCTTTGATTATCTGGAGCCGAACTGCTTCCTCATTTGTGAATGTGTTGAAATGGCAGCATTTTACCAGACTTTGCAATCGGGTGATGAATTTTGGCAATGGTTCTCCTGGTTCCTGCCGTGCTGTGTTGAAGGCGACGCGATCATGATCCACGTCTGCCTGTGCGTGGAAATGGGCACGTAGCTTCTCTTGGAGTCTTTCATAGGTCTCTGTGTCCTTTTCAGGAAATGTTCTGACTAAGCGTCGGCCCTCATGACCTACCAGCTTGAGGAGTAGTATCAGACATTTTCCATCTCTTCGTTCACCGATTGCTTCAAGAAAATCGTCCAGTGATTCCAGCCACCGGTTCCATTTGGGACCCAAACTCTGACTGTCAGTCTGCGTCACTGGGGGCGGTACTTCAATGCAGGGATTGGACAAGTGGGTTGCTTTTCCCAAAACCATGAGGGAGGAAAGTTTTAGTCTGCTACTGTCACAGGACTGTTCTCTTTACTTCCAGTCTTATTTGCTGACCTTCTTCGGCCGAGATCCTGTGTCTGGTCGTTTCCTTTGATTCTGGGAAAGTTCGCCACTCCTGGGTGACTACTGTATTCTGTCCACCCTTAGTACGACTGTCTCAGTGAGTTAAGCTTGGATTTCCAGAGTTCAAAATGGCCACCACTCAGCTACACCATGCGTGACTCATCAAATCCCCACTTTCTTTTGGGTTGCATGCTAGCTGCAGGTGATTTGGGGCTCTTCCCCGATGATACTTGACACCAGTGACATCTCGTTATTGTGCTTCTTTTCGGCCTAGCGCAGGTTATCCAGTCACTTAAGTGATGAGAGAAGGGTTCCTTGGTATTCGTTTACTCATGCTTCTGGATCATTTGATTTCTTAGCTTCTCTTGCTGTTGATCATTTATCTTCGCGTGGTGCTGAAAGTTTACTTTGGTACTTGCCTCTGCTCATGTTTGTTACATTCGGGATCTGCCTTTGCTTGGTGCATTCAGGATTTGCACTTGCTTGTGCTCACTGACTTCGGGACTTGTATTCGTCCGTGCTTGGTATGTTCAGATTTGTGTTGGCTCGTGCTTGTGGCGTTCTGGATTTGCATTTGCTCAGGCTTGTTTATACTTGAAGCGTGTGTTTGCTTGTGTTTTTTTTCTGTGTGTCTCTTGCACTTGCCAGTGCTTGTTGTGTTTATTGACACTTTTGTTCATTTCACTTCATGTTGCGTATACTCGTGCTTGTTTGTGCTCACCGTTGTTTTTGTTTGTCTCTTGCATTTGCTTATGCTTGGTCTCTTGCGCTTCTCACCTTTGCTTATGCTTGTTTATTTGTCTCATCTCTTACATTGCAGGCGCTTGTTTGTCTTTGCTGTTGCCTCTGTCCGTCTCTTGTATTTGTTTGTGCTTATTCCATTTACTGATGTGTTTTGTTTACATTACGTTTGCCACTGCTTGTTCGCTTACGTTTATCAATGCTTGCTCCTTCACGTTTGCTAATGTTGTCCTTTTTTTCACTTGCCAATGCTTGCTTGCTTGCATCTGTCAATGCGTGTTCATTGATATAGTCCGGCACTTGCCAATGTTCGTTCACTGTAGTTGTTCCATTTGCCAATGCTTGTTCTTTTTGTTTGCTCCTTTATGTTTGTCAAAGTTTGCTCCTTTACATTTGCCAATGCTTGTTGGCTTATATTTACCCATGCTTGTTTCTTTGCACTTGCCAAGGCTTGCTCCTCATTGTTCATTTACATTTATCAATGCTTGTCCTTCAACTCTATTGGCCTGACTTCAAAATGGCCGACTCAGATCCCTTACAGGGCATAGGAGGAAATCGCCTGGTTCTAAGATGGCTGCCGACTTGGAAATCTCGTTTTCGACGAGATGTGGAGCGCTCATTGCTTTCTATGCATTTTCCCTTTGTATTCCGGTGCTCACTCACCACGCCGGGCTGCAGGCACCGGCGCACCAGGCCAGGACCACTGCACCTCCGCGCCGGACCCAAATCGTCACAGGGGCTTCTTGAGAAAACTGCTCACCCCGGACACCTTCACACGCAGATAGGCCCGGGGTAGGCTCCCAACGTCCCGTTCTGCATGCACCCCGCGCGACCGTGCAAAATGCCACGCATCAAGGGTTAGCTCCTGGCATTTGGCGCTCAACAGCGCTCACACATTTGCGCTCCACGTGACTCACCGGTCACGGAGCTTCGGGCCCTTCACCACGGGGCAGTCCACTTCAACTTCACCAGCGGCGCTCATTCAGGGCACGTGTGTCGCTACGGCGACTCCTTCAGCGCGCCTCATGGGACATGTGATTCAGCTCCAGGGATCTGCGCAGGGGGCACAGCACGAGCATCCCACCCTCGTCACCAGCTGTAGTGTCGCCCTAGCAAGAACATGCGGACACTACTTGTAGTTTTCAAAGAGCTTTATTATGTACGTCTGCATCACACCTCGTCCCTACTCTAACTGCCCCTAGACCATCCACGAGCTCCTCCCGTTCCTGTTCCTCCCCTACACTCCACCCACCAAACACTAGACTGCACCACACAGTCTTACATCACCCAAGAGTGATTTACTCTAAGTCTCTCTACTATGCACACTACTGGTTTTAAAATCCTCCCACAACGGGCCCGCGTCACTGGGGCATCATCACAGGAGCAAGCACAAGCAGGAGGAACTACAGCACAGGTAAGCACCTCTGACACTCCACGTCTTCGCCAGAGGGAGCATCTCCTCCTCCTTGTCTTACTGTTTATTTCCCTCGGCCTGCAGGTCAACGAGCCCACCAGTCCCCCCGAGGAGGCCATACTTTGGCATTTAAAAGGACTGCAAAGGCTGAGCTACATACTATCAAATCCACCATTGATGCTCATAGTAACACTTGCACCCGAATCTAAATTACGGCCTTTCGTAGACTTCTAACAAGCGCATTAAGCAAAGCAGCCGCTTTATATTTATGATATTTCACTGGCCATCAGGTCCTTTGGACAAGCCCTTCTAGAAACACGGCATCAATTACCGAATGCTCAGTTTTAAGCGGCACATTTACTGGCAGCATTATCCTTTTGAACCAGCATTCGCTCCATTAATAATGTCTTTAGCGGACGTATCTACTGGCACTGGAATTCATGGCGCTAGCACAAACCTGTTTCCACTGCCCCACACGGGCCTCAGGCATTCTGATTAGCGCATTTGCTAGCACCCCTTTGCAGCAATGACCACGTGCATAAGTTTCGAGTTAGTCATGAGCTAAGTATTGTAAACAGATGCATTCGCTCTATGTGTGTTAGTATTAGCCACCATGTGCTACAACTACAAATAATACTCTGTTATCAGTACAACTGTATTTTCTCGTCGTCCTTGTGACTGCACTGCACCTTCTCACTAGTCATTTCTTGATTGTGTCAAGAGTGTTTACCTCCCCCACTCACCTAGTATTACACTACTTTCCTGTTTCTATTTACTAACTTCATATTGTGTTTGTTGAAAGTTTGTGTAATTTGTGTTTACTCCAGTTACAGGTACCACTGACCTGTGACTAAAAAGAAGGGTGAGTCAAGTACCTAGCTTTTTAGGGTGTTTACAATATTAGCAACCCAATTCTTTCACTTAGGTCCTGAAGAAAGCCCTACTACCCCTCCTGGGCAATAGAAAGGGCTGAAACATGTCAACCTTTGACCTACACATGATCTACACAGTGCTATAGAACAGTAACATTTCTATGGAAGCACCACCATATTTTTTAACCTTGCCACCTCTCCTTCTGAATAACGTTTGCTTAGTATGGAGAATTAAGCAATTTTAGCTCACTTTTGCTTTTCTGTTCACCTCACTTTTTACCTCATTTCTGATCACTACTGTCAAAACCAGTGGTTCAACCTCCAAGTGGAGGAAAGCATTGTATCAAAAAGACCTGATGACAATGCTTTCACGTTCCTGGAGAAGCGGAGAATCAAGATATACCGCTTTTCTGCTCCTGGACGTGAATGAGGGTTTTTTAAGTTGGTTACCACATCTGACCCTGATAGTACAGGTACAAGTGATCCATTCCCCCTTTGATTGTTTACATTTCAGGAAGTTGTCATTAAACGAGAATATGGTTAAAATATTTTACCTCTTCTCAATTGAGAACAACGTCATGAAATGTGCACCAAGTGATGATAAATGGAATCTGCACATCTATGGTGAACACAGCAGAGGAGAGGCACCCAAGCATTGGCCGTGTTATGATCAAGTTCTGAACCTGCTCACAGATACAGAAGGCAGCTGCGCACTCCCTTTTCTACAATATCCCACTCTTTCCAAACGACAGACATCCACTCCTTGTATCTCATGTTCAAACCCACAGTGGTACCAAGATAGAACATGCACTAGGTACTCTTGAATTTTGTTAAAAAGGAGCTCACAGATCTGTGCTGAGCGTAGAGGTGCGCTAACCAGTTTTTGGACAGGCAAACACTATTAATGAACCCCTGGTTCTTCAATTCATGGAATATCACTCGGTTAATACGGAAACTCTGCATGTGGGAATTAATTTCCCGTCCCACATCTTTTTCAGCCACAATCCTACAAGAAATACCTGCATTATCTCCATAGGAACATTGACTCATTTGTGCTCAAACTGGGGTGCTCGTCAGGTGTTATATGGCTCTTGGGGTCATTGGTGACATTACTAAGTTGCGGCTGCCATGATGCTGCTTTTGTGCACGTTACTACATGACTTTGTTGTGCAAGACTCTCTGACTTTCAAATGAGAACTGTCTGCTTTCTGCATTCTCTGCCTGCTCTTGGAGTTTAGTCTGAACACGATGTGCAAAGCCGATAAACAATGCCTCTTGTTTTTCTGTTCTGGTCAGTTCCTACCATCTAGACAAATCATACTAACACAGCTGCGCTGCTGAAAGCTCATGCTTTGATATTAGGGGGATGCATGTTGTTCTGACACACACTTGGAGAGGGTCCTTTCCAGGGAGAAGAGCTATACGATTCCTATTATGTAAAGCTTCCATCTAGGCACTAAGGTAGGGGGTTTGCTGACAAAGCCCAGATATTTTCTATTATATAAGAAACATCACTTTACCAAAGGGAGGGTGGTTAGGCTTTATAGTCCTTTTTCCACTGTCTATATATAATGACTACCCCCTTCTATGGAATTGTAACAATGGTAATTGTTCTAAGCTTATGCATTTCGCTGCTGGTAGTAGCTCATATACTGCATTATAGAGCACAATAGTTAAAATAAACTTTTTGAACTATAACAGCAACTCTGACCATTCTTATTGTGGACAATTACGAGTGGGCAAGCAAAAGGGTATGTCTTGCTACAACGATTCCTGAGAGAGTTGGGAGTGTTGCGTTCTGAGTTGTCTAATCATTTGTAGCTTCCTGATTTTGGAGGATAACAAATGAGACACTATAGCTAGTCGGTTTTGGGATTTTGGGTACTAAGGTGGTAGGTTGGTACATTCCTATACACTGAGGTCCTGTTTTCCTGTGAATTGTTCTGTGTAGGTGCAGAATCCCCACAGCATGCCACCCAACGTTTTGTCTGGTTCGTATCTGCGAGACTCTTGAGTAGTGCTTGTGCTTGTCCACAATCTAATCACATCTGTTCCTGGAGACGGTTGTGACAATCTAACCTCCTATATTGATGTTTTATAGTTTCTTTGAAGCTTGAATTATAAAAGGTTCCTTTTCTTTCCTATTAATCCGTTATTGCCCTGCCATGCTTTAGGTTGTTATTCTATGTTATACATTATGGCGGTTGCCAATACACCGACTAATCGAGCTGCAGTCACAGCTTATTTGACTCAAATGGAGTCCCTAAAGCTGGTGTTGTGCTCATTTTTGTTGTAGAAGCAGATGCAGCTTATCTTGGGTCACCGTTCCGGCTGTAGATGGAACGCATACTTTGTTTCACAAATATACTGCCACAGCTCAACCTCAGAATTATCAGCCTTATAGGTCTCTTGAAGTTCTGCTAACGGCTTGGCAACACCAAATAGGGTTTAATGGCACCCTTCCTCACCCAATAACAGCGAACCGCTTAGGCCCTTTATCGATAGATGGGGCCACGTGGCCCGTTTTGACTGGGTATACCCCACACCCATGTTGTCTAGCAACTGCTATAATCACAGAACTCTGCGTATTACATACTTTATTATTACATATACATAGAACTTTTATGTTGCACAACTTCCAGTATAGGGACAACCTGGCGTTGCTGCGCAACCAGCTTGACCTGGTGATGTAACCATCAGTCCTCTTATGGTTAATTTAGTGATAGGCAATCGTCCACAGAATAAGGATGAATCCCCTCATTGGCTTGCTGAAAAATTTCGACAGATCAAGGCTGTTTTGCCGAATACCACTCCTGTGGAGTAACACAGGATCCTAACCATAAGTTTACTTAAAGACATAGTTCCCAAATTAGCTGATTGTAACACTTGGGGTAAAGTGTTTGCAATGGTATATTGGATGTGTTTTGGAACACCTCCATGACTGTACTGCCTTCCATGATAAAGCGTGATCAGGATGAAGAAGGAGCCAAAATAGGCTCATGAGTTGGGGATAAGACTGATGGGGGTGTTGGACTTTGTGCCTGATATGATCCTTGCTAATGTTAAGGATGATACTGTAAGCTTACAAGTGGCTAATCACTTGGAGGCTCTGGCAGACGCAGACAAACCGTGTGAATTACCAAAGATTATTGCTAAGGCTTCTAAAACGTTGGGCCGCAATAGTCTGAGAGTTAAGCCTTTTACTCAAACTCAGACACAATCTCAAACTCAACAAAAAGCCCAGACTGATAAAGATGGGTGCCTGTTCTTTCCTTAAAAAGAACTTGAGAAATAAAAAACAGGGGCAGCAACAGCAGAAGCAAGGTTTGCGTGCTAGTTCACCAACACCTGACTCTGCTGAGCGTACTTATAACTTGCGCGACCGTGCAAAAATTATGCCTCCTGATAGATTTCAAGTCCATGATCAGCGCTCTCCTCGTTCTTTACAGGACACGTCGGAGTCTCAAGTTGGTGGAGGGGAGCGCCAGGATCGTGGCAAAGGTCCAACTAAACAACAGGGAAGAGATCTACCTTGACAGTTTGATGTTAAAGCCAAACAAGAGGAACTGCCTCGTTTTCGACCCCTGTATCAGAAGAAAAAAGTTGCCATTTTAACAGTGAATTATGCCTCAGACAGTGAGCACCGGACTCCTAGACTGGGCATGGGCAGTGACTCTGCTCGACAGCACAGCGGATGTTACCATAGTGTGGGAGGCACAGCGTCCCTGTCTGAAGGTGACAGCAACTTATACATTGATTACAGTAGAAACAGAAGATACCCAGGTTGCCCCACTGGATAAACTCTATGAAATTGTCTTCCAAATGAAGGTGATATACAGCATCCAATCAGAGCGGTTTTCTGGAAAAATTCCACCTCCTCATACGTTATTTTGTTGGCAGAGGCAGATTGGCCTCCACCCTTTGTGCTTGCAGCTTCTAGAGGAGAAGATTTTCGCGTTACGTCCCTGAGAAACAAGGAAAGGCTTATGCAACTGAGTGGGCTTTGGTCCTTGCTCCACCGGTGTACCATAATCAGGTGGGCTGGGATATTAATTCACCGGCACATGAAATACCCTTATGGTCTATGCCACAACCACAACCACAATATACAATCAGACGTGAAGCTAAGGCTCACGTTTGTGACATTCTAACTCAGTATCAGGGAGTGATTGAATCCTGTGTATCACCGATGAATAATCCTCTGTTTCCGATATTATATAACTGACTTGACAGCATTTACCACCGTCGATATTCAGGAAAAATGTACGCGTTTGCCTCTGGGGTATAAGAACAGCCCCTGGGCATTTGCTGCATGTGTTGTGTCTTTGATGCACAACATAAATCCAGATGCGTTCTCGTACGTTGATAATTTTTATGTGACGGACGACAAACTAATGCTGCATCTTGTTGGAGTCGACCGCATCATTTTATCGTATGTCGAATATGGATACGAATTTAGCAGGAACTCTTATATATAATGACATGGAATGTAGCCGGGGCGAGGAGCAAACTGCGGGACATTAATTGGCTCAAAAGCATTCAACACTGTGATGTGGTTCTAATACAAGAGACTTGGCTCACAGATCATTTCTTCATAAACGGATTCAAGACAATTTCAACAAATGCTATTCCCTCAAAGGCAGGTAGGGCTAGTGGGGGCCTAGCAACTCTTATATCATTATCTTCTAGTCTGATCTTGAAAAAATTCTATACTAAGGCGCCAAATTTCCAGTATTTATCTTTTTCAGCAAAGATATTACAGGCCAGTATAGTGATCAACTTTTATAATAATATTTTTAATGCTTCAAGACATGAGGTTATCACACACTTAGATGAGGAGCTGGCTGAATTCATGAAGAGTGTAGATCCGGATTGTTCCTTAATTTGGGCGGGAGACTTTAATATTGAACCATGTAATCTTATATCGGGGAATCAATGCAGTTATGAAGAGGAATTAAGTGGTGCCTCTTTACATTTTCCACACAATAATTATCAGGAGAGCATAAATCTTGTTATGTTTAAGTATAATTTGGAAGTTACAGAGGAGACACAGGGGATTGAAGGTGATGATAGGGGTATTATTTACACCTTTGAAGGAGCTAGATCATCTTCATGTATTGATCATTTTATCACTTCAATAAATCTTAGACCCCTTATATCAGAATGTTGTGTTTCCCCGAGTTTTTTGAGTGACCATCATCCCCTTTTAATAACCTTAAACTTTCCCCTTTTAAAAAAAATCTGTAGCATGCATTCACACTGAGGACATTAAAACACAGGGTGAAAATGGGATTTCAATTAAATGGGCAGGAGTTGATCCAGAAGTTTTTACAAATAGGATCTTACAAACAATTAATCATCATTATACAACCTGCATAGATAATTCCTCAAATAGCATAGACATAGTTATGGCCTTGAAAAGTATCTCTACTGTAATCTCTTCTAATTTGAAAAGGAATCCTAAATCAAATGTGTCATATTCCCCAGAATGGTTCAACAACCAACGCTCTAGATTAAATAGAGACTTAAAGTCTGCATTAAAAACTACCCCGCGTCATAGGGAGGAGATTAGTATTCTTCGTAAATTATATAAAGAAGCTTCACCCCAAAGAAAATTAGAGATCAGGGACAATGCTTGGCAGAACCTGATTAAAGCTGCCAAGACTAAAGACTCAACCCTTTTTTGGAATACCCTGAATCAACCATTTTTCAAAGATGCCCAATAAGTAAAAATTGACACAGTAGTGACTCCAGCAGACTTGTAAACCCACTTCGAAGCATTTTTTATTGAAACAGATCAGAGTATTTTAAATAGTGAGGACAACACCACTATTATTTAAAAAAAACAATAAAATAGGTAGCATAAGCCAAGAGGAAATTAGAACAGCCCTCAAGAACAGCGCTAGTCGCAAAGCGGCTGGCCCCGACGGGGTCCCAATTGAAGTATTCAAATATAACATGGATTTTTAGGTACCTGTTTGGCATCAATTCTTTAATGCAACAATTGAAGGGGTGATACCTGTA
The DNA here is from genome assembly GCF_964263255.1 of Lissotriton vulgaris. Taxonomy (NCBI): domain Eukaryota; kingdom Metazoa; phylum Chordata; class Amphibia; order Caudata; family Salamandridae; genus Lissotriton; species Lissotriton vulgaris. The sequence goes on along the minus strand of NC_141693.1, from coordinate 1,210,661,531 downwards.
ACTTAGGCAGAGAGCCTGATAGTCCCCATTTTTAAAAAGGGGAATAGGAGTAGTGCTAGTTGCTATCACCCAATATATGCTCGACTCAACAGCCAAGGTAATGGGCAGAATGTTGTTGGCCAGTCTGGAGCTATGGATAGAACAAAAAATTATGCTATCTGCAGCACAGTACAGCTTCAGACAGGGCGTTGGAACAATTGAACAGTGTTTGAATGTAGAACTAATAATAGGATAATACACTTTTGCAAGGGAGGGCTCCCTTCACCTTTGCTTTGTAGATTTGTCGAGCGCGTTTGACTTGGTGAATCATTCAAAGTTATGGGAGACGTTGGGAGGGATGGGTGCCCCTGAGGATATTATTAGTTTCTTATCTCAAATCTACGCACATCTGTCTGCCAAGATACATTTTGGGAAATATGGGGAATGCACAAAGCACTTTAGTATCACAAGTGGGATAAGACAGGGCTGTACTCTTGCGCCTCTTTTGTTTTCTCTTTATATTAATGGTGTTGACTCTTTACTACAGAATTTAGGGGCAGACGTTCCTAAGGTCGGCAAGCGGCCTACACCCCAATTATTGTACACCGATGATGCTGTCCTAATTTCAAGGACAGCAAACGGCTTACAAATTTTAATGGATAATTTTACTAGTTTTATGAAGGAAAAACATTTAAAAATTAACCTGAGTAAAACTTTGGTTATGTCCTGTGGTAAAAGGAATATAAAAACAAAATCACACTATATTAACGGGACATTAATAGAGAGAACATTTTCATTTGGGGATTATTTTTAACAGTAAGGGTACTTGGAATACACATATAACCCTATGCAAGTTGAAATTTGTGAAATTAGTGGAGGCCATTTTAGATTCTCCCAAACAATTGGTAAGAAACCTGTACGGGAGATTCTAAAGCTATACGGAGCAAAGTGCATTACAGGGAGGTGTCATGGGGAGCCCTTGGGGATTGGCAGATACTTCGCTGCTACAAACCTTTGAAAATCATTTTTTAAGATGCTTGCTGGCCATACCTGCCACTACTTCTTCTATCATTTTGCATAGAGAAACCGGAATATCATATATGCATGATTTGATTAGCACAGCCACTTTAAAACTGTGGCACTGTGTCTGGACTAGGGAAGAAACTCATTTCACAAGGGATATTATAATATATTGTTTGTCCCAAGACCGATGTAAGAAAATACCTTGGTTAAGTTATATCAGTGGTCTTTTAGACGAATTCAATTTGGCCCTCAACTGGCCTCAACCTGAAGATATACAAAAAATGTGTAAAGAGTCTCTTAAATGTTAGTACAGCGTCACAAGACGAGGTTTCGAGTACTAAGATCACTGTTTCATTTTATCTTGAGGGGCCATTTGCAATGGGTATACAGCCATACCTCGTTTTTATAACTAATGTTCAGCATAGATTCTACCTAACCAGATTACGGATGAACACATTATACTTCCTCTTTGCTTTCCCTAAAAGGGGCAAGTGATGTGCTAATCTTCCAAAATGTCCGTGTGATGGTAGGTCCACACAGAGTACCCTTCACTTTTTACTCTTTTGTAATTTCTATACAGAAGCTAGGAACATTTGTCTTTGTCCAATTTTTAAAGAGAATTGCCTGTATTCCTTTAAAGCTGGTTTTAACTATATACGAAATTTGGAGAAAGTATCAGTCTGTAATGCAGTAATTTGTTATATAATGTCGGTAATTAAACAAAGGAATGAACTTGTTTACCTCGAAAAATTGAACTATGAAATAATTTAAACTGTATATTTCTCCATGAAATGTATAATTGAATAATGATTATGCTCATTTTAAAATGTTAACTATTGAATTTGTTTTTTTAATAAATGGATTTTATTGTATTTTTTATAGTATGCTTTTATGGACATTATGTATGATCCGAATAAAGCCTGATTTGATTTGATGCAAATTCAATTTTGAAAAATCACACATCGCTCATTTGGCGGTGCTCTTTTTGGGCTTTGAGCTCAATAATAAAAGTACGAGGTTAGCTCCCCATTTCCTGCAGAAATGTACACAATTGCAACCTACCTCTATGCTGCAGAAACTTCAGTCTTTGCTGAGATTTTTGAATTTCGGGAGGACATACATTCCAGATTATGCCCAGCATATCAAACAGCTTAATGCATTGATACAACCAACATATTCTTCGGCCAGCTGTCTTCTGGAACATAGCACTAATCTACAATCTTTGCAATCTGATATGCTTGCAACGTACTACTTGTTGACGCGTGCTAGCACCACAAATCTGGTGATATGTATATTGCCAGGGAAGGTGGGTTTCACCTACTTGACGTTCAGTGAGGGGGACACAGTACCTATTACATACAAATCACATTTGTACACTGTGGCTGAAATGGGTTTCTCTAATGTCAAAATATTTTGACAGCTGCCAGATAGCGATTCTGAAAGAATGCTCGCTGGCTCAAGAAAAACGCATTCTTATGGTCATGCCTTTCTCTGCTTTAGAGGCATTGACTAATCACAAGTGTACCCAACTCTAAGGCACTACATCCCAGTTGGATACAATGGACTACTTCTTTGGCATCATCTGATGTCACGTTTATCTTTGACCCTGCACTTCAAACACAGGAGTTTTTACAGTATGAACACTTTCATCCTCCTCTGCTGTTGTTTCTTCCTTTAGATGAGCACAAATGTATCATTTATACCGATGGCTCAGCTCAACCAGCACCGGCTTCAAACACCCTTATTCAGCATCTTGCGCTATTGTGGCTGGTTCAATTGTCAATGGAGAATTTAAGTCTTCCACAGTGCATACTGAGGCACTTGGGGACTGTACAGCACAATAGGCGCAGCTGTGTGCTCTTGTTCTTGCCCTTGAGTTTGCCGGCCCTAATGTGAATGCTCTCATTGTATGTGATTCTTATTACTGTAATCAATCATTTAATGACAACCTATTTTGTGGGTCTCAGAATGACTGTTGAGACTCCAAAGGTAGCTCAATTAAGCATAAACCACTTTGGGTTTGAGTGACAGACCTTAACCCCTTCGCTGCTCATGACGAGCTGAGCTCGTCATGAGGCACGGTTGAGCTGTGCTGATGACGAGCTGAGCTCGTCATGAACAATGGGATTTACTCATAGCTCAGCACCGGGGGGGAAAACCTCTAGCAGCCAAGGTGTTAAACAATGTCTGCCCCTCATGCAAGTTAAGCGTGTAGGAGCACATGCTCTTGGTGATTCTTTGGCTGGCAAAGCAGCCAAATCTGCAGTAGCCACATGGTCCATAGCAGCAGTTACAAGGTCAATGACTAACGTGGATAATGATATTCAGACAGTGGTAGCTGCAACAAGGGAGGGAACTGCTTATCCTCAGGGTTTCCCTTCAAAATACTCTTATCATATAGGCAGCATTTCATCTGCGACAAATTGATAAAGCGACTTTGGAAAAAGTCCTTGCAGTGGTTGACAACAGCATTAGCACACTGTCTTCACACATTCATACCCTGGATAATTTTGTTTCATCTGTTATTGATATTGTTCAGACTGATATATCTGTGTCACATCGGGGTCAAAATTAATTGTGATCCATGATGCAGGTTGCATGGATGTTACAAACTCTAAAAATGGGTAAAGTACCTTGGGATTATTTGAATGCTACCGCTTTGTTTTTACTATTTAATTTAACTGATAAAGAAGGTTTTATGTCCATGAAAGATGCAACATACACATTATTACACATTGAGCAATAAGAACATCTGCCGTTCTCTGTGGTGGGAACAAATTCAGCTGTGTGGTTAATACACAGAGTTATCTCTCCCTTTATCCCTCTTTCAAATTAAATCTTGCATGAAACATTTCCCGATTGGCCGTTTTGAACCCCTGGGTAGTGCATTTCTCCATGAGTTATGGTCCCTACCTTTCCTTTACAGATGTCATCGGGAGGATAAGCATGTTTTCCTAACAGGGAAGGACTATACAGTGGGATACTCCCTAGTTTACAAACACTAAGTTGCATGGTACCTAACAGTGCTTGCTTTTTAAAAAGGAGTTCCGTCCCAGCAATAATTACCGCTTTTACTTTGCTTACTAACGGCTGTGATCTTATTTTGAATAACCATGAATGCTGTGGTGGTTTACGGGCAGGAATCCTGTATATAGTCATAGTTTCACAACGTGTTACTTGTTTTAGCAATGTGCTTTTTCCACCCCCGCATTTGAAAGTAGATATCTAAATTTGGTGCTTTTATTCATTCTATTTTTTCCAGTGCCTTCCAAGGATTGCCATTAATACTGGCACTAGCTGGTGGAATCCTGCTGCTTCTTTTCATTTCTGCTACGCAATGGCTGCTCATCTTGTGGTACAGCACAGGCCAGGCCAATTGCATCTGTACCGTGACCGAATGCAACAACTTTTTGGATGCTTGCCATTAGCTACGCTTAGCTTGAGTTATGGATTAACTTTTTGCTTTGCCTACTTTACTTGCGTGCAACCTGTGTTCTACTGTCAACGATGCCCCTTCTACTTGGCTTTGGATTTGTGCCACTGCAATACGATATATTCAGACCCGGATCATGATTAGGTAATGGGTCCATTAGTGGCCCATGACCAGGCCTGTTTCAGGAATGGATGTATGGCGTGTGCAGCTGCACTTGGAGTGTTGGCAGAAAGGGATATCTGTGCGGCTGCGCAGACCCTACTGCAACAGAGCTTTATTGAATATCACGCAAGTTGCCTGGATAGGTGTAGGAGAGTAGAATGTGCTTACTATGGTTACCCCCACTTTTTGCTGGTGTTTCACTGTTTTTCGACTTCAGCGTGGCTGGGGCCCTTCTATTCTGGACCCCAGCCTAGCTGCTTCCTCTCTAAATTGATTGCATGTACATCGGTACACTCCAGATTGGTTACTGGGTTATCCTTGTGAGTCTCTAGTATATGGTACACCAGGTACTCAGGGCATAGGGACTTCAGAGGCCCACCAGGGGTTGAAGCATGTATTATGCCACCCCTCGGAAGCCTTCCAAAATGGCACCACAGGACTGCTACTGCAGCCTGGGTAAGGTGGTGCATGCACCCCTTACTAAGATATAGGTTACCTATATCTACCTTTAATCACTGACATATATGAGCCTATCAGTTACTCCTATGGTAGGCCTTATCATTCCTGAAGGCAGAGTGCTTGGCTTTGTGTGAGAGGGTGCCCATGCATGAGCAGGACCCCCTCTGCAGCTTTTGGAGCCTATTCTCTGAGGCTGTTCTCTGATGCAGCCAGACCATATACTCTTAAGTGCATTATAACCTTGCAGTAAATGCTAACTTTGAAATGGCTGCATGGAACCATGTCGTGTTGGGTGTCTAACACTTTGGAATCCTACCCCCCCCCCCCGGCAGTCCTGGTGGAGGGGGTAGAATTCCACCCTTCTAGAGGGAGAGAAATGTCTGCCCAGTAATAGTTTAAAAGAACCCAGCATCACAAAATGGATGCTGCAGCCACAGACACGAGTTTGGCCTCCTGCTGCTGATCGAAACTCCGGCAGGGGAGGCCTGGACAATAGGTTTCCTGTCACAGGGAGGTGTAACCACCTCCCAGACAGGCTTTAGCATATTGTGGCTGGATGGGTGCACTCTATGAGTGCTTTGAAGTCTGCATTGGGGGCACATTTAGTGACCCTGTTCATAGGGCAGTCCAAACCAGTTGCAGGGGCTACCAGCCCCTGCTCTGGCGTGAAACTGGGGTATGTAACTGTTACCACGCAATTTTTAGCACGCAGTACCGTTACCGCGGATCCATTACCACGCAAAACCCATTACCATGGATACCTTTACAACACATTACTCTACAACGCAGGTACTATTACAACGCATACCATTACATCGTAAGTTTAGGTAAGTTTATAGGTAAGTTTATTGGGGTACAGGGGTATTTTTAAGTTTTAGGGCTGGGTTTGGGTTTTGGGGTACAGGGGTATTTTTAGGTTTTAGGGCTGGTTTTTTGTTTTGGGGTACAGGGGTATTTTTGGGTTTTAGGGCTGGGTTTGGGTATTGGGGTACAGGGGTATTTTTATGTTTTAGGGCTGGGTTTGGGTTTTGGGGTACAGGGGTATTTTTAGGTTTTAGGGCTGGGTTTTGTTTTTGGGGTACAGGGGTATTTTTAGGTTTTAGGGCTGGGTTTGGATTTTGGGGTACAGGTGTATTTTTAGGTTTTAGGGCTGGGTTTGGGTTTTGGGGTACAGTGGTATTTTTAGGTTTTAGGGCTGGGTTTGGGTTTTGGGGTACAGGGGTATTTTTAGGTTTTAGGGCTGGGTTTGGGTTTTGGGGTACAGAGGTATTTTTAGGTTTTAGGGCTGGGTTTGGGTTTTGGGGTACAGGGGTATTTTTAGGTTTTAGGGCCTGGTTTGGGTTTTGGGGTACAGGGGTATTTTTAGGTTTTAGGGCTGGGTTTGGTTTTTGGGGTACAGGGGTATTTTTAGGTTTTAGGGCTGGGTTTGGGTTTTGGGGTACAGTGGTATTTTTAGGTTTTAGGGCTGGGTTTGGGTTTTGGGGTACAGGGGTATTTTTAGGTTTTAGGGCCTGGTTTGGGTTTTTGGGGTACAGGGGTATTTTTAGGTTTTAGGGCTGGGTTTGGGTTTTGGGGTACAGGGGTATTTTTAGGTTTTAGGGCTGGGTTTGGGTTTTGGGGTACAGGGGTATTTTTAGGTTTTAGGGCTGGGTTTGGGTTTTGGGGTACAGGGGTATTTTTAGGTTTTAGGGCTGGGTTTGGGTTTTTAGGTACAGGGGTATTTTTAGGTTTTAGGGTTGGGTTTGGGTTTTGGGGTACAGGGGTATTTTTAATATATATTTACAAATTTAAAAATTAATTTATTTTTTATTTTTTATTAATTAACTAATAAATAATTAAATATAATAATTCTAAAATAATTATTTACATTATAAATTAATATTATATACTTAGGGCTGGGTTTGGGGTTTGGGGTACAGGGGTATTTTTAATATATATTGACACATTTAAAAATTACAATTATTTGTTTTTTTTTATTAATTAAATAATAAATAATTAAATATAATAATTCTAATATAATTATTTACAATATAAATTAATATTATATACTTACCTATAATTATACTTACGATGTAATGGTATGCGTTGTAATAGTATCTGCGTTGTAGTGTATTGCGTTGTAAATGTATCCGTTGTAAAATGACTTGCGTTGTAAAAAATCCGTGGTAATGGTATGCGTGCTAAAAGTACGCGTTGTAACATCATACATCCGTGAAACTGGACAAAGGAAATGGGTGTAGCCACCCCTATTTCCAGACCCTCCCATAGGTGGGTCCCCAGAGTATGTTTAACCCCTTTTCTTAGTATAAGTAAGGGATCCCTGGCAACAGCACTTAGATTACACCTGGATGAAACTCTGAAACTGAATCCTTGAACTTCGATAATCTACTAAAGACCAGAGGACGGAAGAATCTCCCTTGGGGTCAAGGAGTGACTCACCTGTTCAAACAGGCACCAACAAAGCATTTACCAGTCTGCATCTCTGAAGCTCCAACCGGACTCCAAAGTAATTGCAGCCCAGGAAGAGGATGTCCAGACTTTTCAAAGGTCGACGCGAGTACCCAGCAAAGCTAAGACCCGCAGCCTTCGGGAGTGACGTGGAAGTGGAATCCCAGGACACCATACACATTTGCTAAGTGCATTAACTTCCCGAATTTTACTGAAGTTGTGCTTTGGGTTACTTGTAACCCAAGCCTCGAGCACCATCTGCACTGAAGATTGTGGGACTACACTCCACAAGTGTTCCTTGGGCCTGCTTCTTGCATTTCCGCTTGAGGCTCCTTCATGATCCCTAATCCGTCAACTGGTGGGTCTCCTCAAAGGTAACTTCACTTTTCAGTGGGCTTCCCTGGTGGCTCCAGAAGTGCCCTGACTCCCCACCAAAGAGTGAGTCCCTCAAACCTTGCTGGTTTGTACCGAAGCTGATCTCTGCTTTCTGCATGGGTTGCTGTTGCCAAGGCTTGTTGGGTGCAATCCAGGCACCGATGCCGCAGCAATCGACATCCTTCGTGGGATAGCTAGGATCCATCGCCTGGTTGTCGTCAACACCTCCTGGTCCTCGTGGCTGAAGAGTCAAGCTTCACCTTCTTCACCTGAAATCACCCATCATCTGCGTGCATTCGACTATCGTGCCCCTGGTCACTGGCTAGTGACCCAAACTCTGTCCCATCTGCTTTCAGGTTCTTCACATCTTTGATCCAGGCTTGGATCACTCCGGACACTTTCCACTTGGACGCAAGCAGCACTTTGCAGCAGATCGCCATTTAAAACAACAACGAAACCCGACATCAAGAAACACCTATGCACCCGGCTTCCCTGGGTGAGGTAACTTGAGTACTCTGGTGCTCCCCTGGGTGTTGATTCTAGAACCCTCTAGTTCTAAAGAGGATTGTTCCAAGTCCTCTTCTAAGTGTCCTTTATCTTTAAAATTCCAACCGCGACTTTCCCCATCAAAGTTAATGGTGATTTGCGGCTGTATTTAGACATTGCATGCGTCCCAGTGGGTCCCTTCTGTCACTACCTTGGGTGGGCCCTGGTGGCCCCAGCGGTTCGAAAAGCTCTAGGCCTTGTATCTATGCAAGTTGTGGGTATTATACCACTTTATTGATATATGGTTTGGTATGCCCCTTGGGCTCAATGTATATTGTGCTAATTTACTGTGTGCTATTGAGTTTACTGAATATACTTTTGCCTCTAGCCTCATGAAGAGACTATAGGGATTTGTTTAGAATAAATACATATGTCTTATATATATACCTGGCGTGGTTCTCCTTTCATTTGGTCATCCACGAGATTATAGACTAGTAAAACAAGCTGCTTTACATTCCTCCAAGATTTAGCCCCAAAGGCTGCTCTCCACAGCTACCAGTAGGATAGCTTTCTATAAAGGTTGTCTTCAACCTACCTTCAAAAGGGTCATTTGGACTGGTGCAAGGTGCCCACTAGAATACTGGAGAGCATTTGCCAGGCCAACTTCTCACAATATGCTCTTGGAGGCATCGGATTACGAGGAGCATGTTTGTTCCTTCGGCCTACTTGATTGGATGGCATCCCTCTTTGCTGCTAATGATAGGGATGACCTTTTGAAAAGCATTGCAGTGACAGGGTCACATGCTTTCATGGATACACTACCACCATGTTAGTCAAGTTTTTCGTGCAATTTAAAAATGTTATATGTTTTGTTTTTTTGAAACTTTTTCCAATCAATTTTTTCCTGCATATTTGACCTCTGCTTATCCTTGAAATCTGTTTTAGTCCTTTGTATATATTTACTATGATCTTACCAAGGGGAGGGGTCATTGTCGACATTGCTAAGTTGTCATGAGCACGGCTGCCATGATGCTGCTTTTGCACACGTTACTACATGACTTTGTTGTGCAAGACTCTGTTTTTGCCTTTCACATGAGAAATTTCTGCTTTCTCTGCCTGCTCTTGGAGTTTAGTCCGAACACGATGTGAAAGGTCAATAAACAATGCCCCTTGTTATTTTGTGCTGGTCAGTTCCTACGATCAAGACAAAACATGCTAACACAGCTTCGCTGCTAAAAGCTTGTTCTTTGATATTAGGGGGATGCATGTTGTTCTGATACATACTGGGTCCTTTCCAGGGAGAAGAGCTAGGCGATTCCTATGATGTAAAGCTTCCATCTAGACACTAAGGTAGGGGGTCTGCTGACAAAGCCCAGAGATCATCTAATATATAATAAACATCACTTTACAAAGGGGACGGTGGTTAGGTCTTATAGTCTTTTTTCCACTGTCTATATATAATGACTACCCCCTTCGTATTCTATGGAATTGTAACAATGCTAATTGTTCTAAGTTTATGCATTTCGCTGCTGGTAGTGACTCGTATACTGCATTATACAGCACAATACTTAAAATTAATGTTTTGAACTATAACAGTGACTCTGACCATTCTTATTGTGGACAAGTATGAGAGAGTGAGTGAAAGGGTATGTCTTGCTGCCGCGATTCCTGAGAGAGTCGGGAGTGTTGTTTTCTGGGTTGTCTAATCATTTTTAGCTTCGTGATTTTGGAGGAGAACGAATAAGACACTTAAGCTAGTAGGTTTTGGGATTTTGGGTACACCCCTATACACTGAGGTCCTGTTTTCCTGTGCATATTTCTGGGGAAACAACCTTTACAACGCAACTTTTACAACGCACTACCATTACAATGAAACTTTTACAACGCAACATCCATTACAACGCATGCATTTACAACACAACCATTACAACGCATGACACTACAACGCACACCACTACAACGCATGCCATTACAACGCAGTCATTACAACGCATACCATTACAACGCATAGCATTGCAACACATAGTACCCTTACACTATCCAACACTTACCCTACTGTTGCACCCCCTGGAGTTAGAATAGTAAATTTTACCCCTACACTATACAACACTTACCCTACTGTTGCACCCCCTGGAGTTAGAATAGTAATTTTAACCCCTACACTATCCAACACTTACCCTACTGTTGCACCCCCTGGAGTTAGAATAGTACCCCTGCACTATCCAATACTTACCTTACATGCAATGTAATGTTATGCGTTGTAATGGTATGCGTTGTAAATGTAGTATGCGTTGTAGTGGAATGCATTGTAAAGGTAGTTTCAAAGAATTTGTTGTAATGGCATGCGTTGTAATGGTATGCGTTGTAATGGATGTTGCAGTGTAAAAAATGAGTTGTAAAGGTAGGCGTTGTAAAAGTATGCGTTGTAACGTCATACATCCATATTTCTGTGTAGGTGCAGAATCCCCGCAACACAGGTGAAAACAGGAAAGAGCGATCCCAAAATATTCAGAAATGAACTGAAGGCCAAGAGTCCATGCAAGCTCTCCAAGTAAAAGCACCATTTGCAAAGGCTGGCTGCTTGCCAATTCTCATGCCCCTCCAGGCTTAGCACAGTACTTTCAATACAAGTGAGGTTTTATTGAGGATTGAGTACAGCTAGTAATCGCATGTGTTGATTGCAGTGCCATAGTACTCCTGTGCAAAAGGAGCTATGCATTACCCATGCTGGGAAGGCAGCATGAGAAGAACTCTCGCCGGGTCCAAGAACTGGTGAACCTGCAGTTCACCTGGAACCACCAATAAATTCCATGAGACTGTGGGATCTAAGCTTAAAAGTAACTGCTCATTGACTTTACAGTAAATGGCAGACATTTCAGCCCTTCACTCTTTAAAGCAGGCCTCTCCAATGAGCAGCTAGTAAGCTACAGGTATCTCTCCAGCAACCTGTAAGTATCTGGTATGTGTGCAGCCCAGCCTTATTAATATATGTATAACAAAATAGAAAAGTGTGTATTTTAGAAAATAATGTCTGTATTTCCAGAAATGGTTGAAATTCATAAATCTATTTACAGCTGATATTTGAGTGATAAATCATCTTGGGGAGACTGTTAGAAGTTGTCCTGGTATATGCTGTCCACTAATTAAAGTGGGCACCCTGTACCAGTCCAAACAAACCTTATGGTGGTTTAAGAGGTCAAAGATAACCCTAGAAAGCTATCCAAGTGGTAACTGTGGAGTAAGGGTGGGCGTAAAATACGTTTTGCGGGCGAATTTGCGGATTTTTCGCGATTTCGAGATCCGCGAATCTCGCAAAATCGCGGTAAAATCCGCGAATCAGCGGGGACGAATTTTCAGCCAAGCAAGGGTTACAGCAGCAGGTGCAAAAGTTGAACCTAATTTCTTTGTAACCTTTTACAAAAGGGTTACAAACAAATTAACTTCAACTTGGACACCTGCTGCTAATTGCTTCCTGGCGCCTCGTAGCCTACTTGCAACTATTCTCTGACCCTGCTCTGACCCTTGAAGCAGGGTCAGAGAATAGTTACAAGTAGGCAACGAGGCACCTTTCCAAGGAATTAAACCTCATCAGGAAGCACTTACAGATATAAAAAACAGGAAGAAGGGAGAGGATGGCAAATACACCAATTTTGAGTTGTCAGGAGGTGTTACACTAAAAGAGACCTTTACAGCAAAATTTTCATATGCATTTTGCTAAAAATAAAAAGCTGTATGTTCTGTAGGGGCAACTCAGGAATCTGGCCCTTCAGAGATCCAGCCTCTCTTTCTTTCTCTCGTTCTCTCTCTCCCTCTCTCTTTCCCTCTCTTTCTATCTATCTATCTATCTATCTATCTATCTATCTATCTATCTATCTATCTCTCTCTCCCTCTCCCATAAACGACTGCATGGGTAACTTCGCTATGCAAGTGGCTCGCGAAGACGCAAAAAGCCCCGCGAAAACGCAAAAAACCCCGCGAACACGCAAAAAACCCTGCGAACACACAAAAAACAAAAATCCGCAAATTCGCAAATTTTGCGGATCGCGAATTCGCAAATACGCAAATTGGCAAAATTCGCCCATGCTTACTGTGGAGATCAGCCTTCAGGCTTAGGCTTAAAGGAATGTTAAGCTGCTTGTTTTACCAGATTGCAACCTTATAGTATTGGTTAAATGAAAGGAGAACCACACAGTAGTTACAAAAATATGTATTTATTTATATAACACACTCTAAGTATGACACTGTATCTTCTACACAAAGATACACACAAAGCACACAATAGTGTAGCACAGAAACAATAGTAAATAGCACTTATACACAGTGGGCTCCAGGAGAAGACAAAACCATATGCTAAAATAGTGGTATAAGAACCACGACTCAAGTCAAAACAGTGTCTAGAGGATGTAAAATAGCTGGGAGCACAAGGAACCACCCAAGGTGAGGAAGTATATACCCCACGGAGGACGGGTGCAGTGTGAGAACACGACCGCGCCTGACGAACAATCCTATGGGAGAGTTGCGGCTGCAGTTTCAAAATTTAAGGATCCTTCTGAGTGCACTTTGAAGAAGCCCCGTGGAAGTTAGGAGGTTGGAGAGCCACCCCACCTGTGGATACTGTAGTACCAGAGTTACCTATCCCAGGGAAACCGGGTGCATAGGTCTGAAGTGGCGTCGGAAACCATTGTCGATCCCTATGGAGTACTTCAAAGAAGAGCCACTGCTGGTAAATGAAAAGTGTCCATTGTAATCCAAATGTGGAGTCTTGGTGAAGAGTACCTGAAAGCAGAGGGGACAGAGTCTGGGTCACTCAGGAGTGACCAGGGGCTCGGTAGACAAATGCCCACTGATTTTGGGTGCTTCAGGTGCGTTGAGGGGGTTCGCGATTCTGCAGCCACAGGGACCAGGAGATATTGAGGACAACCAGGAGTCAGATATATGCTGTCCCACAAAGGATGTCAAGTACTGAGGGGTCACTGTCCAGCTGAATCACCAACAAGCCTTGGCAACGGCAACCCATGCAGAAGGTCAAAGAAGGTTAGGTTTCGGACCAGCAAGCTCCAGGAGACTCACCAAACGCAGAGGAGTCAAGGCAAGCATGAAGCAGTCAGGGGAGTCCAAGAAAAGCAGTGTTACCCCTTAAGTGGACCCAGAGGCGGTAGAAACAGGAGTCGCAAGGGGACCTCAAGCAGTTTCACAAAGCAGCAGCCCACAGAGCACTCAGCATGAGGAGGCTGGAGTTGTTTGTAGGAAAATGTGCCAGAGGTTGGGGCTACTTGGAGCCCAGTGCACTTGTTTTTGAAACACCAACAAGCATCTGCACTTGCAAAAGTATGTGGTGCACAGCAGTACAAGTATTGCAGCCCCCATGATAGATTGTGGCCTCAAACTTGGTAAGGGGAAAGATCAAACCTGGAGGGACTTGGAAACCCACCTCCTGTGTTACTGGAGCCTTTGGAGTCCGTTAGAGCTCAGGAACAGCAGACCGGTCAGTTGAGATGTGATGCCTGCGGTTGCAGGGTTGTGACGCCTTCACTCCAAGCGAGATATCCTCAGTTGTCCTTGATGCTCCACAGGTCCTGCAAGGGAGCCTGTATGGTGCACGGGCACAGACAATGTTTGGGCTGAGAGCGAGATGAAGCCAGATCCAAACAAATTCCAGTGAAGTCCAGAGTGTCCAGACGGTTGAAGGTCAGTGGTTTCTTGATCAGAATCTTGTCCACGTCGAAAATAGGGTCCTACAGCCAGGTAAACCCTTCTGTGCCAACAGGAGAGGGTTGGACAGATTCAGGGGACCCTCCCCGGGAGGGTCTGGATGATGGGGAGGTTACTACCATGTCCTTTGTCCAGTTTTGTGTCAGAGCAGGATCCAACGGCTCCCAAGACTGGTTTGAACTGAACTATGCACTGGAACACCAAATGTCCCCCTCAAGCAGACTTTCGGTCACTGGCAGGCCAAATTTACTAAATGCTGTCTGAGAGGTGGTTACAGCTCCCTGTGACAGGATGCTTATTGTTCTACCTTCCCCTGCTCGAGCTTGGTGCAGCAGCAGGAGGGCAAAAATGTGTCTCTGGTCGTCAGCAATCATTTTGGGATGCCCCGGACTAGAAGACTGTCACTGAGAACATCAGGGACCACACAAAGCTAGTTTTTGATGGGTGGAATCATAACTCCCACGCCAGTTACTGGTGCAGGAGATATGATTCCACAATGTTTGAATCCAAACATGATGGGGATACTTTCAGCCGTTTTAGAGTTGGTCATCAGGAGGTCGCATAATGCCACCGTGAGGGTTCAGGGGTGCCAGCGGACCTTGCTAAGTTAGCATGAGTTTGTGCTTTGCATCAAAGTCATCTTGCCGCTTTTGCACACAACACTACATGCTTTAGTTCCTGTAAACACTCTTGCTATTGCTGCTTTGCATGAGAACTGTCTGTCTTTCACTATTTCTGCTGTGCTCTGAGTTCATGTCTGCACATTGTGTTCAAGACCGGAAAAACAACTTCACTGGTTTATCGGCTTTGGTCCGTCCAACACACATTATTACAGACATAACAAGGAACACAGCTGAACTACTGACTTTTCAGGTGCTTTTAATATTTCACTGGATGCAATTTAGTCTCACTTGGAGAAAACCTTTCCAGAGGAAGAGCTGTGCTTGTCCGGAGATGTAAATCCTATCATCTAAGACTTGAGGTAGGGTGTTCTGTCATCCAAGCCCAGAGGTCTTCCACTTATATAATAAACATAGCTTTTAGCACGGGGAGGGTGATAAAGCGCTATAAGGCTTCATCCACTGTCATTATAATATGCTGTCCCCGTTCTTATTATATGGAATTGTAACTATGCTGATTATATTGTTTTTATGCATTTCTTTGCTAATGTTAGCACGTGTACTGCATAACAGAGCATGTTAGTTAAAATAAACATTTTAAACTATACAGTGTCTCTGGTTACTCGCATTGTGAACAGGTATGAGCATCTAAGAGAAAGAGTGTCTTGTTACCACAAATTCTGAGAGGCCCTAAGTCGCATGTTCTAGGATATCCAATGATTGGTAGCTCTGCTGTAGTACGGAGAACAAATGGGATTTTATAGCTAGCCGGATAGACATTCTTGGGCACTGAGGCATGTTTTTGGTACACCACAATACACTGAATGCCTGGGTTCCTGTGCATAGTTCTGTATATGTGCTGAATCCCTGCAATACTCTATATGTCATAAATGGCTGCAGCACTAACACACCAGGAGAATGGACTCCGTAGGCTTCAGGGGTGTCCTGCTCTTGAAGTGGCACCCTCTCACTTAGAACCAGGCACCCTGCCTTCAGGATTGTTAAGGCCTGCTATTGGGGTGATTTATAGGTTTTAAGTTTAGTGACCATTATATAAGTAAACCTATATCTCAAGTAAGTAGTGCATGCACCAACTTACACAGGCTGCAATGGCTGGCCTGTAGTACCATTTTGCATTTCCTCTCATGGGTGACATGATACATGCTTCAGCTCATGGGAGGCGCCTTGGGTACCTATGCCCTGGGTACATGGGTACCATATACTAGGGACTGACAAGGGTACCCCAGTATCCAATCTGGAGTGGACCTAAGTACATAACATAATAGCTTAGCTATAAAGAAGATAGTCTGAGATCCTGATTAGCAGGATTTCAGTCAGACTAGTCAAAAACAGTATCACATGTAACAAAAAGTGGAGGTAACCATAAGAAGCTGATCCTACTTTCCTACAGAGACTTAGTACTCATATTATCAACTTGACAGCTGAGGAACTGCACCTACAGCTGTTATGTTTTGCCCATGTAGAGGCATTCCACATTGACCAAGGCCTTTATATATTATTGCTGGCAGCCCTCCTGATGCACTGTGGTGATCACTACTGGTAATCCTGAAGTGGGCGGCCATTGTTTTATGCTGTCATTACTAAAAAATCAATACAAGTACCTCGGGATGATTTTCATTGAACAAAAGTAGCTCTTACTACTGAAAAGGTTGGAAACTATAGCCTAAGAGCCCTCTGTAGCGGGCTCTACCGACCAGAGTTAAAGGCCCAAGCTGAAGGCCTTTAATGGCCAGTAGAACCTGCAACAGAGGGTTTCTAAGGCTATTAAAACATTCCGCCCCTAGAGTGCAAAATGTTCTAATTTGTAAAACAAAGGTCTCACCGAGCCCTTGTATTTGAAATCCACTCGGGTTCCATGAGGCCGTTGTTAAACATTTGAATATTGATGCTCCGGGCTTCTGTTAGCCAATAGAAGTCTGGAGCACTTTATTGATTTCAATGGAGCACTCAAAATTCCAATGTTTTAATACTGCTTTGAAACATTTGCTTTAACAGTGGAACAGTGACTATCCTCCTACACCGCACCTCTGCAAAATGTGTGCAAGCTCCTGCCCCTATGCTATGTCCTGTCAGTGAGCAGTAACTGGTTCTGATGGTGAAGATCCCGAAAGGCTTATTGTCAGAGATACAACAGGGTCCACAGCCTAATGTAGACGCACTGGATAATGGTTCGCTCTAAGCAGGTGGTGCAACTGGGTGAGTGGAGAGCCCTTGGAACCACTCAAAATTAGTAGACTAAACTACCAACTACAGGAATTGCGGAGTTACCCAATGTAGTTCTGATGGTGAAACATCAAACTTCTCTTTTGAATGGCTTGTTCAAAATAAATGTGTGAATTAGTCTTATACCCTTCTTAAACACCTGTGAAATATGTATATTTTAGGAAAAGCCCATGAAAAACGTATTTTCCAAAAATGACTGATACGGCCCATCTACCTTAAATGACCAGAACAATGTACAGTATAAAATAGCTTATGAATATACTGACTTAAAAAAAACTATGACTATTAGTGATTTTAGGCCGTTTCAGAGGCACCTTTGCAGTCAATTTGTAACGAAGGTCCAACAATTAGGCCCTTGCTTCAGGTTACCTATTCATAGATGGCATGTTTACCTCTAAAGACTGCAGTATATAGCAACTGAAGTTCATCTCTGCGGCAGCCTTCAAGGAACATCCTCCTATTTATATTTTGTGACCCTGTCGCCAATACGCATCGTAACTACCATTGTCTATCTCACCTCTTCGGCGGCTCAAATTGTGGCTGACCTAAAGTGACGGTGAAAATCCTAGGCGGTATAGACTATGATCATACACAGCACAATAAAACTGACCAAAGTAAGGGCCAGATATATCAAAGGGTTTTACCAGTTCTGTGTCTATGGGTAAATGAGTTAGCGTAGTAGGGCCTGGAGTACTAGTAGGTTGGGAAAAGTATAACTGTTTGATAACATTTCAATCACTTTGTCTTTCAATAACTTAGCTACTCAAGCCTCACTCACAGGGAAAACTCCATTCAAATAGCAATGATTTCAACAACAATGGATTGATGTTCTGGAAATCCCAGGGACTACAAAGTGTGGAGCCATTTTTCACACTTGTAAAGCGGCGTGAAATTAGGGTCTTTTGCAAAGTTTATTAAGAAACAAAAGCTGCAAAGTGGGCAAATCACTGGCGTGGATACCATATAAGGTCAAAGTGCACCTTTGCTCACTCCCTAACAAAGATGGCGCCGAAGATACAACGGCTCCCAGAAGTTACAAGAGTGCCAGAGGCTTGCATTAAAAAAAATGACCAAAGGTTAAAGAATATTTTTAGTGCTTGTATAGGCCGACACTTATATAGTGCAGCAGACTTTTTTGTTTTAAATAAAACTGGCTCTTTTCTCAACATAAAACTGTAATGTTTGTTAACAACGGTGAATGTTCCCTTGTACAGGTCCAAAGATATTTGTGATATACACATCTGTTAACTGATTTTGTGCTGTTTCGATTTCAGCATAAGAGAATCAGTGTCCGGTGTCCAAATGTTGTCCTGATCTGCTTTTTCCCAAGTTTGGAGCTGTCTATGGCTACAATTATAGACTCGAATCTTCAGGGGCTAGGAGGAGATATTTATATCATAGTCTTCTTTCTTCATAAGAGTTCTCTATAGGATATGAAATTGATTGCTTTGTGTTTCCAAATCTCAAGATAAAACTGTGCAGTGAAGTGTCTCCCATGAGTAATGTTGAGCCATCAACATACTCATTGTGTAAAAACAGCCCTCCTCTCTGAAGAGAATAAATATGGCTCTTCTCTGGAATCTTCCATTGCACAGAAAGGTGCCACTGGCCTGCAGAGATGTAACCGAGTGGGGGGATCTTACAACCCAAGAAAGCAATTAACTTCGTGCTACATGTTGTCAACAAGGTTCACCTTTCATATTGGTCTGCTGCTGTGTCACCAGAAAATTATACGATTACAATTACAACTATTACAGAGGTCTTCAAAAGAAGCTGCTTACTCTGTCAGACGGAAAAAATAACAAAAACATATGTGTGCGTTCTTCTTGAGCAGGTAATCCCCGAAAATTATATTTATGGCACTTTTTAGCCTCACTTGACCATCCTGGAGTAATGTTGTATTTAAAAAACATCAGGTTGAATGCCCTAAAAAGTGATCGTATCAAGTTTCCTAAATGTTTTCAGTATTCCTAGGCTTTAATGTCTCAGACAGGACGAGATGAAGATATTACCCAAGATCAAATAGTGCCCAAGAGCGCGCAAAAATATGGGACCACTTTTCACTGAATAAGGAAAGCAGTGTGCTGTGATGTAGGGCTTGTTGCAGAACATATTTCACAATAATAATTAGGGCTCCCGGTTTTCCGTTTTTACGGATTTTTACATATAAATACAGACGGAAAACAAGTTTTCCTTTATCTGTATTTATATGTAAAAAACGGGAAAATACTAGTACATTTTGTTGTGCTGCAATCTGGTGTCTCCCCCTCCTTAGAGGGTTAAGAAGTGTCAGCCCGGGCTAAGACACCTTCCCGGGCAGACACTGAGCTGCCAGCCGCGCCCAGCAATTAACAGGTCTTTGAAAGACCATTTACTTGTTAATGAGGCTTCACCCCTTTTAGAGCCCCTGCCAGAGTCAGATTCGGAGTATCTATTCACACCATTGTTGTGTGAGTTGTGGCTCTTGTACCATGTGCTGAAATGACGCACTGGCTTAATCATTTGTAATTATTTAATGCACACGGACTCTGTGTTTAATGAAACATTTAATTTCGCTTCATGCAGCCTGTCTGTTGGAATGCAACAAACATTTTAAGATATTATGAAAGCGTTTTAAACATGGTCCATGTTTTAAACGCTTTCATAATCTTAAAATGTTTGTTGCATTACAACAGGCAGGCTGCATGAAGCGAAATGAAATGTTTCATTAAACAACACAGAGTGCGTGTGCATTAAATAATTACAAACGATTAAGCAAGTGCGTCATTTAGGCACAATGCGCGCTGTCACCAACCAATCGGATGTCCTTGGCTGGGGGATTTTAAAAGTGGTGGGCAGTAAATTTTAGATACGAAATGGCAATACACAAACAGAAAGCGCAGGTCTCAGTCTTTAACACAAGTTCAGTGCTGATGTGTGAAGCTGTTTCAGTGCCTAATTATTTTTTTTTTAAAGGATGCCCGGTCCAAAACTTTTGTCCAGCAGCCACAGCCGCATCTGTAGAATGTCAGGTGTGCAGAATACGAAAGCTGTGTAGTTCTGACTTAATTTCATGCCTCTTTCATACCCCACCAGACACTCTCTGCCCCTTTATTTCATTCTGGTACAAAGAGACCTGGTTGGTTACAGCCACGTCCAATTGAACAGATACTACTACATCATCCACACAAACCATCTGCATGTTTTTTTTCAAACAAAGGAAGGGCTTATGTGATTGAAGGCACCAGAAGAGATATTGTTCGGGTGTTTGTCCACCCAAAAATTAAGATTCCTACTAGTACATGAATTTTAGCGAACACCTCAAAATACGCTGAGATTACTGGCCCACCTGGTAAAATTGCAGGCCCACCAGTTCACATGGCTGGAAAAGTAAAATTTCAAATCCCAGAATCCAAACTGGTGTTGGTGAAAGCACCTGGGCTCGATGACAGTAAATATCATGACAATGGCCTCGACAGTCATGATGATGATGTCCGCTTTGCAGTTTTGATAGATTATAACTGTGTGTGCAGTCATGCCCGTTGTGCAAAGACATGCTTTTTACGTCTGGGCTCTTCCACTACACAGCAGACCCCCAATGAAACAAAGCAGGTTACAAAAAAACAACCATATTCCAATACTGAAAATGATTCCTCTGTCAATTATGTGTTTTCTTTCTTTAGATGAGCACAGCCCTACTGTGCTTCCGGTGGCAAAAATGCACCCCTGTCATCACTACATTGAAAAACTACAGCTACCTGTTAATTTCTGACTATGAATTAATGAGGCTGGTGCTAAATATACTACAGGTTTTTAAGCGTATAGTGTTGACCAATAACAACTGAGCCCATGTGTGCATTGTCAATTTAAATAATTGTGGAAAAATACTAGCTGTAGCGCCGCTTTTGCTTGTGGCAAAAATAAATGTGGATAAATACAGAAAAAATGCCCGAAAAATAAATATGGATAAATACAGACGGAAATGGCAAAAAATAATACCATAAAACCGGGAGCCCTAATAATAATCCACATTTGTAAAGTGCGAACAATCACCCATAAGCGTCTCTAGGCGCTGGGGGCCAACGGAAATTAAAGCAAGCTATTGCCCAGAGTCACATAGGCTAATCTGCCGCCGGCAGTGAGGATCGAACCGTGATCCCCAGATTCCAATGTCAGTCACCCTGGCCGCGGCCCCACACCACACATGTAATTATTAGACATATTGGGACATGGTTCTTAGAATGAGAGAAGTGGTTTCAAAGCAGGATCATTATATACAAGACAATTGCAGAGGTCAGCTGAGTTCATTGTATTTCTAAACTTCCTTCCTCAGTAGCTGGGTGAAGCTGAAAAGACAAAGCTCTTTTGGAGCCCCAGGGACTGCCCTTGTAAACTGAGAAACTCAGGGCAGTAATTGCCTCATTATTTTCCCGAGCTCTGCTGTCAGCAAAATATTTCGAGTTAACGTATGCACTAAAAACATCAACATGAAAGTTACTAGTGGCCATATTGTGGTGGGTTTTGCTGGCCCAGCGCAGAGCTGACCGTCTGTTTAATGCGCCCATGGATTCATATAACCCAATATTTCTTTGAGTTGATGCTTTATTTTCAGGTAGTACAGCTGGGGAAAAGTGGGCAAGGTTTGAATCTCTCTTTTTCTGAGCTCTGATATCTGCAAATAAAGTACAAACTCAGAGATATCGGGTTCAAAGAATTTGCTTCTCACCCTGCCGGCGCATAAAACAGGCACTGGACCCTGCACCCTGCACCAGAACACCCCATCATGATACAGCAACCAGATGCTCTCGGCGCTGGTGCAGTGCAGGAAACAGAGTCATGATAGAGCCCTAGTACACACAATGCATCCTTCCTCACTATCAGTTGCTTAGTACTAAGGCTTAGGCAATCGGCGGGTCAGGCAGACTCGGTGCACACCTTCTCATGTGATTTTGATACATGTCAGTGTTTGTTTACTTACCTTAACCTGACCTGCTCCAGATAAATACTCTACCACAGACAGGAAGGGCTTTTCTTTCCTGATGTAGTCGCCAGACTCTACGCTAATTTTCTGGAAAACATTGGAAGTGAAAGGGTTAAAATGTCTATATAAACAGTCCCGACGGCTTCTCTATCGAATTTTTCGATCACTTCTCGAAGCTTGTTCTCCCACATTTGCTTGTGTTATTTTATTCATTCATTGTTGATGGCTCAAGGTACCTTTCAAGATGCTATGATCTGCCTTATCCCCAAAGAAAATAAGGACCTTTCTTTTTTGTAAGAATTATCGCCCAATTTCCCTTGTTAATACAGATTATAAGATATTTGCCAAGCTGCTTGCTCTCCGTATTGACCCCATCTTACCTGAACTCATAGGCCCTGAGCAGTCAGGTTTTGTTAAAGGGCGTTTATCCTCTGACAATTTTAGAGTTTTCTTTAACGTACTCAGTAAGGCCTCTTCCCTAAAATACCCACTTGCGGCCATTACATTAGATGTCGAAAACCTCCGCGGATCGCCTTATCTTCCCTTAAAAAAGATACAATGTTTGGGGGTCTTAAATTTCTGGACTTTAAATCATACCATTCTTCTTTTATCCTCAAACAAGCCTCTCGTTGGCTGTCCACAGACATTCTCACTTATCCTCCTGTTTGGTTATCTTTGGAGAAATTTCTTATCTTACCATTTGATTTTCCAGAGACTCTTGCCTTCTCTGCTAATGTTTTGCCCTCCTCTTATCCCTCTCTTGCGTCTTTGTCTCAACAACCCATCTGGCATAATAGACTACTTCGCATTAGAAATCGCTCTTTTTACAGGAAAACCTTGAAGTCCAGGGGTTTATCTTGGATTTCCCAACTCGTGTTAAATAATGTTCCTAAACCTTTCATTGACCTTCAAACTCAATTTCTTTTCTCCACTTCTTTTAGGAAGCAATATGACCTTTTAGTGCCTGCTCTCCACCAGTATCTCCAATCTCTTTCTTCTTTGTCTGAGTTCCCTTTCTCCTGCTCTACTATTTTCCCGCTCTTGAACGCCTCTCCGTCCGCCTCTCGCATTTACAAATGTCACATAACTCCTTCTGAACGACTCAAATCAAAGATTGAATTGGCCTTGGAAAGGGACTTGTCAATATCTTGGCCTGTTTTTTTATGGTACAAGCTATGGTTAAAGCTGCATAAAACCTCCAGAGCCGCTAATACTACCCAAACTCTTTTCTTTGTGTATCAGTGTTTATTATTAACCCGCAGAAGTTGGCATCTTTTTCCCAAGACCTTTCACCTAAATGTTGGTCCTGTCCTTTCCTGACTGCAGACTTAATCCATATGCGGTTTCACTGTCCCAATATTGCCTCCTTTTGGCTTTCAGTTTGATCTCATATGCAAGATATATTTGGGTTCACAATGCCTTTTTCCCTCTCCAATATCTTTTTGGGCTCCTTATCTCCTGATTTGTTACACTTCCCTTCTCAGTTTAAGTTGCTTAATTTATTTCTATCTGTAGGCTTTCACCTGATTACCACTAATTGGAAAGACACCTCAAAGATCAGCTATTCAGCTTGGTGGAATGCTATTTGCTTCCATCATAGACTCGACACCAATTATGTTACCCCCGTTTTCTTAGCTGTTAAAAGGGTTCTATTATGGATCCATCTTACTACTTATCTCTCCAAGCTCTCTTCCCCATCTCCTGCCACCGTTGCTTACCACCAAAATTCAGCTGATGATGTACCTAAACCGCCATGATTTTCCTCCTATTTCTACAGTTTTATGACTATTGATGCTCGTTGTTTATTTTTTATACTAATTATTTCATGTTACTATTTGCATACAGTGTTCCGATATACAGCTTTACTGGTTTCCATTTACTTTTTGTTTTGTCTCTTTTTGGCTTTCTTTTTATGCCTTAGATATAGCTCTTTATTGATTCCGTTTTATTGCACTTTCAAAGATTGTACTTTTGTCTCTCTCATATGCCTTTTATTGACTGAACATACTGTATTTTTATTTCATGTTTTGGTTTCAAGAAACTTGAACTTAAAAATAAGAAATGTCTATATAAAGCATTCAGTTTTTCTAAGACCATGTTGTATACTTTGAATTTCATATAACATTCTCATTTGCTTTCAGGACCAACCCTCTCTCATTCTACACTAGTGCATGATTGACAGGTTGAATTTTTTGGGGGGAATTGCACTTGAAGGACGTTTGGGCAACAACATCACTCAAATGCACATGCCATGCACTGGGAAGGGACCATTCACTTATCCTTACACTCTCAACAGATCTCCCATGGTGACTACACAATCATTGCAAAGAGTGCAAACGTTATTACCTGCAGCCCTCTCCAAGACATCTGGTATGTTATTAATCTATAATTTACCAATACTTTGATATCCAGTTTGTCGCTCTTTGATGAGGTCAGTAACAGATACTATGGATTGTCTCCTATGGTATTGTTAGCAGCTAATCCATGCTCATGGAGGACTTGCAGCAGTACAATGATTTGCTCTGTCAGAAGGGCCGCAAGTAGCACAGTGAGGAGTATCCCCCACAGAAAATATCTATGCAGATAATGCCAATTTCTGCTTTGAACAAAATGTAATTTATGTTTTTTCAATTGAAGAACAGAAACTCAACAAAGAGGAGGATGAGGGTAAACCTCCTGTTATTCATGTGAGTTAATAGAGGCACTGCCGAAACTGAGGCCAATAAATCTCCTATGTTACCCAGTGACGAAATAGCAGCTTCCTCAAATCTGTTCTTTAGGTTTTGTCAATTGATGAACGACTCGAATAATCACTCACTTGTTTGCTGCTCCACTGGCTGGACCCTCGTGGGACTTGGACCCCTGTTTGTGTTGCTGCTGGGGCTGTGTGGGCGCCGCGGGCGCCGTACCGGAATCGCCGGTGTGCCGCTGACCGCCTCCCTACCGCTGCGGGACTGCGAGGCGATTGTAGCAGCTGTAGCCTCTTCCCGCAGCGGCCACGCCCCCTGATCACTCAACAGTATAACTAGGCTTTCCTGTTTTCAGTTTCTATTTTTGGTAAATTCTGGTGGTGTTTTTTGCAGTGTTTTCCAGTGATTTCAATACCTCAAAAAAACAGTGCTTTTCAGTGGTTACTCATTTTCGCGCCATAAAAAACAACTGAAACGGTGTTTTATCGGTGTTTATGGAACGCTTTGCTTTTATTATTGCTTGCTTTCTTCATTGATGCATAGTATATAGACACTCTATGTACAGTGTATATGAGGTCCACATGCCTTTTTACAAGTCGAAGGTTAAGTCAGCACTTTCAGAAATTTGCCTGAAAAGGGAGGCTCTGTGCAAGGCACACCTCTTGAACTGGGTACAGAGAGAACTTTTTGGAAATGAGAGATTTCTGGGTGTGTTGGTCGTTGTAGGCAAGGCAGGCAGTTCTCATAGCTCATTTAGAATCAATGTGTTGTCATTTGAAGAAAGTGAGAGCTTGGTGACATGTTCATGGTTTTGGGCACTCCTCACAAATCACATAGCATGATGGCACGGCTATGAGTAAAGCTAGGCTGATTTTCACTGCTATTTTTTCCCCCTCAAATTTATATAGTGCTAACTCGATCTGAAGGTATTAAAGTGCTTCACATGAGCACCTGTTGCGTTACACAAGGCCGCATTCATTTTTGTTAGGGACGGGTAGATTTGGCCAGAATCACAGGATGTTGAGTGTCATTGCCGAGACTCGAACCCCGTTCGCCAGATTTGAGGTCCACCACCCTAACCATTAGACTACATCCTCTGCTGCTGTGATTTTCAAGGTTTATGGAAGAGTCTTGTGTTAACCTTGTAGGTATGTTCTCCTGTAGCGTGGAAAACAATCTGTGCTACAGAATTTTAAAAAACATGCACATCACAGTGCAATCGTCTATAGGTCTCTGCTCCCCCTTAGCTTAGAGAGACCATATCTGCGTTCTCTGGATGGCCTTAAGATGGTTTTATAGGTCTCTCGGAGAGAGAGGGGAAGCATTTCAGAGTTTAGGGGCTAGGAATTTGAAGGAGCGCCCTTCACTCCTTGTACTTTTAATCCTTGGTGGTATATTGAACAGTTGCAGCCTGGCTGCCCCCCCCCCCCCTCCCACCTAAGAACACCAAACTTCTGTGCAGTTAGTTTCATCCTTCACTGCTCATTGTTGTTCCCTCCTCTCCTGCCCTCCCCTCCCTCCGACATCCCCTCACACTTTTTTATTTTTATTTTATTTTTTATTTTATGCGTTTTTATATAGCGCAGACTTTACCCGAAGGTGTCAGAGCGCTTCACAAAAGGAACAGTAGTGATACATGACGAGAAAATGACAAGTGAGCATGTTACAAAAGCAAATGTTACGTTACATGAGGCAATGGTGACAATTGTGAGCAAACAAAATACAAGAGGTAGCAAACGCTACGTTACAGGAGGAAAAAGTGACATGTGTGCATGTTACAAAAGAGTACACAATACAAGTAGAAGTACAATACTGCAATAAATGGCAGTCCAGAGTATCCTTCTACCATTAGAATGTGGTGAGAGAGTGAGCTCTGGGAGGAGGGAATTAACAAGGAGACCCTTCACAGTACTGACTCTGGAGCATCCTGCCACCATGGGGTAGAGTCGCTGGAATGGATCATCTCCTTCCTCAACGGAAGAACACAGAGAGTCCGCCTACCGCCGTACAAGTCAGAGGCCACCGAAGTCATCTGCGGCGTCCCTCAAGGATCCTCACTGAGCCCCACCCTCTTCAACGTCTACATGAGCCCCCTCGCGGCCATCGCACGCCAACACAACCTCAGCATAATCTCCTACGCCAACGACACCCAGCTGATCCTCTCCCTGACCATCGACCCCGCCGCCGCCAGAGCCAACCTGCACGAAGGGATGAAAGAGGTAGCCGAGTGGATGACGACCAGCCGCCTGAAACTGAACTCGGACAAGACGGAGGTCCTCATCCTGGGCTCTTCACTCTCCGCCTGGGACGACTCCTGGTGGCCTCCCGCCCTGGGCACCGCACCCAAACCGACAGACCATGCACGCAACCTGGGCTTCATCCTGGACTCCTCCCTCTCCATGACCAGGCAAGTCAACAACGTCTCCTCGGCGTGCTTCAACATCCTACGCATGCTACGGAAGATCTTCTGGTGGATCCCCACCGAGACCAGGAAGACCGTCACCCAGGCCCTCGTCACTAGCCGACTGGACTACGGCAACGCCCTCTACGCCGGTACCACCGCCAAGCTCCAGAAGAGACTCCAGCGGATCCAGAACGCCTCAGCCAGACTCATCCTCGACATCCCACGAACCAGCCACATCTCCGGACATCTGAGAGACCTTCACTGGCTCCCCGTCAACAAAAGAATCACCTTCCGCCTCCTCACCCACGCACACAAAGCCCTACACGACCAAGGCCCGAGCTACATCAACAGCCGAATCAACTTCTACGCTCCCAAACGCCACCTCCGATCAGCCAACCACGCCCTGGCCGCCGTCCCACGCATCCGAAGAGCGACTACAGGAGGAAGATCCTTCTCCTACCTGGCCGCCAAGACCTGGAACTCCCTCCCGACCGACCTGCACCTGACCCAAGACCACCTCTCCTTCAGGAAGAAGCTGAAGACCTGGCTGTTCGAGCAGTAGCGGCACCCCCCCACCCCCAGCGCCTTGAGACCCTACGGGTATGTAGTGCGCTCTATAAATGTCATTGATTGATTGATTGATTGATAGAGTCAGTCACCCATCGGCCGTGCAGGGACAACCCGCTGCTCCCAAGAATAGCCGCTATATCCCTAATAGAGCTGCACTCGCCTCTGGGCGCTACAACAGAAAAGTGTTCAAGCGCCGGCGAGACAGCCCATACAGCAGTGCACTCTGAAGCAAGGCGCTCTGAAACAGCTGAATGAATGTGCATTTGATCCTAAGGCATTATGTGCCAAAGCCCCCTTTCCAGACACTGCTGGTCCGCTACCAACCCCAGCCAAGATGTATGTACCGTGCAACCTCTGCACACGAACACAGCATGAGATGATTGTCACGTACAGACAAGCACAAAAGGGCGTGACTCAATGCGTCTTGTAACTGCTACACAGATCATGCACCTGTTCTGCCATAACATGCTTATCTTTCAACTAATATTGGGAAGTGAAATAAAGATGGGGGCAGGGAAGAAACACGAGATCAAAGGGAGACAGAGAAAAAGTAACGGAAACACGAGAAGAGAAAGGAAGCAAGGGTGAGCGAAAGCAGGCGATAGAAAGAAGGAAAGAATAGGGAAAGAAATAAAGAAGGTTAAAGGAAGAAAAAGAAAGAATGAATGAATGAATGAATGAATGCAAGAGAAAAAAAATCACCTTAAAGGAGATAGAGTGAGCGATGAAGTCACTGAAATAAATGAGAAGTCACAGTGCCGAGTGTAGAGTGATGTCACAGAATGCACCCACTTTCTCACAGACACATGCATCTCCCTCAACCCAAGTTTCCTCTCCTACAGCCCCCCTCCCCTCCTATTCTCTTTTCCATCCTTCCTTCCGAGCTGTGATGGAAATGCGAGCCGACCTTCAAAATGAGAGACATCTGCTCAGAGCACAATCACATGGACACTGACACATTCTGATGAATGAGGGCTTTGGCACGCCCCCAGCCACCTCTTGTGGAAAGTCACTGAAGGCTGCGGACAAAGCCTCATTAACAAGTCAATGGTCTTAAAGACCTGTGAAGTACTCCGATGCGGCTGGCAGATCAAAAACGTGTCTGCCCTGGAGGCTGCTCAGCCCGGGCTGACACACTAGGAGGGGGGGAGGAGGTGGGAGGGGGGGACTAAATCCCGTTTGAGACCAATAGGTGTCTTCAAGCTCCCTGGTGCAGCTGCCAAAGTCACTCCCCGGAGAGAGGGGGGTGAGGGGGGGGGAGGTAGGGGAAGGAGGGGGGAGGCGGGGGAGGGGGGAGGCCGAACCATGCAATCTACCGTGCATCGCAACAGCACGTTACTGCAGGTGATATTTTTATTAATGGAAGAGAATATGGGGAAGCGAGGGGAGGGGTGCCCGCAATCTCTCTGTGGAGGCGGCTGTTCCTCTTGCCTGCACACACTCTGAGGCTATGCCCCACCACTTCCAAAGTTCAACAGCCACCCCTGCTTTCTTCTCAACAATTGGAGTATCTGATAAGATGATTGCCACACACCTGCCGATAAACAGTCATAGAATAGGTAGATTGGACTGTGGGAGAGCTAGTGATGTCTAAAGCTGCTCCTGTTTCACATTGAGCAATACTTGGATGGTAAAACCACTTGAGAGCCACTGATTCTAAAGATTGGAGGTGAAGATCAGCAATTAGAGGTGTCCACATGAAG
Organism: Lissotriton vulgaris; assembly: GCF_964263255.1. Lineage (NCBI taxonomy): Eukaryota > Metazoa > Chordata > Amphibia > Caudata > Salamandridae > Lissotriton > Lissotriton vulgaris. The sequence goes on along the minus strand of NC_141693.1, from coordinate 1,210,632,263 downwards.
TACACATATGGTGTGCACAGGTGAGATTTTTATTAATGGAAGAGCGTTTAATACACAAATATTTATGCATATCACCAGTTAGTACAGGCACTTTTTCGCACCTCTATAAGAGGGTTAATCCTACTCATGAAGGACATCAATCCGGGTGCCCATGTGCACAGGAAGGCTTCAGAAGCATCACACACCAGATAGGTGGACTTGTTTATGCCAGGAGCAGTGTGTAGCTCTGAATCACAGGAAGTGTGGGCAGAGAAAGGGTGAATGTCTCCTTCTAAGTCACAGCAGTCATCCCATGCTTGGCTCCGCCTCTGCCACCGGCTTTTTCAGGACTTTGGGTTTCCTTTTGCTTGCACCTTTCTTGTGTGCGCTGGGTTTCCACCTCTTCCTCCACAGACTCCAGAGTGCCCTCGCTCTAATTTCCCACGCTCTGCTCTCCGTCTCCCACATCCCCGAGCGCTGCTTTCTCCGCCACAGAGCTGGTGTTGGTGTCCACAGTGACGCCCTGCGGGCCTCGGCTGCCCAGGCGCCGGCTCCTGGGGAGGGGAGTCTCCACTCCCTCGGGTTGTTCAGCCAACTTCAAAGGACAGGACTTCACTGCTCTTTTGTATTAATGGAAGAGATTATGGGGCAGTGAGGGGAGGGGCGCCCGACCGCGTTCTCTCTGTGGAGGCGGCTGTTCCTCTCGTCTGCACACACTCTGAGGCTCAACAGAGCCCCCAGGGACTCTGAGAAGGGGCAACAGAACAACAAAGCCTCATTAAGTGAATGATCTTTTTAAAGACCGTGAAGTACTCTGGTGCGGCCGGCCGCAATTAAACAGACGGCAGACCACAACAGCTCCTCTCCCCCCACGTCAGCTATGAAAATCAGTGACACTCGGTTTAAACCGGGTCACCTGATTTTCATCCGGAGGTGTACTATCGTTGAGAGTCGGTTTTAACCGAATTCCGGACAGCCTAAGTATAACTTTTCGCAGCACCCGCTGCGCGGGTGCTACTCACTTGTTTGCTGCTCCGCTGGCTGGACCCTCGTGGGACTTGGACCCCTGTTTGTGTTGCAGCTGGGGCTGTGTGGGTGCCGCAGGCGCCGTACTGGAATCGCCGTTGTGCCGCTGACCACCTCCCTACCGCTGCGGGACTGCGAGGCGATTGTAGCAGCTGTAGCCTCTTCCCGCAGCGGCCACACCCCCTGATCACTGAACAGTATAACTTTTCGCAGCACCCGCTGCGCGGGTGCTACTCACTTGTTTGCTGCTCCACTGGCTGGACCCTTGTGGGACTTGGACCCCTGTTTGTGTTGCTGCTGGGGCTGTGTGGGCGCCGCGGGCGCCGTACCAGAATTGCCGGTGAGCCGCTGACCGCCTCCCTACCGCTGCGGGACTGCGAGGCGATTGTAGCAGCTGCAGCCTCTTCCCGCAGCGGCCACGCCCCCTGATCACCGAACAGTATAACTTTTCGCAGCACCCACTACGCTGGTGCTACTCACTTGTTTGCTGCTCCGCTGGCTGGACTCTCGTGGGACTTGGACCCCTGTTTGTGTTGCTGCTGGGGCTGTGTGGGCACCGCGGGCGCCGTACTGGAATCGCCGGTGCGCCGCTGAACGCCTCCTTACCGCTGTGGGACTGCGAGGCGATTGTAGCAGCTGTAGCCTCTTCCCGCAGCGGCCACGCCCCCTTGATTGCTGAGGGTTACAAGAGCAGTTCGGGCTTTCCGCGAAGCGGGACGCACGCGGGACAAAGCTCGGGGCTAAGCCCGGGCAAAGGGCGGGCCCTCTGTGGCCCTCAGAGGCCCGAGGAGACTGGACTGGGCATAACCCCCTGGCCAATTTCTATCTCTGTGTCCGTTTTAAGAAAGACCACCCTGTTCTATTATCCATAGTTGGTTGTTTCTTACAAATGTCATTGCCACCGCTAAGCACAGAACTAGTCATGTCGGACAAGTTAGGGGGTATGCTTAACGGAACTCTGGATAATTATTTTACAAAGACTGCTGCTGATGTCCCCAAGGAAATTGCTTTAGCAGAACGATGAGCGGAACGCCGCCGTTCTGTAGAAAGTATGAAGAATAGGCTAGTGATACAGTCACCCTTACCCGTTGCCTCCATTGATGAAGGGAGCCAAAATGGCAACGAAAGTGTACTTTTACTGGATAGCCTGCCTTTGGTATTCAGAGATTGTCCGTCGACACCCAGTACTTGCCCTAAGATAACTACGAATGGTCTTTCGCCTATTAACCACACTAGTATTCCTATTATAACTGAGGCACTGATTACCCCCGCACCTATGCCATGCAAAACTACACGAAACAGGGCTAAAAAAATCATGCCGCTGCCTAGAATTTATGGCCCACCCCCCAACATAAAAAGGCGGAAAAGGGGGGAACTCTACCAACAAAAGCTGAGCCATTCTGACTTCGGCAAAAGGGCAAAGATTGTCACTGGGAGTGATAAGGCCCCAATAGCTGTACCTGAGGTAACAAATCTAACGCCCCTACCCTCACCTACCATGCATATAGATAGGGAGGTGTAATGGCTGGATTTTCTGAGTAGGTGGGATCAGCCCCCAGGGGCCCCTCCAACCCAGCCAGAACGTACTCACCTTCCCTCCTCAGGACTCCTCTATCCAGGCACCTGGTACCTACCTGAGGATGGGGAACTCGCAATATACAAGCTCATATTATTAAAAACACCACTAAATCTATAGGGATACTAAGAATACTCACTGATTACTAGGGATATCCATACCCTACACCACACTTATTTACATCAGTTGGTCTCACGGCCACCCTGACCCAGACCGTTCTACCCTAGGGCAGATATGACACACAATCCGGTGCGTCTACACACGGGCCTGCAGAACCCAATGCTCCCTTTTCCAAACTGTTCGCAATCCTGCGAAACTACACGTTAGTTCGACCTCCTAACGCTCTCACTTATTCAAGCCACAATCCAGTGGGTATCAACACTGGTAATCCTCCCCAGTGCTCTCATTAACGCCGCATATCAACGACGACCACATTCCTATGAACACCTATACATATATATATATATTGGGAAGTCTCTTCACTAAGGGTCTGCTACTACAATAATATTATGGGATGGTGTACTAACTTAGTCCCTTGGTTGCAAGTCTCCTCTCTCCCTCACTATTACTTACCTGATCAGGGGTAGCATCTGTTCAAACAGTAATACTTACCAGGAGTGATTAACCTCACTGTATGGGGATAAAGATATACACACTATGTGACTGAGTTATTTCTTGATTTAAGCGCTCCTACCCCCCTTTTTGATCCATCAGTGGCTCAACAGCAACTGGCTTGAAGCCAGGATAACTTTATCATAAAAGAACTCATGCACACTAATTCACTAATTAATGGGGTCATTTATTATTAGTACAATATAAACCTTTACACAGAACTGACAAAGACTATAGGTAGAACACACCGCTTGAAAGAGAAGGATTAAACATAACAGGAACACTCCGCTGAAAGGGAAAAGATTAGACATAAAGTGTAAGTGTAACTAATTCAGACTACCTCACCTATTAGAAGGAAGATTTCTCTCTCTGCCTCTGGTGGGATTAGGGCTCTCTCTCTGCCTCTGGTGGGATTAGGGCTCTCTCTGTCTCTCCCTCCTTCACCACATCACCACGCCTCTGGTTCAGTTGCTCCAGCTGACAGCCTTCTTTGATGCTCTCTGCACTGCTTTCTCTCTCCTCATCTTCAGCAATCGTCTGCCTTCTTTCTCCATTCAAGAACTGCACTCTATTTTGCAGCTCCAGCAGACATCCTCTCTCTCTCTGCAAGCTGTTCTGAGCTCCAAGCTGTTCTGAGCTCCCAGCAGTTCTGTGCTCCAAGCTGTTCTGAGCACCACGCTGAACTGCACACCACGCTGGACTGACCTCCAAACTGAACTGAACACCAAACTGAACTGAACTGACCACTCCTCCTCTCCTGTAGCTCACTAATATGGAAGCTTGTCCTTTCATGGAAAGTTACGGCCAGTAACCTGCCGCCCACCAAATTCTTGTACCTCCCCGTACCAAGGACACGTTCCCAGCTGGCCAGCCTGAAGTTGTGTCTTCGGAGTGGAGAAAAATACATTCCTTCGATAAGGGCCAGCCTGAACCGGTTCTCTCCAAGCGAACAACAGCCTTAACTATAAACTTTGCCTTTGCCCTGAAAAGCCTCTCAGCTTCATCAAGATGGAGTCCCTCTAGCTCTAGGCCTGTAGGCCTGAAAGGGGTGAAATGCTCCTTAGCTCTGTCAGAATACCTACATAAACCATACCAATATGTCTAATATGTCAAAGCCAATAGGCAATAGACAGGTTAAAGTCAAGAATAAAGGCATATTAAGCAGCTATCCTCTTATAGGTCTGGAAAAAGGGCTTAAAAGGGCCAACACAGGCTAAGAATACCTATACTAGATGCGAGCAAGATTAATGATCTATATCACTGCTAAATAAAGCAAAAAACTCTGCCATAACAGGAGGCTAGCATTGATATCCCCCCAGTTGATATTGTGCCTCAAGTAGCCCAAAACTTTGTTACATTGGATAGCATTGAAAGCTTAATTAGGAACTATTCCCTAGCAATCATAGAGAGATTGAACAAGGTGGAAGAAAGACTAGGGAAAATTGAGCAGGAACTGGGAAGAAAGGAAGCCCCTATTAAAACAGCTTCAAATAATGCTACACAAATCACTACACTGTCTACCCAGCCCACTACATCTGCCCCGATTCCTGTCTCAAACATGAACCCAATTACTTCGAAACCCCCGACAATAAAAATAACAAACAACATAATCCACCTCTTAATTTACCAACAAGTAAACCCGACCAGGTCCCGGCTATTTTAGCCTGTAGACCAACTAAGGGCCTGGGTAAAACATCACTGGGGAGACCAACAAGGGAAGCGGAAAGTACTAGGCATACTTGGGGGGGACCAAATCGGGCCCCACTTCCAGAACTTCCACCGGAAGCAGTACCTTTTGTTGTAGTCCTTACAGGGGTGCCTGTGTTGGAAGAGAACAAGTGGGAGAGTTTTGCTCAACTGAAGAACAAGATCATGCATTGGCTGAGTTTATATAGGACAATTGCAAGCAACATCAGCGGCGAAATTGTACACGTTCGCCGCCTTCAGTGGTTGGGGGCAGACCCAAGGATATTGAGGGTGACGTGGTGGTAGTGAACTTTAGGGATCTAAATGCTGTTCATTTCATATTAAACTGGCCCCCAAGTAATGCCAACAATTGCATTATTCCCCGACCACTGACGTATTTCTATCCAAGATCAGTGGTGTTCCCATCTCAGCACCAACCCCCTCAACATATGCTAATTCAAGCTCACCCTAATACCCACCCTCCGATCATACAAAATGTCAGGAACCCTGAATATGCGCCCTATTCCATGCTGGTCCCTGACCCCTATGGGTGGAATTTTGTACCAACTAGGTCCAACACTACCCTCAACAGGAGAATGGACCACTTAAAACCATTTACCCCATTGGAGACCACAAATAGGTTTGACATATTTAACGGCCTAGATGACTGTGATTGATGTTTTGTGAGTCCAGGGGATGAGGGAAGTGGAATTCATACCCTCAGTATGGAGGGCATTGACAATGGAGCTGAAGTGATGGGGACTCCTGGGGTCAACTTCTTAACCACTGTAATAAGCTTAAGTAGTCCGATTGGACGTACAGAAGCGGTAGCCCTGAGACTGATTGACAACATCCAGAGGCCCATGGGGTGCGATGAGCACTCAGGTCCCCTAACCTTCCATGGGGAAGGCTATTTACAATATAATTTGGCCCTAATGGTACCCCCCAATGAGTCTGGAGACCAAGGAACCTTGGGTCATTGTCATGATCAAGTCACAGGATCTATCCCAGGGTGTCCAATTGCAGTAAATTCACCAATGGTCAACACGGCAGCGAGGGATTAAAGTGTTAAGGGGTAGAGCAGAAGAGGTCCTAATGCACTAGGAGTAGCAGAAGAAATGCCGATACAAATGTCAACAATTGAGGAAACAACATTGGTGGCCCAATCTGAGATCCTAGCCGAAATGATGGAGCCACTAAAACTAGTCTCTTGGAATATAGCCGGAGTCTCAAAAAATGTAAGGGACCCCGAATGGGCAAGATTCATTGATACCAATGATTTTTGTCTGTTACAGGAAACTTGGGTGGTGGCAACACCACATAGACTAGGGTTTAAGTCTTTTGGAATAGGCGCCAACCCATCTAAAAGCGGAAGGCCTTCGGGTGGCCTATTAATCTGGGTGAAAGTAAACTTGAGGATACAGATTGAGGTGGTAGACGCAAATTCTCCTGACATATTAGCGTTAAAAATTATCACATGTGAAGGGAAAAAATTTCTCCTAATAAATGTCTATAATAGACCAACATCCTTATCCAAAGAATCACCCACACTAGCCAAACTAGACTTTCTTTTAAGCAGACCAGATGGTAAAGAGGATTACGTTATTCTGGCTGGTGATCTAAATTGCAATTACAAACCAGTCCTGGGGCTCAGCGATATTTTCGAAGATGAGGACCAAGCTAACTAAATCCCAGCTTTGGAGAATGTCAAACCGGTCAAATGTTCGGTTTTGGCAGTCCAAATAACAAAATTATGTGCGGAGCACTGTCTCAGGGCCTGTAATGGACGGCTTCCGTCTGATAGTCTGAAAAGACCAGCTTTAGTAGAAATAATTACAAAAGCAATTTAGATTTTGTGATTGTTTCTATTCCTATCTGGTCGAGTATCCTAGACCTTGAGGTAAAGGACAGGCTAGAAAGTGACCACTTTCCCCTGAGCCTTTTAATAGAAGCTTCTTTGTTTCAGGTAGTAGTTCGTCCGTTATCATCAGATGCAAACAATGGAGATAACGTTGAGATACATATCAGCAATAATAGACGAGCACTCAAATGGCCATTTATATTAGACCATGGCGAGATTCTCGCTGACATATATACACTTTTTGCAGGGACCTTTGGTTCATACGTAGGTTCGATGGTAGATGAGGAAAATCCTACTCATTTTATGTCACTCCACAAATTTTTTTTTACAGATTTAAAAATGTTAGTTACTAAAATGCCCAAGAAAAACCAACAAAAGACACAGAATCTGTCCCATAGTAAACCTTGGTATGATAGAATCTGTAGGGAATCCAAAAGGGCGCTTTAATCAGCCATTAAATCTAAGACACTATCTGATATAAAAATAGCGAGGAATAATTACAAGTTAGTACAAAAGGCTTCAAAAAAAGCCTGGGAGGAAGAAAAATGGGCAGACATGCTGTTAGCTGTTAAAACAAATGACAGTGTAGGTTTTTGGAGGTTAGTAGCCAATGGGAACCATGTAGGGAGAGTGGTTAAGGACGTCTACTTGGACGAACTAACATGGGTTAACCACTTTACTAACCTCTATAAAAAGTATGATGATGCCCAATTTGATGTGGATGTCCCATCCTTCGAACACCCCACTGATTGCCTGGACTTTACACTAGGCGAAACCGAGTTGGCAATTAACCTAGTAAAGACTGGTAAAGCTCCAGGCTTACATAAGATCCCTGGGGACTTATACAAACATGATTTAAAAGTACGGGCACCATATATAAACTACCTGTGTAATAGGTTATCCTTTAGCTTAGATTTCCCCGAAAGTTGGAGGGGAGCTGAAATTGTTTTAATTTTCAGAAAAGGGGATCGGATGGACCCTTCTAATTACCGGCTAATCAGCCTGATGGACATTCTCCAGAAAATCTACTCACAACATATCTTAACTCGTGTCAGTGATTGGATGGAGAAGAATGCAATCTTAACCAAATTCCAGGCTGGCTTCCGATGTAAAGTAAGCACAATAGATCAGATATTCAGATTCGGTTGCCTTTATTGGAAATATGTACATATCAAAAAGGGACATTTATACGTTGCTTTCGTTGATTTGAGAGCAGTGTTTGATTTAGTGCCACGCAATCTTTTATGGAAAACATTGAGTGTAGTAGGGCTGCCAAATAGTCTATTGGTTCAGATAAAAGAGCTGCATGAAGGGAACTTTGCGAAAATCCGATGGGGCCCAAGTGGGGAACTGACCCAAAAAATTCCCATCGAGCGTGGCGTTCGTCAAGGCTGTGTATTGGCCCCCACACTTTTTTCCCTTTTCGTGAATGACATCCCTACACATCTAGAGGGATGCATAAATGATTCACCAAAACTGATTTTTTTGATTTCCCAAACTAAGAGAGGTCTCCAGGCACTACTTAATTCTTTTAGTGAATACTGTAGTAAGAAAGGACTGGAAATAAATGGGAAAAAGACAAAATGTATGGCCCTCAATCCACCAAAAACAAATAAAGGCTGTTTAACACTGAATGGCGTTAAACTAGAATCGGTCTCACATTTCTCACACTTAGGGGTTACTTTAGACTCTAACTTTTCCTGGAGAGCTCAAATGGAAAAAAGTAAGCTGGCATTCTCTCAGAATGTAAAGCCAATTCTTAGGAACCAAAGTTTGAGTACTATAAAGCTGTGTCTCCGGTAGTTGAGCTCTTTAAATTCAAGGTTCAACCAGCAGCTTTATATGGTGCAGAAATTTGGGGACCAGGGTCAAAGGATACTTTTTGCGTCTTAGACAATAATTTTATGAGAAGTCTGGTAAGGGTCCCAAGAGGCACTCCTTTAGTGCCCCTTCAACTGGATTTAAATGTTAAAAGAACTGACCATTACACTATAATTCGCCCATTGATGTTATGGGTTAGACTGTGGCGGGTGCCTGAATTGTACGACTATAGAGATGGTCTAAAAGAAATCATGGGGTTGGATAATTCAAAAACCATCCCATGGCTAAAACATGTTAAAATTTGGCTCACCAAAATAGGTCTAAAACACTTTTGGGAGAACCCAGAACATCTACCGTCTAACCCAAAACTAATTCTAAAGAGGGCCTTTTGGAGTTTTATGGTTAACATGGCAACAAATGTTTCGGATGCTGGAACTTTAGTAACAAACTTTCTCAGTTTCAAGGATGAGACACTATTTGAGACTTTTCTTGATGAGATAGGGCCCCCACTTGCCAAAACCCTATTTTTAAAACTAAGATATGGGAATCTTCTGATCAAAATCAACTTTGGCACGTTGGTCAAGGAGGCCTAATGTTCCACCCCTAGTGGCAGATGAAATTTGCTCTATGTGTGATTGCAGCCAGATTGAAAATGAGTTTCACATCTTCTTTTTTTGCCCCGCCTATGCATTGGCCAGAAGAAGATGGATTAAACCACTATGCCTACTGTTAGGACTGAGATCATGTAACCAGGCCCTGAGAATACTTAAAACAAACACAACCCAAACAATAATATTTAGTGTTAGTCGATTCTTATACTCAATTTTTTTCTAAGGAAAAAAAGGGGCAACAGTTATAAATGAAGTATATCCTTAAGAATAGAATCAGAATATGACCTAGTAATTACAGGGGGATCTTTGGTATTTTATAAACAGTTGTGCTTCGATGTATTTGTATTAAGAAATGTATTTTTATTGATGTATTTAAATTTTCTCGACAAAATGTTTATTTTAATGTAATGAATTGTGTTGTGACTCTTTTATGGCATTCATGCCGAAATAAAGAAATTTAACAAGAATAATCACTCTCACTAAGAAAAATGAAAACAACAGTGGTCTCTTAGTTTGGAAATGGCCCCCATTAATGCATAACAAAATTCATCACTGAGAGAGACATACTCAGGTCTGGGAACTTTGGAAGCCAGGAAAGAGGAGATTAAGAAGGCCCTCTCTGCTGGTGGCGTAGAGAGGTCTTAGTATGTCAGGTCATAAGGGATGAAGTCCCTCATACACAATTAACAATTTCAGGGCACAATATGTTGTCTCAGTTGAAAGGGCATTGATAGTATTCAATGCTTGGCAAAATACGTTTTTGGGCTTCCACTGTTTAGATGTAGTTTCAACCTACTTGGCGTTCCTGCACTTTGATAAGTTTTTTCTCCTTCTCATTTCCCTCAGGATTTAGGTCCAATTGAGAAGTGGCTATTGCCCTATTAGACAGGACGTTTCGATTGGCAAGATTGGAAGATGCAACCAGCTCAGCACTGAACATCCTTTTCAGATTTCCAGTGGATCATCGGAAATGGGGGGCTGGTCACAGCATATCCTGATACCTACATTGGTATGTCAGAATTCCAATATTTGAGCAATCACTGTATATTTGCTTGCCTTTCAATTGCAATTAAAGTTATGTAGAATACTGAGTTCTGTCACCTCATCAGAACATCGTATTTATCCTCTTTACCTTTTTACCCTTGGTAGCATAATGCTAGCCTTGCATGGTATACAGTGTGGGAGGTCACTGTCGTGAGGTGGGGGTGCGGACCATTTTCAACCTAAGTAACCTCGACAGCTCTCTTGTTGTGACAGGTTAAATAGAAATAATATGGAGGGAGACACAGCTACACGTGTGTAAATGATGCACCCAGAATGCATGGTTGCTATTACCCCTTTTTTTGGCAGCCTTATAATGTGTTGTCATTGCCAGTACTAACCAGGCTCCTAAAAAATGGTCTTACTTCTGAGGATAGGACATTAAGGAGCTCCTGTCTCGGCTTTCATTGCCATCTATCACTGTAAGACTGTGAGATATTGGGTTGTTGGTTGAATGGGTTGTTGACCCTGTTCAAGCAACAGCCAGAATCCCTATCAGGGTGAACGAGAAAAGTTACTAAATTAACCTTTGCTTAACACTCTGCTAGCCTGGCAGAAAAGCAGTCCGACTTAAATTAGAGACAACTTGTAAAGTATTTATGCAGCACACAAACAGTAATTAAGTGAAAACACACCACAAAAAAATCCCACAGCAATTTAGAAACATTGAGTAAATGTTAATAAAATATTTGACATCAAATGACAATATCCGATCAATAGAACCCTAGGTATGATTTTTTGAAGTTTAAGGTAAAAACTAGTAATAGATCAAAGCACCAACCTTGTCATGGAAGACTAGGTCAAAGCTGACAATTATGGCTATCTTTAGACCTTTAACACCACAACCAAGGAACCAAGACCGGAAGGGCACTACATGAGGGGGTTAGGACTCACACAGGCTGGGTCCAGGTGCGGTTTAAGATGGTTGGAGACTTTGCTGTCCCTGAGGGTATGACCTTAAGGCCAGCCAACTAGCCCTTGGAGTTACTCTGGCAGTTCTGGGTTCAAGCAGTGGAACAGGGCTCAAGCAGCAGCACAGGCCACTGAGGTTTCAAGACAGCCTCCAGGCAGCAAGGCAGTGCTTTCAGGGGGAAACATGCTTCACAAAGCAAATGTTACAATGCATGCCATTACATCACATGCCGTTGCAACGACAAAGGTGTGCAGCAGTGGGTAGAAGATGTTCTCCAACACCTTCCCTACTGTTGCACATACTGGAGTTGGAATAGAAAATGAATCTATTCCAACTTCCAGTGATCCCCCGACAGAAAGTCATGGTAAAGTTTGGCGTTGCAAAGGCATGCGATGTAATGACATGCGTTGTAATGTCACATATCCCTGAAGAGTGGGCCTGAGGGTTCTATTTTTCTACCTGGTGCCTTCTTTGAAACAAGGGAAGTTTCTAGAGAATTCCCTTTGAAGTGCTTGAAGTTTACTGCATTGCCTACCCTGTCACCAAGCTGACTACATGAACAATGCAAGGATGGCAAGTCCTTTGCATGAAGGCAGGCTGTATTCTATTCAGGTGTAAGTGGGGCTGTGACCAGCCCCACCCCCATCCGGCCAGTTGATGGCCCACCCATGCACACCTAATTCTTCTATTATGTGGATGTTTGGGAGGAATTAAAAAAAAAGCTGAACTTCCAACTACACCAAAGTCATGAGACCCAGTAACACACTATACACACCAAATAACTAGGTCAGGAAAATGCCAACTTTTTAAAAGTTGCATTTTCAAAATTGTAACTTAAAATCCAACGTTACCATTAAATAGGGTTTTAAATTGCAATTTCTCAGACACCAAACATGATATGTTTACCTGTCTCAATCAAAAGTTGGCACTTATTAAGTGTAATGAGGCAAATCATTGTTATCTGAGGTAGCAGTAGGTCTTACAGTACTGAATAAACAAATGTAGGGGGTTTTCACTACAAGGACATGTATAACTTAAAGATAAAAGTCCAACCTTTTTAATTGCAATGCACCTGCCATATGGACCTAATTTAGGGGTGACTTATATGTCATAAAAAGGGAGTTTTTAAGATTGGCAAGGTTAATTATTTTGCTAAGTCGAATTAGCAGTTTAAAATTGCATTTAGGCTGCAATCGCAGACCTGGTGAATGTTTATAGGGGCATTTTATGTACATGCCATAGATATATGGTATACCCCTTTACTAAAGACTTAAAAGTAAACTAAATATGCCAATCTGGTGTAAACCAATGCTATCATATTTTAGGGATTGAGCGCACCCACATTATCACTGGTTAGCAGTGGTAAATGGCACAGAGTCCAAAGGCCAAAAGAAACATTCAGCAAAAATAGGAGGGGTGAAGGCAAAAAGTTTGGGGGTGACCCTGCAGAGAGGGACAAGTCTAACAAAGACCACAAGTAGTTTTCCTTTGAGCAATATTATCATTACCCTCCATCATCTTCAAAGTCTTAATTCATCGGTATAAGGTATTCTTAAGGTGTATCTAATAAAGGCCAGTAATACCTCAGTATTGATGGGTATTAATTGCCTTTTGAGGCGCTATTGGTTTTGTCAATATATTTTAGCCATGTTGTACACCAGAGTAGCTACAGTTCAGCATGGCTAAAAGTTAGTGGCAGAGTGGAGAGTGGCGTCAAGCAGAGCAGAGTGTTGAAATGGTATAGAGTGGCATAAAGTGGAGTGGCATAGAGTGTCATAGAGTGAAAGGGTGTAGAGTGGCATAGGGTGGTGTAGAGTGAAGTGGTGTGGAATGTGTGGTGTGTCGTGGAGTGGCATAGAGTGGAGAGGTGTTGAGTGTCATACAGTGGAGTGGCGTGGAGTGGATTATGCATGGTGTGGTAGTGCGCTGCCATGACAGACAACACATTTTCAATTGAAATGTCCATTTCATTTGCACAGACAGATTTACTGATAAAACTATACAAAGCACAAATGATAATGTGTAGAAATGGCATCACCTAGGGTATTGATTTCTTTTGATCGTATTCAAATATTTGTTTCCACCTTTCCTAATTGTGATATATTCTGAAATAGTTGCACAGTTTATTTACAGACATTTACATTATGTTGTGTGCTAGAACAAAAGCTTTCCTTTCACACACACAGATTGTCACATGCATTCTTTCACTTTGAAGTCAGAGAAAGAAAAGTGAACACCAAGCTCCCTTGGAAGACAGAGCCTGATATTTGACCTCTGTCTCTGAATGCACAGCATATGTGATAAGATAAGAACAAAATGTAAAGGCATGTTTACCAAAAGTGAGTACTCATGAAAGAACACAGTAAACAGACTATGCTCCCTGGAGGGACAAAGACATGCTGGACAGCCTAATACAAATAAAGCTAGTAACAGAGAAGCAAATAATGCCAGCCTTAACGCCTTTTCTCTCCCTGGAACCAACATCACACTTAAACATGCTCATTCTACCGCTTCAAGTTGATGACAGTGTGGTGTCACGCATAGAGAGTGAAGAATGCTGCATAGGAATGTCACCTGTGCCTGGTGTAAATGGGTAGAATTATGTAATTATTCCATAAATAATTTCACATCCCTGTCAAAAAAGCACAGGGAAGGCCAACAATGCTTTGCATGATAGGCAGTTCAAATAAAACATGCATTCCAAATGGGCTACTACAGACATCAATGTCTGTAATGATCACACACATAAACACCATCCAAGTTATCAGTACAGACAAGGCAATCCCATGCCATTATAACTGTTATACTAATGGCATATTCCTTGCAGCAATCACTGTGTACTCCAGTTCTCACAGGAAAGCCACATCCAGTGGCTCCTCGTTCATATGATTTAATTTTGTGGCAATCCCTATTACATTCTACTCATCGTAGTAATTAGGTGATGCAACAATGATCTAACAAATGGGTTCTTGTGTTTCGTGGTGATGAGGCAGTTCGCATTACAACTGCATAGATCACTTGATTTGTAAAAAAAGTTCTGATAATCACAGTAGTAGCAGGGCACACATATTGATATTCACGCAGCATGCTGCAACATTGTAAGTGCTTTGCGCATGGATTGATCATAGTCATAGAGGCAATACTAGTTGACATCACACATTTATTTCTTTATTCATTTAATGTTTTATATAGCCTGAACATGACCTGTTAGGGTGTCAGACCGCTTAACAGATATAGCTGTCCCGATTGTGACAAATAGCAAGCATTATAAACTTGCGCTTGAAGAACAATATAAAACAGTATAAAACAGAGGACAGTAAAAGTTTGTTGTACTTCTAAAAATATCTGAGCCTGACAGAATACGTCAAATCGCAAATTACTGTTTACCATCAAAAGACTCAGATTTAAAAGTTTAGCTGAGCAATCGCCACAGTAGCTTAATGAGATATTAGACCCTAGAAAAGACTATGTATCCCAATGCATATCAATTCAAGAAGTCATTGAGGGGCCCACAGATGAATTATTGGACAGAACAATTAGTTGATTCTTTGTAAAGAGTTATGGAAGGAATTTACCCATTAAGAAGATCTTAGCCTCCTTCTTGAATTTTGAATGGAATGGTATTCTTCTGATGTTTTGTGGTAGCGAGTTCCAGATTCTGGTTGTGGCGCCTGAGAAAGCACTGTTGTATGTTTTCTTCTTCTGGAAGAGTGGATGTTTCAGCACAAGATCTTTTGCACCCCGGGAGTACCTGCCTCCTAATGAAATCATCACTTTCTAAGCAAGGTATGCCAGTGTTTTTGAGTGTAGCGGCTTATGTGGGATACAGGCCAATTTGAGTTGTACTCTGGCTTCTTATAGTAGCCAGTTCAATGCTTTTAAGTGTGGAGAGATGTGATCACATTTTCTAGATCTAGTTATGAGTCTTGCAGCTGCATTGAGACAGGCTTTTAGCTGAGCTGTTGAGATCTTGGGCAGGCCAGATAGAGTTGAACATCCATATTTAATCCTTGCGATGACCAATGCCTGAACTGCCATTTTGAGGTCTGATGTTTCTAGGAATGGTTTCAGTTTTCTAAGACAACTCAGGTGGTACTTTTTCACCACCACTAACAGCACAAAATGAGCACGGCTATCTCCCGTCTTAAGATCTTCTTCTGTTTCAGTAGTAATGGGTCTCTGATGAAGAGCGTAAATTGAAATGCATTGGGCATAATTGTTAATGTTTCAAAAAGTTGTAACTGTGGATATAATGTCACAACAAAATGAATTATTAAAAAAGAAAATAAATTAACGTTCTAAACTCTTTTTGGACTACAATTTGAACGATTAACACTTTATTGAACTGAGTGCAGGCTGGAGAAGCTTTTCACAGGAGAAGGAAAGCGCTGATTTATTTTTGTTTATACTCATCACTTACTCAGGAGATTATAAAGATCTGCACCTATCCCTCCATTAACTGATTACTTATGAACAGATGTGAGTGCATAAGTCTTCCCACGTTTGGATTTGTTTCAGCCACACAAGTCACCCCATTTTGGATTTCCCTGGGAGTCTAGTTTAAAAAAATGTATAGGTTTGCTAGGTTTCCCTAGGTGCCGGCTAAACTAGGGTTTAAAATCCACAGCTAGGCACACTGCAAAAGAAGGGTCCGTTTTCACTGGAAGAAAAAATGCTGTGCCAATGTTGCATTTTGGGCAATGTCCTGCTGCAGGCATTATGCCTAATCACAAGTGAGGCACCACGTTTAGCAGGAGACTTAGGGGAACAAAAAATAGCAGGACAAATGTTATTGCCAATTGACTTTCTATGCATTTCTCCCTTCCAAAGGTATGACCGTATGTGAAAAATAATTCATTTTAAAAAATGCCCTCTAATTCACATGCTGGAATAGGCAAATCACCACTGCTTCTAAACATCATTGGAAATACATAGTTTTCCTTGATACCTATTTTTCACTCTTTATATTTTACCAAGGGAATTGCTGTATACCCGGTACACAATGAAAAAACATTGTAAGGCGCAGCTCAGTTATTGGCTCTGGTCACTTCTGGTTCTTGGTGAACCTACAAGTCTTATATACCTCTGCAACCATAAGGCTCTAATAGACATAACTGTATATTGCTTTTATAAATCTGACAACTTAGAAAATGTTACAGGTGAAAATGCAGGCATAAATGGCTGTTTTTCTAACTCATTTTCAATATGTTTCAATTACATCTGTTACTTTATATAGGAACATTTTGAAGGATCTACACAAATGACTCTTTCTGAGTTCAGAATTGTGTCTACTTTTAAAAAATGTATAGCTTTCTGGTATCCATTACAGGGTTTACATCAATTTCCAGCACTAACTGAAAGGAGGTTAAAAGCACAAAAAAAAAATATATAGCCTTTGTCCCACTAAAATGCCCAACCTGTGTAGACAATTTTGGTTTTCTAACAAAAGTCTGTCTGTTCCTGAAAGCTGAAAAGATGGTGATTTTATCACAGCAAACGTTTGCATGGGAAAAAAACAGACACTTTCTTCTTCAACACTTTTTTACAATTTAACACCAAAATCCCAAAGTTTAGCCATATTTTGGCTAATTTCTTGGTCCTCGCCAGGGAAATCAACAAACCCTGGGCACCTTTAGAATCCTCAGGATGTGATAGAAAAGGACGCAAATTTTATATGGATACCTTATGTGGACAAAATATTGCAGGGGCCTAAGCGCAAACTATCCCAAATAGCCAAAAAAAGGGCTCAGCATAGGGGAGGGGTAAGGCCCAGCAGTTAAGGGAGGGCTTACATGCGCAGCCCATGCCCCAGGGATCACAAATTCTGTGGGATTAAACATATAAAATTAAGGAGGGGGCCAACGCAGCCCCAGGGACTGCCACCTCCCTGGGGCACATACAAATATGTATGTTGGTGGGCCCTCTGGACCCCCCTGTGCACAATGAATGCCTCCTCCCTGGGGATAAACACATTAAATTAATGTGCAAGCCAACACTGCCTCCTCCCAGGGTCAAGGATATAAATTAATGCAAGGAGCCCGTGCAGCCCCCCTCAGCCCCGGGGACCGCCACCTCCCTGGGGCTGAAATAAACTGATGTAGGTGATCCATTATGAACTGCCAGCCCTGGGGACCACCACCTTCCCGGGGCTATGTTTTATGATGGTGTCGGCCGTGTGCCCCCTTGGAGGCCCAGGCGACCGCTACCCCCCCAAGGCTTGCTTCTGCCGAGGTGCCAACCCTCTGGATGTAGATGTTTGCTTTTACTTGATGGGGGCTAACAGCTCCCACCAAGCAAAAGCAACCTTAACTTCGCTTCCTGCAAACTGAAGCTGTCAAACAGCTCTGGTTTCCCGAAAGCAGAGTTTTCATCTGTTTACCTGCACGCAAATATGGGTTCAGAGAAACAGATGAGAACATTGCTCTGACAGACGGGGAGCTCCATTTCAGCAGCCCCCTGTCTGTCAGAGCAATTCCGGCTCCCACAGGAGGTGAGGAGCCGGCTGAAACTGCGCAGGCCTTGAGGCTCCCACTGCAGTCCCATTGCACACTGGGCCAGTAGACACACCTGAGTCCCAGGAGATTGCTATTTGGTATTTATATAGCGCTAAATCACCATCAGGTCTCTTAGCGCTCGGGGGCGGGCAGACCTGCATAGACGACAGTCGTGTCAGGCGTGGAATAGGGTCAAGCTATGCTAAGAGCTTCCCTAAACAAGATTGTCTTGAGCTGTTTCCTGAACTGGAGTAGGCATGAGCGGATTTTGCGGATTGGCAATCCGCAAATTTGCGGATTTGCGAACGCGCAGATTTTTTTTTTATGTTCGCACGGGTTTCTGCAAGTTCGCGAGGGTTTTGTACAATTTCGCAAATTGCGAAATTGTACAAAACGCGTGCGAACTTGCAGTAATCCGTGCGAACACAATTATATGAAGAGAAAGAAGCTCCTGGTCACAGGAACAGCACGGGGATTGCGCTCATGAAAGTCAAGGATGCAAAGGCCTCTACCCAGCATCACAGCTGATTTTCCACAGTAGATTTGGGAAGAGGCACACCTGTCCAGCCTCGAAGACGCTCATGATTGTTTTTGGGCTAATGAATGAGTCACTGATTTTGAGCATCAACTAGTTCGAGCGACCATGCAAAGGCCGCCCTCTACCCAGCATCACAGCTGATTTTCCACGGTAGATTTGGGAAGAGGCACACCTGTCCAGCCTCGAAGACGCTCATGATTGTTTTTGGGCTAATGAATGAGTCACTGAATTTGAGCATCAACTAGTTCGAGTGACCATGTGTGTGTTACTATGCAATCGCCCTGAAGGGCGCAGGGGTCCCTTGAGTGACCTGTGTAAGGCTGTAACTATTTTACAATGGCGCCAGCAAGCTGCCAGCGCCGTTGTAAAATAGTTACAAAGTTAGCTTGCACAGGAAGCACCTGCTTCGTTTTATCTAGTGGTTCCTGTGCAAGCTAACTTTGTAACTATTTTACAACGGCGCTGGCAGCTTGCTGGCGCAATTGTAAAATAGTTGCATGAGTGGGGGTTCAACTTTTGAACCCGTTACGTTCGCGGATTTTTTTTGCGGATTTTGTGGGAAATCTGCAAAATTCGCGGATTGCGGATTTCCCAAAAATCCGCAAAATCCGCGAGCGTAACGGATTTCCCGCTCATGCTTAAACTGGAGTAGGTTGGGTTCCTTTCGGAGTTGCTCAGGTAGCTGGTTCCAGAGTTGGGGGACAAGGAAAGAGAAAGCTCTGCTCTCTTTTGAGGTGAGCTTGTACCGTGGACAAGACAGAAGACAAGCCTCAGAGGATTGCAGTGAGCGTCCCGGGATGTAAGCCTGAAGGCGTTATTTTATGTAGGAAGGGGCTAGGCCATGTACCGCTTTGTGCGCGATGCAGAGGCCCTTGAATTTCGCTCTTTGCCTAATAGGGAGCCAGTGCAATTTGTGCAGTAGCGGGCGGCATGGAACCTTCTAGGGAGTCTGAGGATCAATCTGGCTGCATCGTTTAGGACCACCGGTAGTCTGTATGCCAGTTTCTGAGGGAGACCAATGTAAAGGACGTTGCCGTAGTCTAACCTCGATACGATAGTGGCCGAGACGATCATCTGGAGTGTGGAGGTGGAGAGAAGAGGGACCAGTTTCTGCAATTGCCTAATCAGGCCGGTGCAGGTACCAACCACCGAGGAGATTTGGTTGGCCATGGAGAGCTCGTTATCAATTTTTATACCAAGGCTCTTTATGACTGGCATGAGTCGGGGGTGGGGCCTAGCTCTTGGGGCCAGAAATGGTCACCCCAAGGGGAAACTGTTGTGGGGATGACGAGGATCTCTGTCTTGTCAGGGTTGATTTTTAGTGAGTTAGCTGTCATCCAACTCACGGCGAATCTGAGGATGGTTTGTGCCTGGGCCGGAGCAAGTGAGGTGTTGTGAATGCTGAGGAGCAGTTGGGTGTCATCCGCATAGTTGTAGATTTTACAGCCCATGTTGGCTAAGGCTGCTGCCAGAAGTTGCAGGTAAAGCGATGCAAAAGGGGATGATGGACGGAGCGTTGAGCAAATCAAACACTCACCCCCAGTTAACTGATCTGGGTTTAATCCATCACCATTCTTTAGCTCACTCATCCACCCCAGTTTAGACATGGCCATATGCAAATCAGTCTGACCCTGTGCCTCATGGGAACAGTCCAGCCCAAACTGCCAAGCCATGTCTTCCCTGGACCGGAAACAAGCATCCTGGGACCGGTTTCGGATTCATAATCCTCATCAGCCAGGCTATCTTGAATCCAGTGGCCAAGTGAGCAAGGAAGTCACGTCTGAGCATACCCTGCCAACTTAGGGCGAACAAAGCGATACAAGAGGGGATGATGGACGGAGTGTTTGAGCAAATCAAACACTCACCCCCAGTCAACTGATCTGGGTTTAATCCATCACCATTCTTTAGCTCACTCAGCCATCCCAGTTCAGACATGGCCATATGCAAATCAGTCTGACTTTGCCTCATGGAAACAGTCCAGCCCGAACTGCCAAGCCATGTCTTCCCTGGACCGGAAACAAGTATCCTGGGACCGGTTTCAGATTCATAATCCTCATCAGCCAGGCTATCTTGAATCCAGTGGCCAAGTGAGCAAGGGACTCACGTCTGAGCATACCCTGCCAACTTAGGCCGAACAAAGCGATACAAAAGGGGATGATGGACGGAGCGTTTGTGCAAATCAAACACTCACCCCCAGTCAACTGATCTGGGTTTCATCCATCACCATTCTTTAGCTCACTCAGCCACCCCAGTTCAGACATGGCCACATGCAAATCAGTCTGACCCTGTGCCTCATGGAAACAGTCCAGCCCGAACTGCCAAGCCATGTCTTCCCTGGACCGGCAACAAGCATCCTGGGACCGGTTTCAGATTCATAATCCTCCTCAGCCAGGCTATCTTGAATCCAGTGGCCAAGTGAGCAAGGTAGACATTAAAGAGGAGTGGGGATAGGGCTGAGCCCTGGGGGTCTCCACAGCTGAGCATGCCTTTATCGGATACCAACTCTCCCAGTTGAATTCTTTGGGATCTGCCAGATAGAAACGTTTCAAGCCACAGGTATGCCAGACCCCTGACACCCAAGGTAGTGAGTCTGTCCAGTAGTTGAGCATGGCTGACAGTATCGAATGCCGCTCATAGATCAAATAAAATCAGGACATAGGGTCTTTTACTGTCAGCCATGGCTCTAAGCTCATCAAGGACTAACAGCATGACTAGCTTGGTGCTATGATGTGCTTTAAACCCAGCTTGGGGCCCTGGAGGAGGTGGTGGTCTTCCAGGAAGGGTGAGAGTGTTTTCAGAACATGTTGTTCTAGGACCTTAATTATTAACAACAGGGGGTACCCGATAAACCAAGAGGCATCTGGGTTAATATAACTAACTAAAGACAAGTGATGCCAACGGTCTTCTACTTCCAAAAAGGTTATTTGTTGAGACAGATACTGCTAATTATCTATCTCAAAACATTATGGATTGTACAGAATCACTCTCACACTATTATAACGTTCATCTAGTGGCTATTAAACCAACTAAAAAAGAAAACACACAAAAGATTGTTATGATTTGTAACTTTTCTTTTAAAAGTCCTTTTTCATTTTTTTACATCATATATACAAATCAACTGGTCAAACAATTTTTAATCTTGTGTGAAACAATCTCCAACATTCAAGAACCGAAAATTCTGCTTTTATTGACCCTTAATCCATGGTTTATATATGAAGCCCAATTATTTATCTCCAAGGAAAATACTGGCAATTTCTTTACTGGCCTAATTTCCTTTTTCGAACACCCAAGTATCACGGAGCATAAGAAGCAAAAATCAATGTCTTTGTAGCTTCTATACAAATAAAACTCCTAAGGATTATATCCATGAAATTTCAAAAATCAAAAACGGTGTCGAAATCGATGGTAACTGTCGACGCGTTTCGGCCTGTCAAGCAGTTTCAGGCCTCATCAGGACAATGGGCAACAAAACTCATAATAATTAACCTCAGCATAGTTTCAATTATCTCCTAGCCCAAATCCGGCTAAGGTATCCAGGGGTTACAGTTCTTGTCAAAAAAGTAAATTTCTCCTAGCAAACAGCGGGTAGGAATTCTTTAGGTACGCACAGCTTGTCCAAGTCTGTATATCCTAATGATCACCAAACTGGTAATCCAAAACCCTTGCTCCTTACTCGTTTTAAACTGCAAGCTCTCGTAGTGTTTGCCAGAACATTAAGACAAACCCACGTATTCCCAAAGGCGCCGAAAAACACTGCGGTCGCAGGACCTTAGCCAAGAAGGGTAGCTGGAAGATAAGCCTATAGTTTTTGGGGTTGGCCGCGTCCGCACCTGGCTTCTTAAGGAGGGCTGTGACTCTCGCTTCCTTTAGGCATGATGGCAGATACCCAGTCTCCAACGAGTTGTTTAGCATGGTAATAACTTGTCTTTCTAGACCAGGAAGGGCCATTTGAAAGATTCTAGGGGGGCAGGGGTCCGCGGGGGATCCTGTTTTAATCCGATTCATGAGTAGCGTAAGGGAAGCTGTATCCAGTTTGGGGAAGCAGGTAAGTACCTGTTCAGGAGGTGGAGCTTGAGATAGGGGTAGCAGGTTATGATTGATAGAGGTATTGTCTATGTCTGAGAGAATGTCCCTCACTTTCTGAAAGAAGAAAGATTGAAATACGTTGCAGTCGATTGAGTCGTCAGCTGGTTTCTGCTCCGATTTTTGGTGGAGTTCCTTCAGAATTCTGAAGGTCTCTTTCTGTCTATTTGCTGCTTGTCACGGGGGCTCTGTCTGTCTTGGGCAGGGTAAGGATTTTAATGACAGTTCCTTTCGGCCCCTTGAACAGATGCCTATGGCCCCTGTAACGCTGCTCCTGCTTTCCCGGGGGTGGAAACCTCCCCCATGACGCCATCATCGTTCCACCATTCAGGGACGGAGGAGGCGGTCAAAACACTGCATCCGGAAGAAGACAGCGCGAAAGCCGGAGGAGGTGTAGGAGAGGAGAAGCCGGAGCCAAACAGCATTCTCATCGAGGCATCCAGGAAGACGGAGATTTTAGAACAGCTCAACTTAATCACGCTAGCCTTACTAACGCCTGGCAAAAGGCTCGCAATGATCAGGACCCTTTGACTAGGACTTATCCTACCTTTATTGAAAAAAAGGGGCTATTGTACAGATTGGCTAAACCTGATGGGGTCCCTCAACTCTTTGTTCCGACAGACTTCAGGGACCAAATACTTTTTTTTGCCCATGCGCATTCATTAGCGGGGCACTCTGGTGCAGACAAAACAGGGCAGGCCATTCTTCAACACTTCTTTTGGCCTGGCGTGTATGCACAAATACAACGGTACTGCCAGGAATGTCAGATCTGCCAGCGACTTAACCCCTATGTCCCGCCCGCGGTACCCCTGCATCCCCTGCCTATTATAGGTATACTATTCGATCATTTGGGGATGGACCTTATAGGCCCTTTGCCCAAATCTACTCGAGGATACCAATACGCGTTAGTACTGGTGGATTATGCCACTCGTTACCTGGAGGCTTTTCCCCTCCGGGCCGCCACCTCCTCCGCCATAGCCCAAAGACTCGTCGAGGTATTTTCACGCATGGGTTTTCCCAGAGAGATCATCACTGATCAAGGCACACCTTTCGTGTCTAGACTAATGAGAAAGGTCTGCAACCAGCTACGGATCAAACATATAAAGACGTCTAGTTCTTAGAGTCAAGGGATTGTAGTTCTTTTACTGAGTAGGACAGACGTAGGCCAGGGTTCCTGGCCCCTGGGCCTGGTCGGGCGCTTACGGGCGCTGACGGGCTTGCCTTTGGTGCGCCTTCGGCGCGCCGGCAGCGCACCTGCTGCGAGATGTGGTCCCTGGGTACGAATTCGGCCCAGGGAAGGGGGCCGTGTGGCACCCCTTCCCTATACAAATAAAAATAAAGAGGCTAAATAAAGTGAGTAAGGGGCAGAAAGTGACAAAATCGAGATCAGAAACTAACAGAAAGAGGCTAAATAAAAGTTTAAATCAAGCAGAGTGAGCCAAAATAGCGTGGTGAAACGAGCTGAAAGAGGCGAAATAGAGTTCAGAAACAAGCAGAAAGAGGCAAAATAAAGGCAGTAGTGAACAGAAAGAGGCAAAATAGAGATCAGAAACAGGCAAAATAAAGGTTAACAAAGAGCAGAAAAAGGCAAAATGCAGGTAAGAAACGAGCAGAAACAGGCAAAATAAAGGTGAAGAATGAGCAGTAAGAGGCAGAATAGAGGTCAGAAATGAGCAGAAAGAGGCAAAATAAAGATGAGAAACGAGTAGAAAGAGGCAGATTACAGGTCAGAAAGAAGCAAAATAAAGGTAAAAAAATGAGCAACAAGCGGCAGAGTAAAGGTCAGAAACGAGCAGAAAGCAGCAAAATAAAAGTAAAAAATGAGCAGAAAGAGGCAAAATAAAGGTCGCAAACTAGCAGAAAGAGGCAAACTAGAAATCAGAAATGAGCAGAAAGAGGTAAAATAGAGGACAGTAAAGAGCAGAAAGAGGCAAAATAAAAGGTCAGAAACTAGCAGAAAAGGCAAAATGAAGTTCAGAAATGAGCAGAAAGAGGCAAAACAGAGATCAGAAAGAGAAAAAATAAAGGTCACCAATGAGCAGAAAGAGGTGAAATAAAGGTTAGAAGTGAGCAGAAAAAGGTAGAAAATGAACATGAAATGAGCAGAATTCCTAAATCACTCCTGCACACACTCACAGAACAACTCAGACACTCTCACTGCCACTTACAAACCTATTCACTCATGTACCTACCCTCAGTACTCTCAGACGAACTCAGACATGTACACCTACCCACAAACACAGTCAGGCACTCATGCAACCACTTACAGAATCACTCATACTCTCAACCATTCACAAATCTACTCAGAGACTCACACACCAACTCACAGACCCTTTCTAAGACTCACACACGCACTCACAGATGCACTGAGACACTTGTATAATACTTACAGCCCCACTCATACTCTCTCACACCCACAGAGACACTCATGCACTCACTCACTCACACACTCAGTGTCAAAAGTTAGTGGTTACAGTTAGGAAATAGAATTTTTTAAAAAGCGTAGAAATTCACTGAAAACACAAAGGTTACAGGGACGATATAGATAGGCTCAGATTTCACTCGTACAAAACCAGTGAAGTTCAGCAGTTATAGTTATCTGAGCTAGCTATAAGATATGCCCCTGCAATCCACTGCTTATGATTTCACATATAACATAACTCACAACATAGTCAGTGACATCACTGACGACATACCTGCTGACATCTTGCATGACATCACTGTTGACATCATCCACAGGACAACTCTCGCACCCATGCACACTCCTACTCAAATAGCCACACACTCACCCATACAGCTGCTGACACATCCAGTTGTTCACCTATATCGTGACTCAAACACTAACTCACTCACCCATACAGCCGCTCAACAGAGTCACTCACTCACCCACACAACCACTCAAATTCTCACTCACACACCAACACAAACAATAGGATACCCGTTCACACATCCATACAACCACTCACACAGCCACTCAGTCACACATATAGTTAATCCCACAGACATTCACTCTTCAATGCAGCCACTCACACACCAACTCACTTAACCAAACACTCACTCAAACAGCCACTCACTCACTCACTCACCCACATAGTCATTTACACATGCAATCATTTACTCAGACAGCTATTCAGACACCCAGTCAATCACCCATGCAGTCACTGACACACCCACTTACCCACCCATACTGCCACTCACACACACTCATACAGCCACTGACTCACCTACTCACTCACCAATACAGCCACTCACATAGCCACTAAGTCACCCAGATACGGTCAGCTACTCATACACCCACTTATACACCCATACAGCTACTCACACACCCACTCACACACCTGTACAGTCACTCAGACACCCTCTCACACTCAGATACAAATAGTTACACACCTCACATAAACTATGATAAACAAGCATTTACAATGCAACGGTCTCGCCTTTGCAAAAGTTAGAGCTATTGGCATTGTAAATGACAAACTTTATTTATGTGTTGGTTTTCAAAACAGATACATAAATGGAATTGTCATTTACAATGCCAATAGCTTAATCTCTCACAAATGCGACACCTACTGCATTTACACACTCACACACATACACGTGTTACCATCCTTGTGGGGACTATGTGTGAATACCAGCCTTGTGGGGACTAACGTTTCCCAATGTTTTTAAACTACACTAATAACAGAAACATTTTAAGAAAAAATTCATGATACAGGATCCTGCTTCAAATTTGCAAATATATTGTTATTTCATCGTGCGCACAGCACCATCCTTGTGGGGACTTGAACACGTGCTACCATCCTTGTGGGGACCTAGTCTGTAACACTGTTTGTGACTGAATACAGTCAAAGGCACATGGCTAAATGTTTATTTTATAAACAATATACACAAACAACATTATAATCTATTCATATATGAATTTCTGCATATATACTAGGGGTATATATTAAAGACAGATTATGTTAATGTGCAAGAAAATATCATATCATGCTTAAAGAAAGACACTTAATGCTGTATTTAACCTATGTATTAGTGCTTAAAATCTTAGGAGACAAGGGAATTAATACATAAAGAAATTAACATATGGAACCAAGGAATATGGTCAAGTGGAACCCAGAGCTTG
This sequence comes from Lissotriton vulgaris, assembly GCF_964263255.1. Classification (NCBI taxonomy): domain Eukaryota; kingdom Metazoa; phylum Chordata; class Amphibia; order Caudata; family Salamandridae; genus Lissotriton; species Lissotriton vulgaris. The sequence goes on along the minus strand of NC_141693.1, from coordinate 1,210,605,899 downwards.
ATTAGCTGCTTACATTTTTTCCAAAATAGATGTTCAAGTCCCCACAGAGATAGTGGGTGAAGATCATTGTGTTTAAGTCTCCATAGAAATAGTGGGCACATTCAAAGCTTAAATCCCATTATAAAGAGTATGAAGCTAATGGTGTTCAAGCCCACGCAGAGGATGTGTGTAATTATAAGAATGCTCAAGTCCCCACAGAGATGGTGTGTTATTATAGTGATAATTAAGTCCCCACAGAGATGGTGTGTTATCATAGTGATGTTCAAGTCCCCACAGAGATGGTGTGTTATCATAGTGATGTTCAAGTCCCCACAGAGATGGTGTGTTATCATAGTGATGTTTAAGTCCCCACAGAGATGGTGTGTTATCATAGTGATGTTCAAGTCCCCACAGAGATGGTGTGTTATCATAGTGATGTTCAAGTCCCCACAGAGATGGTGCGTTATTGTAGTGATGTTTAAATCTTCAAAGAGTGCATGAAGGTGATTGTGTTTAAGTCCTCATTAAACTAATGCCTAATTCACAAAGTTAAACTTAGACAAAAAGTCTAACTTCACTACTTTTCAGTATTCCCAAAGGTAAATTTAGACCAAAAGTCTAACTTTACTTCTTTTCAATATTCACATAGCCCCATACAGAGAATGTGAAGCTGATGATATTCAAGTCAAAGCAAACACAAGGACATGATGGACGGAGAGCTCAAACTTCTCAGTCACCCACCCCCAGTTACAGATCTGAGTTGAATCCATCATTGTTCTTTAGCTCACTTTGCTACCCCAGTTCAGACCCAGCTATATGTAAATCAGTCTTGACCCTGAGCTTCATGGCACCCCCTGGAGCTTCACGTTGAAACAGAGCTTGCGTTTAGTTACAGGAATGCTCAAGTCCCCACAGAGATGGTGTGTTTTTATAGTGAAGTTCAAGTCCCCACAAAGATAGTGTTTTATTATAGTTTTTTGCAAGCCCCAAAAAAGATATCGTGTTAATTTAGCAATGTTTAAGTCCCCACAGAGATAGTGCATGAAGATGATTGTGTTTAAGTCCTCATTAAAATAGGGCCGATTCACAAAGGTAAACTTAGACAAAAAAACGATCTTTTCTACTGTTCAGTTTCACAAATGTAAACTTAGACCAAAAGTCTAACTTTACTACTTTTCTGTATTCACAAAGCCCCATACAGAGAATGTGAAGCTGATGATCCTCATGTCAAAACAGAGCTTGCATGTAATTACAGGAATGCTCAAGTCCCCACAGAGATGGTGTGTGATTATAATATTACCACAGTCGCCAAGAAGAACGTGTGTGATTACAGACATGCCCAAGTCCCCACAGAGATATTGTGTGATTATAGACATGCCCAGGTCCCCACAGAGATAGTGTGAGATTATAGACATGCCCAGGTCCCCACAGAGATAGTATGTGAATATAGAGATTTGGAGGTCCACACAGAGATAGTGTGTGATTACAGACATGCCCAGGTCCCCACAGAGATTGTGTGTGACTATAGAGATGTTGAGGTCCCCACAGAGATAGTGTGTGATTATAGACATGCCCAGGTCCCCACAAAGATAGTGTGTGATTATAGAGATGTGGAGGTCCCCACAGAGACGGTGTGTGACTATAGTATTACCACAGTTGCCAAAGAGAATGTGTGTGGTTATAGACATGCCCAGGTCCTCACACATATAGAGTTTATTTATAGACATGCTCAGGTCCCCACAGAGATAGTGTGTCCTTGGGATGAACGTGGATAGCACACGGTGATAGTGCATGATTTAAGTCATGTACAAGTCCTCACATAGAGATTGTACGATTACAGTGAGGTTTAAGTCCTAACAGTGATAATGTGTGATTACAGTCATATGCAAGTGGAGTAGCGCTTTGAAAAGTGAGTGAGACTGATAATACGAACTGTGTTAGTGGGCAGACTCGGCTTTTAGCGCTCAGGGAAGTACAATATTTAAGAAGTGTTTGCGCATTATGGTCATCTACAAAGGAGGAAAAGACAGCGCTAACCACCTTTCAATTTAAGACTTTTCCCTATGCGCGCTCTTCAGTGACAATACGGCCCACTTAGATAACAAGCATTTACAATGCAATGGTTTTGCCTTTGTTAAAGTTAGAGCTATTGGCATTGCTCTTGATATTATTTTTATTTATGTTTTTTTAACATAAATAAATGGCATTGTCATTTACAATGCCACTAGCTTTATCTCTCGCAAATGACACACACAAACACACAGAGCCCCCCCCACACACACACAGAGCCCCCCGCACACACAGCCACACAGAGCCCCCCACACACACAGCCACACAAAGCCCCCCCCACACACAGCCACACAAAGCTTCCTACACACACAGCCACACAAAGCTTCCCTATGAGCCTGATTTAGATCTTGACGGTGGCGAATACTCGGTCACAAGCGGGATGGATATCCCTTCTCATTATATCCTATGGAGATCATAATACGGCAGAGGGGATATCCGTCACGTTTGTGATGGATTATTCCATCCGCCAAGATCTAAATAAGGCTCTATGTCTTTATCAGCGAGGTTGTATAGATGGTGGAAGGGAAGGTGCTCTGTTTCGCAGAGGTCAAACTTCAGAAGGAGTGTAACAATTTAGAGGAGATTTTAGATAACTCAAAGAAGATCAAATAGGCCCAAGCTAATAAACTAAAATCCTTTTAAGTAAACCAAAAAAAGGATTACTTTGTTTGCCCTGTTATTGTTATTGTTTTATTGACATTCCTGGTTTCGTTAATCCACTAAAATGATTAAACAAAACAAATCACATGAAGCTACATGACCTTCATATGAGGAGGGATTTGGAGGGCAAGAGGTGATGCAAGTTAAGGGATGAGGGCCGTCAAAACACCCCTCACACACAAACAGGGGAGGATTCTTAGCGCTTTGTAAAACTCATCTCCCGCCACCAAGCAGATCTGTGACAAGGCAAAGAATATGAGCATTTACTTAAATATCAAAGTTTATCTGCCCACACAAGGTAGTGAATTAAACTAAAGATTTCCACTGAAGGAGGCAGGAAAGGTTAGAGACCTACTGCTGAATACAAGGCAATGTAAGAGGGTGAAAGTGGGTGTGGTAGAGCATTAGGAGGAGAGAAGCAAAGAGCACAAATTACTGAACAGTCTAGGTACTGAATTGTTCACTGGTCAGATAGAAAGATCACTGGAGGCGCAGTGTGGAGGTGTTCTTAGGTGAGAGCCCATTGCAAGGGTCGGTCTCCAAAAAGCGAGGAGACCCCACCATGTGCTTCTCGCCCCAATGGGGGCAAGGGCCTCTTACAAAATGCTTCAAGTGCCAAAACTAAGATTATTAAGTCAGAAATTAAAACCTCAGTAGTAAGGTCTACGGAAACCACGCCAAATTGTTAAAGCTGCAGCTGCGAGTCCGGTAGTGCACCCCAAGGAACCAACCCAACATGCACCGCAGTGCTCTCCATTGCGCTCTCTGAAAATGGACAGGACTGTGGTTTCCAGGGCAGTTATCTGTATTCCGGGTCTACCGGATTTTTTACATTCTGCACATATCAGCTGGAAACAAACATGCAGACACTCGGATAAGAATATTAGATTGCAGGCCTTGCGGTAACCACAACAATAAGCACGGAGCTCTGTCCTGCTGACGTCGACACATTCGCCACACACTAATGCAGGATGAAGCAGCGTTTCAGGGAAGGCACTGCCCTGCTAGTGTCTTGACAAATCTCGACACAATTTTTGCAGGATAAAGGCACGTTACATCTAGAGCAGTGTCCTGCTGACGCCTACACTAGTCTCTACACACCTATGAAGGATAAAGGAATGTTACATGGAGGGTAGTGCACAACCTTCCATGCATTCAAAGGCACTTCAAAAATGTGTAAAAAATATGCTACAATAACAGTGCCCAGATCAGTCAACCGAGGCAAGAGTTACCTGACAAATAACAAGGAAGATGCCACAGGTCTAAAATACATCAAACAGTAAAGAAAACCCGTGTTAAAAAAAAACACAATTTGAAAAGAAAGAGTAAGAACTTCAAAACAGGGTATCCCTTGAAAATATGCGTGAACGCCTCTAGGAAGGGTAAGGGTCAGGTAAACCAATTTGACCACTCGTGTTTTCATTAATGTTCAAAGGAAATAATGGCAAAAATAACCATTCCGGACTTACATCACCTGAGTGAAGCTATGTTACCCAGAGTACTGCCCCTGGTGTTGTCCCTACCAGTGCAAGGTAGTGCTGCTGCCTTATACCGAGAGCCTTCCTTCAACTCATCACTATTCTAAGTGATAGTAATGAGTTGGGGCATGCTGGATAACTCTATACTAAGAAACCTTTCCAGTGTCATAAAAAAAACCTCGGTCTACACCACCCCACAAATTATAGTGTAGGTATGTTGCCATTCTATACAAAAGTGAGTCTATTCTCTCGAAAACTGCATACCAATTGTCAACATATTTCACTATTATACAATTTTACAGCTTCATCCGGGCAAGTATTTACTGGCGACCTTCGAAAATGGTAGAGTATCATACTCGCACTATGGCGACCAAAAATTAAAAGGGTCCTTGGTGCTGCATTTATAAAGGTGTAGGTAAACAGATTCACACACTAGTCAACCCTACAGTGTTTTCAAAGGGTACATCTAAAATTCATGCAGTGAACCCTAAAAGAAATTGACGCGCTCTACAAATCAACATAACATAACTAGAAACCGACAGAAATCAGTCCCAGGACGCCATCTCAAACCATAGAGTGAGTAAAACGTCACACACTCGGATTGCAGGCTTGACTATGTGCCTCCGTTTGCTTTTGGGCTTCACAAATCCAGCTGTAAGGGCTCCTTTACTGGCTGTGCCCTGCATGTGCACTGCTTGGTGACAGTGGTTTAAGGGTGGAGCTAGATCTGAAGTCACGCATGCGCACTGGGTCGGCTGCGGCCCGCACAGATTTCCACGGGCGCACACAGGCACGGGTGGAGACATTACTGCGGGAGGAGCAGTGACCCAGTGACCCAGATAGGAGCGGGGCTGGGATCTGGAGCCGGGGAGTTATATAAGGAATTAGAGAGATACTGTACACCAACCCCCGGGAATTAACATCCAACAAAACAACTGTTTGGATGACAAACGGCTCCCCCGAGTCCCATCAGCGCACAACAGTGGGAAGAACATAAAATGTATGGTGACAAGAATAACAGAGGCCCATGCAAGGCCATTAATGGGATGGGGCAGGGCGCGTGAGTGGCAGGTTTAAGAGGAGCAAAGGGATACGAGGTGGCGGGGAAACAATTGAGTCAATTAGCGCTGGCAAACAGTAACACGAGGGGGGGTGAAGGGAGGGAGGAGAGGGAGAAAAAAACGCAGCAGCTGAAGCTAGCAAACAAACCTACACACATTATAACCAGGGCTTTGAAAGCAGGAACAGCTCCATATTTTTATCATAGTTCCCCGGAATTCGACTCATCCCAGAGGCAATAAACCCATTGTTATAGTACACAATCTTGAATCTGCATAAAATACACGACTGCAGCGCTGTTCGACAGAGATGCGCGCGACTGAGAGCACAGGCACCACCCGGCAAGGCTCTGCAAGGGGCGGGCTGCCAGCACAGGCTTGGATGGAAACCGACACGCCCACTGCACGTAGTAAACACAAACAGAAGCGGTTCACAATAACAATGACATGATAACGGAGGTCCAACCAACCAACGAACGGGTGAAACGTGCGAAGAATCGAATAGTTGTATTTGCACGACACCATTGGGGGAGCTGGTGTTTGTCCTGTAAAATTCCGAGGCAGCGGTAGGGGACACGGAGAGCGGGAGAGGGGATGGGAACGGGCAAAAAAAAAAAAAAAAAGCAAGCACTCACCTGGACTTCTTCCGGGTGCCTTCAATGCCGGAGCAGATTCGGGGGCGTTCCCGAGAAGAGGCTTTCGGCTGACGTAGCCAAAAGCCAAAAATTCTCGGGAACGCCCCCGAATCTGGTCCGAGATTGACGGGCACAGCCTTCTCCCAATGGCTAGCCTCCATTTATGGACCTAGCCAATGGGAGGAGGGGGCTGTTACCCGACTCCAAACACAGCTCATAAGATTTTTTCCTAGCGCATGCGTACTTCGTACGCATGCATCGCTAGTCAAAACCTAAAAAAGAAAATCACGTGGGTCGTTTTCAAAAATGAGATTGCCTCCCGTGATCAAGGCTCTACTTGAGCAGAAACGTTGGGATTGACTGCCTCTTACCTTCATGCTGTCTCACCATTAAAGTTTTTAAAACGCAACTCTGCCAAGTGTCGGTGCACCTCTTTTGAAGCATGAGGGAGGATTATGCTGTGATGTTTTGCAGAAGCCCCGCGCTGTTTGCACTGGCCGCCCTTCAAAGCTCAGGCTCGTGTCATGGGGCACGGTGATTTGGATATATATATATATATATATATATATATATATATATATATATATATATATATATATATATATATATATATATATATATATATATATTCACTGAAAAAACCATAGGTTATAGACCATATATAGTTAGGAATTCGCATTTACAAAACCTTATTTTACTCACACAAAACCATTGAAATTCCATATATAGTTAGTTGCACTAACTATATATCGCGCACCCGCAATCCACTGCTGATGATGTCACATATTACATCATTCATGACATGGTCAGTGACATCACTGATGACATCACTGATGACATCTCAAATGACATCACTGATGACATCTCAAATGACATCACTGATGACATCACTGATGACATCTCATTTGACATTACTGATCACATCACTGATGATATCATTCATGTGATAATACGATGAACCTCTTCAGACTCTAATATAACCTTAGATACAATCAGTGTAAACAGACACTCATAGACTGTCACTCATCCATGGAGTTACTCACACACCTAGTCAGTCATGCAAAGAATCAATCACACCTCCATTTCCTCAACTATACAGTTATACAAACTTTACTTATTCAAACATATACTAACACATATTTACTCTCTTATACAATCCCTGATACAAGTTCACTATGATCCATACAGCCACTCACACATTCACTGGCTCTTATGCACAGGTAGTTATATATGTCAACTCTCACATGTACTGTGTTTTACATATGTACTTACCTTGACATGTAGCACTGAGATATCCATTCACTCACCAATACACTCATGCACACAGTCAACCGCCCATACAGCTGTTTCCACATGCACTTTTGAAACCATACATCTAGTGAATCAACTGCTCACACATCTATGCACAGAGTCATACACCTCCCAGCCACCCACACACACACTCAGTCTCCCATACAAATACTTGGGCAACCAATCAATAACCCATATAGTTACTCATATAGCTACTTATCAACACATGCAACAGTTTACAGAACAACAGACATAATGATGCACAAATTAAGACAGTTTAGTCACTAACCCATGCACTCAGTGAGACACATTTAATCACTCACTCATACAGTCAGTCATGCACCTACTAAATCCTTCATCCAGACACTTATACATCCACTCATTCTTCAATATGTAAGACATATTTTAACTTTACAGAAACATACAGTCACTGGATGTTGTCATCAGTGATGTCATCAGTGATGTCATTTGAGATGTCATCAGTGATGTCATCAGTGATGTCACTGACCATGTCATGAATGATGTAATATGTGACATCATCAGCAGTGGATTGCGGGTGCGCGATATATAGTTAGTGCAACTAACTATATATGGAATTTCAATGGTTTTGTGTGAGTAAAATAAGGTTTTGTAAATGCGAATTCCTAACTATATATGGTCTATAACCTATGGTTTTTTCAGTGAATTTTCAAGGTTTTGTAAATGCTAATTCCTAACTATATATGGTCTATAACCTATGTTTTTTTCAGTGAATTTTCAAGGTTTTGTAAATGCTAATTCCTAACTATATATGGTCTATAGCCTATGGTTTTTTCAGTGAATATATATATATATATATACATACATATATAAACATATATCATCTGTATATCTATATAAATACAAACATAAATGCATGCATACATATACTTATATGCATACAGATGCATGTTATTTACATGAAAGTTGAAAAAACACTAATAAAAGCAAAGCTAAAAAGCCACCTCATTACAAACAGAATGGCTTTAACTTAAACGAGGGCGAGATCTATTGCATTTTCAATGCTTGTTTACTTTGGTTCCATCAAGAAGGCATTCAGATGTGTCACACATTTGCCATAAATTCTGAATGTTAGCACTCTAGTTGCACATTAGATCACTGTAGTAAAGCTTCTGATCACCAGGGACGTCTGCTGCTGGTATTCAAAGTGCATGTTTCAGTCTGCATGTCACAATTTTTTTAATGAAATAGAAGAGGATTTGAGAAGTCACTCAAAATGATCCCTAATTTTTCTTTCTGAAGCACTAATCATACTTTCTATGGCAAAATATACCCCCTCATGTTGTTTCTTTTTAAATTAAATGTTTTAAGAGTTACCACTTTATTCCAATCAAGATGGCTTCAGGTGTGCCATACCTTTGTAATAAGTAGGACTGTTAGCGCTCTAGTTGTTCTTTAGAACACTCTGGGACATTCTGTCATTGGGCTATACTTGGGCTACATCTGGTTGATATTTGGGCTACATTTGGGCTCTTTTGTCTCTGGTGGCCATTTTGGGAGACTGCATGTCAGAATGTTTTAATGGAATAGAAAAGGATTTGAGAAGTCACTCAAAATGTGCCCTAATTTTTCATTCTGCAGCACTAATCATACTTTCTATGGCAAAATATACCCCCTCATGTTGTTTCTTTTTAAATTAAATGTTTTAAGAGTTACCACTTTATTCCAATCAAGATGGCTTCAGGTGTGCCATACCTTTGTAATAAGTAGGACTGTTAGCGCTCTAGTTGTTCTTTAGAACACTCTAGGAGGCTGCAGTAGAACACAAAGGAATCAACTGACAGTCTCTGTCCTTGTTGGATGTACATGTTTTACTGAGAATGTCAGACTTCATTTTCACATGACTGAGAAAGATAATGTGAATTTACAGAAAATATGCTTTCAGTTTAGCTTATAGATCCCCTTCCAAACCACTGTGGGAAAATCATGAGATATTAGTTTTCTTTCAAACAATATTCATGATATCACAGCAGAAGGTTTTTTCACATGGTAAAATCACCTTAGAACCCACCACAATTCCTAAAACGAGTATGGTACCATCAACAAATGATTTATAATGTAACTAAAGTCCTAAAACCCTTTATTAACTACAATGCTTTTTAATGAGGTGCTATCATGTAGATTGGTCCCAAGATGGCTGCCAACACTTCTTGGATGAAGTGCTGACAGCCAATCAGATCAGATGTGTGGTTAGGCTCCGCCCAGATATATATCTTTTTTGAACCTAAATTACTCAAAATCCACTGGAGCACATATATTGAGACCTAGCAAAGGCACATCGGGCTAACAGTCCCTACAATTTTGCCAAGTTTCGTGCAAATCCATTCAGCCGTTCGAGCTAAAAGTGAGGCCAACCGCCCTATGGAAATTAACATGGGAAAAACGCGTTTTGGGACCCCCCTTTTTTCTCGGCCCCCCCTTGATGAAACCCCCCCAAATTGTCAGGGGCTGCTCAGAAACAAAATGTTCCATTTTCCTGAAAATTTCAGCCAATTCCGTCCACAAACGCCAAAGTTATTAGACATAGAATTTTCAAAAATCCCATAGAGAAAAAATCCTAACTATATATACCTACTGGCGACCGCCAGTAGGTAATATATATATATATATATATTTTTTTTTTATAGAGGCGGCGGCGAATGTTATGTTCGTGTCAGCAAAAGACAAACCCTCGAAAGGGAAAAACACAGCCACACTGACAGAACCTACCACCAATCTGAAAAGCCTGTTTCTGAAGTTAGAGCGGCTTCAGGAACGTGAAGTCAGAAAATGGTGGGAGGCAACCTCCCTCCAAAAATATCTGGAATGCAACAGAGTCCCTCGAGGTTTGCGCATTTATACGATCCCCTCCTATGAAAACCCGGACCCTGCCCTCCTGAAAGATTGGGCGGAACACACTGCAGAGTCCTCTAAGGGGATGGTAAGGTTGCTAGTAAAATATGCATGGAGCGACCGGGAAAAATGCCTGAAAGATATAGCTGACCTCGAAGTGGAGATTGCAAAAGATAAAGACGTAAAAACCTGTGAAGAACTCCGTAATGCCATGGTGAAAAGGATTAAAGATTATGAATTGGGAATACGAAAGAGGAAACAAACAAAGTTCCAGAGGGATGAGCAAGACTATGCCTCAGGTAGAATCCTGACTTTCGCTCGGAAATTTGACGCAACACGGAAGAGATTGGCTCAGGGAATTGCACAACCAACAGAATTGGACACTGAGGAGTCGGAACTGGAGAATTCAGATGGTGAACAAAATCAAGCCTCAAGAGCATCTAGAACAAATGTAAATGAAGCAGAGGAGCCTTTTTTCGACGAGTACCAGGTGATGAAGGAGACCCGCCAGAGACCGCAATTGAGAAGTCACCCCCCTCAACAAAAACAAAGAGGAGGACGCGGCGGGGGAAGAGGCACAAGAGGAGGTATACAGAACAACACCACCCCAATGGTAACACGCAGTGCCTCCAACCGCAAGAGACAATAACCACCAGGGAAGACAATAACGTCATCAATCTCTCAAAAAGAATCTTAACCGATGACGAAGTAAAAATCTTGAAGAAAGGACTCAGCTTTTGTCCGACCAGTGAATTTAATCTAGTAGATGCCAAAATCGACCTGTTTAAATATACAAGGAAGTTGAAGTTCAAGAAAATCTTCATGCAAACCCCGAGTAACATAGCCCCAGGAGAAACAGGCAACATAACCGGGACAGATGAAGATGATCTCTTGGAAGTCCTGATAACACCAACACAAGACTTACAACAAACAGATCAAGAAGCTTCACTCTCCTTAGATCAAGTGAGGGATCCGAGCAATCTTAAACTTAAGTCTAGGAGACTACCCAATACATCACATGATGCGATAGACGTATTCAATGAAGCAGTGACAGCGGATCTGGAGAGAATGGCGAACAAGAAAATGAACAAGAAGACCTCGAACATCTCCAGAAAAGAATGGGTAGCTTTAAAATCTCTAAGAGACGACAACACAATTGAGATTAAGCCTTCAGATAAAGGCGGGAACATTGTCATCTTCTCGAAAGAACATTATGAGCAGGAGGCACTCAGGCAGTTAAGCGACAAGGAGTGCTACATCACAGTAAGAAGAGAAGAGTATGTCAAGAGCATAACAACGTATGAGAATCTACTCAAACATTGGAGGGAAGAGGGTATGATCAGCCAGGATGAACTCGCCTTCCTACAATGCAACTCCCCGATGCTGCCCAGCTTTTATCATTTACCCAAGATTCATAAGAACACCAAAAGACCACCAGGGAGACCGATTGTTTCGGCAATCGGGAGTCTCCTAGAGAACACGTCACGATTCATTGACATTTTTCTAGCACCCATTGAGACCTGCCCTCATATGTTAAGGACACACAGGACTTTCTCCGCATCATGGATAGCATTTCCTGGGACAAAGACATGCTACTTATCACTATGGATGTCATGAATTTGTACACGTGCATAGACCACGAACAGGGAATCTATGCTACAAAATGGTTTTTGGAACAGAAACATCCGAAATTCCAAGCCCATAGTGAGATGATTCTTAGCATGATAAGATTCTGTTTGTTCCATAACTACTTTCTTTTTGCAGGCCAAATTTACAAGCAAATCAGAGGGACCTCAATGGGTTCGTGCTTCTCCCCCAGTTACGCGAATCTTTTCGTGGGCTGGTGGGAGAAGCACGAGGCATGGGGTGGGAAGAATGAAAGATGGAATGAACATATATTGATGTGGACCAGGTATATTGATGACCTGTTTGTCATCTGGAGGGGAGACAGGGCCTCGGCTGAGGAGTATGTCTGTGCTCTAAATGGCAATGAACTAAATCTTAAGTTCACCAGTACGATAAGCAACGAGTCCGTTTGCTATCTGGACTTAGAGGTCTTTGTGGCTAGTGACCAGCTCCACACTAGACTTTATAGAAAACCAACGGCTGGCAATGCAGTATTACACGCTGCCAGCCACCACCCTAGAAGTCTAGTAAAAAATGTACCATATGGTGAGTACTTGAGACTCAAACGCAATTGCTCTGGATCTGAGGACTTTAAGAAAGCGCAGGAAGAGGCGAGTGACAGATTCCAGGCAAGAGGCTATTCGAAAAACATCTTAGAACAAGCCCAAATAAAGGCAGATACTGTCGACAGAAGGGACCTTCTGATTGCGAAAGAGTCAAAAAAAGATAACGAGCAGGTCAGAATGATTACAACATTCAATAATCAATCTGGTGCACTGGTCCAAGCATTCAAAAGAAACTGGCACATTCTAAGAACTGACACCATCTTGAAGAAAGTATTATCAGATAGACCTATGATAACATATAGGAGGTGCCAGTCTCTGTCGGACCATCTAGTTCATAGCCACTACTCCCCTAATAAAGCCAACCAAACGAAGACCAAGATAGTTGGCTTTTTCCCTTGCTTACAGTGCAAAGCGTGTAAGTTCAGCAAAAAAATCAAAGAGTACCCTTGCAGAACAGGTGAAGTAGGATCAAGCAGAAAAATCACTAAACATCTTAACTGTAATTCAGACTTTACAGTCTACTGCTTGGTCTGCCCTTGTAACAAACGTTACATAGGGAGCACCATAAAACCGGCAAAAATGAGAATCTTAGAGCATATGAGGGCTATTGTAAACAGAGACAAGACCTATCCAATAGCCCGTCATTTTGCCGAACATCACAACAGCAACAGGGATTTACTATCATACTATTGCATAGACCAGGTCCCAAAGAAAGAACGAGGAGGGGACAGAGAGAAATCCCTAAGGATACTGGAATCCCGCTATATTTTAGACCTCAAAACTATGACACCATGGGGGTTAAATAATGATGCTGAAATGTGGGTGCATTTATAGAATAACCTGGGGTCTGTAAGAAGAGGTTAAATCTGCAACTAAAACATAGAAGTACTCTTTGTAAATATGTGAACATTATACGTCCAGGCTTGTAAATAATTGTATTTCCCTGTCATACTGAGTAATAAGAGCAGTGAAAGGATTGCTATGCAGATAGAAGAACATCAGGCCAGGCCTAATTGTGGCACAATTGCTAGTGAACATGATACGAAGGTAAAACCCAGAAGTTAAATGGCAGTATGTATTCCTGCGAAATACATGTAAATACAATGTAAATATGTTTACTGTGCTGACATAGGCCAATACCATTGGTACACTGTATATTTGTAAATGGTGTAGATAATAGGTACATTGCCCAGTTATATTTGAGTCTGGGGATACACCCCTTCAAAACCGCAAAGATGTTCAAAAATCAGACACTGTGAGTTTAACAACATACCACATGAGACAACACAGTCCGCATAATGCAAATAGAACAACTTAGGGGATACACCCCCTCATGAACAGCGCTGATAAAGTTTTTTCGAACACTGCTCTTAGCACCAAATTGTTCAATTAATGTATATAGGTGACAGTCTCTACAAAACATTTATTTTTGTCAAATGTCAAACTTCACCACAATTCACTTGCACTGAGCACTTTTTTATTAATCGCCAAGCGTAAACCATGTAAATATCTATGTATATATGTATATACTACAAGAAGGCCGCCAAGAATATCTGTGTAACACCATTTTCGATGTCTATGACTGCTAAAAGGGCGGATAGTTTAAATATGGCGAGCAAGTTTGTACACAGATGACACTGACGAAGCCCTGTGCGAAACGCGTCTGTCGAGGGTGCTGGGGGGTTTGGAAATAAAATGAATTAAGAACACTGACACCGGAGTGCTGGCCGTTTGTACCCTGGAGCCGATTTCTAGGAGTGTGTGACAAATATATATATATATATATATATATATATATATATATATATATATATATATATATATATATATATATATATATATATATATATATATATATATATATATATATATATATATATATATAGATAGATATACTTATAATATTAGTAACATTGTCTTTTTTAAAAATATAGTTTGCAATTTTAAATGTGTAACTGAATTTTCAAAAGGTAATTAGATGGGTCTGGTGGCTCAGTACTATTGGGTAACCATAAACATCTGTTAGCGCCAAGATGCCTAAGAATTAATGTGCGATCTACAAATACCTATGTTAAGTAGTTTAAAATTTAGTAGGGGATATTTGGGTTTTTAGGGGAATATGGAGGGAAGTTAATTACATTTTAACAAATAGTTTTTTAATGTTAAGTAATGTAAGGTAAAATCAATATATAAATGGTTAGCATGTAATGTTTTAATTATTTCATTTATTTGGGTTTAATTTCAGATGTTTAATTTATATATTTATGGTATAATTAGTTATAGATAGATTAGCAGCATTTTATTTGAATGAAAATTATTTTTTTGTTTTTTAAATATTTAATGTATAAATCATTATATAATTTTTTCATTGAATATTTAAAATGAAATAGTAGTTTTTTTAGACTATGCAAGAATAAATTAGTAATATATATCAACAAGTGTAGGTTTTATTATTTTATATGTTTCATTTATTTTAATTTTATTATTGTTTTATTTATATTTTAATTTATCTTCTTGGTGTTTGTGTTTTTTTTCAGTAGTTGTGAGAGAAGTGAATTCTACGTATGTTTATTTAAATATTTCATTTAATTAGACATTTAATTTGTATATTTATAATAAATTGTGCATTTTATTTAAATGTATACAATATATATTTTCTAATTTAACTATGGTTAATAATTTGATGCTTTAGGTATTTAAATATTTTTTTTTAATGACTGTATTGGAATGGTATATGTAACCTTTCTGAAGTCCAACACTTTCCCTACTGTTGCTTAAATGGGAGTGGGAACAGCAAATCTAGCCCATCCAATTGCTATGCTTTCCTTATTATTGCTTGATTGGGGTGAGGGTAGTTAATATAACCCTTACAAAGTCCCACACTTTCCCTACAGTTGCTTTGGATGGAATGAGAATAGTAAATATAACCCCTTTGAAGTCCAATACTTTCCTTTCTGTTTTATATATATTGGGGTGGGAATAGCAAATCTAATATCCCTCTGAAGTCCTACACTTTCCCAGCTGTTGCTTACTTGCAGTGGGAAGAGTAAATCTAACCTCTCCGAAAGTCAGCACTTTCCTTGCTTTTGCTTAGGGTGGAATGGGAATAGTAAATTTGACCCCTTCAGATGTTCAAAACCTTCCCAACTGTTGTTTAGACTAGAGTGGAAATGGCCATTTGAACCCCTCTGAAGTCCAACACTTTCCCTACTGTTACTTAGGGGCCCTTTAGAATATCAGGCGGATCGCCACCGCCGGCCTGGTGGTGGTGATCCGCCCGCCAAATGTCCCGGTTTCACCCCGCCATATTAGTATGGCGAGGGGTACCGCGGCGGACGGGAAGACCGTCCGCCGCTTTTCTGCCAGTCAGATTGCCGGCCGGGCAAAAAAGGCACACAGTATGGTGGTGGTGTCTTGCAGGCATCACCATCCATATTACTATGCCTGCGGAGGGATGTCTTTTCATGGCAGAGAGTCTCCGCCATGGAAAGGCATGCGGTGAACATTTTGGGCGCCAGTTGCGAGCTTCCGAGGGGGTTTGGGGTGGTGGGTGGCTGCACTTGTGGGGTACCTATGGACCCCCCCTACATTGCCACGCACAAGGTGGCAGGCACTGCGCGGTGCCTGTCACGTTGTGCATACCAATGCACAACATGCATTTTTTACATTGCGGCGGGTGCTGCCTCCAGCACCACCCGCCGCAAAGTAAAAAATGCAGGATGCGACCGCCAGGGTGGTGGTCGCATCATAATTGGCATGGCGAAACCACTGCACCTCTGGCGGGCAGTCCCATTTGCCATTGCGGTCGCCCGCCATAGTAATAGGCCCCTTAGATTGGAGTGGAAGTAACAAACACTGACCTTCCAGCGGACTTGCTCCCTTCATAGTGAAGCTCCACCTGGTAGCTGCTGCTGCCCCTGTTGCTGCTGCTAACGCTTGGCCCGGAGTTCGAGGCCCACCTCCACCCGCAGGCCCCTGCCTGCGCCTCACATCTGGTGGGTTAGTGGTAGTGCGTCACATTCTTCTGCTGCTGGGCTCTCCCTTTGCCTCTCTTTTCTGATTTCTGTCTTTAATCAACTTTTTATTTTTTTACCTTTTTCTTTCCTTTGTTTGCCATCCTTCTCCCTGTCCAGCGCCCCAGCACAACTTAATGGCAGCTGTTGCATGGCTGAATCGCTGGGGTGCCAAAGACAGGCCGTGCAATCCTTACACAAACACGCCATAGAAACTGGGATCTCCTCAATGTGGCCTCTCCCGACATCACCTTCTTCATGGAAACCTTGATCAACCCCTGATCCGGACCGGACATCGCCATCACCATCCCCAACGGCTACAAAATAACCTGCAAGGACTGCACCGACGGACCAGGATGAGGCATCGCCATCATCCACAAGAAAACCCTCGGACTGACCACGCACTCGAACAACCAAATGACAACCATGGAACACCTCCACTTCCAGATCCAGACCAACAACACCCTCTGCAGCACCCTGATATGATCCATCAAGATCCCCAGAACGATAAAAGAGAAAGATTCTTGGGAATTCCTGGCTGTGTTAAAATTATTTCAGCATAAGTGATCCATGTTGTTTGGTACTCATGGTTGTCATTAGCAGAATGCGGCCCAACTTGTTGACTTCAAGCCAACCCTTCCTCCAGGATTACATGGAGGTCTTGTCTGAGGTAGTAACCTTCCTGCTACTTGGAGGACAACTCCATACACCTACTTGGATGAATACTTCAACCTGACCCACGAAGCGGCTAGTAAATAAGAAGTTGGAGGCGATCTGCTACTGCCCTTCAGATTCACATAATTTTGGAAGCAAGGAAAAGTCTAAGTGTCACCCCTAACTCAGTGTCCTCGTTATATTGACTTACTTCTTGCTTTGTCTGGTCACTATAATTCATTTATGGTATTTGACATTTGTTTGCTAGCAGCAACACTTCCTTTACTATGGATGGTAGGTGAATATTTTGGCTTTTGAAGAAAGAGGGAGACCTAATCTTCAGATTGCTGAATACATTATCAATTGCGGTCTTAAAATGTAACATATTCACTGGCCCTGTTGTTCCACAAATACAATGCGGACAGACTTCTTAGTCTGAAGTCAAGTCAGAAACCTTGA
Source organism: Lissotriton vulgaris (assembly GCF_964263255.1). NCBI lineage: Eukaryota > Metazoa > Chordata > Amphibia > Caudata > Salamandridae > Lissotriton > Lissotriton vulgaris. Next base: position 1,210,588,540 of record NC_141693.1, on the reverse strand, counting down.
ACCACAATGGGTTTTCAGAGTGCTACAGGAGAGAGGATGTGGTGTTACAGCAGAGATGCTGACTTTGGAACTGGGGAAGCAGGTTCAAACCTCTTAGTTCATATACTGAATAGTCTGTGGCCAGAACAACTCTAATTGAACATACCTGATTAGTGAGAATGTGACGGGGAATAGCAGCATTTATGTAAAGCCTAGAGTGCTTAATGGTAATCTCTAATTCTTCTAGTCCAAGTTTCTTTGTCATAGTCTTTTACCTACAGCTTTGCTTTGCCTGGAGTGCTTCTATAATTGTCCAGCTTCTCTTTTAGCAAATTTATTTGGAGGGCAAGAAAACTATCTCCTACAGATTTTTAGTGTTTATTTTCTCCGAGGTTGAGTCCACCTCATTAGTACGGCCTGTGATGAGAAAGACTATGACAGTGGGTTATGAAGATAACCTGTAAGGTACTGGTTATGTGTCTGGCAGAGCAGGATTCTCATTTGGAAATCAGATCTGCCCTATCACGACTGGGACAGGTTTTGGACACGCAGTTTTCCTGGGTACGAGAACACCAGATCTTATTTTCCTGGAAAAATGTAATGAAGCTTAGGCTGCAACAGCAGACAATCCTCATCCCCAATCCTGGACAAGCATTTTGTCTGGTAACAGGGAAGCATTCACTTGCCCCCCTGCCAGAACTTTTCTTCCCTTTGTCTCCCCAACCTTCCAAACTCCTCTATCCACCTCCACCCTTTCGAAAGCCCCCGCTTCTACTTACAATCTGCTAAAACTATCTGGAAATACTGTGCAGAATTCAACACTGTAATTTGGCATCTGCACAGTTATTTCCCATTCCAAAAGGTATGACCCATCATAGGTCAGTATAATGGTTCAGATCAAGTGCTACTTGGCCTAGTAAACTGTGAGCTATCAAAGTGTCAGGTAACATTTAGGCCTGTGCATAATCTTCATTAGTTGGGTGAAATCCCAAGTAATTTATAAATGTCAAATTATGTAAAATGTGCAAAAATTTACTTATATTCGCCTGTTGGGTGCTGGTTCGAATAGAAGTTGTCTAGCAGGGAGGCATTTTATCCATGAACTAGTCAATTTCTGCTTAAGCCAATCTCTGTCTGTCTGCACATTTTGTAACTTTTCTGTTCTGTGTATGCCCACAGCCATCACCTATCACCTAGAAAAGTCATGTGAGGTGCACATTGTGTAATTGAGCAACTATTTTTCTGAAATTTTGTGTTACTTTGGGGATAAATGAGTTGTGCAAATTCACCACATCCCTAATAATTACAAGTATCTGAGCCAAATACTCATGGCAGTAGCAGACTGGAAGACACATTAAAAACCATATTTTAATTGTGTATGACGCTGCTTGTAACATGTCAGGTTTCACAAATATTATGCCACCCATGAAGTAGAAGACAACTATGTAATCACAAGGCAGTAGGGGGATATTCAACTATAAAGCCAATGAGTTGGGTTCTGAAGGCAGTGGAAAAAGTAACTGTGTGTAAAATATAGAAACACCAGCCACCCACAAATCCACTTTTTGAAGTCAAGTGCAGCCTGAATCCTATGCTGACAAGACATCATGGAAAATGTTGCGAGACAAGCACATCTCACAAAAATCAAGCATCCCTTTCTTTACTATCCTTTGTCAAATAAAATTAAGTCTGAAGTGGACCTTCCAGAGGTACCAATGATGTTTTTCCAGCTAGATGTTCAGCATGTCCCTCTTTCTATGGGAGTGCACCCAGTTAAACATCCGATAATACCCTAGTGGGTTGAGGGGGCCTCCAGCTCCTCTGGCAAGCAGATTTGTAGTTGCAAATAGTGTTTGTGTGAGCGCATACTGGAATAGCGCTGACACAGCTTCCCTCCATGCACAAAGCCCCTGGTGGAGCTGCAGGTCCGCCCAAAAATGTGTGGGTTCTCTTCGCGACCGGGACGGCCGCAAACATCAATCCATTTCCAGATTCCCAAAGTGAAGTGGACCAGATGGAAGCTTCTTTAAGAAAACACGAGGTTTATTAACAACTTGCTCGTGACATAAAAACATGGTTTCAGCCTCTGTAAATGTTCATGGCCAAACGCGTTTCGGGATCACCATCTCCCTTCTTCGGTGGCGCTGAGTAAAAGCAAGTGATCTCACTATGTCTTAAGTGTTTGATGAAACGCCCACCCCTGGGCGGGGGCGTGAACGTAACAACGGCTTGCTGGGTGTTGTAGTCCATTCTGTAATTCCCCAGTGGGTAAGCGAGTACCCTTGCCAATAAACACGATAATACCCCAGTGGGTACAGGGGGCCTCCAGCTCCTTTGGCACGCAGCTTTGTAGTTGCAAATAGTGTGTGTGTGAGCGCATACTGGAATAGCGCTGACACAGCTTCCCTCCATACTCAAAGCACCCGGTGGAGCTGCAGGTCTGCCCAAAAATGCGTGGGTCCTCTTCGCGACCGGGACGGCCGCAAACATCAATCCATTTCCAGATTACCAAAGTGAAGTGGACCACATGGAAGCTTCTTTAAGAAAACACGAGGTTTATTAACAACTTGCTCCTGACATAAAAAAAAGTTTGCAGCCTCTGTAAATGTACATGGCGAAACGCGTTTCGAGATCACCATCTCCCTTCTTCGGTGGCGCTGAGTAAAAGCAAGCGATCTCACTATGTCTTGTTTGATGAAACGCCCACCCCTGGGCGGGGGTGTGGCCGTAACAACGGCTTGCTGGGCGTTGTAGTCCATTCTGTAATTCCCCAGTGGGTACGCGAGTTCCCTTGCCAATAAACACGATAATACCCCAGTGGGTTGAGGGGGCCTCCAGCTCCTCTGGCACGCAGCTTTGTAGTTGCAAATAGTGTTTGTGTGAGCGCATACTGGAATAGCGCTGACACAGCTTCCCTCCATACGCAAAGCCCCCGGTGGAGCTGTATGTCCGCCCAAAAATGCGTTGGTCCTCTTCGCGACCGGGACGGCCGCAAACATAAATCCAGTTCCAGATTCCCAAAGTGAAGTGGACCGCATGGAAGCTTCTTTAAGAAAACACGAGGTTTATTAACAACTTGCTCGTGACATAAAAACATGGTTGCAGCCTCTGTAAATGTTCATGGCCAAACGCGTTTCGGGATCACCATCTCCCTTCTTCGGTGGCGCTGAGTAAAAGCAAGCTATCTCACTATGTCTTAAGTGTTTGATGAAACGCCCATCCCTGGGCGGGGGCGTGGGCGTTGTTGAAAGTGAGCCCATATTACTATCGATGCCCGGGCTGCTGGCGCAAGTCGCCTCTTAGTTCCCATTCTGAATAATTACCAAATAAAGAGACGGGTGCTGGAAGCAGGAATCACAAGAACAGGATTTATTACTAATGAGGGAGCCTGTCATTTCGGACACGAAACACAGTGTCTTTCGGGAGGTGCTCTGACAAGTTCTCTGAGACATCGCCTTTTATACCTTACAAAACATTCCTTATTACAATAACGACATTGTGAAACAAGGGAAAGACATCCCATTAATCTTCGTGTCAATCCCACCCCACATACATCCACAATAGAGGCCCTTAGCCTGCCGATAAGAGGAGGGGGCAATCACGCAGCTGAGTGTTCCGCTGATTCTTTGGATGTGTGCGCCTGATCGTACCCCAGGGGGTGGGGAGGCCAGGATCAATAGTGGGTCCTTTGAAGAGGAGTGACTCCATACAATAAGGGGCAGTAAACAGTATCTCCCGGCTTAGGCGATGGCCTCGGACCTGTGTGGACAGTCAATCGCGGAGGGAGGGTTTACCAACAGAGGGGTTATTCATGAAAGGAAAGGAGGTGTTGGTCAGGCGCGGCCGTGACTCCCAAGGACAGAGTCGCACAGAGAGAGAGGTCTTATGACCCGTGCATGAGAGAGCGGGGGTAGTCAGGTACAGCTGGGGGGGGGGTTATGTCAGCTGAGGCGAAGGATGCTTCTTCAAGAGGAGATGGGGGGGGGTGCGTGGGTCAAGCAGGAGGGTTACTTTTCAGAGCAGGGTCGCGCAGGAGGGAAGCCGGGGATTCCAATGAGCGGGCAAAAAGGGCCATGGTGCCTAAAATGGCTCTCATGTACATATGGGCACGGGCTTTTACTGGTGGAATGATGCGGTCAATGTTTAACGGTATTCATGGTGCCTACATGGAGGGGAATGGAAAAAGGCAAATAAACGCCGCTTATGTACATTAATTTTTCTAATTTCCACAGTCGCCGCTTTTTACATAAGAAAGTTCATTTCCTAATCGATGGGTGTACATATAAACATGTGGTTGATGAAGATTTGTCAATACCAGCAGATTGCATATAAACATGAGCAGTCGATGTGATTGGCAGAATGCAATACATAGAAATTTAGATTTGTTGGGTTACTACAAGCCTAGAGTGCAGCATACTACACAGTATAAATGCTTCTGACTCTCTAAAAAAATTGCATCAATGCACAGCTCTAAAGGTGACCGACAAACATTTTGAAAACAATACCAAGTGGTTGAGGGAGGAATTCAGTCCAATACATGATATCTTCGTCACAGTGTCTTTTTAGCAGTGAGCCATCACTGGTAGGCTCTCGTCCGTATCTTATCGTTGGCGCTGATGAGCACCGGCGGTGGAGCTATAGGTCCAGCTCGGGTCTATCCTTACGCGTTGCAGGGTGCGGTCAGTCCTCTGCTGTTAGACCACAGTCCTGTTCCCTAACCTATCCTTTTGGTGGTGCCTTATGCTCGGCACCTATATTTCTTTTTACTTCCGTTTGCAAACCTCATTTCCACCTAAATGCTGTTTCTTCTTTCTGAGTCAAAAAGTCATGTGGAAAAAAAGGGGGGGGGTGTTGGATAGTCGAGGGAAGAGAGGGCGGAGTGGGGTCAGATCCTTTCGGACACTTCCAAGGGACCAAGGGAGCAAAGGATAACGAGCAGGCAGACCCATCAATCGGGCCCAAAAAGGGGACGAAGACTTCAGGCACACGTGGGTTAGAAGACTGAGGGCTTCAGGGCAGCCCGTCAAGTTTCATTTTCCACGTTTGAAATTGCTCTCTCGTCCCGTATCTTGTTGCTCTGCAGCTCCTCCTTTGGTCGAGGTCACATGTGTCTCAAGATCTGCAGCCGGGCTGTACGTCACGTCCGACCCTTCTCCTCCGGTGATCGTAGATCTTTGAATAGGTACAAAACAAGCTTTAGAGAACTGGTTGGAGAAGACATTTATGCATGTGAATTCCTCCTTCAATTCTACGCACTTGGGAGATACGTTCATCGGTCACAGTCAGAAGTCTATTACCATGCAGTGTATATGCCGGCATTCCTACTGAGTTCATGCCAAGTTTATTCATCATCTATTTATGACACAAATGGAGAGAAATCAGACTCCTATCAACTGCGCATTTCATCAAATTCAACATTTCAGAACCTCCAGCGGGGACTCGTCTTTCTAACCCGAGCCTTAACAGTCTAACATTTCCCTTCAGAGCGGGTTAACTTTTTCAAACAGGGCGGGGGTGAAACAGACCTTCATCGAGGAGCGACAGTTAATCAAGGCCATCAGTTCTGATATGGTGCAGGGGTCAATGGGAGAAGCGGGGACACTTTGAACATTCGCGCTTGAGTACATAAGGGTGGGGCAACCTGGACATTGGGGATCAATCTGGGCATTGGGGATCGTATTTCTAACGAACTGAAGAATAGGAAGCCATTGACATGTAGTCCCCCCTATAAAAGGCCAGATTGGGGGACCTTAGTCGTCTTACCTGTCCTTTCTTTCTTAGCCAATTCGAGTTCATTCATTTTGCATAAAGGAGAGGTAGTAATATGGCAAGTTACAATCTTTTTAGTTTCTGTCAATTTCGCTGAACACCTTCGTGTTCAATAAGTATCCAATCAGACTGGTGCCAGCGGGGCACAATTTTACCACAAAAAGGAAGATGGAACAGGGGGACTCTTGTAGAGAGTGAGAGTCGTCCGCAACCTAAACGAGCCATTCGGTACACGTATGACATGTAGAGAGAGGGGGAGAGAGAGAGAGATAGATAGAGAGGGAGAGAGAGAGAGAGAAAGAGAGACGTGTACGGAAATAGGTCATTTAGTGCGCTCACAACACAGAACAGCAGGGGTCAGGTAACAAAGAGACGCGAACAGAGGGGAGACATAAACCCATACAGTACATACACACAAACTCAGACGAAGGAAGACAGTACATGTATTACATACAAAAAGGTTCACGCCAAAACATAAAACAGTTATTGGCCAAAAAGATCTCTTTCTGCATGCTGCGTATCTTTAGTAGCCTATTTATCTACGTGCTGAGCTCTTTTTACCTTTTCCTCCTTTTTTCCTCTCGTTGGCTATCTTTACGAGCGTTCTCGATTGCTAGTACTTACACCTTGGTCAGCCGGTCAGAAATTAACCTGGTCGGGCTACTGCCCACGATTAGATCTTAAACCACTTTAGAGTTTCTTCTTTTGGTGAGAAGTTCTCCAGGCAGAGGCAACGGAGGGTATTGATCAGAGAACAGTCGGACAGCTTGGCTATATCTATATGAGTGCGAGAAGGAGGTGGTACAGTTTGAACATCAACAACATTCCTACTTTCCCAGACGGGTGGTGCCTGGGTAACCCTTACCCCGGGACTTTTCCTTGTCCTTTCCCTATCTAGTTAAACGTCATAGTTGCACTATCTGGTGTGCTGGTTTGAGTCAAATTCCGTCATACAGTACTAACCCGTCAAGTTTCTATGTCAGTCCATCCTCCCAGTCGCTATGTTCTAAGGAGGAACAGTCATATCTAAGTCTACGTCTTTCAAAACTCGTTAGCATAAGTAGTATGCTCGGATCCCCTTTTTCTCCGTTTGTCGGTCGTTCGATCATCGCTCTTCCATGCTTCAGTCGGTGTTTCGGCGCGACCTGCAGAAGGGGGGAGAAAGAAGGGGGTGGGGGCAGCATTCAAAACACATCAACGCGCATAAATCCGAAAATGTTATTACCTACCACATACTCGACCTATCTCCACGTTGTCCATTCTCTACCATCTCGGCGTTTTAAGCCCAGAGGGACCAGTAGTGTTAGATAGATAATCGTCGATGGTCTGCGTATCTACATGAATCACTTGATCGTGGCCTTTTAGGTCATCTGCAAGGGTGGTGGTCAAGTGGCATTTCTTTGGTATCGCTTAAGGGCGTCTAAAACACTTTCCCGGCTGCCTGTGACACATAATGTAGCTGCTAAGTATCGGGCCTTTTTAACCTTCAACCTTAATCATGCTGCATGTATTTTACTTATGTCGGTGACAGTAGCCATATATTTCGAAACTCATCAATACAAACACTACGATTATATTTGCGTGTTAAAAAAAAACCTTTAATGAAAATGTTGGCGCACAAATACGGGCCTACAACCCAGTGGGCCGGCTACGGAGCAGACTGGAACTGTGCATAAGAGGAACGAAGTCGGTGGCCATTCATTTCGTAAAGTGCAGCAGTGCAATAAAATCGTATCGAACTTTCTTAAGGGGCGAGTATAATGCTTGTCAAGAATTCAAGCTTTCAATAATATCATCTCATTGCCCAACTATTTACTCAAGACCTAATGTTTATAAATTCATTGTCCAAACGTTCAATCAGTGCTTATTTTATACCAATTCATTGCTTCCAAACATAATTAGTACCCACCCTAAATCAGTTCACTGTCCCAGCACATAATCAATATCCATCTTATCTACTTTCATTATCCAAAAACTGCATACATATCTTGGAGCATCAAGGCTGAGCAATCAGGGTGCAACAAAGAGTTTGAAAGTCTCATTTTGTATCGGCGCCATTTTGGGCGAGGTCAAGCAGGTCCCAGTATAGTCAGAATGCCTCCACTGACTCGTGGTTGGACCAGAACCTCTTTTGGTAGTTCAAAAAGTTTTTCGCAATGGGGTAACAGACTAGCAATATGGACCATCAGTCAAAAGTGGGGAGGGCGGCAACAATCTTTCCTACCGGGTCATTCTGGTGTTCCACCGGAACTGAACAAATCTGTATCTTTGCAGGATTTTAGTCATTTTCATACTGAGGCTGGCGCCGGCAGGAGTGCGCCGACGTCTCGTGGCTCCATTGGAGGACGGGGGCGGGGGGGCACCTCGTGGAGAGGTCGCCCCCCCCGGCTCTTTTAGAATCTTCAAGGTTGAGGAGCACAGGGCATGTGCCAGTCCCGGGCAAAAACCCGCTTTTGATATGGACCCTCTTCAAGCAGGAGCGTTGGGGTGTCGCTGGAAGCCTCCACCTGGAGGGAGGTGGGGGAGGCTCGTTCGCGCCGCCTCCCCCTTCCAGCGACCCTGCGCCATTTCTTGGCTCCACCACTTTGGTATGGCCGTACCAGGCAATGAAGAGCGGCCAGACCTGGCGGGACTACCTGCAACTCTCAAGTGTTGCTGCTGAAGGGACTACCTGCAACTCTCCAGGGTTATCGCTGGCGGGACTACCTGCTTTGGCTCCGTTTTTGCTGACGGCCGGAGCAGGCGATAGAGAGGGGGGGGGGGTCGGTGGCTGAGGCAAGACATCCCCCCCCTCGTGGCCGGCAGGAATTATAGAAGAGAGAAGAAACGTCCCGTTCGTCTCTGGGCCGGGCCTCTAGTTGAGGGTGGCCGGACGCTCTTCGCCAGGGCTCCAGGAACAGGTCCCTTAGTCCATCCTTGGGACAGACCTTGGCCTGCGGCGCCTCCTTCGGGCTGCTAGCAGAGTGGCCTCTCCACCTCAGGCCTCTCATGGACGCTGGTACAGACTGGTAGTGAGAGAGAGAAGGGTCGAGGACACAGACATCCCCCCCTGCAACTCTCCTGTGTTGTCGTAGCAATCTCCCTGGCCGGGTTCCGCTGGCCTCGGCCTCTCCTCCGGCTACACCCTACGTGATGATCTCCTGGCCGACGGTTGGCAGCAGGGCCCGCCCTATATATGCTTTTTCCTGCTGGGCGTAGCCGTAAGCCTGTTGCAGTTTGGAAGTTTCCAGAAAAAGGGGCGGATGTCCTGGTGACTTGTATCTTTCCCATTTTGCCGTTATTTGGGCGTGGCAGGCGGTGGGACAGGCACGTTTGGGGCAGTGAGGGGCGATGAAGCCTCGTTGCCTCGTGGCCATTGCAATGTCACGCTTGGTTTCTCTTACTGTTCTCTGGATTCTTATTATGGGCCTATTTCTAACGTTTCTTGTTTCTAGGACAATAATATATTTTATCATTACGTATTGTTATCGTTTCTTTGTTCATTTTTTAAATAAAGTTCATCAGTGGCCTACTGATTTCGTTTTCCTATGTCTTTCCTCTTTTTCTCTTTTTAGTTTGTTTTTCCTTCCTTTCCAGTTTGTTTCATGCTAAAGTTTCTGTTAACAAGGTACGGTGATCACTTCATATTTTTATATGTCCTTTCATTAGGGGTACTCCTGGACGGACCAGATGAGTTACCTCCAATAAATGGTCCGGGTGGAACTAGATTATCAATCAGTGGGGAGTGGGTAGGCCTGACGAATCATAAAGGGGCATAACCTACCCTTCTCTATCTGCAAAGACTAGATAGAATATTTCTACTCCACGTTATTTGCAAACAGAAAATACCTCAAACGAACAATTCCTTGGACAACAATGTCCAGTCAATCAATCAATCAGTGGGGAGAAAAACAGGCATGACGGATTACAACGGGGACAAACGTCTGCATTACCTGCCCTTCGCTATCTGCAAAGGGAGACAGAATATTCCTATTCGTCTCTGTTTGTAGACAGGAAAGATCTCAAAGAGCAACAATCGATATTTAATCGATATCAAACAATCAGTGGGGAGAAAGGTAGGCATGACGAATCATAAAGGGGCATTACCTACCCTTCTCCATCTGCAAAGAGAGACGAACGTTCCTATTCGCCGCTGTTTGCAAACAGAGAATGTCTCGTTCTCAAGAAGAGAACCAATATTTCAAGTAGCAACCAAAGCTAAATGAACCAATAAACAAACAATATCAGTATTTAAATACCGATTCCAATACAATCAATCAAACAATCAGATGGATAAAACCATCCTACCAATCAGGCGTAAAAACGCCCTACTTAATCTTACCCGGACCGGACCATATGGACAGTTCTTTGTCTTCCTCCTCCAGCGCCCGATCGTTCTCTTACTCCATGCAGCATTCCCGTGGGATTCCAGTCAGGACAATAGGTCACTCGAGAGAGGTCCGTTCAGAATCGGTGAAGTTCATTCAATCGGCAGCCGGACGAGGGCCCTCTCAAGGCAGGTATACTCCAATCATTTAGATGTTCACCTCATCGTCTGGATCTCTCTTACTGGACCTTATGTCACTGATGGACCCCGCGTTGGGACGCCAATTGTTGAAAGTGAGCCCATATTACTATCGATGCCCGGGCTGCTGGCATCACAAGAACAGGATTTATTACTCATGAGGAGAGCCTGTCATTTCGGACACGAAACACAGTGTCTTTCGGGAGGTGCTCTGACAAGTTCTCTGAGACATCGCCTTTTATACCTTACAAAACATTCCTTATTACAATAACGACATTGTGAAACAAGGGAAAGACATCCCCATAATCTTCGTGTCAATCCCACCCCACATACATCCACAATAGAGGCCCTTAGCCTGCCGATAAGAGGAGGGGGCAATCACGCAGCTGAGTGTTCCGCTGATTCTTTGGATGTGTGCCCCTGATCGTACCCCAGGGGGTGGGGAGGCCAGGATCAATAGTGGGTCCTTTGAAGAGGAGTGACTCCATCCAATAAGGGGCAGTAAACAGTATCTCCCGGCTTAGGCGATGGCCTCGGACCTGTGTGGACAGTCAATCGCGGAGGGAGGGTTTACCAACAGAGGGGTTATTCATGAAAGGAAAGGAGGTGTTGGTCAGGCGCGGCCGTGACTCCCAAGGACAGAGTCGCACAGAGAGAGAGGTCTTATGACCCGTGCATGAGAGAGCGGGGGCAGTCAGGTACAGCTGGGGGGGGTTATGTCAGCTGAGGCAAAGGATGCTTCTTCAAGAGGAGATGGGGGGGTGCGTGGGTCAAGCAGGAGGGTTACTTTTCAGAGCAGGGTCGCGCAGGAGGGAAGCCGGGGATTCCAATGAGCGGGCAAAAAGGGCCATGGTGCCTAAAATGGCTCTCATGTACATATGGGCACGGGCTTTTACTGGCGGAATGATGCGGTCAATGTTTCACGGTATTCATGGTGCCTACAGGGAGGGGAATGGAAAAAGGCAAATGAACGCCGCTTATGTACATTAATTTTTATAATTTCCACAAGTAGCAACGGCTTGCTGGGCGTTGTAGTCCATTCTGTAATTCCCCAGTGAGTAAGCGAGTTCCCTTGCCAATAAACACAATAATACCCCAGTGGGTTGAGGGGGCCTCCAGCTCCTCTGGCACGCAGCTTTGTAGTTGCAAATATATATATTACATACTGTCACGTTGTTTCTGTGTGCTTTTGCTTTTTACCTAATTTGAATGTTGTCCATAGTATGCTGCAGGCTTTTCTTCCTCACACTTCATTCTCTAATAAGGAACTGGGCTGGAGACAGAATTGTAAAGTTAAACTTATTGTGGTTGGTTGGCAAAATATGAATTAAATCAAATAAGAAGAACTGTGCCACTGATCCAAATATACTATTTTAAGATTTTCAGAGGGGCTATGATTGACAGTTCTCCATCAGAATCACAATCTTTCACCCCACTGTGGCGAGTCAAAAAGTTGCAAAATATATGTATGTCAAGAAACACTTGAGGGATCATAAAACGTAACATGTCACAGAAAATGTTGGAAACTGGTAATCAGGGCCATTTTCTTATGCAGTGAATAGGAAATATTGCATCTAGTTTAATTTAGTGTTCAACTTTACAATGATAGACCTTACATTTTTTTTATCGAATTCTATTACGTGAATCAGGGTATTAATTAGGGTATTTCATTAATTGACTTTGCATAAAAAAAATTAGTACAGAAAAACGTGTCTCAAAGGGGTTATTCATAACAAAAAATAATTCAAAATCTAATGTTACACATGCACCACACAGATGATTGAAATTTGCTCTGTTTTTTTTGTAACAAACTCAGTTATTTATTTTACATTTTTCATGCTATGTTTCAAACTCTGAGGTACGGTCCATAGTTTTAAATGACATGATATACACATAGCTTCTGTTTGCATCTTTCCAATTTTTTTAGCATAGGGAAAAACAAGTTGAATGCATATGCCTCTTGAAGGTGAAGTCACAGAAATCTCTCTTAGGAAGAGTCACAGTTGTTGGACTAAGTTACTTGGTCTGATTTAGCATGGTGATCCACACCAACGAAGTAAATGTCCTTGACACATTTTGGCAAAGGGTTATAAAAGGCTTTACCATGCCAAATGGGCAACCTTAGTAATCATACATGACAGGAACATGTATGGCCTTTGTTTAAAAAATTCATAAACAGTACCTGTAAAAGTATGAATGTTTTTAATAAAGCTGATTATAGGAACATAAAGAAGTTAGTAATAAACAAGAATTCATGTAAAGATGAGGTTTGAAAGTTTACCTACCCATGACAAGGACTCACCAGCGATTGTGTGAAGTCTATGGCATAACAAAATCATCTCTTCGCCTGGCTCAAGGATATTGTTAGAAATGGGATTTTGGGTTGGCTAAGGTTTACACCGAAGCCAAGCCGGAACCACCACTCTAGTCAGGATAAGGGAGTTACACTCCTAAAATAACCCCTGCTCCCCCCCTTGGTAGCTTGGCACGAGCAGTCAGGCTTAACTTGGGGGCAGTGTGTAAAGCATTTGCACATGACCAGCAGTAATACAGTGTAAGCACTACAAACTGACACCACGCGAGTTAAAAAAAATATCCAATATTTTTATATACTCAAACAAGACCAATTATGATAAAAATTCACAGTACAGTAAAATAGTTGCGTTTTAAGATGTCTTGAAAACACAGCTCCTTGTTGTCGATGGCTCCGTCCGAGCTATCACGGTGTCGTGAACAAGCAAGTCCAAACAGTTCTGGCTGGCGCGGCATCGCGGGTCAGCTGCGGTGTTGGGTAGACCTGCCAACAGTACCTTTCAGAGATGCAGGTCGCCAAAGACCTCTCATTGTCACGCCTGTTGCAGGTCGAGCTCCTCTCTGATCGAATCAGGAGAGCTGGCGTTGGCAGGCGTCGGGTGCTACGGTGCAAAGTGCAGTGTGCAGTGCCTTCAGGTCGTGGTGCGAGCAGCGGCTCGGTGGCGGCGGCGGTGAGACCAGAGTCACGGTGTGAGATGAAGGCGGTGCTCGTCACGGTGCTGGCAGGTCGCTGTCGCTGAAGGGCAGTCAACGGATGACAACTGGAGTCGATGGTAACGGCGTCGGTAGGCGAAGGCTGCTGTGCAGAATGAGGGCGGTGCGTCATATAGCGTTACGAGCGGTGCCCCCGAACCACAGTGCAAGCAGCGGTGTCGATTCCAGCGTGGAGTGGCGTCGTTGGGGATACCAAGGCGTCGCCGTGAAGCGAGGCGGTGCGGAGTCGGTGCCCACAGGTCACGGTGCGAGCAGCGGCTCGGTGGCGGCGTCAGCAGGCATCGTCGGTGAGACCAGGATCGCAGTGCAGCGTTGTGGCGGGACTCTTGGCAGTGTCTTCAGGACACGGTGTTGGCAGCGGCATCGTAAACTGTGTCGGGCATGAAGTCTTTGATGTTCCTGAGACTTTGTGAACAGTAGGCAAGCTCTACCTCAAGCCCTTGGAGATACTTAGCACAAGTGGAGAAAGTTCAGTCCAGTCCTTTCACTGCCCAAGGCAGAAGAAGCAACTGCAGGCCAACCCAACAGAACAACAACTCAGCAAAGGGGCAGTACTCCTCACGGCAGCTCTTCCAGCTCTTCTTCTTGGCAGGTTTCTTGAGTCAGAAAAAATCCGAAGTAATCTAAAGTCTTGGGGTCTGGGCCCCAATATTTTTACCAGCTAATCCTTTGTCCTCTGAAGGCAGAGGGGTCTGGACCTTGTTCAAACCAGTTCAGGTTGCATTCTGCCAGGGTGAACACTCTTCCTTTGTTGTTGTGGGCCAGGGTGCTCAGACGCACCACAGGAGGTGGAGCCAGCCTTGTGGAAGGTAAGATCAGCCCTATTCAGACCTAGGCGCTACTCCTCCCACCCATCTAGGTGTAGATGTGCCTATTCAGCCCAGTGGAATCACCCTGTCTCCCCCCAGCTCCTGTCACTCACAAACCAGACGGACAATACACACGCTAGCAGAGGCAGGCTGGATGGTTTGGTCAGAAAATGCTGACTTTCTAATAGTGGCATTTTTAAACCGAGAATGTTAAAACCAACTTCACTAAAAGATGCATTTTATCATTCTGAGTTCAGGCATACTAAACTCAAATTTCTACCATGTTCTCTGAGTCAGTTAGGATCATAGGATGTAATGACTGAACTGCCCATTCTGGCCTACGGAGAACAGGAAACCTTGCAATAGTGAAACACTAAGTAGGCTGTGATTCACTATCAGGACATGCCACACACACCAAAGCATGTCTTACCTTTTACATACAACGCACCCTGCCATGGGTGTATCTTGGGCCTACCTTACGGGTGACTCCGATGTAGCAAAGGAAAGGTTTAGGGACTTGTGAGTGTGTGAACTCGCCAAGTCGGTAGGGCAGCCCCAGGCTGCGCACAGGCTCTGCGATGGCAGGCCAGAGTTACACTTTACGAGCTGTTTACGTGGGTGGCACAATCCAGTGCTGCAGCCCACCAACAGCATTTGATTTATAGGCCCCGGCACATGTAGTGCACTTTACTGGGGACTGACACATAAATCAAATATACCAATCCTGGAAACACCAATTCATAACACATTTTATACAGGAGCACTTGCACTTTACCACTGGACCGCAATGAGTAAATTGCGCAGAATCATTACACTAGCGCCAAAACGCGGGAGGTCAGAAAGCAAAAAGTCAGGGGAAACACGCCAAAAGATGCCAAGTCTAACAGATACAATAATTGTAGTGAACACTTAGGGCCAGATTACGAGTTTGGTGGTCCGCGGACTGCCAAATTGGTGGTGGTGCAGTGGTGGTGTGTTGGTGGTGTTTCAGTTCTGCCACGGTTTTCATGGTAATTCCACCCCCATGAACACCGTGACAGAGAGAAAACAAAGCCCAACAGGTACCTCCAGTAAGCGTTACAGAGCTGTGTTGCAGAGAGGTGTAAAGAGGGGCACGGCCTCGGACCACCTCTCTACAATGCAGCTCTGTGGTGCTTACTGGAGGTACCTGGTGGGCTAGTTGGCCACCAGGGACGCTCAGGATTTAAGGAAATGTAATATCCCAATTTACAACAAGCCAGGGGGTGTGTTTGCAGACTTGTAATATCAGGCCCCACCTTCCCTGGGCCTCCTTTGGCCCCAGGGACCCCATCCCCCAGGGCATGGCTTTTTCTTTTCATTAAAACTTATGCCTTCTTCCCTGGGCCACTTCTGGCCCCGGGGACCCCATCCCCCGGGGCCTGGCCTCAGCGTTGGGGACCGTGGGGGGAGCCCCAATGCCCCCACGGTCCCACCGGCTCCCGGCCTCCTGCGGGAGCCAGCATTGCTTTTGAGCAAGGGGAGCTGCTGACATGCAGCTCCCCTTGCTCAAAAGCAATTCTGCTTTGCTTGATTGAAGCAAGAGCAGGTTTTCCTGCTCTTCCTTCGATCAAGCAAAGCAGAGCTTGCTATGGCAGGGTGGGAGCAGTGATCCCGCCCTGCCATAGCAAACAGCAGTGTCCTGGGGTGGGCACCCCTGAACATTGCAGGAGCCGACCCTGGGGGGGGCGACGATCCCTAGGTTCATCAAGGGCTCCAGGATGTGGACCGTGTGGAGCCAATATTTACAAAGCCCCAGGGAGGTGGTGGTCCCCGGGGCTGGGGGGCCGTAACATACCCCCAAATTTGCCTATTTAGTGCCCCGAGGAGGTGGCGGTCCCTGGGCTGCAGGGGGGGGTTGCAGGCTGTGGGGGCGCGTGCCTCCACTTTTAATTGGAAAAAACCCCAAGGAGGTGGTGGTCCTTATTTATTGATTTATTTATTTATTGATTTATTTATTTATTTATTTATTTATTTATTTATTTATTTATTTGATTTGTAAAGCGCAACAGCTACCCCAAAAGGGTTTCCCGGCGCTGGTAGAGAGATTGAGTGCGGAAAAGGAGGGGAGGGAGATGATAGCCAGGCCATGTTTACTGGTTGAACAGCCAGGTTTTCAAAGATCTACGGAAGGTAGCGAGGTTAGTTTCAGTGCGCATTTTTGGGGGGAGGGAATTCCATAACTTAGTACCTAGGTAGGAAAAGGACCTGCCTCCCATTCTGGAAAGCCGGACCTTAGGCACGTTAAAGAGGCCCTGAGAAAAAGATCTCAGATGCCGAGTGGGAAAATAGACATGAACTAGGGATTTTAGGTATCTTGGGGCAGAACTAAATTTTATCTTGTGCATGAAGCAGAGAGTCTTAAATTTTACTCTGCTCTCAATTTTAAGCCACTGCAAAATTTTTAGGTGTTCCGACATGTGTTCCTTGGGGTGTGTACGGGGCTTGAGCCCCTCCACACACAATCTTTTTAATAAAAATCGGAGCCCCTGGTAGGTGAAGGTGCGGCCATAGATCGGGCCGGGCTTCGGAACGCACGTTGGCGTTGTTACATTTGGTCCTGTTATTACAATGAGTCCCCGGCGTTCTGCTGAGAAGACTCTTCAGGGCCCCTTCAGTATGTCACTCTGGGAATTGTGATGAGGATGATGTATGAATTGCTGTATGGGGAAGTGGCTGTTTGAATGTATGAGGATATGCAAGAGAAGTGATGTGATGATATTGGATGAATGATGAGAGGTTGATATGGGGCTAATTTGAAGATTTGAAGTTTTGATAAGTGTGAGTTGTTATCATTTTAATTGTTATTTAAATTGTCTATGCACTGCAAAAGTATATATATAAAAAAGAGAATAAAAATTTGTATTTTTCTACATGTGGTCTGATTAATCTTGTGGTCTGGCCGTGTCTTGTGGTGAGCTCAATGTTGCGAATTTAAAATCATGTGAGCCTTTAATAGTTATCATTGAGGGCAGACCTTTTCTAGTTTGTTTGTCCACCCGGGTGCTGCTCCCACACTCTGTTTTTTAAAATTTTCTCGGCAGGATTCGCGCAGCCAGCGCAAATTCTGCCTATTTTTTTTTATGCTTTTTTGGGACCCCTCAGCAGGCCTAGGGGTCAGGGTGTTTGCACTTTGCCCCCTTTTCTTGTTTTTCACTTTTTTGTTTTACTCTTTTCTTGTGACTCGGTTACAGAGTCACGAAATGGCTGCCAACGCATTTTAGTTTGGAATGTTGGCAGCCAATTAGAAATAAAGCTCCTGCTCGGGAGGGTTCACGACTAATCCTTACGGGTGCTCTGATATCAAAACTTTTTTTTTTTTTATTTCTCAGGAACTACTGAACTGATTTACACCATTTCAAAACAAGTTTGCTTTTTGAACCAAGCGCTACCTTTTTGCCAAATGTGGTGCAAATCCGTTCAGTAGTTCGGGCTGTAGCCTGGGCTAAAGTTTCCTATGGAAATTAACATGGAGAAAACGCGTTTTGGGATCCCCCTTTTTTCAGCCTCCACTTGACAAATCACCCCAAAAAATTTCAAGACAGGAGCTGACCTGAGTGAACCTTTTTTTTGGAGAATTTAGTGAGGATTCTTTAAACGCCGCTAAAGATATTTGCAAATCAAACTTGTAAACAAGACAAAGCCCCTATTGCCCCCACAACGTCTAAAAAGGTGACATTGTGGTGGCTATATGGGCTTGGAAATATGTCCCATAGTGTCTAATCTGGTGGTATCCAATCAGTTGAACTGGTGTTAAGAGGTTTTAAAGTTCCTTGTGAAAAAAGATCAAAGGGCCAACCACTGGCATCTAGTTCCGTGCGACCGGGACTAAGTTGAAAGTTAAGGCTGACCTTAATAGAGTGCAGTTGGGATGCACAAGGTGGATTGGGCCTAGTCTCAGCTTACTTTCCAACTTAAAAGAAAAAATATATATACTGCTTCAATTGGTCTCTTAGGACACTCATTTGAACAATATGATTTTGTAATTTATTATTCAGTGTTGATACAATTAAGTTGTAAACAATTATTTTTGGGATACTTTTTTGAACACAATTCCCTTGAAAGCTGTAACTTTCTGTAACCTTTACCCAAGCTCAAATGGGGTTATTGGGTTGCCCATTTGTGTATTTATTTTCCACATTTAGAAAATTAGATGATGTAATCCCTTTACTCCAGGCGGCTTTTTTCCTCCTTTGATTCGGGATGTGCAACACCGGACAGACAGATGCTTTAGACATGGATGCCGGTGTCTCTAGTGGGTACATAATACCTATTATGCATGGAGGATGCGATTTCTTGATGTAGCATATTATGTGAAGACTGGAATCATATCTATCCTGGAACAGAGGAATTACATCATCCAATGTCTTGATTGCACAAAGCTGTTTGTAAGCCCTGAAGAAGTTCATCCTTATGGCTGAAACATGTTGGCTAGCAAAGAAAGAAAAATAAAGAAGACGTTTATTTATAAAATTATACTTTGGATTTTTCCTTATTGGGTGCACCTTCATAAATCTTATTCCATCTTTGTAAGAGATCGGCTTCAAACAGTTCAGAATGTTAGAGAGGTCTTTGTGGGAGATAGTCTTGAATGACCAGTTAGTGGTGTAGTGGCTGAGTATAGGTGATGGTGTGGATTAAATTCATGAATGGCTGATGTTAAATCGGATTTTATTGATTTTTATCATGAAGAAGGGGTTGAAAGTGGTGTATCTGTTGGCAGAGGCTGGGATAACTGGTACTGGGATGGGGTTGACACACTTTTTGACAGCCTTAAAGTGGGCTATGCCTCTGTTGATTGCTCTGTTGAATACACTCTTGTAGTATGTGGCTTTCGCTGGGGTTATAATTGAATGACAGCTGTAGCAGACTGGTTTCAGAAGGATTGGGTCTCCTAGAATTTCATTCTTGTCCATTTCTTCTCCAGTCTTCAAGTACTGTGCTTGTCTTCAGTAAGTTCTTTGATTTTTCAGGGTGCTGGCAGCTTATTCTTGGTGGCAGAGTTTTCAGAGTAGCAAAGCGTTCTAGTCACCAATCTTGAGAATTTTATCTTTAGACAGTTGGAAGTGGAATTGAGGCTGTGTTTGTGGAGTGACAGTGGTCACTCTGTACCTGACTGTCTTCATTGGGGGCATAGTGTTCTCATCAGTCAACACTATTAGTGGGCCTCATAGATGGTGGTGGCTAACAAATGGGCTTTAAAGACCTATATGAACCAGCACTTACATTGCCTAAAAAAACGATGGACAAAATATTCCTGCACTTAGTACTTAATTTGAGCCAATGGTTTCTGGTGCTCGGCACCTGCACTTAATCATCAACACTGTTGCTTTTCCTGAGCACAAGTTAAGAACACATTCATTTATGGTAGGCATGGGAAGATTAAGTTATTTGTCCAGAATCAGAGGATGTTGAGGCGACCCTGAGACTCGAACCTGGTTCCCACTGACTCCAAAGTCAGCAGCTCTGGCCATTACACAACATTCTCATCCCATTTTTATGATTATAGTTGGTTCTATTTTAGGCGGCGCTAACAGGAAATATGGGCTAGTGCATGCTGCCTCCTGACGAGAGCTGCATACTTATTTTTTTTACAAACTAACCGTTGCCTGCAATACCTAATGAATGAAGCTGGGATGCGAATGTCATGAGTGGAATGCTATGATTGGGGTCATTTGAGTACTTACCTTATCCCATCCCACAGCATCTGTGACAATTTGCCAAACTTTACAAAATGGAATGGAGAAATTATGGGGGACGTGAAACAATTGAGAAATTTCTGAAAATGGCATATAATAGACGTATCAATTTAGGAAATATATTCCTGCGAAGATTTTCACGTCTCACAACTGATAATTACACGCCTAACTGCTATGGAATGTCCAGCTCCAGTGCTGGACGTTCCATTGCGCAGGTGCAGTTCGAACGTTCAACGGCCGACGGCAGCACTGCAGAGGTAGTGGTGCTGTCGGCCGGCGAACGTGCGCAGCACTTAAGGGGTTAAAGCTTAAATATGCCTTCCTCCCACTCAAGAGAGACTTCACGAAAATTCAAAATGAACCAGTCTAGAGAGAAGAGTACTGAGATAAGTGATAGGAAAGTGCCATCTCCCAAGACTATAAAACACAATCAAACCTTGGGAATGACCCTGCAGACAGGGCCAAGTCCAAAACTAGTCATCTGTTTCTCACACATGAGACACTGCCCTAGACTCACACTTTAATTAATGTATTAGACTGGAATGGGAAGCAGTGACACAGTCCACTCAGAAACAAGGATGCCCTATAAAACTGGCATGCTACACTTTGTCAGAATCTATGTGTAATTCCTGTCCATCTGTACCAAATGAGGCAAAAACAAGGAGAAGATGGACTACACAAAGCTCGACTGTCAACTACACCAAGTCATGTGACTCAGAGATAGGCTCCAGCCACTAAATGGTTAAGTCAGGACAATGCCAACTTTCTAAAAGTAAACACAAGGTGATGATGGAAGGAGTGTTGAAACTATTCAGACATCCATTCCCAGTCACAGATCTGGGTTGAATCCATCATCGTTCTTCAGGTCACTTCAGCACCCTAGTTCAGACCCAGCTACATGCAAATCAGTCTTGACCTTGTGCCTCATGGGAACCGTCCAGACCGAACTGCCAAGACACATCTTCCTTGGACTGGAAACAAGCATCCTGGGACCAGTTGCTGGGTAACATAACTCATCAACCAGGCTAGCTTGAATCCAGTGGCAAAATGAGCAATGACCCACGTCTGCGCATGCCCGCCAACTTAGGGTGAACAAAGCAAACACAAGGAGATGATGTACAAAGTGCTGAAACTTTTCAGACACTCACCTCAAGTCACAGAAAGCTAGCCTAGCTGATTAGGGGCATTACTCTGAAACCAGTCCCAGGGTGCTTGTTTCCATTCAGGCTAGACTGTTCCCATGAGGAACATGGTCAAGACTGATTTGTACATGCCTGAACTAGGGTGGCAAAGTGAGCTAAAGAACGATGATGGATTCAACCCAGATCTGTAACTGGGGGGTGAGTGTCTGAAAAGTTTCAGCGCTCCGTCCATCATCTCCTTGTGTTTGCTTTGTTTGCCTTAAGTTGGCAGGGTATGCCCAGGCGTGGAACTCTTGCTCACTTTGCCACTGGATTCAAGCTAGCCTGGCTGATTTGGGGTGTTAACCCGAAACCAGTGCTAGGATGCTTGTTTCTGGTCTGGGGAACACCTGACTTGACGGGACTGTTCCAATGAGGAACAGGCTCAAGACTGATTTCCATATACCTGTGTCTAAACTGGGGTGATGAAGTGAGCTAATGAATGATGATGGCTTCAACCCACATCTGTGACTGGGGGGGGAGTATCTGAAAAATGTCAGTGCTTTGCCCATCAGCTTCTTGTGTTTGCTTTGTTCACCCTAAGTTGACAGGGTATGCCCAGATGTGGGTCCCTTGCTCACTTTGCCACTGGATTCAAGCTAGCTTTTCTGATGAGGGGTTGTTACCTCAAAACCGATCCCAGTATGCTTGTTTCCGGTTTAGGGAAGACTTGGTTCGGCACTTCGGGCTGGACTGTTCTCATGTGAAACATGTTCAAGATTGATTCGCATATGGCTGGGTCTGAACTGGGGTGGTGGCTGGAGAACGATGATGGATTTAACTCAGATCTGTGATTGGTGGTGATTGTCTGAAAAGTTTCAGCACTCCGTCTATCATCTCCTTGTGTTTGCTTTCTTTGCCCTAAATTGGAAGGGTATGCCTAGTCATGGGTCCCTTGCTCACTTTGCCTCTGGATTCAAACTAACCTGGCTGTTGAGGGGTGTTACCAGGATGCTTGTTTACGGTCCAGGGAAGACCTGGCCTGGCCGTTAGGGATAAATTATTCCCATGAGGCACAGGGCCGAGACTGATTTGCATAAACCTGGATCTGATCTGGGATGGTGAAGTGAGCTAAAGAACAATTATGGATTCAACCCAGATCTGTGACATGGGGTGTGAATTTGAAAAGTTTCAGCGTTCCGGCCATCATGTCATTGTATTTGCTTTGTAGGAGAACCAGGCAGCCAGCTATTTTCCTTCGTACAGCAAAAGTCAGACTGCAGAAATGTGGCCTTCTCCTGTCTGTGCACACCGAAAACAAAATTCAGTTAAACACTTTTTGAAAATGTGTGATGGTTTCTTAGATCAGCGGGAGTGCAAAGACTAGTCACGTATGCATTATAGTCAGGGTCACTAGAAATATGCAAATTTGCAGTCATGGTGTTTTCTGCATAAGTATAGATTTGCCCCCTTTCCTACATAATCTATCATCTGCATCATTCATAATCTGCAGATTTTAACACCAAAAATATTGCTATCGCAAATGAATAAAAAGTTTGTAAAACACAGCAACACGTGTTGTTGCGCGGTGAAAGGCCCTTCGCAAAGGTTGAGTGATCACCTTTTTGTTGCATATTGCTGTATTTAGGAGTTAAACAGATACTAACGACGTTAAACCTTTGCCCCAAAAAATGAGGTAATACTATCACAAAATGTGCTTTATTATGCTGCATAACTTGCCTTTTCTTGACACATAATTCAGTCAAACCTGTCACATAATTCGGGGCCCCCCTGCTGCATAATTCCAGCGCCCCTGAATGGAGTGTACTGGACTGGATATGCCAACCTAACCAGAGAGAACTTCAGGAATTATTTTGAGCACATTCCCAGTCACAACATGCTCATTTTACCAAACGGAGCTTTACTTTTGCCATGCTTTCTAAACTTCTAAACTGAGAGTCAATTAATTAGCCAAACGAGCATGCTTTTTTCGCAGATAATGTTATCCCATATTGATTCTGTTAATAGGGAGAATGGATTTGCTGAGTCTGTCGTCTTCTTTTTTCACCATCTGTACCCTGAAAACTTCAACAGATTTAGCATGTGTCTGGTTTTAAGTAATGGGCAGCTGGAGACAGAGAAAAGCAGTGTTAGCTAGCTCCCCCAAACCAAAAGAAATTTTGTTAACACAGATTATACTGTGTAAAGGTTGCCTTGAATTTCTCTTACTGTAACGTGGACAGTATTGGAGAATGCTTGCATTTAAGATATGTAAGGTATGCCGTGGCCCTGAGTCCATGCACAATTTTCTGGAACACTAGGGTTTTTGATTTTCAAAATTTGGTCGCCATGAATATTGGACCTTTTAATATTTTTCATGCATCCTGTGATTTTTTTTGTTCCCATGTATATTGATACAAAAATTTCTAGAATGAAAAGGATAAAAGTCGAATTTAATGAATTATTCTTTAAGAGTGCAGTGTTTATGTGCTAACATAAAGGAGAGGCTTATGAGACCATAGTGCCAAGAAGCCACGAAGTTTACAATTGAAAATTTGCAAAGTCAGACATTTTCCCTATTCATCTACTGAATTGAAATAAGGGAAAACGCACAAGCAAATACAAAGCATGTCACTGTCTGTGCTTTTCAAAGTACTCCCTCTCTAAAGCACCAGCACCGAAAACTAATTATACATTTCAAATTAGAAATATTGGGTTTCTCCAGTCATGGACACTTAACAGATTACTTAAATTGGCATATAGTTGACGATGGATTATTTCAGAATGAATTTCCAGCCAGCGCTTAAAGGTGCAAAAATGACAATGTTTAAAGGTCCGAGAATGTGAGTTCCGTTCACCTTTTCACTCCTAACAGGATAGTATGTGTCATTGGCGTTGGCAATGTGTTCTTTGCCTTTGCAGATTTTTTCCCTTCCTCCTTCGTGAAGAGCCCCTTCACTGCCCGTTCTCTTTGGCAGCCCTTCCCCCCTGAAGGTGTGCTGGGTGTGGACCCAGCAGCGCAAGAGAGCCTCTATTGTCATGCTCTTGGCTGGGAAAGAGGTGTGAAGGGGAGCTTCCTTCAGCGCTGCATGACAAAGACATTGACTTTGCCGGCTCCGTCAGGCCTCTTTCAGCCCACACCCCCAGGGTTTACAGAGCTGAGAGCCTTCCCCAGCAGTCTGATTTCTCAAGCTGTCCGTGAGGATACTTGTTTTGTGCCTTTATTTTTAGTGTGCACGCATTCTTTGAGCCTCCGGGGCTTCCTCTCATTAATTAGCCCCGTTCTTCTTTCATTCTCACTCCTAAAAGTCCAGTTTGCTCAGTGCGTTTGTACGAGGAAGTAGATCTCTGTCCTAGATGTAAAGTTTACACTTAGGAAGGCATGTGTTCATAAAATATTCTGTATTCAGGACTCAGGAGTAAACTCAGCGTGTACACACAACAGCTCCGTAGAAGCACATCTGCTGAAGGAAGTGGCGCTGTTGAAACCATTGTTAATAATGCTTTCATTTCTGAAATATCAACTGACGCAGGCCACTCAAAGGCTTTTCTAAATACTTAAAGCAGATTTTTACGATGGGATCCACGTTTATTTTCACAGGGTATCCACTAGTTTTTAAGTACAGCTCCCGGTGAGTGCACGAAAGGTGCATAGATATGAAAGCAGCTTGTAAATGAAGGTTGCGCTTGTTCCAAAACTGTCACTGAGACTAGGAAAAACATTTGTTACTATGAAGTGCTTGTGCATGAACAGTGTGAACACAAAACATGTGCTCTCATGAAACAATTGTGGGCCTGAATAAAGTGTACATACATTACATTTGTGGGAGAAAACAGTGACCTATAAAAAAAAGTGCGCTTACGGCAGAGCGCACCCATGAAAGAAAGCAGTGTGTGCATCAGCGAACATGTGCATAAAGGCATTATGTGCATGAATCCAATGCATGCATTAAATTAGTTTAGACACAATAATGTGCAGGAGACAACAGTGTGCATGAACTGCACTTTTCCATTCAACCGATCCATTTATATGACATTTTCACCCTACCATTCACCCACTGATATCCACCATTTCAACTTTGCATTCAGTCATCCATTCATTTTTTCGTCTATCATTTAATCTACATCCATCCATCCACTCTGCCATCCATCCATTATAATCCATCCATTCACTCTGCCATTAATACAGTCTGCCATCCACCCCTCCATTCTGTCATCCATCATCCATTCACACATCCAGCTAATGGGCCATCCATTCTTTCATCTTTTAACACACCCTACCATCCCTTTACTTTCCCATTGTTTACCTGTCCATCAAACTATCCATCCATCCAACCCATTAACTCTGCTATCCTTTCATCTATCCATTCACCTATTCATTTACTCACCCATCCATCCATTCATCCACCCAACCTTTTATTCTGCCATCCTGCCCATCCACCTATCCTTTTTATCATCCTTTCACCCACTCATCTAGCTACCCACCCACTCATCTATTCACCCACTCATTCATCCATCCTTTCATCCTTCCACCCTACCTTTCATTCAATATTTCTTCCATCTTTCTCTTTTCTATTTGTGCACTTTTCGTTCTTCAGTGCTCCTGCTTGCTCTTCTATTAACCTTATATTCCTTTTTCGAGTTAATTATGAACTTTTGTCTGCAGAGTTGCATACATGGGAGGCCAAAAAAGAAACCCAAACCTGCTTTAGTTGCTAAAGTGGTGGTTCACGACATCACTAATTGTCTCCCCCTATGTATCTCATCCAAAGTGCTTTGAGGCTACTGCAAGGTGGGCATAACATTGCTTCAGTTAGCTTCCTGAAAGAATGTAGCCTTTACCACAAAACAACGCTATTCTGTCCCTCATCTAGCCATCATCTCAAAGAACTTAATCCTTGTTGCATAGTAATATTTAAACAAGGGCAAAGCAATATAAAGGGCCTGCATTTTTGGTATAAGCATTAAACTAACAATTGCCCTTGATGCCCCTAGGTTACTTCCCAAAAGCAAGAAAATCAGTTTATATTGTATTGCATTGTATTACACCTTCATACTTTAATTGTTCCACTCTATGACACTTTACACCTCTCTACGATGCTTTATTCCACTTTGCACCACTTTAGTCCTCATTACTTTACATTGCTTCACTCTTCTCCACTCTGACACTTTATTCCACTCTGCAACACTTTGCTCCACTCTGCTCCACTTAACAACACTATACCCCATTCTACTCCTCTATACAACGCTTTACTCCACTCTGCTCCATCTGCTCCACTCTTCTCCACTTTATGACATTTTACTCCACTCTACAACACTTTACTCCACTCTACAACACTTTACTCCACTCTACAACACTTTACTCCACGCTACAAAACTTTGCTCCACTCTATGGCACTTTACTCCACGCTATGATGCTTTACTCCATGCAATGACACTTTACTCCACTCTATGCCACTTAGCTCCACTCTACGCCACTGTACAATACTTTACTTCACTTTACTCTACTCTGTCCACTCTGACACTTTATCCCTCTATATAACACTTTGCTCCACTTTACAACACTATACTCCATTTTTCAACTTTACATTTGTGGCCTGCCTTTATGTCACATTGTTTGGTTCTGGGTAGGTGACCAGGACCTTATCCTTGGAGCTAACCAGATATTGTGTTACATTATCCGTATTTCTTTCCAGCGCAATTTACTCTCATTCACCTGTTTGTTTTGTCCCATTCTACACTCCATTCTAATCCTCTATACAACACTTTACTCCACTCTGCTCCATCTGCTCCACTCTACTCCACTTTATGACATTCTACTCTACTCTACAACAATTTACTCCACTCTACAACACTTTATGACATTCTACTCTACTCTACAACAATTTACTCCACTCTACAACACTTTACTCCACTCTAACATTCTACTACACTTTACTCCGTTGTGCTATACTTTAGAACACTATACTCCATTCTACTCCTCTCTACAACACTTCACTCCACTCTGCGCCTCTCTGCTCCACTCTACTCCAAAACACTCCACTCTACGACACTTCACAATACTCCTCTCTCCTCTATGCCACTCCAGAACTCTCCAGTCTATACTCCTCCATTCTACACCGCTCTATTCCACGACACTCTAACACTCCACAAAACCCCAGAACACTCCTCGCCCTCTCTGTTACTCCCCAATCCTCCACTCCACTCTCCTCCCCTCCGCACCACTCCACTCTACACCACTCTACTGCACTCTACAACACTCCGTGACATTCCACGACACTCCACTCCATTCTACTCCATGACACACCACTCTATCTAACTCCTCTCTATACCATTCCAAAACCCTCCGCACCACTCTACTCTACACCACTCCACGTCACTCTATGCTACTTCATGCCACGTCATTCTATGCCTCTTCATTCTTCCACAATTTACTCTACTTTGGAGTATGCTGGTGTAGAAAATGACTAAACACACATTGGCAGAGCCAATAACTCTTGCATAGGTGAGACCTTATGCCTTTGTCAATTCTTGCTCTTCATCCACACTTGGGAATGTCAACAAACTGTTAACTTGGAAAACCTTTGGAACTGTTTTTACATTAAGCCGTTCAAATGTTTTTAAAATGATAATTACATATAATGACGATATACGAATATATCTTCTAACCAGTTTACTATTAATATAAGAACTTTCCTTTTCGTTTAAAAATATACCTCCCCATGCTGTGGGCATAACGTTACTTCAGTTCGCTACCTGTGAGAATGTAGCCATTACCGCAAAATACCGCTAGTCTCTCACTCATCTAGCCATCATAAAACATGTATTCCACATGGCTTATTAATATTTAAACAAAGGAAAAGCAATAGAAAGACTGTTTTGCTGGTAAGTACTCGCATTAAAATGTAATAGGCATTGAAGCCTCTAATTTTTCTTGCCAAAAACAATCAAATCAGTTTATTTGTATAGCATTCTATTGCACCATCATTTTTTATTTGCAAATAAGGATACAATGTCAACAGTGAAGTATTCTGGGTTTCAAAACTGACCACAATTTCTTTTAGCAATGTTATCAAACCACTAACAACATATAGACCCAAAACGTCAAAATTCAAAAGCTTCATGTCAATAAAGGTTTATTTTAATAAATAGAGAAAAGGTTCATTTGAATGAAAAATACTTTGATAAACATAGTGCTATGCAGCTTTTACTTTGAAAAGTCTGTTTTTATGCTGCTAATATGTGTTTCTGTTGAGCAAAGTGTATTTAAGTGCAAAGTGTGGCTATGACTATGGCTTGGCGTCTTTGTATGAATATGTCATCCTGACAAAGCAGTGCATTTTTTAAGTCTGGCTCAACATACATGTGGCATACTCAGCCAATCAACATCATGTAATCAAATCAGTTCCTACAAAAGAATTCCATAATTGTCACAATTCTAACATAATACTTGTAAAGGCAGAAATTCAAAAATTCTGCTTAACTCTGTAGTCCTAAAAAAAGATGGTCTGGTGCTCTGACCTACTGCAAAGGTATCAAACAACTGCATATTGTTCTGCTCTTTAAATCACTCAGAATAAATATTATTGTGATATTCGAATATATCTTTTAATAAGTCACTAATTTTATAAGACATCCCTTGTCTGTTAATATATATTCTTCCCCATGCTGCGGGCATGACATTGCTTCCGTTCACTGTATGCAAGAACGTAGCCCATAGCGCAATATAACTATTCACTCACACACCTCCAGCCATTATCTAAAAGAACATATTCCATAGTGCATATTAGTATGTGAACAAAGGCAAAGCAACATAAAAACTCTGAATTCCTGATACAAGCATTGAAATGCAACAATAGGCATTGATGCCGCAAGGTTATGTGCAAAAATCGATGAGATCAGTTTATATCCTATTGCAGTGCAATGCACCATCATTATTTAATTGCAGCTACAGATCAAAAGGCAATTGTGAAGTATTTTGGGCTTAGAAATTTACCCTAATTGCGTTTAGCTATATTTATAATACCACAAACTATTTTCAGACACAAAAAGTCTACATTAAAATAGCTTCATGCAAATAAAAAAAGAATTTTAATAAATAGAAAGGTTAATTTTCATGAAAATATTTGAATAATTACAGGACTGTGCAGCTTTCCCTTTTGAAACGTCTGTCCCTTGTGCTGCTAGCATGAGATTCTGGTGAGCAAGTGTGTTTAAAATGCAAAGTGTGTTTAAGACTGCAATACCATCACCGGTCTACGGGGGCAGAGCTGAGCACAAATATAAACACACTTGATGTAACACAGGTCCTCACAAGGCAATTTTTTTAAAAGTTGTAAAAATTGACACAGATGTTACTTAAGCCATTTTTTATCATTTAGAAGACATTGCCTTGTGGGGACTTGGGTTCAAGTCCCCACAGTGCACTCAAGTCCCCACAGCGTGAGTGTGTTATCACACCCAAGTCCCCACAAGGATAGTAACACAAACCCACACACACACACAGCCACACACAGCCACACACACATACACACAGAGCCACACACACACACAGAGCCACATACAGAACACACACACACAGAGCCACACACACACACAGCCACACACACACACACAGAGCCACAGACACACAGAGCCACACACAGAGACTACTTAGGATGGGCATACGTTTGCAAAGTGAACAAGAACACGAAGCCTAGTAGCAAGGATGGAAGAAAAGGTGGTGGTGTTGGATGGATTGAAAATGATGACACATTAAAACAAGTCGAACTGAAAGTAAGCCGGAGGAAAATTATGCTCCAGCCACGAATGCATTACTGGCTCCATGGTTTACATCACCATAATCATTGAGGTTCTTCAGTTTTAAAAGGATTTTATTCCATGTAATCACAAACTTTTTCACTCTTTGGGCTAGATGTAGGTAAATAATTTTTACAGATTCTAAAATACCAAATTTTACAGATTCAGTATTTTAGAATCTGTAAATCTGATGTAGGTAAATGTTCGGTATTTTTTACCGAATCGGTAAGATTCGGTAATTACCAAATCGGTATTTACCGATTTGGTAATTGCCATTCATTCCTAAATGTCAATTACCGAATCGGTAATTACCAATTTGGTCAATACCGAATAATTAAAGGGTGGCAGGGTGTCACTTTGACACCCTGTTGCATCCCTGATTAGGGCTTGTGTGCCATGTCGCACACATATATGTCCTAAGGGCATGTATGTGTGCCACATGGCACAGGTGTACATGCACAGATTTGCATATACACAGGTATTTGTTATTATCACCAACTAATAGTTGGTGGTAAAGAAGAATCCTTAAAGCCCTGTGGCACTGTTTACAGTGCCACCTACATCTCAAAATACAGATTTGGTAATTTTACCGAATTGCAAATTTTACCGAATCGGTAAATTTACCGATTCGGTAAAATTACCGATTCAGTAAAATTAACGAATCTGTATTTAAAGATGCCCTACATCTCAGTATCCAAATACCGATCGGTAACGGCCGAAAATCAGTATTTTCGGCCATTACCGACCGGTATTTGGATACCTACATCTGGACCCTTATCTCTGAAATCTTCTGTCACATGTGAGTCACTTATGTAATAAAACGTTTCTGATGACGCAGATATGCCAATCCCAGCCTTTTTCTGTGGCTGGGACCAGATGCACCAGAGAGGCGTACTACCGTAAAGAGAAGTTAAAAGGACAAACAGTCACATGTGCGAAGAAAATCTCACAATATCCTAAACACGAACGATGTACATCAATGTTACATAATCATATGGATGGCATTTTGAGATCGATCATGTCATGATACACAATTGTTAAAATGTTTAGTGTCATTAAGCATTGTTTAGGTACTGACCTCATGGGTAGAGCGGTTGAACATTGTATTTTCGTATTTACGACGTTTGATTAACATCAGTGTGGGTGGGGTATTTGAACTAGTAGTTTGGGGAAGCTTCTCATTAGGTAATAAATTAATGTGAGGATTGAATGGTGAAAACAAGGTTTTGGTGGATTTGGAACAAGGACTGATGGTACTTGTAGTCAGGATGGTGATAGTGGTAGAGAGTGAGGTTGGTATGATTGGGTGCTTGAATAGGATGGAGTCATGTTACATAGTTTTAAAAGAGTAATGGCAGAGATAGAAACAGGCTGCCGTGCATAGAACGAACATGTGCACGGAAGGAATGGAGTCAAAAGAATGAGGTATGGAAAGTTGTTTGTTGAGGAGGGTTGAAAGGTAGGGGGTAAAGCTGAGACTGTTTGGGGATGGATAGAAGTTATTGGGGAGTTTAACTGACAATGACGAGGGAACAGCATTTGGTGAGAGGTACACACATGTGTAATGCAGCGAGTTCAGAGGCATAGGCGTAGTTTATGGTGAAAGTTTAAAACATGAGATGTACCGCTTTATTAATTTGTTATTGTACACAAATTGAATTATAGTTATCATCTAACATTGATTTATTATATTTTAATATTTGCAGCAAACCCCTGAGGAAGGGCTAAATGTGAGCCCGAAATGCATTGGGTTAATTTTTATCAACCTCAATGGATATTTTATGTATTATTCATGCCACAGAAAAAGGCTGGGATCGGCATATCTGCGGCATCAGAAACGTTTTATCACATAAGTGACTCACATGTGACAGAAGATTTCAGAGATAAAGTGTGAAAAAGTTTGTGATTACATTGAATAAAATCCTTTTAAAACTGAAGAACCTGGATGATTATGGTGATGTAAACCGTGGAGCCAGCAGTGCGTTCGGGGCTGGAGCATAATTTTCCTCCGGCCTGCTTTCAGTTTATCCACGTGTGTCATTTGGGCAAACTACATCCCCGAGCTGCACTCAGTAATTGAAAACAAGTTCAAAGTGAAGAAATGAAAGAGACTGAAAAATAGGTGTGCATTTGTCCATCTTGTAACTGTTTACATTAAAACAAGTCGACAGATGAAAACATAACTGCGAACAAGGTGAAATTAGTATAGTTGAAGCTGGAGTTCTGTTTTTATATTATACTAAGGAAAATTCCTCCTTTGTACACGATAAGTTTTCCTTTTGGAGATGAAAAGAAAACCGACTATGAGAAATAAAATTGGCACTTGTTGTCAACCTCATCTGTTAATTTAATTGAGATGAACTTTTTAAACAATTTAATAAATAATGGACTGCTAAATCTTATTGAAAACATATTTTAAACTTGAATATCAAAGTACATTATATATGCTTACATCCAAACATTGGTATGTGTGTGTCGCGGGTGTCTAGCCTGGGTCTCCCCTGTGTTCAGGCTGTGGAGCTTGTCGGCAGTGAGGGAAGAGGCAACGCAAGGATGAATTAATGATCGCCACTGAAGCCTGGCGGTGTTACAGTCTGTGCAGGCGGGGGCTGCCCCTGCCTCCACAGGAGAGGCCCCTCTCCCTACCTTAAGTGCATTATGGAGCCCTGGATGTTGCAGACGATGCTCTGCCCCTCCCCGCCACCCAGCAGGGTTATAAGAGCTCCTCTGTTGGCGGCCTCATTGCGCCTTAAATGCTATTAAGGCCCGCAGGGAACGGTGCTATCCTGCGCCCACAGACAATGCCCAATTCACGCTGACCTGGGCATGGCGCGGCTTTCATATGTTAATAGTGAGCTTGTTTTGAAAGGGCTGGGACAGCAAGGGGTGTGTGCGTGTGTGTGTGTGTGTCTCCAGATGACCTCGCCCCCTGCTAAATTTGTATATTTCTTTTTTGTTTAAATCGGTGCGAAGTATTTTGATTTCTGTGGTACCACTGGCATGCTGCCTACTGGCTTGTAGAGTATTATGGCATGTGAGGCCATCCTATCAGTGGCTGTATTTCTGGACATGGGTGGTCTGTACTTTTCAAATGGCCACCTTTACTGTGAGCATATACGCAAACAAGGTGAGCTCTGAGAGAGTGATAGGAGAGAGGGCGTGCCACTAGAGACACTGAAGAGGGCGGCGTAAGGGCAGTGGCTAAGGGTCTAGGGGAGAGAGAAGAATGTTGAAGAAATATGAGGGGATGAACTGCAGAGAAGCCTAAAGGTGATGGAAGAGCAGGGAAGAAAGGGTGGTGGGTTTTGAGTAAGGGAATGGAGCGTGCTATAAGGTGAATGGTGAGATTGTGGGTGAAGAAAGCGATGGGGAAGATGTTAGGGAAAAGAGAGAGTGAGAATGGAGGAAAAGGAAACCAAGAATGAGGGTAGTGAGGAGGGTGTGGAATGAGAAGAGGTTTGGAAGCGGCTGAGAGGTGGGGTGAGAGGGGGAGGCAGAAACTGAACTAAGGGGGAGCGAGACGGAGAGAAGGGAGTGTCGGTCTGCTGTGTGTGTAGAGGTGAAGCCTCTTTATGAGCAGTGCTTTAAATGGAAAAAAATAAGTGCAGGTACTCACCAAAAGGTGCAGTGGGCGGAGTTTTGGGAGGGGCTCAAGTGGAACAAGGGGCAGGGTTAGTTTTTTTACTTTGCCAAGGTTGTATGCACGAAATCTTCATGCATTGTTAGAATATCGGATATATCTGTTCATTAGTTATCTGACTAATAACTATATATATATGGCACTTACTAATACATGATTATTACTACCCATAGTAGCCTTTTTTAGCATCCTTAAAATAAGAAATGATTTTATGTGGTTGAAAAGGAGTGATGGAAGAAGTAAACATGCTACAGATAGGATATCAGAAAGAATGAAGTATCTACTGGGCTGATCTGGCTGCACTGTTTGTAATAAAAATACACACCATGATCCCAGGTGTGTTAATTCAGTTAATAACTGATATTATATTCCTCATATACGTACTATACTAAATGCCAAATGCATTCTTGCATTTGTGAATGAAACAAATATTAAAAAGAAAAGGAACAGGCTTTCAAATCACATTATAAATGGCAATATGGTCTTTCTGAATCAAAATATGGCCAATTACGTGAAGTCCTGGTTAGGAGATGGGGCTTATTACAAATTAAATATGTTTTCTGTGCTTGTACCACATAACTTGTACACAAATTTATGTTTTCCTGCTTTTGGCATTCGATCACAGTGTACAATAAATTGCAGCCAGGAGTATGAAGAACACGCATATACCTAGCCATGCAACACATTTACTGGCTTCTGATAAAAATGCAGCCATGTACATCCATGTGGCATATAGGCCCAGGTGGTTTAACACTGGCTGCAAACATCCCTGTTTAAAGTGCATTTCACATTTTTCACCGGACTGACAAGGTCGATAAAATCAGGATCAGCGAGTTTGGTAACAAGATCCTTTTTATTTGCACTTGCAAGTATTGTATTGTAATGTAATTGCATTTATATAGAGCATACTACCCCTGATGAGGCGTCAAATCACTTTATCAGTGAGTAGCACGCTCCACCGTAACCCATAAAGGATTAATGTAAAATTAGTATATTGAAATATGAAAATAATTTGAGTGGTAGATATATGTTAGTCAGGTATTTGGATTGAGAAGGATAGCGGAGGGATAGATTTGTATTTATATAGCTCTTGTTACCCCTGATGGGGTGTTAAAGTGCTTTTTTGGCGAGTAGCACGCTACTCTGGAACCTATAATGGATTTGTTTAGTGAAATATGAGTGGACATGTTAGTCTATTATTTGGATCGAAAAGAATAGTGGAGGGATAGAAGAGGGAAGGATTTAGACTTTTTTGGAGTGAGGTCATAGCAGTAGGAGGAAGCTTGGAATGAAAAAAAGGGATGTGGAGGGGAAGAGTCAGAGGGAGGGGTTTAGAAAGGCTTGTGAACCACAACGTCCTTAAAAGTGAGGCTCGGGCACCGTGTTATCTTCACGTTGTGCTTGTGGTGGAATGGAGAAGCAGCAGCTGTGCCATCGGACATTGCTGATCAAGAGCCACGGGTCAAATGAGGCCAACAGACTGGCTGCACTGCGACGTGACTCTGGGATTTTAAAATGCCCTAGACATTGCCGTAGGGGCTGAGCTGCTGGAATTACTGCTGAAATCGAGGGCAAAATTACAAAACCACAGGGCAACTAAAAGAAGCTCTTTTTGATGATACGATTAAAGTGAATATTGGGTCGGTCAGTGGCATCGTCTTTCACATTTTACCTCCGAAAAGGGAATACACACTTTTTTTTTTAAATGTCACTGTACGCAGGACAGGAGCTTTGGGAGGGACAGATAAAAGAGGGGATACTGTTCAAGCATTTGAGTGTTTGGCTTCATATTGACGCGCAGAAGAGCCATTTATGTACCCTTCCTAAGCTATCTCCTCGAGTCAAATAGTTTGTTGAAAAGACGCACTCTGCAGAAAACATGCCCACGTGCTCCAAATAGCCTTCATTCTGCACTCCTCAAATATGCTTTAAACCCACACTATATCGATTTTGAGTGCAACTCTCTCCATTTAGTAACCACAGACACAACAGAATTAATTAGATTTTTTCAGTTTATCACTGCAAGGACAACACTGGACAAATTATGCAACATATTCGGGAATCTTTGAAATTGCCTGCTTCTTGAAATGGCTGCTGCTGAAAACAAACTCGGGATGAATGCCTATTTAAGACTCTTCTATGCTGCTCTTCCATCAGTGCTCTCACCCCACCCACGCCATTCATGAGGTTGTGAAGAGCGTCACTTTCATTGTCCACATAGAAAGCAACAGTTACCGCTTTTAACGTGAGCACCAGGTAGTGAGCTTGGTGTGAGGTGCTTTAACATGTGCGTCAGTTGGAGAATAAACCCACTTTTGAATTAAACGCTGCTGGTCAGTGATAACTAACATTTTCAACAACAGAAAAACACAGAAAGTAGCAGCAGGCAAGTAGGCAATTCACATGCGTGGTAGGCAATTAATATGTGTGGCGATAGTGAAAGCATTAGCAAAGGCTCTTTTGTTCTGTCCTGTCCACGGAATATTCTATCCAGAACAGTGCATCCCACCGCCACCCATTTGATTGTAAAGCCCCCTCTCAGCCCCACTGTGAAAGATCTATGGATAAGATAACCTCTCTGCAGACACACACACCCCGCTCTGATGAAGTCCAAAGGAGCTCACGCTGGGTGACAAGTGCTCCCCTGATTAATTCCCTGCAGTGCTCGTTAAAGGTTGAGGGGCGAAAGGAGCGCTGGCTATGTAGAAGTCAGGTCCCATGAGTACCGGTACTCTCTTCGTTTTAGAAAAAAGTGCCGGTACTCAAGGGGTGAAAATGAAAAAGTGCCGGTACTCAGTACCGGTGAGTACCAGCCCATTAGAAGCACTGTTTATGAGAGAGTTTGGAGTTGGACGGCAGCAGAAGGGGAGGGGCCAAGCAGAAATAAAGAGCGGGCTGTATTAAAGGCAGGGGCAGAAGGGGGAGACTCAAGCTGCAGTTAGCGAGGGGCAGAAGAAACTGAGAGAACGCCGAAGGGGGCAGGACATATGGGAAGAGCTAGGCTCCTGTCTAATATATGAGTGGGGCTCACAGCTTGGCAGGACCCTACAGGACGGGTGGGAAGCAGTAGCAGGAGGTGGAGGCGGGCAGTTCTTGACTTTGCTCGTGATGTTTGCACACGTCATTGCACAAGGGCACTTGCGTTCGAGATTGGCAAATGTGCACCTGCATTGCGTCGTGAAGTCAACTGAACT
Organism: Lissotriton vulgaris; assembly: GCF_964263255.1. Taxonomy (NCBI): domain Eukaryota; kingdom Metazoa; phylum Chordata; class Amphibia; order Caudata; family Salamandridae; genus Lissotriton; species Lissotriton vulgaris. The sequence continues at coordinate 1,210,551,981 of NC_141693.1, read as the reverse complement.
CTGATTGGATCTGCCTGTCGAAAGTTGCTTTTTGACAGACATGAGAGAGAACCAACTCCGTACCTTCCAAAATCCCAGTAGTTCTCGTTCTCAGGAAAGCGGGAATTAATTACATTTGTCGAAAATCAGCTCACCCTGCCAATGATACGCACGCCATATTGGACATCGCACAAAGCTTGCATCCCCTATGGGGGGATTATTTCTTTTCTTTCAACTTTATTGGTCTTTACCATAAAGAGACCCAGAGGCACGCTTTTGAGATTGAAATGCTGGCCAGACAATGGCTCTGCTGGGTAAGCTATTAGCCGAGAGCGCTGGGTACTGGGAGCATGAGCAGCCCCTTCGCCTGTGTTCAGTATCCGGGCGACCCTGCAGATGGTGCCCAGAATCTGGAAGCTCCCCCTGCTTTCACCGCGCAGTTGTTATGTTAAAAAGGCCTCTTGCCCCGAAGCGGCGACTGTAGGGATCATTGAGAACAGAGGCGCCCGGCTTTCGAAAGCACGGAATTCAGCCTCCCTTCTGTTCTCCACAAGGAGACATTGTCTCGTCATTGCTTGACAAAGGCAACCGCCCTCGGAGCTGCCTTTTCAACCCACTGTGCTCGGATAAACTGTTGGTTTCACTTTCTAATAAACTGACAGCAGTGGCCTGCTGGATTGCAGCCCCCTGGAGCTGGCGAAGGACAAGCGGTTAAACGAGTTTGTATTAGTAGCACCTTAACTTTCTTGCGCCTATACCCAAAGCCTTAGCCCCGTCCTTTTCAGACTGGTGGGCGTGTTTTTGAATGTTGTTTACAGCCTAGAAAGAAAGTAAAAAAACACGCCCCCAATCTGAAAAGGACGGGGCTTAGATCGAAAGAAGAACGTCACTAGGGCCTCTTCTTCAATGGCTGGCCACCGTTTAGGAGGCCAGCCAATGGAGAAGAGAGGCAGGGCTTAACCTCGCTAGCGATGTTCACTCTACCCCATTAAGTCTGGTAAGCGAGATTGCGCTTGTGCGCAGTCTTTCGCAGGCCGAGACCTAAAAAGGAATCACTCATTAGCAGTACAAAAGTATACTAATTCAACTTGTGTTGTACCTTTGTATATATATTTAACATAAAAACCTTTAGAAAACACTCACAATCACTGGATGGTATCATCTGTGATGTCACTGACCATGTCATGAGTGATGTAATATGTGAGGTCATAAGCAGTGCATTGCAGGGGCAGAAGATAAAGTTAGCTCAGAAAACTGAAAACTCGCTTATGGTCAATTATGTCTCCGAAAAGACTGAACAATGTGGGTGAGGAGAGCACACTATTAGTGCAGTAACACTGTGTCCCTCGATATGTATGCTGTTTTGAAAAATATGCCTGCGGAGCATATGTATGTAAGACAGAAAAAGTGGGCTAGTCCTAGGTGGCAACTAGGGCTTCAACACGCACTACTGGTTAGACTGTATTAACATTTAACATACATTTTAATGAAATTGATCATCAATTCAATTCTGTTTGATATACAGTCAATCATCAAATGTTTAGCATCAAAACAAACAATATTATACAAAATTAGCAGTTCAACAAAATACTTTTTTGTGCAATGAATTGCAAAACCCAATGCATTTTGGGACACTTGGTCTCTTCATCAGGGGTATTCTGTGGAAACAATAAAAAAGGAAGACATTTCAATTGATGCACGTTGGGATCAACATTGTGGTTCATGTAAATAACACATTCATGTTATTCAAGAGCGTGTCATGCAACCATCACCAGAGTGAAAGAAAAGTGTGTGTTGTTGTGAAAGACTGCCACTTACTCTTTAGCCACGAGTCAATGCTGATAAACGAGGGGAAGACAAACAGAGAAACAAGAGATTACGGGTGCTGACCTTCTAAATAACGTGTTGCAGTCTCTGACTAAAATGGCAAGTCACAATCTGCCACATACCTGCAGAAAAGATCTTCATCAGAGAGAATTTTCACAATCTGTTTAAAAGTCTCAGCCGATTCGAGAATATGCGGAGCGCCTAAAGGTGAAAAAGCCTTGATAAGTGTACCGTCCATGTCAGTAGAAATCTTACCATCTCTAAAAAATCACCTACGCTCACCTATATTAATGGAATACGGTTGTATCTAGGATATCTGCCAACTGTACTTCGTCTCCAGGAGACTGTAATGTCAAACGTCTTTATATCAGTATAATCATAATCAACAATAAAACTCATCATTGTTAGATGATTAAGCATTTGAGTTTAACTAATCTCACAAGCTCTACTGTTGCGCTACGCTTGTAGAAACTGAGGGGCAGATTTACAATAACTGGCGCATCCCTGCATATCAGCAGGGATGCTCCAGTTATTGTGCGCCGCAGCTCCGCCACCCTGGATGCGCTGCATTTACAATGCGGCACACCAAGGGGCAAAAACGGCACAGATCCGTCACGCATCTGTGCCATAATAGCGGCGCATTGCTGGAGTTGCGTCGCAAGTGCGACACAGCTCCAGCAATTTTCTGGGGGGCCCCATCTCCACAATGCTGTGTCAATCCTTGCTTCAAGCAGGCGCAGGGTTTTGACGCAGCATGGGCCCAAAAGTGACTAGTGAAATCTTGTAGATTTCACTACGCCACTTTTCTTGCACCGGAACGCCCCCCCCCCCCCCCCCCCTGCGATGGAACGCCTCCTTCTGGCGCAGGACTTTGCAACGTGACGCATCTGGGAGAAGGAGAAACTCAAATAATATGTAAATTTGGAATACAGAAATAAATACTTACCTTATCTTTCTTATATTAAGGAATAGCAGGATCAAGTGCAGACTGTACCTGAGAACGAAAAGAAAAGAGATTTGAGTGAAGACTTCCCATACGACCTTGCAAACAATACATGAGGAGTAGAAGAGAAGTAAGCTTCAGTAAACATTCTGGTAAGATAAGTTATGTATACACCATAGAAAAAACAGTAAGTTAAAAGGCCCAGTAAATAAAGGTTTTTACAGGTTAATGTTGTAGTTCTGTAAGAAGACGAAGACGTAGCTGAACAGGCAGAATATTGGAGCAGTCTCTTCTCTGTCCCACCGCCATTTCCCCCCTTAGAACTTACCTGCAATGGAATACTAAAAGACCTTGCAGGGTTGGTTCTGAGAAGGGTTTTGAGCTCTTGCTTCATTCAACTCCTGTGTGGCTCAGACAGCAATAAGTATTTAGACCCTGACAACTGAATACTGCTCGCCTCGCAATGCGAGCATTGCATACGTGCTGCCGCTACAGGCTCGACCTAAAAAAGGCAGACTGATATGTGGCTCCAAAATGATTTTTTTATATATATTTAAAGCAATGTTAAATTGCCTCCAAAGTGATTTAATTTGAAAGTATATTTATAGGAATGTGACAAAATCTTTTGCCCTTGCGATATTACTGGATCAGTCAATTTTAAGGTAATAAAGTGTTTTGTCACCATTTGGTCAGTGTTCTTGGGATGAGTATATCTCCAAGGAGAACACCAAGGAGATCAGATTTTCTTGGCGCATCATAAATGTATTTGAATATTTCATGAGTTTGTCTTTAAAATCTATGCATAGTTGTTCACCTTAACTGCACAAAAAATGGACTAACTTGCAAAATACAATCTGGGAGAAAGTGCATGCCTCATCCTTTTCAAAGTAGTGCAGCTTCCTTAGTCTGCCACAGCCCCAAACCTTCTACGTTCATCACACCGAATGGCCACAGACCCTGGTGGAAAGTTTTGCTTCCTTGGAATAAAATCTGTCTCAATTTCTGGTACCATTCTTATGTTTTGTAAAAGATTAGGGGCCCGATGTAGGTAGGCCGTTACCGATCGGTAACGGACGAAAATACCGATTTTCGGCCCTTACCGGTCGGTATCCAGCCATCGAGATGTAGGGCGATGAAAATCGTCCAAATCGGTATATATACCGAATCGGAATAGTTACCGAATCGGAAATAATCCGAATCGGAAATACCCCGAATCGGTAAAAGAACGAATCGGTAACATACCGATTCGATAAAAATACCGATTCAGTACATGTACCGAATCGGTAGTGACACCGATTCGGTAAAAATAATGAATCGGTCCATGTATCAAATAGGTAGAGACACCGAATCGGAAATTATTCCGATTCGGATAATCTACCGAATCGGTAGAGTTACCGAATCGGTAAATTACCGATTCGGACAGGGCAAAACTCTGATTGAGATGTAGGGAAGCATAGAAATACCGATTTTGGCTCAAATTCGGTATTTCAAAATCGGTATTTACCATGGGTTACAATCAGGTGGTAACCGACTGCAACCTATAAAAATAGACCCAAAATTCATTGCAACTTGCAGAATGGCGGCATTTTATGTCATTGCAAGGCGGCTACGGCTACAGCAGGAAGGAGAGAGGGAATGGTAAAGCGAGGAACAGGTCTACAGACAGAGGATCACCCTGTTCATGCTCACAGAGGCAGAGATCCTACAGAGGTACAGGCTGGACTCAGACACCATTCTGGAGCTCATCAGGGACCTCAAACCACTGTTCGACCACCCCACCCCAAGGGCACACGCCATCCCAGTGCACGTGCAGGTGCTATGCAGCCTACACCTGCTTGCGTCTGGCAGCTATCAAAGTGGAGTAGCTGCGGTAGGAGGGGTGACCCAGAGCAACCTGTCAAGGTTTTTCCACAAATTCCTTGACGCCATGATACAGAGGATGGACCAATACATATCTTTCCCTGCAACTCATGCGGAACTGGTACAAACAAAAGCAGACTTTTACCAGATGGCACACTTTCCCCAAATCATCAGCTGTATAGATGGCACGCACATTCCGATTTGCCCCCCTGCTGACACAGAATACATATACCGCAATAGGAAGTCTACGCACACCATCAATGTGCAGGTGATCTGCAATGCGAAGTGCACCATCACAGACCTGGTAGCAAAATTCCCAGGGAGTACCCACGACGCCTACATTTTTCAACAGAGCGGCATCTATGCACGGCTGATGGCTGGCGAATTTAGTGAAGGATACCTCCTAGGTGAGACACATCATCAGACCCCCATAACACAAAGTAGCTAAGTAAAATACATGTATGCATGTGAGTAATGTTACCCCTTTTCCTTCTAGGCGACAGTGCATATGCCCTCCGCTCATTCATACTCACCCCCTACCTCAACCCCTCTACACCCAGCCAAAGGAGGTATAACCGGGCCCACAAAAGCACAAGGAATGTAGTTGAACGGACCTTTGGCATCTGGAAAAGCAGGTTCAGATGCCTGCACAAGAGTGGAGGTGCAAGGCAGTATACCCCCATCACCTGCTGCAAGATCATAGCTGTCTGTGCAATGTTGCACAACCTTGCGGTGAAGAAGGGCACTGAGGTGGAGTTGTCAGACTACGAGGACCATGACGACGACGTTGCTGTGCCACAAACACAACCTGCTGGGGTGTCTACGCCAAGTGATGGCAGATACAGACGTGAGGAGATTACAGAAAACTATTTCTGAGTGAGTAAAGATGCACAGACAGGTCAATGGATGTTAGAAAAAGAAATATTTAATAATGTTGCAACAACGTTACTGCACTGATGTGCAACAAAAGAAAAGGTAAACAATATGTGGGTAAATGTCAATTGTCCGGGTTGCCTCACCCGGCCGGGCAGTCTTATTTCTTGCTGCGCTTAGCAGCCCCGCTACGATGTGGCTCACCCCCTTCTGTATGTCCAGCAGCCTCAGCTGAGCGCCTGCTGCTCCGACGCGGCTCAGACACTGCGCTGGCCGGGCTGCTGCGGCTCCTGCTGTCCCCAGCCTCGCCCAGGTCCAGGGCTGGATTAACAACTGTGTTCGATATGATAAGTGCCTCCATGGCGGTGGTAATGCGGGCCATGCCCCTAGTCAGCTCTGCCGTGTTCTGGGTGAGGCTGGCCTCTATGTTTTCCCCACGTTGGCATAGCTGGGCGGTTGCAGCAGCAAGGCAGTTGATAGCCCTATTCTGCACGTGGGCATCCCTGCTGCGACAGTGCTCGTGTTCATCCATTTAATTGCAGAGCTGGGTGATGGCAGTGCTCATTCGCCCAAGACCTGTTGCAATGTCCTTGTTGCTCTCAACAAATGTCTTGAATCCCTGTGCCATCTCCCCCATCTGCAGGTTGTGCACCCGCAACTGGCGCTGGCAAGCCAAGATTGATTTTGCCTGCATCCTCTGGATTCTGACCATACTGCCCTCCAGCCCTTAGAACACGCTGCCCTCCCGTGCTGGAAGGGCACTGCCGGATGTACGTGGCCTCCGGGGATTGCTGTTGCCCTGCTGTGTGGGCTGGGGTGCGCGGTGTTATAGGGTTGTCTGCTGGAGCCTGACCCGCTGCTCCCTCCATGAGGTTTAATGGAGCAACAATTATCCTCCTGGCAGGAGATGTGGCAGGTGCAGGGTGGCTCTGTGGTGGTGAGTTCTCCGGGGAGAACTGCAATGGGGGTATTAGAGACAGTCGGGGGGAGTGTGGAAATGTGAGGGTATGTCCAGTGTCTTCCTCATTGCCCAGGGCACTGCTGTTCTCCTCCTCCTCCTCCTGTGCTCGTACACTGGTGCTTGGCCCTGCCACCGCACTGGCTGATGGTGCTGGAGCTGGTGTATGAGTAGCTGCTGCTCCCCCGCCTGATGGTGCCCCTAGGTATAAAGAAGCATTTGTTACCTGAGTGCTAATGTATTCCAGTCACTACTATTAAAGCATTGCACATCTCATTTCAAATACTTTGATTCAGTTTTACAGTTCATTTCATTATGCTTCTGCAGTGGCATTTTTGGCTACTTTTGCTGACTACATTTACCATGATGCATTGCTCATGTCTGTTGCTAGCAATACGGGGCTGGGGTTTGGCTGTGCATTGGGTCTAAAGGGGAGGTTTTTGGTAGGGTGTGTCAAGATGCGCATGCTTCTTACCTTTAGCTGTAGCTCTGGATGAGCTATCCAGGTCCCCAACTCCCACCACACTCTCCCTCTCAACGGTAGTCGCCACAAGTTCCTCCAGGTCAGTGAGGGGTGGCGCTGGGTTCCTGCCTCCACCAGTAAGTCCTGCCTGCTTCTGCAGCTCTGCCAGTTTCCTCTTTGTGAGGCTGCGAATGTCGTAAAACCTCTTCTTGAGGTCGTCCAGGCTCCTGGGGGTGACAACAACAGCGTTTACTCTTTCCCCTATTTCACTCCACAGCTTCCTCTTAGTGCTCTCTGGGACAGTGAGGGACAGCCTCCCAAACAGCTGCCTGTGTACCCTCACCACCTCCTCCACCAACACTTGCAGCTCCATGGTGCTGAATTTGGCCTTCCGCTTGCGCTCTGCCAGCTGGCTCTCAGAGCTGCTTGCCATGTTTCACAGGGATCTGGATACTGTTACCACTGCTGCTCACTGTGGATGCTCAGCTCAGGCTGCCTCTCCAGAAAGTTCTAATGAGTTGGACCTGCCTGGGTAGCCACTCCCTGCTAGGGTGGGGGAGGGTGGTTCCACCTCATTGGCTGATGTCTTTAGTTTCAGTTTTACTTGCTCGCCGAATCGGCATTTACCGATTCGGTATTTACCGATTCGGCTAATACCGAATCGGCTACTACCGAATCGGTAAATACCGATTCGGTATTTACAATGCGTTCCTATGGGCCTTTTGGCCCATGGGGGTGTATTGCTATTACTGATTCGGTATTTGCCGATTCGGTATTCGCCGATTCGGTAAATACCGATTCGGTACTTGCCGATTCGGTACGTATCGAATCACAATACCGATTACCACCGAATCGGTATTTTTAAGATTTTTTTTTATCTACATGTCATTTTCCGATTTCAAAATACCGATTCGGTACGATTCGGTAATTTGAAATCGGTAAATGCGTTTTACCTACATCGGGGCCTAATTGTATAATTTTTGTCTTTGTTTCTGTTTTTAGCAAAGGAAATTTGATGTATATAATTGTCAACCCAGAAAGTTTCATATTTAGTGACTCTCCCTTCACCAATCTAGGAAACTGTTGAACTGTCAAAATTATTGCAACATTGAGCATGATTGAACAAAAATCATCTCCATTTTCACTTTTTATGTGTATCTTTTTCAGATAATCCTTTAATGCGCTCCTTCCTTTCAGCGTTCTGTCGAGCAGTCATGGATTCTTGGAATAAAACTGTGGTAACACAATTCATTCTGGTGGGATTCATAGGAGGTCCAGTGTTACAGATTGCACTCTTCATCATTGTTATGTTGCTTTATATCGTCACACTGATGGGGAATGGCTTCATGATGGTGCTGATATTTGCAGACCGGAGCCTGCACACGCCAATGTACTTCTTCCTCTGGGTATTATCAATGCTTGAGACTTTGAACATTTCAAATATTGCCCCTCTGATGTTAGTCCAGGTATTTTCATTGCATTTATCAATCTCAGTGACTTTGTGCTTTATGCAGTCTTTCTTCTATGTTTACCTTACCACTAATGCTTTTCTTCTCATCTCCTTCATGTCCTATGACCGCTATGTGGCCATATGTAAGCCCTTGCGTTACACCACCATCATGACTGTTCAGCTGTGCACTCAATTAGTCATTGGTTCCTGGCTAGCATCATTCCTTTTTATGCTCTACCCAACTATTGTTATCACTCGTCTTCCATTCTGCGGCCCTAACATCATCGACCATTTCTTTTGCGACACTTCGGTTATCTTAAAACTGGCCTGCGCTAATACGATGATCATTCAATTGAATGGCATTGTTTCAGCTCTTATCATATTACCTAGCTCCTTGGCTTTAAATGTTGTGAGTTACGTCTTCATTATTTCTACAATTTTAGGAATGCCATCGGCAAATGGGAGACGGAAGACCTTCTCCACCTGTAGCTCTCACCTGATAATGGTTTCAATATGTTACGGTAGTGCTATTTTTATTCAAGTGAGTCCAGCACTGAACACTTCAATGGAAGTCTACAAAGCAGTGAACATGTTTAGCACCATTATTTCACCCTTAGTGAATCCATTTGTTTACACTTTTAGAAATGAGCAAGTCAAGGAAGTGTTAAGGAAGCATATAGAGTTAAAAAGACATTTACCAGCATGAATCAACGCATTCGCCCTTAAATCCTTGTGTATTTCCAGGCAGGTTTTTACATCACATAAAAGAATCAAGGTGTGACAGAGCACGTTACAAACTTCTGGTTAATTGAAAATAACCTGCTAGTTGAATAATGAGCTCCAAATAGCCATAATAACGAACCATATGTCTCAATTTCTTATATGTTATTGCATGATTAGTGCCTTGCTGAGTAGCGAGCAAAGTGGAAACTTTGGCCTTATTTACAAAGCCCCTTGCACCACCAGCACGTCACTTTTAAAATGGGAAAATGGGATGCAGCAGCGGTGCAAGGGGTTTGTAAATAAACCCCTGTGTGTCTTACTTTTCTCTTTGCATGCATTTCACGAAGAATGGATATAGCAAAAAAGTTTTCAAAGAACAGTTTCCTTATGGCCGTAACTCATAGCTGCCAAGTTTTTAGTATGGTTACGTGTGACATTCCACTATTTCAGTGTGTCGATGTGTGACATTTCATTGCACATGTCTGCCACTTTGAGCAACACTTCATCGTGAGTGAAAGAAGCCGTTATAATCATATAATCATGCAGAGGGGACATATTACTGCCTTCTTTAAAAAGCAATATTCAGGAATGTTCATGATTAAAGTGCTCATGCAAGGACACCAACATATTTCCTCCATGCATTTTTATCATAATAATAAATATAAGCCTATGTCTATTTTGTAGTGGGAAGAGTGATGAGGTAGATGGGATACCACAAGGTCTCTGGAACTGTGAATGTTATACCTGACTTTTTGAAAGCCCTCACCCACCAACCTAGTTGGTGGCATGCTTCATCATCGGGCCCACCCAGTGACACCTAGCGTGTCCCGGGTGTGCTTCGACGCCTGATTACAGCGGAGCAGGTATGTCACTGTGTGTGCGGTGTGAGGTGCTAAGGTAAGTGAAATTAAAACGGCTTGGCAGATGGTCCCTGGGGTGAGGATACTTTATTAAAAGGGCCTCTGCCAGCGGTTAAAAATAAGGCTGTGGCTTTCATCAGGACAATAAATATGTGTGGGTTAAAATTAGGGGTTGTGTAGTGTAGTCTATGTGTCTACACGCCCTAACACCGGTTCTGCGAAGGAGGCACAACAGGTCCCACGCTGGTGCTGGCCAGAAATCCTGGCTTCACCCTGCCACTTCAATAACCTTGGAGCTATCAACAAGCATTGAAAGCGTGATCTTGAGAAGGGAATCCCCCCTCTCACAGCTAGATACACTTTAGGGCGTGTAGACACATAGACTACACTACACAACCCCTAATTTTAACCCACACATATTTATTGTCCTGATGAAAGCCAGATTAATATAAGGCACTGGCTGAAACATGTTGACTACTCAAGGACGTAGGAGGTCGTAACCCGCCTCTAACGTCCCACAGCCTTATTTTTAACCGCTGGCAGAGGCCCTTTTAATAAAGTATCCTCACCCCAGGGACCATCTGCCAAGCCGTTTTAATTTCACTTACCTTAGCACCTCACACCGCACACACAGTGACATACCTGCTCCGCTGTAATCAGGCGTCGAAGCACACCCGGGACACGCTAGGTGTCACTGGGTGGGCCCGATGATGAAGCATGCCACCAACTAGGTTGGTGGGTGAGGGCTTTCAAAAGACACCCAAGAGGTGCCATTGCCACCCGGCAAAATACTGAGTCGCTACATAACTAATATTAATCTACCATAACCGTGTCAGATTAATCCATTCTAGAGCTAGTCTCCTATTGATACCGATACATATAAACCGGGGATCTGGACTAGCTTTCTGGTCCTCTCTCTCCCTCTTGATTCTCGCCATACCTGACTTTTTGCCTTCAGACCTCCTGTTTTGCTGAAATGGTTTTTGCTGGCTTTGGGACTCTGGGCACTTTACCAGTGCTAGCTAGTGCTAAGGTGCATGTGCTCTTTGCCTTAAACATAGTAAAACTGGCTTTATCACAATAAGCATATTTCCTTTACTTATGAGTCTCAAGTGAAGTGTATTACCTGTGCCCACAGTCAGTAATTTAAATGCTACTAGGAGCCTGCAGCACTGAATGTGCCACCGACCTATGTAGCCCTTCAAACATGTCTCAGGTTTGCCACTGTAGAACCTGCGTGTGCAGTTTTAAGCTGCCACATTAACATGGCAAGTTAACCCTCTTCCCAGGCCCAAACCTTCCTTTTTAATACATATACGACACCCCTAAGGTAGCTCCTGGACAGTCCTACGACAGGGTGCAATATAATCAAAAAGTAGAACATGCACTTTTAAGTTTTATATCCCCTTGTAGGGAAAAACTCTTAAATTCATGTTTCACTACTGCAAGGCCTACCTCTTCCGTAGGGTGACATTGGGATTACCTTATTACATTTTATAAGTGTTTTCACAATTGTCAATTGAAGGGACCCCCAATTTTGGAGTTTCTGGAATCACAATTTTAAATCACAATTAATGCTGAAGTTAGATTTTCAATTGTAATTCTGAAAATGCCAGCTTTAGAAAGTTAAAGGAACAAATGATGGACGGAATGCTGAACATAGCAAACATTCACCACCAGTCACAAAGATCTGGGTTTAATCCATCGATCTTTTGCTCATCACGCCAACCCAGTTTGGTCCCAGCCATATGCAAATCAGTCTTGACCCTGCTCCTCATAGGAATAGTCCAGCCCGAACTGCCAAGCCAGGTCCTCCCTGGACCAGAAACAAGAATTAATGGGGCCTATTTTGGGGCATCACCCCTCATCAGCCAGGCTAGCTTGAATCCAGTCGTGCAGTGAGCACTGGACCCACATCTGGGTATACCATTCCCACTTGGGCAACAAAATAAAAGGGAACAAATGATGGATGGAATAGTGAACAATGCAAAGAATCTCCCCGAGTCAGAAAGGTCTGGGTTTAATTAATAATTTTTTTGTCCATCACACACCCCAGTTTGGACCCAGCCATATGCAAATCAGTCTTGACACTGATCCTCATGGGAACAGTTCAGCCCAAATTGCCAAGCCAGGTGCTCCCTGGGCCAGAAACAAGCATCCTGGGACCGAGTTTGGGGCATCACCCTTCATCAGCCAGGTATCTTGAATCCAGTGGCAGAATGAGCGCGGGACCCACTTCTGGGCATACCCTTCCCACTTAGGGCGACAAAATTAAAATAAACTATTGATGGACGAAATGCTGAACAATGCAAACATTCACCCCCTGTCACAAAGATCTGGGTTTAATCCATTGTGCTTTTGCTCACCACGCCACCCCAGTTTGAACCCAGTCATATACATATCAATCTTGACCAGCCTCCTCATGGGAACAGTCCAGCCAGAACTACCAAGCCCAGTCCTCCCTGGACTAGAAACAAGCATCCTGGGACCGGTTTTGGGGCATCACCCTTTACCAGTCACACTAGCTTGAATCCAGGGACGCAGTGATCATGGAATCCATGTCTGAGCCTACCCTTCCCACTTAGGGCAATAAACTGGAGTGGTGTGGTGAGCAAAAGAACAATTAATTTAACCCATGTCTTTGTAACTGGGAGTGAATGTTTCCATTGTTCAGAATTCCTGGCAGATGAGGAGTGATGTCATGAGTGAGCCTGGAACCAAGGCACGAAGAGCAGGAAGGACAAGGACTCAGTGCACTTTAAAGGCATCTCTTTGAAGTCTCCCCACTTCAAAGGCACAACTAGGTATAAGTGCTGGATCTTAGCTTAGACACCATCACTTCAGTACACGTCTGGCCCCGTTAAGACTCTGCCAGGTAGAAGGACTGCTGTGCTACTGAAGGACTGCCACTCTGCAGCACTGCCACTCAACTAAACCACTGTTTTGCTAGACTCCTGCATTGCTGTGCTGGCCTCATGCATGCTGTTTCCCTGACTAGGTGAGAAGGACTGGACATGGATCATTTTAACCCAGAATGAATCCAAGGGCTCGCTTGCTTGCCTCCGGCTTCAGGGACAACAAAGGTTATCATGTTATGTTATAAGTGTTTTGTATCGTGCACAATTACTCAAGAGTATCCTGGCGAGCAAAGTAACCAAATCCTGGCAAGAAAAAAAGAGTTTAAGCTGGAAGGTTAAAGAAGAAGGTTTTTAGTTGTTTGTTGAATAACCTAAAATCGTGAATGTTACGTAAATCCAGGGGAAGGGAATTCCATCCTTTTGCAGTCTTCACAGAAAGGGACTGACCATCATCTCACCTGCTATGGCACCTGGACTCTGCCATCTGTGAGTCTGTGAGTCTGGCCTGCTAATTGGTGCCAACCCAGTCTTGGCCCTTGGAAGTGGGTCTGAAGTGTTGTTCCATCAGAATCCACGTATTGCCATTGACTCAAAAAACTCAGAACCGTCACAACTCTTCCACTATGGGCACATCGGGCTGTTGCAAGAATTATCCACTGCGTTTTGCTAACTGCGTGGTGCATTGACTCCATATTTGTTGCATCTTTGACTTCATGTGCCTCGAAGCTGACACATCGCCTGCATCCTCTAGATCATCAATGATGCATTACCTCCTCTGCTCCTGGCATCTTGTCCTTGACATCGATGTAAGCAAGGTACTTTGCAGCGGGCTAAGGCTGGTAACTGTATCTGACCCACACTCCATCACGACTGGCCTGAACTTTTGGATTTGACCTGGTCTAGCGCGACCAGATAGCATGGTTGGCATTTTATGCTTTCAAATACTACATTTCAGTTTATTGTTTAAAAATTCATAACTCTTTTCCTACTTATTTGATTTTTGTCATTTTGGTCTTGTTTTGTTCATTGAATTAAGCTCTATTTGTCCTACCAAATGTGGTATATTTTTGTTTGGTGTTTTCACAGTTTTACTGTTTGAAGTGTTACACAAATACTTTACACTTTGCCTCTTAAGTTAAGCCTCACTCCTCTGTGCCAAGCTACCAGGGGGTGAGCACAGATTCATTAGGGGAGTGTTTGTGACTTACCCTAACTAGGATTGTGGTTCCTGCTTGGACAGGGTGCATACCTCTGCCACACAGAAATCCAATTTCTAACAGTGAACATCTCAATGTAAGAATTCATGTGAGTGTGTGAGTGGACGGATTTATTTATATGGGATGAAGGGGCTCTAAGACAGAACCTGTAACCAAATAATGCTGATTCGATAGTAAGCAAGAACATAACATAGTTCTTTTACGTCATGGCATACAGCTCTAAGAACCATTTTATGTATGAGTAGCACAGTGCCTCATTGACCATAGTACTTTCCAGTATCATTATGAACAGCCAACAAAAAGGAAAATACTTTCTACCGTTTGTTTGGAGAACACACACAATTGCACCATTTGGATATTTGATAACTGCTAATTGATTACAAAGCAACGCTTTAATGGCATTCCCAAATAACAGACCACCCAGCAGACAGCCGGTCACATAAATGACTTGTTGCATACTGTGACAGTGTCATCGACACATAACACACTCTGCAGCAGCAAGATGAATTCCCTCAATTACAGGCGTTGTTGGGACACAATCAATGCCATCTGGCAGTGCCCTTGCCTGACAAGTCAAAATGATGTCTTGCCTTGGGAACACGCTGCTTGGTGTCCCTTAGACTGGTATTCACAGCATTGCTGCAAAGACTGTGCCGTAGAGATTTCCATTGTTTGTCTTCAGAAGCACCCTCGGGGCAGAGCAGGCTCTGATTGGCCTATATTATTACTCCGCTCATTGGTTGAGCCTCAGCAGCCTGTAGCTTCACAAGCAGGCTATCATTCGCTAAAATTGTGGCCACTACAATAAGTGCTCTGGTGGCAAGACAAAATGCTCAGTGAAAGTGGCGCCTTTAAAAAAAAGGCAAAATCTGTAGTAGGGGACTGAATGCAGTCTGGTTGAGTGCGCCTCATATGCTTCTTGTACTTGGATTGACCCAGGGGGCACAATTATGAATTACTAGTACATTTAAGGCCAGATTTTCAAAAAAGTCATGCAACGCTGCGCAGCCTCAAAGTGTCTGCACTGCATTGCATGACAGGGAGGGAGCAGGACAGGTCCAAATCTTCAGAGATATGGCTCTCTCCTTCCTTTTCCCTATCGCTGGTGCTGATTTTAGCTGCCGTGCACCATGCACACACCTTAGTGCCATAACGCTAAGGTGCGTGTGTGAATCTAGTATAGGTTTTGTACAGTACCCTTCCTGTACAAAATACCATGCCTTGTCTCAGTTTCAAAGCTGTTCCCACTTTGTATGTGTGCGGCACAGTGCAGGACGCATGCAAAGTAAGAAAAGCAGGGAGAAATAAAATTTCTCCTGTTAGCGCATCATTTGAAGAGGTGTTCTTTGTAGATACAGATTTGCATCAAAAAGGCATGGTTGGTCAAAGGACAATAGAGCATTTTATGCAACCAACGGCTATGTACCCAATAAGGATGATCCAGGTTTTTGGAAGGAACTCTGTGCTCACATCAACACAATACCAGACACTGTAACACATATCTTTGGTGGTGACCTCAATCTCCCTATGGATCCTACCTTGGACAGGGACTCCCGCTGTCCCTTCCGACCCAACAACTCACACAAAGCACTACTCAATCTCTGCTCCCGCTTTAATCTAGTTGACTCATGGAGATTGATGAATCCAACAGGTAGAGACTATACCTTTTACTCTTCACTACATGGCTCATACTTACGCATAGATTCCCTACTCACATCTGGTCACTCCAATGCCGACATTGAGGCCACCTCCATTGAACCGCGCATAATTTCTGACCACTCATGCATCACGATGACTCTGGCAGTACACAATGTGGTTAAAAAGTCGACTTTATGGAGATTCAATAATGCGGTCCTGAAAAAAGAAGCAAACAGGGCGGCTATAGAAACAGCCATAACTGATTATCTTACTCATAACAAAAAGGGGGATACTACGACCTTATAAGATGGGAAGCCCTTAAAACAACAGTCAGAGCGGTGTTAATTAAAATACATGTGGCCATGAATAAGGACGCCAATTCCACTCTAACACGTTTAGAAGAGGAGATCTTACCACGAGAAAAACGACACATAGCTTCTAAAGACCCCTTGGTCCTAAATGATGTGATGAACAAAACATACGAATATAACTAAATAATCAGCGAAAGAGCAGGAATTTGGCTTCAACACCATAACAACTTCAGGCTGTGTCATACCAATAAGGCGGGTAAGAGCCTTGGTCCTTATCTGAAATTCAAGTTACAACAAACAGCTATCAAGAGCATTGTTGATAAACTAGGGACCCCACACTCGGACCCCAACAAAATTGCTGACATCTTTAAAGATTTCTACAATGACCTATACAGTAAAAACCTAGAGATCAATGGCTCCAAATTAGGGAAGTATCAAGACAACTGTAAGCTCCCTTCTCTCTCGACGCAAGACCAGAACAAACTCAATCGTCCCATATCCTTGGACAACATCGACCAGGCCATTAAATCCCTCAAAACTGGGAAAGCTCTGGACCCTGACGGGTTCAGCGCTACGTTCTATTAGAGCTTCTTGTCTGCCCTGGCGGAACCAATCAAGGACGTATACAAACACTTTACCATAAGTGGTCAAGTCAATGGTACCCCTGCAGAGGCTATTATTGCTGTTCTCCCGAAAGATGGCAAGTCACAATCTGCCACATACCTGCAGAAAAGATCTTCATCAGAGAGAATTTTCACAATCTGTTTAAAAGTTTCATCCGATTCGAGAATATGCGGAGCGCCTAAAGGTGAAAAAGCCTTGATAAGTGTACCGTCTATGTCAGTAGGAAACTCACCGTCTCTAAAAAATCACCTACGCTCACCTATATTAATGGAATACGGTTGTATCTAGGATATCCGCCAACTGTACATCGTCTCCAGGAGACTGTAATGTCAAACGTCTTTATATCAGTATAATCATAATCAACAATAAAACTCATCATTGTTAGATGATTAAGCATTCGAGTTTAACTAATCTCACAAGCTCTACTCTTGCGCTACGCTTGTAGAAACTGAGGGGCAGATTTACAATAACTGGCGCATTCCTGCATATCAGCAGGGATGCGCCAGTTGTTGTGCGCCGCAGCTCCTCCACCCTGGATGCGCCGCATTTACAATGCGGCACACCAAGGGGCAAAAACTGCACAGATCCGTCACGCATCTGTGCCATAATAGCGGCGCATTGCTGGAGTTGCGTCGCAAGTGCGACGCAGCTACAGCAATACTCTGGGGGGCCCTATCTCCACAATGCTGTGTCAATCCTTGCTTCAAGCAGGCGCAGTGTTTTGACGCAGCATGGGCCCAAAAGTTACTACTGAAATCTTGTAGATTTCACTACGCCACTTTTCCTGCACCGGAACGCCCCCCCTGCGATGGAACGCCTCCTTCTGGCGCAGGACTTTGCAACGTGACGCATCTGGGAGAAGGAGAAACCCAAATAATATGTAAATTAGGAATACAGAAATAAATACTTACCTTATCTTTCTTATATTAAGGAATAGCAGGATCAAGTGCAGACTGTACCTGAGAACAAAAAGAAAAGAGATGTGAGTGAAGACTTCCCATATGACCTAGCAAACAATACATGAGGAGTAGAAGAGAAGTAAGCTTCAGTAAACATTCTGGTAAGATAAGTTATGTACACACCACAGAAAAAACAGTAAATTAAAAGGCACAGTAAATAAACGTTTTTACATGTTAATGTTGTAGTCCTGTAAGAAGACGAAGACGTAGCTGAACAGGCAGAATATTGGAGCAGTCTCTTCTCTGTCCCAACCCCATTTCCCCCCTTAGAACTTACCTGCAATGGAATACTAAAAGACCTTGCAGGGTTGGTTCTGAGAAGGGTTTTGAGATCTAGCTTCATTCAGCTCCTGTGTGGCTCAGACAGCAATAAGTATTTAGACCCTGACAACTGAATACTGCTTGCCTCGCAATGCGAGCATTGCATACGTGCTGCCACTAAAGGCTCGACCTAAAAAAGGCAGACTGATACTTGGCTCCAAAATGATTTTTTTATATATATTTAAAGCAATGTTAAATTGCCTCCAAAGTGATTTAATTTGAATATATATTTACAGGAATGTGACAAAATCTTTTGCCCTTGCGATATTACTGGATCAGTCAATTTTAAGGTAATACAGTGTTTTGTCACCATTTGGTCAGTGTTCTTGGGATGAGTATATCTCCAAGGAGAACACCAAGGAGGTCAGAATTTCTTGGCTCATCATAAATGTATTTGAATATTTCATGAGTGTGTCTTTAAAATCTATGCATAGTTGTTCACCTTAACTGCACAAAAAATGGACTAAATTGCAAAATACAATCTGGGAGAAAGTGCATGCCTCATCCTTTTCAAAGTAGTGCAGCTTCCTTAGTCTGCCACAACCCCAAAAACCTTCTCAAGTTTGTACGTTCATCACACCGAATGGCCACAGAACCTCGTGGAAAGTTTTGCTTCCTTGGAATAAAATCTGTCTCAATTTCTGGTACCATTCTTATGTTTTGTAAAAGATTAATTGTATAGTTTTTGTCTTTGATTCTGTTTTTAGCAAAGGAAATTTGATGTATGTAATTGTCAACCCAGAAAGTTTCATATTTAGTGACTCTCCCTTCACCAATCTAGGAAACTGTTGAACTGTCAAAATGATTGCAACATTGAGCATGATTGAACAAAAATCATCTCCATGTTCACTTTTTATGCGTATCTTTGTCAGATAATCCTTTAATGCGCTCTTTCCTTTCAGCGTTCTGTCGAGCAGTCATGGATTCTTGGAATAAAACTGTGGTAACACAATTCATTCTGGTGGGATTCACAGGAGGTCCAGTGTTATAGATTGCACTCTTCATCATTGTTATGTTGCTTTATATCATCACACTGATGGGGAATGGCTTCAGGATGGTGCTGATATTTGCAAACCGGAGCCTGCACACGCCAATGTACATCTTCCTCTGGGTATTATCAATGCTTGAGACTTTGAACATTTCAAATATTGCCCCTCTGATGTTAGTCCAGGTATTTTCATTGCATATATCAATCTCAGTGACTTTGTGCTTTATGCAGTCTTTCTTCTATGTTTACCTTACCACTAAATGCTTTTCTTCTCATCTCCTTCATGTCCTATGACTGCTATGTGGCCATATGTAAGCCCTTGCGTTACACCACCATCATGACTGTTCAGCTGTGCACTCAATTAGTCATTGGTTCCTGGCTAGCATCATTCCTTTTTATGCTCTACCCAACTATTGTTATCACTCATCTTCCATTCTGCGGCCCTAACATCACCGACCATTTCTTTTGCGACACTTCGGTTATCTTGAAACTGGCCTGCGCTAATACGATGATCATTCAATTGAATGGCATTGTTTCAGCTCTTATCATATTACCTAGCTCCTTGGCTTTAAATGTTGTGAGTTACGTCTTCATTATTTCTACAATTTTAGGAATCCCATCGGCAAATGGGAGACGGAAGACCTTCTCCACCTGTAGCTCTCACCTGAGAATGGTTTCAATATGTTACGGTAGTGCTATTTTTATTCAAGTGAGTCCAGCACTGAACACTTCAATGGAAGTCTACAAAGCAGTGAACATGTTTAGCACAATTATTTCACCCTTAGTGAATCCATTTGTTTACACTTCTAGGAATGAGCAAGTCAAGCAAGTGTTAAGGAAGCATATAGAGTTAAAAAGACATTTACCAGCATGAATCAACGCATTCGCCCTTAAACCCTTGTGTATTTCCTGGCAGGTTTTTACATCACATAAAAGATTCAAGGTGTGACAGAGCACTTTACAAACTTCTGGTTAATTGAAAATAACCTGCTAGTTGAATAATGAGCTCCAAATAGCCATAATAACGAACCATATGTCTCAATTTCTTATATGTTATTGCATGATTAGTGCCTTGCTGAGTAGCGAGCAAAGTGGAAACTTTGGCCTTATTTACAAAGCCCCTTGCACCACCAGCACGTCACTTTTAAAATGGAAAAATGGGATGCACCAGGGGTGCAAGGGATTTGTAAATAAGCCCCTGTGTGTCTTACTTTTCTCTTTGCATGCATTTCACGAAGAATGGATATAGCAAAAAAGTTTTAAAAGAACAGTTTCCTTATGGCCGTAACTCATAGCTGCCAAGTTTGTAGTATGGTTACGTGTGACATTCCACTATTTCAGTGTGCCGATGTGTGACATTTCATTGCACATGTCTGCCACTTTGAGCAACACTTCATCATGAGTGAAAGAAGCAGTTATAATCATATAATCATGCAGAGGGGACATATTACTGCCTTCTTTACAAAGCAATAGTCAGGAATGTTCATGATTAAAGTGCTCATGCGAGGACACCAACATATTTCCTCCATGCATTTTTATCATCATAATAAATATAAGCCTATGTCTATTTTGTAGTGGGAAGAGTGATGAGGTAGATGGGATACCACAAGGTCTCTGGAACTGTGAATGTTATACCTGACTTTTTGCCTTCAGACCTCCTGTTTTGCTGAAATCGTTTTTGCTGGCTTTGGGACTCTGGGCACTTTACCAGTGCTAGCCAGTGCTAAGCTGCATGTGCTCTCTGCCTTAAACATAGTAAAACTGGCTTATTCACAATAAGCATATTTCCTTTACTTATGAGTCTCAAGTGAAGTGTATTACCTGTGCCCACAGTCAGTAATTTAAATGCTACCAGGAGCCTGCAGCACTGAAAGTGCCACCGACCTATGTAGCCCTTCAAACATGTCTCAGGTTTGCCACTGTAGAACCTGCGTGTGCAGTTTTAAACTGCCACGTCGAAATGGCAAGTTAACCCTCTTTCCAGGCCCTAACCTTCCTTTTTAATACATATACGACACCCATAAGGTACCTCCTGGACAGTCCTAGGACAGGGTGCAATATAATCAAAAAGTAGAACATGCACTTTTAAGTTTTATATCCCCTTGTAGGGAAAAACTCTTAAATTCATGTTTCACTACTGCAAGGCCTACCTCTTCCGCAGGGTAACATTGGGATTACCTTATTACATTTTATAAGTGTTTTCACAATTGTCAATTGATGGGACCCCCAATTTTGGAGTTTCTGGAATCACAATTTTAAATCACAATTTATGCAGAAGTTAGATTTTCAATTGTAATTCTGAAAATGCCAGCTTTAGAAAGTTAAAGGAACAAATGATGGACGGAATGCTGAACATAGCAAACATTCACCACCAGTCACAAAGATTTGGGTTTAATCCATCGATCTTTTGCTCATCACGCCAACCCAGTTTGGTCCCAGCCATATGCAAATCAGTCTTGACCCTGCTCCTCATAGGAATAGTCCAGCCCGAACTGCCAAGCCAGGTTCTCCCTGGACCATAAACAAGCATTAATGGGGCCTATTTTGGGGCATCACCCCTCATCAGCCAGGCCAGCTTGAATCCAGTGGTGCAGTGAGCACTAGACCCACATCTGGGTATACCCTTC
Source organism: Lissotriton vulgaris (assembly GCF_964263255.1). Classification (NCBI taxonomy): domain Eukaryota; kingdom Metazoa; phylum Chordata; class Amphibia; order Caudata; family Salamandridae; genus Lissotriton; species Lissotriton vulgaris. The sequence goes on along the minus strand of NC_141693.1, from coordinate 1,210,530,502 downwards.
CCACTTGGGATACAAAACAAAAGGGAACAAATGATGGATGGAATAGTGAACAATGCAAAGAATCACCCCAAGTCAGAAAGGTCTGGGTTTAATTAATAATTTTTTTGTCCATCACACAGCCCTGTTTGGACGCAACCATATGCAAATCAGTCTTGACCCTGATCCTCATGGGAACAGTTCAGCCCAAATTGCCAAGCCAGGTGCTCCCTGGGCCAGAAACAAGCATCCTGGGACCGGGTTTGGGGCATCACCCTTCATCAGCCAGGTATCTTGAATCCAGTGACAGAGTGAGCGCGGGACCCACGTCTGGGCATACCCTTCTCACTCAGGGCGACAAAATTAAAATAAACTATTGATGGACGAAATGCTGAACAATGCAAACATTCACCCCCTGTCACAAAGATCTAGGTTTAATCCATTGTGCTTTTGCTCACCACGCCACCCCAGTTTGAACCCAGTCATATACATATCAATCTTGACCAGCCTCCTCATTGGAACAGTCCAGCCAGAACTACCAAGCCCAGTCCTCCCTGGACTAGAAACAAGCATCCTGGGACCGGTTTTGGAGCATCGCCCTTCACCAGTCAGACTAGCTTGAATCCAGGGACGCAGTGATCATGGAATCCATGTCTGAGCCTACCCTTCCCACTTAGTGCAATAAACTGGAGGGGTGTGGTGAGCAAAAGAACGATTAATTTAACCCATATCTTTGTGACTGGGAGTGAATGTTTCCATTGTTCAGAATTCCTGGCAGATGAGGAGTGATGCCATGAGTGAGCCTGGAACCAGGGCAGGAAGAGCAGTAAGGACAGGGACTCAGTGCACTTTAAAGGCATCTCTTTGAAGTCTCCCCACTTCAAAGGCACAACTGAGTATAAGTGCTGGATCTTAGCTTAGACACCATCACTTCAGTACACGTCTGGCCCCGTGAAGACTCTGCCAGGAAGAAGGACTGCTGTGCTACTGAAGGACTGCCACTCTGCAGGACTGCCACTCTACTAACCCGCTGTTTTGCTAGACTCCGGCATTGCTGTGCTGGCCTCATGCATGCTGGTTCCCTGACTAGGTGAGAAGGACTGGACATGGATTATTTTAACCCAGAATGAATCCAAGGGCTCGCTTGCTTGCCTCCGGCTTCAGGGACAACAAAGGTTATCATGTTATGTTATAAGTGTTTTGTATCGTGCACAATTACTCAAGAGTATCCTGGCGTGCAAAGTAACCAAATCCTGGCAAGAAAAAAGGAGTTTAAGCTGGAAGGTTAAAGAAGAAGGTTTTTAGTTGTTTTTTGAATAACCTAAAATCGTGAATGTTACGTAAATCCAGGGGAAGGGAATTCCATGCTTTTGCAGTCTTCACAGAAAGGGACTGACCATCATCTCACCTGCTATGGCACCTGGACTCTGCCATCTGTGAGTCTGGCCTGCTAATTGGTGCCAACCCAGTCTTGGCCCTTGGAATTGGGTCTGAAGTGTTGTTCCATCAGAATCCTAGTATTGCCATTGACTCAAAAAACTCAGAACCGTCACAACTCTTCCACTATGGGCACATCGGGGCTGTTGCGAGGATTATCCACGGCGTTTTGCTAACTGCGTGGTGCATTGACTCCATATTTGTTGCATCTTTGACTTCATGTGGCTCGGAGCTGACACATCGCCTGCATCCTGTGGATGATCAATGATGCATTACCTCCTCTGCTCCTGGCATCTTGTCCTTGACATCGATGTAAGCAAGGTACTTTGCAGCGGGCTAAGGATGGTAACTGTATCTGAGCCACACTCCATCACGACTGGCCTGAACTTTTGGATTTGACCTGGTCTAGTGCGACCAGATAGCATGGTTGGCATTTTATGCTTTCAAAATACTACATTTCAGTTTATTGTTTAAAAATTAATAACTCTTTTCCTACTTATATGATTTTTGTCATTTTGGTCTTGTTTTGTTCATTGAATTAAGCTCTATTTTTCCTACCAAATGTGGTATATTTTTGTTTGGTGTTTTCACAGTTTTACTGTTTGAAGTGTTACACAAATACTTTACACTTTGCCTCTTAAGTTAAGCCTCACTCCTCTGTGCCAAGCTACCAGGGGGTGAGCACAGATTCATTAGGGGAGTGTTTGTGACTTACCCTGGCTAGGATTGTGGTTCCTGCTTGGACAGGGTGCATACCTCTGCCAAACAGAAACCCAATTTCAAACAGTGAACATCTCAATGTAAGAATTCATGTGAGTGTGTGAGTGGAGGGATTTATTTATATGGGATGAAGGGACTCTAAGACAGAACCAGTAACCAAATAATGCTGATTCGATAGTAAGCAAGAACATAACATAGTTCTTTTACGTCATAGCATACAGCTCTAAGAACCATTTTATGTATGAGTAGCACAGTGCCTCATTGACCATAGTACTTTCCAGTATCATTATGAACAGCCAACAAAAAGGAAAATACTTTCTACCGTTTGTTTGGAGAACACATACAATTGCAACATTTGGATATTTGATAACGGCTAATTGATTACGAAGCAACACTTTAATGGCCTTCCCAAATAACAGACCACCCAGCAGACAGCCGGTCACATAAATGACTTGTTGCATACTGTGACAGTGTCATCGACACATAACACACTCTGCAGCGGCAAGATGAATTCCCTCAATTACAGGCGTTGTTGGGACACAATCAATATACAACAACAATTTATATCTGGGGGTCTGATTGACACAATCAATGCCATCCTACCGTGCCCTTGCCTGACAAGTCAAAATGATGTCTTGCCTTGGGAACACGCTGCTTGGGGTCCCTTAGACTGGTATTCACAGTATTACTGCAAAGACTGAGCCGTAGAGCTTTCCATTGTTTGTCTTCAGAAGCACCCTCGGGGCAGAGCAGGATCTGATTGGCCTATATTATTACTCCGCTCATTGGTTGAGCCTCAGCAGCCTGTAGCTTCACAAGCAGGCTATCATTCGCTGAAATTGTGGCCACTACAATAAGTGCTCTGGTGGCAAGACAAAATGCTCAGTGAAAGTGGCGCCTTTAAAAAAAGGCAAAATCTGTAGTAGGGGTCTGAATGCAGTCTCGTTGAATGCGCCTTATATGCTTCTTGTACTTGGATTGACCCAGGGGGCACAATTATGAATTACTAATACATTTAAGGCCAGATTTTCAAAAAAGTCATGCAACACTGCGCAGCCTCAAAGAGTCTGCACTGCATTGCATGACAGGGAGGGAGCAGGAGAGGTCCAAATCTTCAGAGATATGTCTCTCTCCTTCTTTTCCCTAGCGCCGGTGCTGATTTTAGCTGCTTTGCACCATGCACACACCTTAGTGCCATAACGCTAAGGTGCGTGTGTGAATCTAGTATAGGTTTTGTACAGTACCCTTCCTGTACAAAATACCATGCCTTGTCTCAGTTTCAAAGCTGTCCCCACTTTGTATGTGTGCTGCACAGTGCAGGACGCATGAAAAGTAAGAAAAGCATGGAGAAATAAAATTTCTCCTGTTAGCGAATCATTTGAAGAGGTGTTATTTGTAGATACAGATTTGCATCAAAAAGGCATTGTTGGTCAAAGGACAATAGAGCATTTTATGTAACCAACGGCTATGCACCCAATAAGGATGATCCAGGTTTTTGGAAGGAACTCTATGCTCACATCAACACAATACCAGAGTCTAGTCAAGTCAAGTCAGAGAATTTATATAGCGCACTACATACCCAGAGGGTCTCAAGGCGCTTGGGGAAGGGTGGGGGATTATTTGTCGAAAATCCAGGTTTTAAGCTGTTTTCTGAAGGATAGGTGGTTTTGAGTGAGGCGGAGGTGAATGGGAAGGGAGTTCCTTGTTTTAGCTGCTAGGTAGGAGAAGGTTCTTCCGCCCATGGTGGATTTGTTGATGCGAGGAATATCAGAGAGGGCTTGGTTGGAAGAGCGTAGCTGGCAGGATGGGGAGTAGAAGGATAGACGCGCGTTGAGGCATTCTGGTCCAAGTTCGTAAAGTGCTTTGTGTGCATGGGTGAGGAGGCGGAACGTTATCCTCTTATAGATAGGGAGCCAGTGGAGGTCTTTTAGGTGACCGGAAATGTGGTCTTTACGCGGTATGTCTAGTATGAGTCTGGCTGATGCCTTTTGGATGCGTTGGAGTTTTTTCTGAAGTTTCGCGGTGGTACCGGCATATAGGGTGTTTCCGTAGTCCAGGCGGCTTGTAACCAGTGCGTGAGTGACCGTCTTTCTGGTTTCGGTGGGGATCCAGCTAAATGTTTTTTTGAGCATGCGGAGGATGTTGAAGCAAGATGATGAAACTGCGTTGACTTGTCTGGTCATCGAAAGTGAGGAGTCCAGGATGACGCCCAGGTTCCGTGCGTGGTCAGTTGGGATGGGTGCTTTTCCTGGGGCAGCTGGCCACCAAGAGTCGTCCCAGGCGGAGGGAGAATTACCTAAGATGAGGACTTCTGTTTTGTCTGAGTTCAGTTTGAGACGGCTGAGCTTCATCCATTCGGGTACTTCTTTCATTCCTTTATGTAGGTTGGTTTTGGCGGTGTTTGGGTCTTTGGTGAGGGAGAGGATTAGTTGAGTGTCATCAGCATAGGAGATGATGTTGATGTTGTGTTGGCGTGCGATGGCCGCGAGGGGGCTCATGTATACGTTGAAGAGGGTGGGGCTGAGTGAAGATCCTTGTGGTACACCACAGATGACTTCGGTGGCCTCTGACTTGAACGGTGGGAGGCGGACTCTCTGGGTTCTTCCGGCAAGGAATGAGGTGATCCAATCCAGTGCTTTTCCTTGGATTCCAATGTTGTTGAGGCGTTGTAGAAGGGTGCTGTGGCAGACTGTGTCAAAGGCTGCGGAGAGGTCAAGGAGGATGAGGGCGACTGTGTCTCCATTGTCCAGTAGTGTTCGAATGTCGTCTGTTGCTGCGATGAGGGCGGTTTCAGTGCTGTGTTTGGCTCGGAAGCCGGACTGTGAAGAGTCGAGGGAGTTGTTGGTTTCGAGGAAGGCGGAGAGCTGGTTGTTGACTGCTTTCTCGATGACTTTGGCTGGGAATGGTAGGAGCGAAATGGGGCTGTAGTTTTTGAGTTCGGTGGGATCAGCTGTGGGTTTTTTCAGAAGGGCGCTGAGTTCGCCGTGTTTCCAGCTTTCTGGGAAGGTGGCGGATTTGAAGGAGAAGTTGATGACGTCTCGGAGATAGGGTGCTATGATGGAGTCTGCTTTGTTGAAGATGTGGTGAGGACATGGGTCTGTGGGGGATCCTGAGTGGATGGAGTTCATCAGGCGAATGGTTTCCTCGGTGGAGATTGGGTTCCAGTCAGTAAGGATGTTCAGAGGGGGTGAGGGTACGGCAGAGGGTTGGGTGGGTTGGTCTCCGGGTTGGTTGTCGAAGCTGTTGTGGTTGTCTGCCATTTTGTCGTGGAAGAACGAAGCTAGGGAGTCGCAGAGGGTTTGAGAGGGAGTGATGTCGTTGGAGTTGGCAGTGGGGTTGGTAAATTCTTTGACTATGTTGAATAGTTCCTTGCTGTTGTGAGCGTTGTTGTCTAGTCAGTCTTTGAATGCGGCTTTCTTGGCAGTGCGGATCAGTTGGTGGGGTATGCGGGTGGCGTTTTTGAAGGCGTTCCTGGTGCTGGTGTTTGGGTCTTTTTTCCAGGCTTTCTCAAGGGAGCGGCAGAGTTTCTTGGATTTCTTAAGATCATCGTTGAACCAGGGGACGTTTTTGCTGCCTAGTTTAATTTGACGTTTTTTCAAAGGTGCTAGGGTGTCGGCGCTGTTGGTTAGCCATTGAGTGAGTTTAATGGCTGCTTGGTTGGCGTTCGATGAGAGGGCAGGGGGTTTTGAAGAAGTGCTGAGGAGATCTGGTTGATGGTGATTTTGTTCCAGTTTCTTCGCAGAGAAGGTTGAGGATGACTATGGGTTGCGGTCTTTTTGTAGACAAAGTGGACGCAGCTGTGGTCTGTCCAATGGAGAACTGAAGTGTGACTGAAGGAGATGTGTTTGCTAGAGGTGAAGATAGGGTCGAGTGTGTGTCCTGCGTTGTGGGTGGGGGTGTTTACAAGTTGTTTGAGTCCGAGGTTGGCGAGATTGTCCAGGAGGGTGATGGAGTTGTTGTTGTTGTTCTTTTCTAGATGGAAATTGAGGTCTCCCAGTAGAATGTAGTCCTCGGAGGGGAGGGCGTGAGGGGTGATGAAGTCAGTGATGTCTTCACTGAATTGTGTGCGGGGTCCTGGTGGCCTGTATAGGAGGGTGCCTCTGAGTGTGGTCTTGGGGTCGGTGTGGATCTGGAAGCGAAGGTGTTCGGCACTAGCGAGGTTGTCGTCTGAGCTGGTTGAGACACGAATGGTGTTCTTATGGACGATGGCTATGCCTCCTCCTTTTTGGATTGTGCGGTCTTTTCTGATTATCTTGTAGCCGTCCGGGATGGCTATGGTGATGTCCGGAGCTGAGGTTTCTGTCAGGAAGGCGACGTCTGGAGAGATGGTGTCTAGTAGATTCCAAAGGTCGATGGCGTGTCTGTGGACCGAACGGGTATAACAACCTAATTAAAGGAATCGGTTTTGAAAGCTTTACCAGTCAGAATTTCGGCTTACGCTGACAATGTTTTGGTGGTTTCCGAGAATGCAGAATCGACAATCTGATGTCCTCTATTGCAGACTTTGCAGAATTGTCAGGATACAAACTCAATAAGGATAAGACGGAGGTAAAGCTGCTTAATAATATTGGTGACAAGAGCATTTTGGGTCGATCAGGCTTATGCTGGCAACCGAAGAGCTTTAAATACCTAGGTATGGAGTTTGAGAAAGATTTAATCAGAACCCTCAAAATGAATGAGCTTTCCCTCAATAAAAAGATATCCTCACTGTTGGATGGCTGGTCTCCGAAATTTTTGTCCTGGTGGGGCAGAGTGGAAACTCTGAAAATGATGATCACGCCCTTGTCAATTATTTAATAAGCATGCTGCCTATGTTACTCTCTGATGATTTCCTCACCAAGATATATAAGCTTTTTAATGCTTTTTTGTGTCAGGGAAAGAAACCAAGAATCTCCTTGCGAAAACTCCAACTCCCAAAAGATGAAGGGGGAATAGGTTTACCAAACTTTAGATGTTACCAGACGGCCTATCTATGCAAGCAAGGAGCGAATTGGTTCCAAGCTCATCAGGACTACACTCCTTTATAGATCCAAGTCGAGAAGTCTATCATCAACAACTTACCGCTTTCTGCCATAATGTCGATAGATGTCACAGTCTTTCCTCACTCTAAGTATATATTTTGTAACACCAAAAGGGCTCTTTTGACCCTAGAGAGACACTGTAAAGTTAAAATCAAATTCTCCAAACCGAACGTAACCTCGTTTTGGTTTAATTCGGCACTAAAAGATGAAGGCAAATACCTCTTTTGGGAAAATTGGTCTAGGAAGGGGCTGAACTCTTTGAAAGATATCTATGAAGGGTTAAAAACACCTTAGCTTTTGCCACCTTACAGACACGGTTTGATCTCCAGCCACTTGATTTTTATATGTTCCTACGCCTCAAAGCCCTTGTCTCTGCCTGAGCCATCCCACCATACGAACCTACACTTTGCAATAAATTACTTCAGCTCATGTCTCTGGGCCACATGGTGTCGAAAGTTTACAAAATGTTCTCTCCTATGCCTCAGAAAGCGCACAGGAAGTGCGAGCGAGACTGGGAAAATGAAACTAACTCCTCTAGTATGGTATTCGATTGGGACAGGATTCACCTCACTCCCTTTTCCAACAAAATATCTCCAATACTATCTCAGACCAAATTTATGTTGATAAACAGATCTTACTGGACCCCAGAAAAACTTTTTAAGCTCAAACTCCTTGATAGCCCCCTTTGCTGGAGCTGCAAATCCCACGTTGGTGACCTGGCCCACATACTCTTTCACTGCCCGTTACTCCAAACGTTCTGGGATAAGATTTATAACTATATTCAACGAATCTTCCACTATCGGCCGCCCAGGGACTTCGCATATGTCTTACTGGGGGCAACTGACCCGAGAATAGCAAGTGATCAGGACAGACATCTACTGGACCTCATGCTCACACTTGCATGTAAGGTCGTCCTGAGTAAATGGAAGAGTGCTTCCGATGTTTCTTTCAAAATTTGGCAGGAATGGCTGGCTACCCTGAGGGGTGCAGATAATGATGTCCTCCACTCATCACCTTGGCAAAAACATCATACCAAACTCTGGAGTTTACTTGACTCACTGGAGCTTTGCTACTACCCGCCTTAGGCTGGTTTAGTTGTTATACCTCTTGATTCATACCTCGTCTATGACATATAAAGGGGCATTTATTTCGGAGCTGTGAGCCCGCTGTCGTGACCTAAGTTTACTGGCGCATGTTACGCTGCTGCTGTCTAGTTTTCTTTCCCTTCTGCTCCCTTCCTTCAGCCCAACCCTTATCTTTGTCTTCTCCCCCGCTTCTCTTCCTTCCTCTCCTTTCTCTCCCTATCTTCCATTACATTTGTTCTCCAGGACCAATATCTTATGCATGGCTATTAAGCTCAATGCTTATCAACTGTGAATTATTTGTTAATGATTTGCTACGGTTATTTCTCCCGTGATATGTATATTAGCTATATTATTTTCATGCTTGTGCCTTATGTCTTCACCCATGCATTATTCTCTGTCTCCTTTTTTGTTACTTTTTGTATTCTTTGTATTCTTTGCATTCTTAAATAATAAAGATTTGAAAGAAAAAAAAATATTTTAAAAAAAAGGCATGGTTGGTTGAATGGGAACACCCATGTAAAGCCCCCTTGGCACTAAGTAAATCAAAGCAGTGCTTCAAGCTGCTTTGCGCTACTTTTAGGGTGCTTTTCAAAAAATAAAGTAAGAAAGTAAATTCCCCTAAAACACTTAATACTGCTTAAAGTCACTTTTGTGATGCTAACCCAGCACAAATTGTTTAAACATCTACCCATTAATGTGGTGATGCTGACACCAGCACGAAAATGCGTTAGTCCAATCAATCTTGCATGGTACTTGGCAGGGCTTCTATTTCAAATAAATTGCTTTCCAAAACAGTACAATTGTGGAAATACAAAGGGAAAAAATGGTCAGAAAAACATTTTAGCACGTTATTCTACATTGATGCTTGTAAATCTAATAATAGTGTGAAAACAATTTTGTGTGCAACATTATTTGTTCCAGCGTTTTTTGCACCTAGTACTACCTCAGTACAGAATGGAACTGATAGTGACAATGTCGTCTTAAGGATTTTTAGGCCCTTGGGCAAGACATAATTAGGGGCCCTGTTTCTAATTTTACTACCAATTTTGTGCTAATTGAAGCCTGCCTGCTGCCAAACAAACCTTTAGTAAGGGGCTTTACACAAAAACAACTGAAATGCGTCTTTTTAGGATATCTTTACAATGCTACTGGGCAAGAGGGACTCAGAGAAAGAAGTAGGCAGAGAGAAAGGAGGCTGTGATATGGAAACAAGCAGAGGTAAGGTGGATAAAAAGAAAGTTTCCTTCCCAGGGGGCCCCACTGTAAATGGGGCCCCTGGGCAATTGCCCACTTCGCCAATGCCTTAAAACCTCACTAAATAGTGAAGGTAACAAACTCGATTTGCACACAGTAAAATTAGTGTTACAATTTGTACAACCTGGCATTTGTACCCATGGAAATCTTGCCCGGTAAAGCCTGGTGAAACGTGCTGGGCGAAGAACGTCCACATTTTCAGTTGTGTAGCAGGGAATTGAGAAACATGAGGTACCACACTACCCTCCATTTCCACTTGTTGAACTCATAACTATGCATTAAGCGCTCATATGTGGAAAACAAAGCCACTGTATCTGTAATGCTTTGTGCCTTATTACTGCATTGCTTAACCAGGACACTCAGATTGAGTTGCTAGATGTCTTTGCTATGTTCTCTTTTTCATTCTCTGTAAGTTTGTCAAATAGCCAGTATTTATTTCCAGCACTTAACAGTAACAGGCTGGGGGGCATATTATCAAGGAATTCCAATAGAAGCCCATGTTCTGGTGTTAACATGGGTTTCTATTGGAATTCTCTTCATTATATTATCAAGCCCATTTTCGCCGTTTTAGTGTCAGTTTCCTGCCGCTAAATCTGCGATAATTTTAACCATTTCTTGATAATATGCCCCTTTGTTAATAATATTCAGATTAGAAAAAGAGTGAACAGTGGTTGTGTGGTTAACATCCCACTTGCAGACTCTCAGAATAATCTTTTCACACAAATGACTTACTTATTTTCTTACATGAAGTTAAGCAAGCATTGGCAATGCCATTAAGTCTGATATGTAACTGAAATTATCTCTTCAGTCGACACGGATGAGTTTAAGCACTCACTAAGGGCGTATGCATTCATTCAATCACTCATTCTTGTACTCTTGCATCCATTCATTCACTTACTCACTCACTTATGCACTTACCCACTAACACAGCTGCAATACAACTATCAGAGCTTCTGCAAGTCTTCTCGGAGGGGATTGATGCGACTGTAACGGAATGCAGTTTGTCGCACAGGACGCAGTCTAGTCTTTTTGACTGTGTTCTGTGCACACTCCAGGGTTTGGCCAGATGATATGACTGATCACAAAAGTCTTTTTTGATGGAAACCCTACATCACCCTTTTGGACTGGTCAGCCGCTGATGAATAGTCTATAATGTATCGATCTCTTTTTCACCTTTGTATCCACTTGTTTTCTTCCTTTGTCCTTATTCTTTTGCACACACGTTGAGATCTAGGTGACTCCGTAGTGATAGCATAGCTCTAATAGTTAGCTAATAGACCCCCTGTGTTTCTTATGGTGTATATCTATTTGGAGCTGGGGATAAAACCAGGTGTGGGTCTTTAAACTCTATATCCCTTGGACCCCCCACCTTTTGAGAAGTTGGTGTATTTACCAGTAATGAGTAGCTTTTTGGCTGCGGGTCCGCATTATACCACCATACTATTGATGGTGTAGCTAGTTACTATACATTGGGACTGCTAACCTGATACTGAGAGTGGGTTGACCGCAGTTTAGTGTTGACTAGGCTTCGGCGTTCCTGACACATTTCTCTGACATTAATTCTTAACACAATCATGGCAGAAATTAGTGGCCTCGCGTATGATGATGCCATGTACAAATCTGTTTTGGATAGTATGCCAAGTGTCTTAGACACATCCTCTACAGTCACCACAAGTACAGGAGATGATTGGGCTCAAGTTCAGGTTTAAAAAAAATCACAAGCCCGGACTCTGGTCCATGGTATAGCCATGGCGGAATATCTGAGAGTAAGCTGTGCTCCACCTGGGCTAGTGGTCTCCAATGCCCCCCGACTTTTCCTACAAGATAAAGCCTTTCTGAAGGACTGGTCGTTAATAGAATGGAGATGCACTAGAGACTGGCTCATACTGATTATCAGCACAGCCAAAAGAATAGTTGACACTATTCTTGTAGAGATACAGGTTTTAGAAGCGGCAATAAGAACAACGATAACTCCAATTGTGTTCAAAAAACAACAAGACGAATCAAATAAATCTTCGGGTGAGTTCCATGAAACTATTTTGCAAGCCAAATTGGACAAATTCAAAAAAGATCTAGCAAAATGGAAACATGAACGTGTGTATCCCTACACAAGTGACACTTATTCACCTCCTGTGTTCAGGAACATGGGCAGACGCTTTGGTTCCAATTACTCTAGCTCAGGATCTGATAGTAGTGATCCAGATAACACCTACACAAGCACACCAAGTTTCCCACAACGTGGGAGGGCCAGGGGGGGGTAGACCTTATTCGTATGGCAACCAACAATACCAGCAGTGGTGGCCACCTAATCCTTGGGGTTTTCCGCCTAATCAACAACCCTATCCCGGAATACCACCACCACCTCCCAACTTTCAAGGGTTTCCCAATGCCTATAATCCTCAACATTTTTTAGGGTTTGGTCCCCGCCGACCCAGAGGCAAAAGGAGACCGGCACAAAACACTGGGGTACAATGGCAAGACCAGACAGGCCCACACATGGGGACACGGAGCCAGACTGCCAAGAGCCAGAAAGCAGGTCCATCAGGGAACCCTCCCTCGTAGTCAACCTATCCTCCAAGATAATAACTACACCTGAGGAAGAGGTATTAAACAAAGGTTTAGGGTTTGTCATGACGAACCAGGGGGACCCTTTTACCTTCCAATGCGAACTCAGCCAGTTCTTCAGAAAATTGAGACTCCATTATCTTTTTAAAGATAAGAACACTGAGGAAAGTCAGACGACAGTCACTAACACTGGATTAAAAAATAAATTTAGATTTCAGCCACCTTTACACATTGTTCCGCCGCAGGTCCTAGCGTTTGAACAAGCTGTAGCTGACGATGTCACGGGACTATGAAATCAGAAGATCAGGTCATACAATAACCTGAGTAAGTCCGAACAATTGATACTGAAAACTTTGTCTGAGGATCAGTCAATAACTATAAAGCCCGCAGATAAGGGTGGCTCTATAGTTATATTGAACACTACGGATTACAAGAAGGAGTGTTACAGACAACTAGACAACACACAAGCATATTCCCCTTTGACTGCTGACCCCACAGAGGATATCACTAGGGAGATAAAGCATCTAGTTGAAGAGGCACTCTCTGAGGGGTGGATTACTCAAAATGAAGCAATTTTTCTGGTCTCAAAGCATCCGATAACACCTTACTTTTACCTATTGCCAAAGGTACACAAACCACAGAGGCCACCTCCTGGAAGGCCTATTATATCTGGCATTCGGTCAGTATTGGAGCCTTTGTCGACTTTTGTTGACCTTTTCCTGCGGCCAATTGTACAACAGATGCCAACATACTTGCAGGATACTAAAGATGTGCTTAGAGTCCTACCACTAATAGACTTTGACATAGAGAGAGACCTGTTGGTATCTCTAGACGTAGAATCTCTGTACACCTCTATCCCTCAGGATGAGACTTTAGAAGTTGTAACATCCATCCTAAGGGATAGTATAGGGGACACAATTACACCTGTACCCTTCATAATGGCCTTAGCCACTTTGGCCATGAAAAGGAACTTTTTCAGACACGAAGACAAGCTTTTTCTCCAGATCTCTGGAACCAGTATGGGCAGCGTTTTCGCGCCGAGTCTGGCGAACATTTATGTACACCAGTTTGAACAACAATATGTGTTAACCCCCACCAACCCCTTCCACACCTCTATCAGGTGGTGGAAGCGTTATATTGATGACGTTTTGGTGGTGTGGAGGGGATCACTGGACTCTGCCAACCAATTCCATCAATGGTTGAATAGCCAAAATCAGTTCCTGAAATTCACCATGGAAGCCAACAGAGATAGAATAGCTTTCCTGGACTTATCTATCTATGCCACTCCTGCAGGCCTGCAGAGTGAACTCTATAGGAAACCAATGGCGCGAAACTCACTTCTCATGTATGAGAGTTATCACCCTAAGTCCCTGCGCCAAAATTTACCTTATGGCCAATTCCTACGTGTCTGTAGGAATTGTTCTAGTAGAGAGGACTTTGAGATGCATGCTGATAACCTGGGTCAACAATTGAGAGATAGACATTATCCCAAACGCTCATCAAGCAATCGAGAAAAAGAGCTTTGAACAACAACAGAGAGGCACTCCTCGAAGCCCCATGTGTCAAACCACCATTGGAAAGACTCACGTTTGTGAGTACCTTCAATACCAGAAGCAATGCAATACAAAAGATAGTTAAAAGACACCAGCGTCTTTTGAATCATGGTAAAGACAAAATAGCACAACCTCTGTTTGCATTCAAAAGGGCCACCAGTATTCGTGATCGCCTGGTTCATACACGACCAAGAGAGACTCCGAAAAAACTTGGCGAAACCCTTTGGGATCTCCCTCCGGTGGTAGGGCATCATCCATGCGGCACATTCTCGGTATGTCCCCAGACGAGACACACCAAGGAAATTGACATAGGTACGAATAGACCTTGGCAACTGAACAACTTCAGTAATTGCAACAGCACTAACCTGATTTATATGCTGACCTGTTCGTGTTCTACACGATATGTAGGAATGACCACTAGGCGTGTTCGCACGAGAATACTGGAACACAAGAGTTCATTCCGATGTAAAAAAAAGTCATACTAGACTCACCAGACATTTTGTAGAACAGGCACATCACGAAACTGATTTTCAATGGACAGTGTTAGAGAAAACGCACATACCTAGTCATATAAGTGATGTGTCTCAATACCTATTCAGAAAAGAACAACAATGGATTTATAAGCTGGAGTCAGACAAAAGGGGATTAAACGATGATATTCACTGGACTCTACTGTAACTCCTTACTACGGCATTGCAAATGTTACCAACAGGTACATGGACACATGACAAGCCAATGCGAGTTGTTGAGACTCGTTACACACTGATATAGAAGTCCTAGTGCAACATGTGAGCGAGACAGCTCTGATATACTATTAAATCACATAGAAACTGCACTATGAACACGAAGACCACTGGCCATAAAATACTACCACCTTGGAATTAAATTGGCAGAGTGTTTTTTGAAAATCATTCTCTATATACAGTAATATTGGTCTCTGTAAGGTCAAAATACACAGATTGGCTGTGCAATTCTGTTTAGCCCATTAGTCATCTACTTTGCATTTGTAATCCTATATAGTTTGCCTATGCGCGACATTGCTGGACTACCAGTTTGCCCTGAAGTGATGTCACTGAGCAGTTCCCACCATGGAGACCTCGCGAGATCTCGCGATATCACGCCATACCCATTATTCCTTCTATTTCCCTATTTATTGCCACTAAGGGAGAGCTGAGGGGTTAACACTTATTTTACACCTAGGGAGACCGTTTCCCTTTTTGTTGTTGTCCTAATATCGGCGTAATTGTGTCTATCTTGAAAGACGCCGATGCCGGGACTACAATTATGGCTGCCGTGACGATATCTGGTAGTCTTTCGCGCGCGATCACGCGTTATTTCCTAGTGATCGCGGTAAGACTACTAAGATGGCCGCGATGATGCAGTTTTGTAGTTTTTACATGAGATCACGCGTGATTTGGAGCGTGGTTTCGAACGCAAAGTAGTGCGCAGTTGAATATACTTAATATTTGATCATTAATGGGTATTGAACACTAGAAGATGTACTGTCCTCTATGTTTTGGGGTAAACAATATAGTACAGGACATGTCACATTGAATATTGGGTTGAGATGTAGTATCCAAGTTAGGCGGAAGGTTACCATACAAACTATCCCCCATAGCCTATTTATACTCAATCCACACTGAGGTCGGTGCCTCCCCCAAGCCTCAGATGACAGCTTGAGGTACCGACGGTTAGGTAAGTGAGACTATCCGCTGCCAAGATACTACAGAGTTGGTATCAAAATGAATAAATAACATCTTGTGATTAGAATCTTGCTGGGATTTAGGCCAGTAGTTATCAGAGTTAATAGTGTTAGGACACTAGTTTGCTGGGTCCACTGGAACTGCTATGGACCTACTTCAGTTTTATACTCTGGGAAATAGGGCAATACAGGAAGGAGTTTGACACATAGTGATAGGCTTATATGTTTTTAGCTTTATTATGCGACATTTCCTCCTTTCTTCCCTATACCAGTGCGGTGCCTCCTATACCTGAGCAGTGTCCAGGCGAGGTGAGGTAGCTTCACCCATCAGTCGGGGTGAGCATTGAATTTACTACTTTTTTCACACATTAATGTTGGGTGGATAGGGTGTATTGAGAACCGATACAATCAGATATATAGTTATTGCTTGATGTGTTTTGCTTCGCAGGATTCACTAGAGTACGAGTGAGTCGGAGGGTGACAACATATGGTTATTACAGGTTGTACCGTAGTGAACCATCTCTTTTCAGTTTTCCCATTTTTTCTTATGGTGGAGGTGAACTTTTTTCACTTGTAAGAGTGCAACGAGTATAAGAACAGAGGCCCTGATGAATGCCGTGGGATTAGACACCCAATAGGCAGAAACATGTTGGCCCCTTTACAGACAGATATTTGTTACTGTCATCTTGCACTGTTCTGTTTTTAATTAGGAGGCATGTCTTGTCCATAGAATAAAGTTGCGTAAAGGAGGACATTCCATCCTATTTTAAGTCACATTTTCTGTTTTGTTGCACCTTTTTCAAAACCATCAATAGATCAGTCATTGCGGATGTTTCATCAGTACTGGTGGACCAAATCCTAAGATATCAACACTGTGTGGTTCAGTCCCATTGATCAGGGGACTAGCCGTTCACACTCCAGGGTTTGGCCAGATGATATGACTGATCACAAAAGTCTTTTTTGATGGAAACCCTACATCACCCTTTTGGACTGGTCAGCCGCTGATGAATAGTCTATAATGTATCGATCTCTTTTTCACCTTTGTATCCACTTGTTTTCTTACTTTGTCCTTATTCTTTTGCACACACGTTGAGATCTAGGTGACTCCGTAGTGATAGCATAGCTCTAATAGTTAGCTAATAGACCCCCTGTGTTTCTTATGGTGTATATCAACGGATGGTCATGCCAATCCAGTAAAACAGCAGACCTTCCAGTTCTGGCATTCGGGCACAGCAGCGATAAAAGCCACACCCAGAGGCCTGCATCTTTCCTACTATACACTGATATGTACTAGTTTTACTTACCGTGCTGATGGTTACCTGCTACATTCTGTCTTCTTAACCTTCTGTCTCGCTATCAGCCCATCCTGGGCCTTGGGTGCTCAATTGAATTCCCCAAACTTCCTGTCTCCTGCCTCTCAGGGAGCCCTGGGGCTTGTTCATTGTTTAATGCAGCTTCACCGCTCCCTAGAAAGAACTTGGGTGCCTGCACAAGAATGTAAAAACACTTTACTGACAGAGGACTGTTGCTAGAAATTGGTAAATTGCATGCAAAATGTGATATGAGAAGGACTTACCATACTGAATGTCTGCTCTTTACAATCTTCACTTCTGGGTCTTTCTGAATTTTGTTAAAATAGTAGGGATGGGAAGTAAACTCCACTCCACCGGCAGAGTTCGCTGAGTTCCGGCCACTCAGCACAGAGTACGGCAAAAACTCCTCCAACCTCCACATGGTGGAGTTTTTCCTCGCATGCAGTTTGCCAATGTTAAGTTGGCGAAAGAGAAAAATGAGCACTACACAGCCTCCCAGCGAGATTTCTCAACACAGGCAGTCATAGCAGGTCCCTACCGCTCAAATAGAGAAACTGGCCACTCATGTTGCGATAACTCCCACTTGTGTAGAAAATCTACTCAAGCTGCACAAAGAAGCAGCACCTTCTCTCGGAGGCCTGAAACAATGCACATCCTGGGACGAGATGCCAGGCCTCCTCCCCCAGGATGGGCAGGGGAAGCTTCAAAGGCATACCGCCTTTGTGAGCTTCTCCAGGCCACTTGCTGTACTCATCAACTGGCCCCCACTGGTTCTGCCCCCACTCCGGTGGGAAGAACGGCAGGAAACCCCAAGTGAGGAAAGGGGGTGTGCCAGCCTATGCCAACCCCACCCCTCAGGTGGGAGAGGCGAGGTGAAGTACGACTCCGGACTCTGATGTACAGTAAAAATACCATAAAGGGCTATACCTACAACATAGCCCCAATACCATTACCAAATAACCAGTCAGTTGGCAGTCAAGAAGGTTCAATCGTTTATTAAGCAAAATACTCTATAGAGGAGCCTCTCCAATCCTCACCCATCAGGTGCGCGGAGAAGACTGCTGGCTTACGGTCAAAACCAAACCTATATACTTTCAGTTCAACACATGAAGTCACCGTAAATGGAAAACACCACTCTGCCCTTGGGCCCCAAGGAAGGACCATATATGGCACACATGATTGGTTCAAAGTTTCACTATTTATTACTGGGAAGGTCAGGAGGGGTGACTCCCTTTCATCCTGGTGCCCGGGAGTTATGGCACAGCGCCACCAGGAATGCGCTTATCGCACCCAAATGCGACCTTGAGTCCCAGGACAGAGGGAAAACAGTTTACTTTCAGCTGCTCTCAGTAACTCAAATGAACTGGGACTTGACAACTACTGGAAAGTAACACATGATCACAGCTTATGTCTGACATAGAGGAAAGAAGATGGCGACAGTATGGTTCTCGGCCTACTCTATTAGTATGGAACAAACAAAAAGAATAAACCTTTTCCTACCAGCTAAAGAATATATGGGTTATGTTGTGTGCATATTAAGCAAAGAGGATATATAGATACACACAATATATATGTGTCCGATACTCCCCGTGTATGCAAAATATAATTTTTATCCCTCAGAATGGCCCTTTTAGCATGATGTAGCTAACTAAATTGTTCAGTCTTCAAATATCCTTTCATCAATCTGCATTATATCCTTTATTTCTTGCTGAACTAATTGGGCTTTTACCGCTGCTGGGGAAGGACCGGCCACAGAGGAGGTGAGTTTAGTAGCACAATGAGAGCAACATGCAGGCCCACATTGTATGCAAAGGCAATAGGTGAATATGATACCGGCTATACCTGCCAGTACCATCAGAATCTTCCATTCCCAAGTTGACAACAGACCCCAGAACCAACCAAAGAGGGACCAGGTACCAGTTTCTGCATGCACTTCAGACGCCAATCGATGTAACTTTTGAATGGCCAAATGAACAGAGGGGGCAGATTCAGGGATGTATACGCAACAGGAACTGCCGATCACGCGGCATGCTCCTCCTCGATCAGCCAAGATAACATCTAAAACCATACGATTCTGAAGCGTAACAAGTCTCGTCGCTTGAAGCTCTACAGTTAAATTGGTCAATATGCCCGCAGTAGTGTTAATCACCCTTTCAACTACTCTGGACAAACGCCGTACTTCCTTGCTAGTGATTATGGGTCCCCAAATAGGAAATACTCCCTTTACGATGTCAATGAAATACTGTTCAGGGGTATCTGTTTGGTCTATGTCAGTGGTATCTATCTCCTTCTATTCCTGGTAAGTGGAAGACTTCGTTTAACTAAACGGTGATACTTGTGATAATTAGAAGGGGCTATATAAACAAGAAAGACAGGTAACAACGGCTGGTCCAGCCGCGGGGAAGCCAAGTGTAGGCATTTTCTCCAGAGACGAAATATACATTAGGGGGAGTCAACAATGATGGACTACTAAAGGTACATAACCGATAGGTATAATTACATTGACTTTCCCCTACCGAGATGTACCCTGCTCCCTGAACACAAAATGCAGAAGTACTATTTAATATAGGTACTGGAATAGCCCTATCATCTGTAATATTTCTTTCTTTAAATAGTTGAAAATACTGGGTGAAATTGCACTCTGCAAAATCCAAAATGTCAATATTTAACCAGGTGATGTTTTCATGTGTCGTATACATATTCATACATGCTTTCAGATCTAAGGATCCCTCCCCATTATTTCCCTCTGGGTCAAATCCTTGGTGTACTTCTATATATGCTAAAATCATCTCATAATCCTTCTCCGAGTATCTTTGAGTATCGACTGTGTAATGCATATACATCATAGAGAGTAATTTGAACCAAGCTTCACAACTTCCTAAGTAAGAAAGGAGTAAAAATATAAATAAATCGTGCTTGTGCATAACAGAGGGCAGAAGGCCACGGACTCAACAATTCGTAGTATTGGTAGCTCTGTGTGTTTAATGAAGCATTTCCATGAATACATTTTTCGTGTAAGTCTGATGGTGCCTTTCCTTATGTGGGGCCAAGGTATAAAATACATGTTCTGGAGGCGGGGCAGTGGTTCCTAAGACAGTATGCATAGGGTGGCAAAATTCTAAATATATAAACACTCCCAATAATATTATTAACAAGGTCTCTATAATGACCACAAATGCAACTTTAACACGTTGAGTCCAACTACAAATGACAGGCATATTTACAGGGAAGTGACGTGGTGCAAAAGGATGCTCCTCTTCCGGGACAAAAAGAGAAAAAGGGTACATGCTAGCTAAAAGTCCAAAAATAAACTAGGGCAATGCAGTACAACCTGCCAGAGGGTGCTTTTTTCCTGTGTTCATCTAGAGCCTCACAGGCAGGCTCCTATCGTTCATCACAAGTAATACCAAACAAACTTTTCACGTTGGAGTTATGTTCTCACACAATCCTTGAAGAAAACACAACCTGGGCCCTTTTAAACAGGAAATTCAGTCTTTCTTTCTGAACAGAGCAAGCAAATGTTCAATGCTCTCAGCGCGTTCAGTCCTGTGTCTCACTCAGTACCCCAGAAAAGTATCTAACAAACCCCAGTACTCAAGTCTCTCCCTATCTTCTACCATCTTCACCTGGGGTACTTTGTCGTTTTCTGGGCCGCAGATTGTATCGAACATGGCCAGGCGTTTCCTGATCAGGGAACAACACAGAGGATGGTGAATCCATTCCAACAGGGATACTATGAGCCTCTCTTCAACTGCAGGGGCAACAGCATCCGGGGCAATCCCTTGTGCAGATGACAAAACCTCTTCTGAGCCCGGTGCTCCTTCTCCTTGCCCTTCTTCAATTTCCAGGGCATCAGAAAAAGGAACAAAGCGAGCTGCTCGTTCACTTTCCTGGGTCAAAACTCCTTCCTGGTTTCTCTGATCATAAGTAAGCGGGAGGGGCAGTTTCTTTATGTGCGACACATGGATCCAATGTCTCTTGCCGTTCACCTTAACCGCCGTCCGCGTGGCCAGTAGAATCTGAAAGGGCTCGGACCAACAAGGGTCCAGACTGGATTTCCGCTGATAGTTGCAGACCAGAACCCACTGTCCAAACGATGTCCGGGACCCTCCGGCAGGGGCTGCAAAACTGCTGAAACCTGTTTATGAATGGAATGCAGATCTTTAGTCAAGGCATACAGATAATCTATCATCATAGGGTATTCAATATCACGAAACGTTCTGAGTCTCGGGACGCCCCAATCATTGGCAGGGTACCCAAAGATCACCTCGTAGGGAGATAAGCCAGAACGGGAATGTGGGGTAACTCATATTGACATCAGTGCTAGTGGTAGGGCATCTGGCCACCTCAACCCAGTACTTTCTTGAATCTTTGCCAGTTTAAGTTTCAGTATTCCATTATACTTCTCGACCAGTTCAGCAGACTGAGGGTGTCGAGCCGCATAGAATTTCTGCTTGATTTGTATCCCATTACAAACATGGCTGTTAAGATCTGCATTAAAGTGCCACCCGTTATCACTCCAGATCACCCAAAGCAATCCATAGTGTGGGAAGTATTCTTTTATCAGAGCCTTTGCTTTTGCCAGAGCAGTGTTTTATTTGGTCGGGTAGGCCTCCACCCATTGACTGAAGGCACACACAACGACCAGGACATACTTTAGATTATTCATCGGCTCCTGCTGGATATAATCCATTTGGAGCACCTCAAAAGGCAAAGATGGTGGTGCAAAATTTCCACTCAGAACAGGTTCCCTACCTCCAGGATTATGTCGTAAACAAACCATGCAATATTGCACCAAATGAGCAGCAGTTCTTGGGATATTAGGATTATTCCACACAGGGTCTAGAAGTGCATGAATACCTTTTGCCCCAATATGTGCTGAGCCGTGTGCCATGGTCACTACAGCATTCACTAATGCATTGGGCAACAACCATCGCTGTTTCTCAGATAAATCAATCCAGCAATCAGTTGCATCTAATTTCCCCACTTCCTTCTCCCAGGAAGCCAGTTCAGCGGGGGTAGCTTCTTTCTGTATTTCTCGGACACTCTACATTGTATAGTCAAACATTTCCGTCTCCACCACCCACCTAGCAGAAGTAGTCACGAATATTGAGGTCATTTTGGATTTTGCAGTTTCTTTAGCTATCTGATCAGCAAAAGCATTACCTTCACCTACTGTATCCACCTCTGTCTTATGTGCACTGCATTTAACTACTGAGATCTACCTGTCCCTTCGTCTCTTCCTCCGTCCGAAATATACAATCATGAGCATCATTGTTTTTCTTGTTCAAAGGGAGGGGTAGTAACGTGATGGGATTCAGAGTGGCACAACGTTTAACTGTAATATGGGGAGCAAACAAACTCAATCCGTAGCCTGTAAGACACGAACTCGTAAGGTGCTGGGTCTTTGTTTTTTTAGTGATGTATCCACAGCATGCGGTTCCATCACTGTGAGGTCAGTATTCAGAACTAGCCCTTCCGACTGTCGAATGGCCACTGCGACTGCAGCAGTTGCCCTTAAACAGCTAGGAAGCGCTTTGGCGATGTTAGCCAACACCGTCGAGAAATAGGCACAAGGTCTCTGCTTACCACCAAATCCTTGTATCAACACAGAAAGCAAGCAACCGTCCACCTCGTGTATATAAAGCACAAAAGGTTTTCAGTAGTCAGGAGTACCCAAGATGGGTGCAGAGCAAAGCACAGATTTCAAAGAATCAAAAGCTTTCTGACACTCATCAGTCCAGGGTAGAGGTTCATGCACATCTTTAGTGGTTAAGTACAGGAGAGGTTTAGTGAGAAAGAAATTAGGAATCCACTGGCGACAGTAAGAAGTTATGCCGAGAAATGCACAAACATCACGCTGAGTACGAGGTACAGACATGTTAGAAATGGTTGTCACATGCTCAGGGGTTAGTCTCCTCCCCTCTTTTGACAGTAGATGACCAAGGTAGGTCACCTCCTTTCGACAATATTGAAATTTGGAAAAAGATACTTTATTACCATTAGCCGCCAAATGAGACAATCATTTAACAGTGTCTTCTTTACAACCTTCTTCAGTGTCGGAAGCCATCAACAGAACATCAACATATTGCAAGAGCACATTATCAGGAGGCAAGGTCAAATCCTCCAAATGTTTTCAGAGCCTGACTATAAATACTAGGACTCTCAATGTACCACTGGAGAGCGCAACAAAACCGGAAGCTGCGACCAAATAAGGAGAAGCCGAAAATATGACGGCTATCAGGGTGAATCGGAGTGCTAAAGAAAGCATTCTTCAAATCAATAACGGAAAAATATTTAGCAGGGGAGGAATCATCGTGAGGATAGTAGTGATGTCAGAAACCACAGGGTATTGCGGCACCACTATCTTATTAATTTTTCGCAGGTCAATTGCAAAGCGGTAAGTATCAACATGGTCAGAATAGCTCCCGACAGGGGCCTTTTTCAAAATCGGTAAAATGGGACTGTTGCATTTATTGACAGCCGTTTCCTCCACCACATCCTTTTCGATCAAATCTTGTAAGATGGAGAGCAAAGCTTTCTCGCCTGCCAGAGAAATGTTGTATTTAAGTTTCCGCGGTAAACAAGCATTTTGTTTCAAAGTAATAGAAAAAGTGGAATCTTTAACAATCCTACATCTGTGTCTCCAGTGGCCCACAGTGTCGCTGGGATGAGCAAACTTAGGAGGGAGTGGTTCATTTTTAGCGAAGCACTGCAATGTATGTTTACCAGGGGATTGAATAGTCAGATAAACACCATCAGGGGAACAATGAATCTGTGCATGCAATTTCTTCAACAGATCCAATCCTAATAGATTCTCCCCACAATGTAAAGTCAACAGAAACGGAGAGTCCACTGTAACCGGACCAATTGTAAACGGAATAAGTTTAGAAATGGGGCTCACCACCGGAATTCCAGAAAATCCCGCTGAAACAATATTCTGCCCAGACAGAGCAGCCCCTGGGACCAGCGAACGAGAAATGGAACTATTCATCGCTCTGTCCTTGGCTGTCCTATGTGTAAGCATACCCTTCGGTCCCATCAATCACACAGTCTTCGTTATACTACTGCCTACCTCTCGGATTATCAAAATAATTATTTTCAGATTCACTGTGTGTTGTCTCCTCTCTCCGCATATCACTCCAATCCACACCACCTCGACTTCTTCCCCCCCCTCTTATTGCCCCATTCTGAGCCAGCAACAAGGGACACTGAGATCGCCAATGGCCTTCCTGCTTACAGTAGGCGCACTGGTTCATTCCCAAAGCGACAGCTGGTCCTCCGCCTCGTCCAGTTCCCGCCCCCCTTGGGACAAACCCTCTACCGCCTCTCTCTCTGCCTCGTCCCCTGATGACTTGTTGTAACAAAACTTGTGTCTTAAGATCCTTTGCTTTCTTTTCCATCTTATCCTTACTCTCATTTTCCCTATGTTCATAATACTGAGCCATACTCAGTATAACCGAAGGTGCAAAAGTGGTCCAAGTACTCTCAGCAGCTTGTAGCCTCACGGAGACTTCTGGTAACAGATTTGTCACAAAACGATTAACAAATAATCGTATACCACCCTCCACTGACAAATTTTGCCCACTAAAGTCAATGAATACAGCATCAAATCTAGTGAAGAAATCTGAAATACTTTCGTCCTTCTTCTGCTTACATGCTGTCAATTTGTCCCAATGTCCCTTACAGGGTGGAATTAAGGAATGCATGTAGGTAATAATCTGACCCGGTAATGCCAATAGTTTGGGTTTCGGTTTATCACCAGGCTTTCTATCCTCATCCCAAACTTTAATCTGATGCCAAGTCCCGCCCAACTCTGCGGCATGGTCCTGGTCATGCAGCTGACGCCACACATCAACGGGGACCAGTAACCCAAAAAATAGCTCTATGTCAGCTAGGGTCATAACAGGGTCATAACAGCTGAGGAGGCCGCATCTGTAAGCTCTTTATAGTAAGCCGTAGGGTTTTTTCGGGGGTCGGGGAGTTGTGACTTTAGCAAAAGGACTTCACTCCTTTTCCAAGGGGTATAAACCCATTGTTCTTGAAATCGTGCCTCCAGGCAAGGTCTAGTTACTACATTCTGATCATTTCTTAATTTCAGTATTTCAGGATGGAAGATAGGATGGACATCCCGCACAGGGTGCTGGGAGTCCCAGGTTGGACATTTCGAGTGCATCCGCCCTCGGTAATTCAATAAAACCTTGTCATTCCTGTACACTTCCGCTAGTCCTAATTCAGACTTATGAGCCCTGTCCCGATTATCATACATCACTTGTGGGGCCTTTCCTCCCGGGAAACACTGCTCCCATAGAGAAATCTGCTTTTCTTCTAGTCCTACCGCCGAACGAGTAAACAACCTTCGTGCACCAAGATCCCCCAGAGCACGGCAGGTAGTATGGTCAGCTAGAGTTGGGGTCGTGCTCGAGAACTGGGAAGCCCAAGCGGAAGTTGGGGGAGACAAAACAACTGTGGACATAGTGGGAGACGGCAACACATCGGGCCATAAAGTAGCCAATCCAAATGCTGAAGGAGATAAAACAAGGACGTTCCCAGAGGGACATGGGGAGAGGAAACAACAAGTGGAGAAGCCGTTGGAGCCGGTGCTGGAGTTAAAGGGACCACAGGATCTATGGGTTGTGGAGCATAAGGGGGAGGTGGAATCGCATCTAACAAATTTTCTATCTCATCCTCTGACTCAGTCCTAGTTACGTAGCTTTTATCCACCTGTAATCTAAATTGTCTATGCGTACAGTCAATTCCTTTTTCAGTTTGAGCTTTATCGTAAGCTATGGCTTTCTATGTAATCACCTGACCTCCTTTCATTTTACATAACATTTACTCCCTGTGAAGAACCGGGATTTAAACCCAGCGGCGCCAGGGGCATGCCCAAAGTCTCCGGATTCACCTGTCTTGGCAAACAGAGACACAGGATACTTCTTGGTGACGTCAAAGATCGAATTTATTAGCTGCAGCCAGTAACAGAGGTCCTAGAAGTACAACACGGTGTATGTTCTCAGGAGACTGCTCAATTCAAAGAGCGAGACATCGTCTTTTATGCTAAAGATCACGTTCCTGGCTAGCATCAATTACGTTCAAACTGGCCAATCACACAGTGACATTTCAAACATATCGCATGATGACAAGCCCACTTTTCTGTTGTCCAGCCCTCCAAGAATGACTAGGCAAAATCCAACATTCCTCCTCGGACAGGCCGGACGAACCCATAATAAGAGGACCTCAACCCAACCCATAATTAACCAATAAAAAGGAAGGAACAGAAACAGATGAGAAGCAAGATAGAAGGGTGTGTGCGTGTACCATAAACTCAGCAATGTCCTGCTCTTTGATCTTTATCTGACCAGCTGCCTAACAAGGAACTGGCTCGACAAGGTTATCTTCGGTCAAGGGAGTCAGTTCGTTCAGGTCACACAGAAGTCAGCTAAAGGAGTACGTGTCCAAAAGACTCGTTCGGCCGCAGTCCTCGGCCTATGTGAGGGCAACCACAAAATGGCTGCCGTACACAAAATGGAACCCGAAGGTTCGAACGAAATCCCTAAATACATAGTGTTTCGATTGATCGTTTATGACGAAAACACTCGTACATGCCGCACTTGTCATTTGCGGTCCGCTGATACCAAAATCGTCTCGATACGACGACCTCTATTGAACGGGTTCAGAACCACGGAACCTCACCTGATGCGTCTACGCTTTGCTTCCTTCTGCCACATGTTTAAAGAATCAAACATTGCCTGCCGACTTCGTTTAGAAAACAATCGATCCTGCAAGAAATGTATCTTTTTCTTATCAAAGGACCCGGTTAAGGGCCATTGTAGTTTCACATTGTCTTTAGTATATTTATACCGTAGCGCATTAAACAGAATGGGTGAAATACCATGTTTGACATACATATCATAACTTGGGCTGCTCTTTGGCGGCCAGGTTGACTTTCATCCAAACGTGTGCCTTTCCGGGGACAACAACACCCAAAACATAATTTACTAAAACACGGCATAATGATGGTTGACAGTCAATTCTCATTCAAGAAACAATCTTTCAAACATGGCCATGTTCACACATCCTCACCCTTGTCACTTATTCTCAGAATCAAATGCGGACAAAACGATACCTACATATATACACCAAGAAAGAATTTTCAAAATGACATTTCTTTTTCCAGACAAAAGAACGGAGCCCGTTGACTCCCGTTCATGGAGAACTAATCAATTCAGAATCCAGACCAACAGATACCAAAATCAAGCAGTCCAAAGACTACCAAGAGACCATCGGACAGGTATTAACCATAGAATGTCCTACAGACCATCCCAAAGCCTTACTGGTTCACCCTCAGGATAATTCTGACTAAGCCCGCTGCCTTAGCGTCGCTTCAGATATGTCCCAATGGCTACCCAGGTACAACCACAGGCTTTTCCGAGACCAGTCCGGCCGGGTGCGCACCGCACAAGCCACACCAAGGCATCTGATGGACATCTCTGATATTCACAAAACAAGTCCGTGGAGCATCTACCCGCGCAGTCACAATGCTGTCCCGTCAGACCCCCAAAGTTGTCCGTGGTACACCGACCACCAAATCCAATACAGTTAACTGTTTAAAAAGCACTGCTCAACAGCGCATTTCTCAAGACATCAAAAATAATTCACTCACCTGGTGCACGCAGGTACAATTGCGTATTCTCCACTACCAACTCCTTAAGACCAACACGGCACGGGTTATGCCCGTAGGACTCCGGCGAAGGGTCACTAGCAGCTGGGGCTCCCTGATCGCGAGAGCGGAGTAAGTCAGAGTTTTCGATCAGTACACCCACTCAACCAGACCTCCCCTTTCATTGTCCTTTCTACCTAGTTACGGGAGGACGACCCTATAGCAGAGTCCCGGCGGAGTCACCAACTGATGTACAGTACAAATAACATAAAGGGCTATACCTTCCACATAGCCCCAATACCATTACCAAATAACCTGTCAGATGGCAGTGAAGAAGGGTCAATAAGCAAAATACTCTATAGAGGAACCTCTACAACCCTCACCCATCAGGTGCACGGAGAAGGCTGCTGGCTTACAGTCATAACCAAACATATATACTTTCAGTTCAACACATGAAGTCACCGTAAATGGAAAAACACCACTCTGCCCTTGGGCCCCAAGGAAGGACCATATATGGCACACATGATTGGTTCAAAGCTTCACTATTTATTACTGGGAAGGTCAGGAGGGATTACTCCCTTTCGTCCTGGTGCCCGGGAGTATAGGCACAGAGCCTTTAGGAATGCGCTTATCGCACCCAAAGCCAGATGCGACCTTGAGTCCTAGGACAGAGGGAAAACAATTTACTTTCAGCTCCTCTCAGTAACTCAAATGAACTGGGACTTAACAACTACTTGAAAGTAACACATGATCGGGGGGCAAGATGGCCGCTGTGGCTTTGTAGAAGTCAGTCGCTAGATCCCTCTCTCCCACCCTAGATGGAAACGAGTTTGTGAATACGGTGAACACGGAGATACGGGGATGTGGATGTTGGTTGGTGTACTATCCCGATTTACAGCAGGATTTCGCTGGACAACTTTTGTTAACAGAGGGGCAGCTCTTTTCGATTGCTGGAGAAAAGCAGTCTCTGCTTCTGAAGTAGCTCGCAAGATGTCACAGAGAAGCAAAATGAACAAAGACAATGATAAATCATCCGGGCCGATTAAAGCCCAAGCAGTAAAGGAGGGCGCGATTCCAAAGATGCCAGGAAATATTGTTAAGAAACAGTCGGATCAGATTAACCGACCCGCTAAAATAACCTTGCTAAAGAATACGGAGAAACAAGAGAAGAGGCTCGAACCAAAGCCTGAGACCCGACTTACAGCGAGCAAAGCTGCGAGAGAGACAGTCTTAGAGACGGAAGCGAAACGCCAGCGAGCACAAGCGCTCACAACAAAGGAGCAAATGCGGCAAGCTACATTACCGGAATCGTTTTCAGCAAAGTCACTCCTGCTCATTCAGGTACAAGCGCCTGACCCCCGGCAGCCCGGTGCAGCGAGTGGCGATCCATTTCCAGGGCAGAATGATACGGGATCTCCGAAATTAGCAAACGGGCTCGATGCAGATGCCGGAAGCACAGCGCAGCAGCAAACCGCGAGGACGCAGAGCGTCGAGGGCCCGGTTGCTGGGCAACCACGGGAGGCTGCAGGGAACAGCACGCAGCAAGCAGAGGAGAGCGCGGAGGGTGAGAAGACGAGCGAGGAGGACGCCAGCTCAAGAGGTAATGCGCTGGAACAGCTTGAAAAGCACAATAATACTCAAATGTTAGACGCATTGAGAAACGTGGAACTTGGGATTAGCGCTAAAACTTTACTGCACACTGTTCCAAGCTGGGGAAGTACTCAGAGCCTAAGGGATCAGCAAGAACTTGTATATGGTCAGGAGAATGGTAGAGGAGGAGGAAGAGATGACAGAGGCGCCAGGGGAGGCTCGCCCGAGTTCTTTTCAGTTAATGAGGGATCTGATACTACAGAGGAAGAGGGAACTAGCACGGATCAGTCATCAGATTCTGAAACAAGTAAAGACTCTAGGGACCAAACGACTAGAAAGAAAAAAAGAGCTGGAATAAGAAAAGAAGGAAGAGGGTCTAGAAGCAGCATGAATAAGAAATTGTCATGGGACTATTCTGCAACATCAGAGACATATCAAGAAAGAGATCAGAATGAGGGTGAAAATGAGGAAACAGGGAAACCGCAAAATGTGACACTGGAAATGTTATTCGGCACTTTGAAACAGATGCACTCTGAGGCCAGAGCAGAAAGTAGGAGAGCAAAAAGAGACACAAAGAAGTTACAAGCCTCTCTTAGAAGAGTAAGTAGAAAACAGGAAGAGGTTGAAGCAAGGGTGACGCAAGTGGAAGAAAGAACTGGTAGAGTGGAGGATGAGGTAACAGACTGGAAAACATTCAAGGCAGAACAAGAAAAAGTGGTGGTAGGCGTGGGCGGAAAATCCGTTCCGCTCGCGGATTTTGCGGATTTTCGGGAAATCCGCAATCCGCGAGATTTGCGAATTTCCCGCAAAATCCGCAAATCCGCGAGCAGCGGATTTTGCTCGCACTGCTCGCACTGTTCGCGTGAGTTCGCGCCCCGCGAATAAGTGCAAAATTGCAGAAATACGATTTTAGCAAAACTGAAAGTAACTACTTACCAGGTTCAAAAGTTCAGGCTCATCATTAGTAGCCATTTCCTGGAGTGCTTCCTGAGGGGCCCCTCCAGAGTTCAGTTGCCAGTTGAAACTAGTATGTGACCCTGCTCTGAACCTCAGAATAGTTACACATATGCCACAAAGGTCCTGAATTACAGCTAAGGGAGACAAGCAGGAGCCAGGCTGGAAGTTAAAATCCATTAATCAGCCCCTAATTCATTATTGTCAGTTGGGGCAGGGCAGGTGTTGTAACTAATTTTGCAACAATGAAAGCACTTAGCAAGTGCAAAAGATCACTAATCAGGGCGCACTAAGGAAGCAGGTGCCAGCTAAAAAAATATTCTGTGACACATGAATCAGCCCCAAATTAATTCAGGTCACTTGAGGCAGGGAAGGTGTGCTTTGCTTTGCCGAAAATAATGTACACTGGACAACCAGAGGGTGTGGTGATGAAACAGAGGGTGGCATGGGTGGGCCAGAGGGTGGCATGAGTAGTCAGAGAGTGGCAGTGGTGACAGAGAGTGGCAGTGATGAAGAAGAGTGTCCCAAACAGGCTGGACACGTAGAAACAACAAGTTCGCGAAACTTGCGACCCGACAGGTAAGTTCGCAATTTGCGAAAGTGTACAAAACCCTCGCGAACTGGCAGAAACACGGGCGAACACAAAAAAAAAAAAATCCGCAAATTCGCGGGAATTCGCGGATTTTGCGGATTGCGAATCCGCAAATCCGCAAAATTCGCGAACGCGAGATCCGCAAAATTCGCTCATGCTTAAGTGGTGGAGGACTTGCAATGGAAGTTGGAAGACTTTGAAAACCGTCAAAGGCGAAGCAATGTGAGACTTTTGGGACTGGAGGAAGGGCGAGAGGGCCAGGACCCTAGAGGTTATGTGGTAAAAATACTCACTGAGGCTTTTCCAGATTCTAAATGGCAATGGGACCTAGAGGTACAGAGGGCTCATAGATATCCTATGTTCAGAAAGAAGATCCATGGTGGGCAGGAAAAAGCATTACCAAGGGCTATGCTGGTTTTTTTAGGGAACTTCTTAGCAAGACAGGAAATAATCGACAAGGCTAGGCCTGATGCTAGAAAGACGGCCGATGGGAACACCTTCTTTGCTAGGCCTGATTTCTGCCATGTCACGGTGGAAAGACGGTGGAGATTAAGGCAGTTGATAACTCTCTTCCAAAAACAAGGGGCGGAAGCCTATCTGTTATATCCGGCAAGGTTGAAAGTAATAAGGAAGGGGTACACAAGGATGTTCACATCAGAGATAAAAGCGGGGGAATACCTTGAAGAGATCTCGGAGTTAGGTATGAGAAGAAAAGAGAATAGATCTAGAACTCCGTCAAAATCCCCAACAGCCAGTCCACCAAAAACTCCGTAAAAATCTCCGAAACTAAGACAAACTAATGGTAATCAAGAGAGCAAAATATGTAAAGTATACAAAGTACAGTCAATAGATGTGGGTTCAGGGTGGGGGAGAGTAGCGACTCTGCAGACTACAGGGGCCACACATAGGTCTGCTAGACCTATTTGCCTGTGGTAAGGGGGGGGGATCCAGAGGGGAGGGCGACAGTGGGAGGGGAAGGGGGGGGGGGTAAGGCACTCAGGTGATGGGCACAATCACAAGTTAAAGCACAACACAGGTAATAAAGGAAAGAAAGAATTGATGAATGACGTGTTTATTAGTTTTTTATTTAAAAAGGAAATAAAGAAGCAATTGGATAGGGGGAATGCGAGAGGGGAAGGAAAAAAACCAGATTTCGAATGACTTGTAAGATAGTTTCAGTAAATATTTGTGGGCTAAATGATTTAAATAAAAGGCTTACGACTACTGCCTACCTCAAAACACTAAACCCGGACTTAGTATGTCTTCAAGAGACACACATTGAGGATTCTAAGGCTTACCTACTAGAGCAGTTAGGTTTCAACGTACTAGCAAAAACTAATCAGAATACTAAGACAAGGGGGGTGGCCATCTTAGGTAAGAGATACGATACGCAGGTTAAAAGAAAGAAGGTAGATCAAGGGGGTAGATGGGTTATAGCTGAATTGGTATTTAGAGGGGAGATTCTCACAGTTGTCTCGGTTTACGGATCTACAGGCGATGACCCCGAGATCTTTCAATATCTGGACACAGAATTAGCACAGTGGCCAGAACCAATAATAGTATGCGGGGATCTGAATTTACATGATGCAGACAGTAGTTTCTTAGACTATGGTAGGATTTATTAAGGTAGGAAAAAGAGGACTTACAGAGCCCTAGCAGAGATGGTAAGGAACAATTCACTAAATGATCCTTGGTTAAAATGCCATCCTAATATAGATGGAAGTACTTACTTTTCAGCCCCCCATCAAATATTGGTTAGGCTAGACTACTTTTTAATTTCAAGAAGTCTGATGAATAGTGTAAAGGTAGACAGGGAACCGAGGATCATCTCGGATCACAGCCCATTAGTTTTAACGGTGGTAATGGGACAAAGGAGAAACAAGGCAATAAGTCAGTGGACATTTGATAGGACACTACTACAGGACCAGGGCTATAAGGATAGAATGAATATCTGGATAAAGGAATATTGGGAGACAAATAAGGGTACAGCACCATCAGGGATAGTCTGGGACGCTTTCAAAGCCGGGGTAAGGGGGGAAACCCTGAGTTTTGTCATCAAGATGCAGAAAGAATCAAAAGCAAAAACTGAAGGAAATATTAAATTATTGAGGGAAGCAGAAGATACACTCATCGCAGCCATATCATCTCACTCTCCGATAGACCAAATTCTATTGAGAATAGTAGCTCTTAAAGCGGAAGCCCTGGATGAGATGGCGAAAAAGACAGTGGAGAAATATATGGCAAACAAAGAAAAGGCCTATGAACTTAATGAACGGGTAGGACATATACTAGCTGTGCGAGCTAGGCAAAGAGAGGGAATGGCTGATATTAAAGAAGTTAAGAATAAACAGGGGGATATTGTGAAGGAAATCGAGCAAGTTAGAGAGGTCTTTAAACAGTTTTACGAGGAACTCTATGCACAGGATGGCCAGGAGGATGAGGAAGATATAAGAGCTTATCTCAGTGAAATAGACCCGTCGGAACTATGTGAGCAAGATAAAAATAGCCTGGAAGAGACTATACAGGTGAATGAATTGGTGGAAGCCTTGGGGGATCTACCAGCTGGTAAAGCAGCTGGCCCGGATCAGTTGCCAGTAGAATTTTATAGAACCTTCAAACCAGTACTGCTAGAAGAAATGCTTAATGTGATGTTATTAGCACAAAAGGGTGAAGCTGTACCAGATTCATGGGGAGGTGCAGATATTATTGTAATTCCTAAAAAGGGTAAACCCACAGACCTCCCGGGCTCGTATCGCCCCATCACGCTAATGAACGCAGATGTCAAGGTGTTCTCTAAAATCCTGGCAAAAAGGCTAGCAAGGGTAATCGAAACGTTGGTAGCTCCCACACAGCATGGGTTCATTCCAGGAAAGGGAACAACACAACACACTAGGCAAGTGATTACGGTATTTGATGCTGCAAATACGTTAAAAGTCTCTACAGCTGCTCTGTTTTTAGACGCTGAAAAAGCATTTGACAGGGTTTCCTGGAGATACTTATGGGAGGTACTGAGATGGAATGGAATAGGGGCATGATTTGTAAAGGCCTTGCAGACTCTCTATATTAATCCATCTGCCAAAATAAGGGTCAACAGAGGACAATCAACTGAAGTCAAAATCTTTAGAGGGACAAGACAGGGGTGTCCATCTTCCCCCCTGCTGTTTGCTCTATATTTAGACCCTTATATTCGGAGACTGGAAAATGATCGACAAATCCCGCCATTAGTTATTAACGGATGCAGATTTAAAACGTTAGCGTATGCCGACGATGTGGCTATTTTGACTGCACAACCTATAGTAGCTATTAGAGCAATCGAAGCTGAAGCGGGGCGATTTGGTCATTTTTCAGGGTATAGCCTGAACAGCACTAAAACTCAAATTGTTAAAAACCAGTGGACAATGTGTAATGACGACAGAGTGGTAGAAGCTGCAACCTATCTAGGGGTGAGAATTACAGCAGAGATTGATAACATTGTTAAAAGCAATCTTGATCCCTTGTTGACCAGCGTAAAAAGAGACTTGGAAAGAATGAACAATTTACATCTATCATTGGTGGGTTGCACAAACATTATCAAAATGATGATCTTTCCTAAGTTCTTATATTTCTTTAGGGCCATACCACTGTTATTTGAATACAGTTGGTTCAAGAATATAGAAGGCATATGTAATAGATTTATTTGGGCCCACGGCAAAACTCGGAGAGCGTACAGATATATGACATTACCTAGGGAAAGAGGGGGATGGGGTGCACCTGATTTTCATCTATACTATGTGGTTACTGTATTGCAATATATACAAGGGTTAATTGGGGGGAAGGTTGATGATGTAAGAATACAAGATCTGTCTACAAAGATTTATACTGTCGTATTAGGGCCAAATGCACAGAATTGTTTTTTAAAATGTACAGAATACAGGTACTTCAAGAGAACGAGGTTTAAAACTGTTAAGGCTGCAGTTACGATATGGAATGCTTTCTTAAAAAAAGTTAAAATGGGCAGATACAATAGATATGTTCTACTGCTGAATAATAGTTCGCTCCCGGGGGAGATTTTTGCTGATCAAACTATGATAGATTGGGCAGCGAGTGGTATTACGCAAATTGGGGACTTATTTGATCAAGAAGGCTTTAAGCAATTTGCAGACCTGAGAGAGGTATACGGTATAGGTAACAGGGGCTTCTTCAAGTATTTACAGATTAGAAGTTACTTAAAGAATAAATCTGGAGGGCCAGTAGGCTTTAATAAGGTTGAAATAATGGAGAAAATTAGGATGTCAAGGGATTGCACAATTAGGTCTCTGTACGCAGCTCTGCTGAAAGAAAAGCAGGATGATTTAGAGAAATATAGTACAAAGTGGGCAGAGAAAATAGGGGTTGACTGCAATCGTTTTATCGAATCTTTAAACTTCTTGAGTGCTGCCCCTTTGCAGTCTCAACATTACAAGACATTATACTTTCTTTACTACACACCTGAGAAGATAGCAAAATGGGGAGGGAATACAGGTATAAATTGCCCTCGATGTAACGAGTTGGAAGCTGATAGCATTCATATCTTTGCAACATGTCCACAGCTATTCTCACTGATCAAGGAGATAGAGGGATTCTTAGAAAGATCCTTGGGGATCATAATTCGCCTCACACCATGTTGGATTATGTTAGGGGTAGCTGAACAGAACCAAGAAGAATTCGTAGATTTTCTCTTTGTAGTAATGGCAGTATATAGGCTGACAATAGCCCGGGCTTGGCTAGATAAAAATCCCCCTAAATTTCAAGACTGGTTGGCAGCCACGTTGTATGCCTTTAAGGTTGAGGAAAATGTCTATGCCCGGAAAGGAAGAAGAGGAAGAGAGTTGGGGAGGAGAATATGGGAGCCTATAAGCAAATGGAAAGAGAAGCAAAAGTAAAAAATTTGAAGGATATGTGTAATTACGGTTAGGAGTCTGATTAATATATGATTTAGTTGTATTAAAGTTTAAGTAGATATGAAGGGCTAAGGGAAAATGTGGTAATAACTAATCTACTGCAAATTGTGTAAAAGCTATGGTGTATTATTAATGTGCCTTTGTACATATAAGAAAAAAAAAAAATTAAAAAAAAAAAAAAAAAATGAAAGTAACACATGATCACAGCTTGTGCCTGACACAGAGGAAAGAAGATGGCGTCTGTATGGTTCTCGGACTACTCTATTAGTATGGTACAAACAAAAAGAATAAACCTTTTCCTACCAGCTAAAGCATATATGGGTTATATTGTGTGCATATTAAGCAAAGAGGATATATAGATAAATCATGCTTACACAATATATATGTGTCCGAAACTCCCCGTGTATGCATAATCTAATTTTTATCCCTCAGCTCTGGCCATCTTGAAAATGGGGAGCCTTGCCCAATCACAGCTAGGCTCCTACCCCTCTCCCACATGAGAGGAACAGGCTAGGGGGTGTAGCCATCCCAGGCCACGGACCCATTGGTCCCTGCCCTTGCCCGGCATGTAATGCCCCTAAATTTAGTATTTAGGTAAGCCCGGCCTGTGCCCCAATATCACAAGGACGTACCCCCGGCAACTGGGACCCAAAGTCCAGTGCCCAAAGACCCGCCTCAACGAACCAGACGACGCCTGCAGCCTGAGAACAAGGGACCCCTCCAACCGCACCCAGCCGAGGGTAAGATTTCCCGACCCCAAAAGACACCCCTGCACTCGGTGCCCTGCGGACCCCTGCGCCCTGTGTACCTACCTCTTCTCCAAGATCCCAACTTACCTTTCAAAGTGGTGGTCGCACCTGAAGAATCTCCGTCCCAGAGCCTGCAGCCTTTGTTTACTGTTTACCTTTCCCATTGGTTAACATTGAGTGCCCGACTGCTCAAAAGCACCCTGCACCCAGCCGCCCAAGTGCCGCTGGAAGTGCAGCTTCTACCGTACTCTCCTTCCCCACTTGCCCTGAGTAAGTGACCAGGAGTTCAGCTCCCACAGATGCGTGGCCTGCTTGCTTGCAGCCACCAACCAAAGGCCCCCTACCCTCTGTTGGATTGCATTGGGCCTACTCTCTCTGCACCCGGCTGCCCCTGTGCTGCTGACGGTGTAACTACAGTACCTTTGGACCCTGGAGACCCCTGAGTCTATGCCTAGAACCTCAACTCTTCGAGCCAAGTACTTACCTAAAAGCCGATAACTCATTTTTCTTCCATAGGTTAACATTGACTGGTTTTCACTGACATTTCTTCTAAGTGTGGAGTTTTTAAATTTT
This sequence comes from Lissotriton vulgaris, assembly GCF_964263255.1. Lineage (NCBI taxonomy): Eukaryota > Metazoa > Chordata > Amphibia > Caudata > Salamandridae > Lissotriton > Lissotriton vulgaris. Next base: position 1,210,493,839 of record NC_141693.1, on the reverse strand, counting down.
TAAATATTCACCTAAAAGCAGCCCACTATTGAATTCCGAAGTATTCACCTGTGATCAGGGGAGAAGCCAGTACTGTACCTTTTAGCCCAGTACTGAACCGCAAAGGTAATCTTAACTGTACTTATCAGTTACATGCAGTTTCTTCCTTTGGAAACCATTGACTGATTTTCTGTGAAATTTCTTCTAAGTGTCGATTTTTGCAAACTACAAATATTCTGTAAAAATCATACCAAGTACCACACCGTAATTGCTTACCTGTCTTGGGTAGAGGTCCCAGTACTGAACTTAAGAGTCCAGTACTGGATTACAAGAGTAATGAGAACCTAGCCAAGTGCTTAGCCAGATCTAGCACTCGGACCAACTTCCTCATTCTAGGGGATTTTAATGTCCATTTGGAAGACAGCAAAGACATTACGGCCTCAGAATTGATTCAAGACCTGGCCACCCACCAACTGCACTTACAGAACTCCCTCCCTACTCATAATCGGGGGCATTTGCTTGACCCCATATTCTGTAATTTCCAGGATCTTGAGACCAGGCCCCCCATTCCCGTGCCATGGTCCGACCACTTTCTTATTCCTTTCAGTTGGCACATTTATTCCAAACCGCCGCAAATTCAAGCCCCCGGCAGACCATCTAGACCCTGGGCAAAACTAGACGTTATTAAATGGAAACAAGCCCTCGAGGATTCAGTCCCCACCCTCAGCTCAACCATCGACCTCGCAGACAGGGAATTTTCATCCTGGATTACCAACTCTTTAGATTCGGCCCTTCCAAAAAAACTTCATTGTAAACCAAGGACAAAAGCAACCTCCCCATGGTTTACCCAAGAAATACGCCTTTTAAAGAAAGCCTGCAAGAAAGCAGAAAGAGTCTGGAGAAAAGACTTCAACCCCATCGACAAAAACAACTACATACTGATGATCCTCAATTATAAAAAAGCACTGAAACACGCACAAACCTCCTTTTACAGCGAAAAAATTAGCCAAGCAGCAAACTCGTCGAGGGAGACGTTCCTCACCTTGAAAAAGCTTCTTAAACCCCCCACTCCCCCAGTTGCGCGAGACCCTACAATAGAACACTGCAACGAGTTAGCCAACTTTTTTGACTCCAAAATCCAAAATATACTTAAACAACTTCCGCCGCTCTCCCCTTTAGATCCCTCCCCCCTCCCCACCTCCCAACATCAGAGCAATGGTGTCGAACTAAGTAAATTCCAACCCATCAACGCGGAAACTCTGGGCTCCTTACTCCAAGCCCTCAAAAGCGGATCGCCCCATGACCCAGCCCCGATGAGACATCTCAAACTGGTAGCCCCGAGCATCGTGCCGCTCATAACTAACCTATTAAACACCTCTTTCGACTCTGGAACAGTGCCCATAAACTGGAAAAAAGCGGTAGTGAAAGCACTTATAAAAAAACCCAACTTCGACCCGGATAATCTGGCCAACTTCAGACCTATATCTCTCCTCCCAGGCATCAGTAAACTGGCGGAAAAACACATAAACTCCCAGCTCTCACACTATCTGGAGTCCAATGAACTGCTAAAAGTCTCTCAAACGGGCTTCCGCCCGGGCCAAGGGACAGAAACAGCAATGGTGGCGGTAGTCGAAGAAGCCAGGAAAATCATCGACGCAGGAGGATCAGTGGCAGTGATCCTCCTGGACCTTAGCGCAGCGTTCGACACCGTCAACCATAGCATTCTTGCCCAACGCCTAGAAAACCTCGCCATCACAGGGACAGCCCTTAAGTGGCTAAAATCCTTTCTCCACAACCGCTCCTTTCAGGTAGCAGATGGAGACTGTATCTCCAAGGAAACCCCGATACGTTGCGGAGTGCCCCAGGGCTCCTCTTTGAGCCCGACACTCTTCAACGTATACATGGCACCGCTGGAACAAATCGTCGTCCCCTACGGCATCAAACTCCTGACCTACGCGGACGACACACAGCTAGTCGTGTCTCTGAGTCAATCAGAACCCCCTTCCATCGATCTGTATTCCTGCCTGGAGAATATCGTCAGTTGGATGAGCAACTCCCATTTAAAGCTCAATGGGGAAAAAACGGAGCTTATGGTACTAGGCAATCAGTCCCTTTTTCGCCCGGAGTCTCTATGGCCGCCCAGCATGGGCCTACCTCCTATCCCCAAAACCGATATCAAAAGTTTGGGGATCTGGCTGGACGATAAACTCACTCTCAGCACCCAGGCCAAAAAAACCGCAGGAACTTGCTTTGGCCTGCTCCGCTCCATCCGCAAAATTCTTCCACTCCTACCATTCCAGTCTAGAAAACTGGTCATCCAGGGCCTCATAATGTCCAGATTGGACTACGGCAATGCCCTATATCTTGGATCCCCAAAAAAGGTCATCTCTAAGCTTCAGGTGGTGCAAAATGCTGTGGCCAGAATTCTTACTGGCACCAAAAAACGCTGCTCTGCCAAGCCCGCACTCAAAGAACTGCATTGGCTCCCGGTGGAACAAAGGGTGCATTTCAAGGCCATGTGCCTTACCCACAAAGTCCTGCATGGAAAAGCCCCCCCGGTTCTGAAAAATCTTGTAACTCCCTACACAACAACCAGAACCCTACGTTCTACCAATGCCCACCTGACCAAAATACCCAAAATTAAAAAATCTCGTTTCGGAGGTCGACAATTCTCTTTCCTGGCATCCAAGATGTGGAATACTCTTCCACCGGCCCTCAGGGCCCAACCTAATCTCTTAGCATTCCGCAAATCCCTGAAGACATGGCTGTTCCCTTGATTCCCTGCTTCTCCCCCGGCCCCTTCCTTGGAGACCTTAGTGGATTCTGTCAGCGCTGGGACGCTCCCGGGCAGCCATGCGCTCTACAAATCTCCAAAATAAAAAAAAAAAAAATAAATAAATAAATATTTTACCTGTGACTTGAATTTCCTTCCATAGGATAACATTGCTTGTTTTTCACTGAAAAGTTTCTGTCAACTTTGAAAAAACATTTATATTCTTTAAAAATCACAACGATAACCAAAACGCTTTTACTTAACTGTTTACAGCTTAGGTCCCGGGACTGAATCCAGGATCCAGTCCTGTGGTTAGCAAAGTAATCCTTAAAGTAATCAACTGCATTTATGTAGAAAAACCCATTGAGCTCAATGTTAAATTGCGTTTAGAATTGTGTTGCCAACTGCAACCACAGTAGTTATTGTACTTACCAAGTCTATTGCCTTTATGCAAAGTAATTACCTAAAGTCACTCATATTGAGAAAAGTATATTCTGATACCTGTTGGTTCTGAAATAAAACAAATATATCTTTTGATATAAAAACGATTGGCCTAGAGTTCATATGAGCGAATTTTGCTAATTCGTACAAAAGCATACTCGCGGTCCACAAAATACGCGAACTTTCGTGAGATTGCAGATTTTTTTATTTTTGCGTGTTCGCAGGAATTTTTTTTCAGCGCCGCTACCGCGAAGTTACCCATGCGGTCGTACATGGGTGCGGCCATCTTGTTTTCACTGTTCGCGTTGTGTATTTCCGTTTCTGGGCGCTAGTTGCATGCTCGCGTTGTGCATTTCCTACTTCCGGGGCGCAATTGCGTGTTCGTGTCCGTTTTTGCGTGCTCGCAGGGAAGCTATTATATTCCTTACTTATTGAGATTCCAGAGTAGGCTCACTGCAGGGGTGTATATGTTGTACAGTACAAGTACAGTTTACTGTTAAGAAGACTTACAAATTTAGAACTAAGTTTTTGTCAACCAGGTAGAAGACAGTCACCCTTGACTTCGCATTAGCAGTAGCATTAGCGGCGTGAGTTGATGGATGGGATGAACGAAAAGGGAAAGAAGGGTGTAAGGAAGGACGAGCGAGTTAAATTATTGACAGGCAAATAATGATACGTGTTTTTTAATGCAGGCAGAGGTGGCTGGTATGAATCTGATGCATGGCCGGTTGAAGCAAGGATGGGTGGAAGGAAGAAAAGAGGACTGCCTGGGTGGGTGAAACAGAAACTGTATGTGTGCGCCATATATCCTTTGGGTCAAATTCAAATTCAAGTCAAGCATGGATGCATGGGTGGCGGTTTACAAAATAAAATAAAACGGGTGTTTTTTGGTGAGAAGAAGTAAGGTTTGTCCAGTTGAGACATTAAGAAGAATGATTGACATTTACTTTGAATGGATGGATGCCGGTATCTTCCTCATAGATAGCAACATAGGTGCATGTAGAGTAGACAGAGTAGACGGTCACTGGATGAAGAGTGTTAGTTTGAAAAACATGTAACACCGCACGTCCCTGCCGGAGTAGCAAAGCAGAGGAAAGTAGAAGTTGACATTTTTCAGAATACTCCCTTGACTAGTAGTTTGCAAGCATAGCATATATTGTGTATCTGTATTGTATAGTTCACATTATCAAGTCAAGTCACAAGTGCCTTCCTCCGGCGATTACAGGGCCCACTCACTACCTATGTTAATAACTTTTTTTCAACTCTGTCATTCATGTGTGGCCTATTGGTGTTCACTCAATCAATAAAAACAAAGCACCTAAAGTCATCCCTTATATAAGCAAATATCATGTGAAGGGATAGATGATCATATTATCTTCTTCATTTTCCTTTTGTAGTAGTCAGGTGCAGGGCAGGGTGAAAGTTAAATTAACTGTGCAGTAGCCCTTGTTGTAACTTGTAACAGAGTATGGCAAGTGCCACTCGTAATAGAAAAGTAAGAGCTTCCCACCTGCATGTACTGGTAACAGTTACGCGAGTCTGCGTCATCATGGCTGGCGTCTGTTTTGCTTGGGTGCAAGCTGACTGCGCTGGCATTATGCCGGCTTCCACAAGTTTATGTACTAATTTCGCTAAACAAGAGAGAAGAAGAAGACTGGTGTACTGTCTGAGTCTAATGTAGTGAGTCCATACTGTGCTAGTAGAATTCCTGAAACTCCCACTAATGTTAGAGCTGAGGCTGACAACGTGGGAGGTTAGATAGATACATGCCACAAATGTTATGTACTGTGCTTGCAAGTTGCTAGTGCTACTGTGACACAACTTTCTGTTGAATTATTTTGTGTTAATCTTGTAGAGTATTGGTTACAGTATTTTTTTCTTCCTTCAGATAGATACTCCTTCTAAACTATCAAGGAAGGAGTTGGCTATCCGGGCCAGGCAACGGAAGCTGGAGGCAATTGTCGCTGAATATCGGTGGCTGGTGGCTCAGCAGGAGGAGGATGACTCGCAGTCAACAACAACAGCTGCATCCTCCTCCACTGCCCCTGGGTCATACAGCCAGCGCAATCCTCCAGCGGTACGGCGCCGTGGTCCAGCAGCCACCCGCCGCCACCGAGCAGCAAAACCAACAGCTTCCCCCCACAGTACCTGCAAGGCGCATGTGCACCGCCTAACCCTGCGAGTGGCCTACCTTGAGCAGGAGGTGGTGAGGCATAAAGTCCTGCTCAAGGCCCTCCGGAGAGAGCTGCGTGACCACCTGGCCACAGAACACCGCCGGCCAAAGTAGAGGGAGACTGTCCCTTGCCCCTTTTTTGAAGACTTTTGGGGGGGGGGGGGAATTGGGTGTTGGGGTTTTTGGACTTTTGGGGACATTTCATGGACATTGGTTGGGGTTAGGTAGGGGGGTGGGTCGGGTCTTGTGGGATAGTTAATTTTTGTTAGTGTTGAAATAATTATTTATTTTCCACTTAAACATAGCATACGCGTTTTTACTGTTTTGTGGGGGAGGCAGGGGGGGTTAACTGTACGTTTGTTTTCCTGAAATTTAACTGGCTGGTTGATTCAAATTGTCTAAGTAATTGCCCAAATTTGTACAAAAGTGCCACTGACAGAGTTAGTGAATTCAATTGTCCTACTACTTTACTAGTACTACGGCAGTCTCTCCTCTCCTCCTACTCCATTATTCTTCCTCCCCAAAATGCTTATCATACCTGTGATTCATGTTTCAGAATAGGACTGGGCACAGGGCTGGCTGCATGGCAAATGGCGTTTAAAGGTTGGCTATGGAATTCTGGATGGATGAAATGTCATTGTTGTGGTGGTAGTAGTAGTGGTACACACTGGCAGTAGCAGCATATGAAAAAAAAGGAAATGAAACATTGAGTGGCCTGAGAGGAGCATTAGAACAGTATGATATATATATTCCTACATAAAATGATGCCATGAGCACATGCAATAACCAAAAAAGAGTCTCCTTACTTCCTTTTGATAATGTTGCATACATATCATTTCTAATTGCCTTTGAACAATACCACTTGGGATATCATATATTTATATATCATACACTTAGATTGGGCACTGCAGACTCCCCCCTCCCCTCTGCATACTGATAGCTGCCTGGGTTGGGAGGTGGGGGTGGTGATTCACACCTTCTCCCCTGGGATGAGCTGTGATGGGCTGCCCACTGTAGCCTTGACGGCCTGTCTCTCGTCACTGTGACAGCCAGGTAAGGGAAGGCAGGGAACATACCAGAACTCCCTGGACTCTTCCAGAAGCACCTGCCCGAGACCTTTCCAGAGACTTCTACCACTTTCTATCCCCTAGACTGAAAGATATATAAGGGAGGGTCCTGGCCTCACATTCTTGTTACTCTGCTGGACTGCGAGGAATCCCCGCCGGAGTGCGGACTGCTGCACCAGGAGGATTGCCACTTGTGAGGAAGCTGACTGCTCCCGTAAACTGCTGCCCCTACTTGCTGAGCTGTCGTACTGCCTGCTGATCCTGCCCTGCTAGGTTGAACTGGGAATAACATTACCAGAGTGTCTCCACCATTTTCTGACTAACCCCCTTGATTGCTGGGGTCCTTAAGGACAGCACAAAACCATGAGAACGGCCTCCATGGGACTATAGAGCTGGTAAAACTACCCCTGTGGCGCTGAGACAACCATGTTTCCTCCAGAACTGCCTCTGCAGCACTGGGTATGGGGGGACACCTTCTTACACCCCTAGATCACTGCTGCTGTTTGAGGACCCTGATTGCATTGCATAGCTCTGCGGAGCAATCCATTTGAACTGGGAAGCGCTGCAGGGAAGGCGCTGTAAATCACAAGATCACCGCTTCTGGCCCAAAGTTCTTACATTGTGTGGTGGATGGATTCCCGTTTCGCCAGCTCAGAAGCCTGCAGGCGCCACGTGCATGACCTGGCGGCACTAAAAGGGAGCGCTGGTTGCTGAGAGGCGCTGTGGCACAGGAGCGCTGAGTGGCCGCACTCGACACGCTGCCGAAGGAGGAGCCGCGCCTGTAAATTCACCCCCACTGGCCCGAGGGAAAGTTCACCCAAACCGCTGCTGGGCCATCAACATTGTTGGTGCGAGAGGATCGCCCCTTAAATTTCCTCTTGAAAGCACTGCCACTGGCCCGGGAAACTTGGGAATCCCTCACGCTGCCCCGCTGACGTCAGAGCAGGGCCGTGCTGGGATTGGTGCAGGCACAAGGGGTGTTGCCCGGCAACCAGGGCGTCCCTGATGTTACTGCTGTAGGGAGAGGGAACCGCCTCTGGAGATCGCCGCGCGGAAGGCAGAGCGGTTGCCCCACTCCCCTCAGGTGCAGCTGCGAAATGAACCCGGTGTCCTGGGAGACCCCTGAAGTTGGTTCCTGCCTCAGGTAACGAACCGCGTGTTGGAAGCGGCTGTGTTGGTTGGGGTAAGTTGGCGGGAGCCGGGTTGAAGGCAGTGGGGACCCTTTCAAGTAGATATCTGGCCTGCCGGGGACTGCTCAAGTGAATTCCGGGTGCCGGGGCCCCAAACTGTGGCATTTTTGGTGCTAAAGAAATAAAAGCACTCTGCCCACAACACTATTGGTGTTCAAAGAGTGCCCCACTCCCGAACCTATGGACCTGGGCATTCTGCACAGCCTAACAGTGGCACGCCTTCCTGACATGGCGATAGAGGCTTAAATCCACCATACCTGGGGGAACTATTTGCTTTAGAGGTTCTTCACCTGAAAGACGTCTGTGCCATTGTCAGGGACTGGCTTATTCTATTATAAGGGACTTGCAGCCTGATTCATCATTCTCCCGTTTTGCGAGCCCCTAACAGCGATTCATAACGAATCGCTATTAAGGACTTGCAAAACGGGATTCATGTAGGAATTGCAATAATTATTGCGATTCCTATATGTTCCTTATTTGCGATTAGCTAATTGCTAATCGCTAATAAGGAATAACTCCCCATGCATTCCTATGGGCCTACAGGCCCATAGGAATGCATGGGGAGTTATTCCTTATTTGCGATTAGCAATTAGCTAATCGCAAATAAGGATGCGATTTCAAGGGTGCAGGGGTGTCCAAAGGACACCCTGTAGCGCCCCTGAAATATAATCTACATTGGTGTTGCGCACACACATGTCCAAAGGACATGTGTGTGTGTAACATGCAACTTAGAAAAATGCATTTAAATGCATTTTTCTAAGTTTTTGCTATTTACCGAGAGGTCTGACCTCTCGGTAAAGAGCGGCCCAAAATTGCCATTTCGCAATTTTAAAATGCTTCATGAATTGCATTTAAGGAATCTCAAATAGAGATTCCTTAAATTCAATTCTTCGCAAATGTGCGAATTCTTAAATAGCAAAATTTGCATTTGGGATGATGAATCCCAAATGCAAAAACTGCACTCGCAAAAGGCAAGATTCTGAGAATCTTGCCCTTTGCGAGTGCAATTTAGCTTGATGAATCAGGCGGTAAGAAATTGTTCTTGCCTTAATGGTTCGCAGCTAATAGACAGTCCCTACCAGAATGCCTGTGACAGTCAACCCAAAAGGCCTTTTCTTTTTCTTCTTGACTGATTCGTTTTGGATTGTTTTTATGGAGTCTTACCATTTGTTTGCTCTTGCACAATCTTTAGATAAAGATACCTTTATTTTTATATAATCCTGGTGTAGTGTATTTTTCCTTTGTTCGTGTTTTGCTGTGAACTGCTGGTGTGTTGCACAAATACTTTACATATTGCCTCTGAAGTCAAACCTTCCCGCTCTGCGCCAGGCTACCCGGTCGGAAGCAGTGGTCCCTACTTGGACTAGGGTGCATACCCCGGCCAACTAGAGACCCCGCTTCTAACAATGACGTTGTGCTTTAAAGGCTTTAAAAGGACTGGAAAACACTTTAGTGGCCAGGTAACTGTCCAAATTATCTTGCCTGGTCCTCTAGACCTTCTCATTGGTGGATTTAATCACCCAAGACAGGCCAGAGTAGGCAAACTAACTGTTTCAAACTTTTGAAAAAAGTTAGCAAAGATTTTGCCGCCAAGTGCTTGTTTGCGGTTAGAATTAAAAGTGATAAATCTTTAAAAAACTGTATCTTCAGAACCCTCTAGTGGATTTTGGCCATCAAGGACCCTAAAAATCTACAAAAATACACTTTATTTTTATAAATCGTGTTGTGTTTTTCTTTTCTGTTGTGTGGTTTCTTATTTTGTTGTTTGGTACTGGTAAATGCTTCACACCAATTCCTTTGTCTAGGCCTTGCTGCTCGAAGGTTTACAATTAAGCCTGACTGCACCAATAACAGTTTTGTGAGTGTATTTCATGATAAGATTACCTAGCTATATCATATAATACACCCAGATCCTCAAACAACTGCAGTCACTCACTGTACTTGCAGCATGAGGATCTTTGACCCTCTTTAAAGTGCAGCTCAGGTGCCTTCTGCACTGTGACAAATCGACTGGCTGTTTCAAACAACTGGTCTGCCTTTCATTTATGTGCTGCCCTCTGAACAGTGCAAATTCTCAATAATATGGCACACGCTCCATGTTTTTTCTTTCAGTCTATTAAACCACCATAAATATGTCCTATAGGTAACACATTTAATGCACAGCTAAAAATACATCCAAAATACATAGAGAGAAATGAGACGAATAGGGAAACCCCATAAATACACACCAATTCCTTATGTGTTATCTACCAATTCTTTTAAAACTCCCTTGATTGCAGTTAAACATTTCACAAATTGCACACGTAATGTCCAAAAATCTCATGTTCACTAATAAACTGAGGGCTTGATCAAGATTTAGAATTCCATATTTCATAAAAATTGATTTTATAAATACTTTCTGTACATTTAAAAAACATAAACAATCTAATAATATAAGTGCCCCATTATATTTGTCTTCATCCTGCAAGTGAACATGCCCTGCTCATCAATCATTGCCGAATTTGTCCTCTTATCAGTGTAGCAGGGATTTTTCCCACTCCTAAATTTTAATACTACATCCCTAAGCTTGGGGTTAGGCAAACCCTCAATATATGGAAAACAGTCATTGTCGATCCAACCTGTTAACAAAAACTGTGTGGATGATTTCCCTCTCAAATACCACAGGTCCTCTTCTTTAGCACAATTATATCCAAGTGCTCATAACTCTGATTTGGAGATCTTCAGCCCCTGCTTCCACTGATACAGCTTTATTGTCAGCCTATTACAGATTTAATTCAATGCTTATCTCGCTTGGATAGCCCATTTCAACTTAGAACGCTCAACCTCTTTTTTACAGAGATGAGACATTTTAGGGATTTCTTCTATTATTAATCTCAATGCGGCTATGTACCCTAAATAACTCAAAGCAGTAAGCTGGCTTTTTACCCCTTTAGTTTGAATCATAACTGACAGAGGTAATGTGAGGAGTCTTTTCACAAACGTCCTAGTTCTAATCCAGTTTGCCACCTAAGGTTAGACCTTCCACACCACACTGGAATTGAGGGCAGGCCATTCCCTTGTAGGCTGACAATATTGGGTGTAGCGAGGGGCAGGCCATTCCCTTGTAGGCTGACAATATTGGGTGTAGAGAGGGGCGGCCATTCCCTTGTAGGCTGACAATATTGGGTGTAGCGAGGGTCCACCATACTTCTGACTGATATGATTTAAGCCCTATTCTGAAGTCAATGCTGTAGCTTTTAGTGATTCCATATGATCTCTTCAATTTAACGTTGCATCAAACCACATGCCCTAATATTTATATATTTCACCCACATCCACTTTGTTCCCACCCAGGAACCAATTAAACTCTTGCTTTCCATTCCCTATTCCTTTCTTGTCTACGTTAACAGTGAGCTTGTTACTTGTGTGTTCGGCACCTATTTAAAGGTGTGGTGTAGCTCAAAGTGAGACAGTGCACTCTTAGGCCCTATTATGAGTCTGGCAGTTAGACAGCGGCCAGACTCATGGTGGCATGGCAGTGATGTATCCAGCCACAGCCGCACTGGTGGTCTGACCTTCCAACTACGTATTGGGCAGTAAAACTGCCCTAAGACTGCCGACTCCGCCATTGAACAGCCATTCCCTTGTGTTCGAGTAGCAGTCAGATGCAGCAATATACTTGGTGGGACCGCCACTGTCCCACCAAATATATCATGAGTTTCCTCTCCTCCAGGGTTTACATGCAGCTTCTTACGCCATGTAAACCTTGGAGGAGAGGTAACAAAGGGGCCCTACAGGCCCCCCTTGCGCCTTGGCCACATGTGCATGCACGCAGGGGGCATAACATGCACCCTCCTGTGTGTGTGCACATAGGTTCCTCCACGACATGGACTTTCGAGTCTATGCCGTGCAGGAAGTTTGTAGTGCAATCCCATTGAGGTGCCTTTTTTAATGGCATTGCCACCACGCTGCCACACTACTTGTAAATCGTTGAGCGTGCCACTGATCTGCCAAAAAATTGTAATACGCCCCTTATCGCTATATGACACCTAGAGGTCACTCAATTCACAGACTACATTATGCAAGAGTCATATGTTGGATAAAAAAAACTACAGCGACATATGCAAAAAGCAAATACACTTAGAGAATGCAGGATGGTGTAAAGCATGGGAAATGTAAAGATGGACCGAAGGGCTGACATGGATTACCTTAAGGGTGTCTACAGTGATTGTTGAGAACTTGATCAGTGTTTTCCTGTATATTTAACTGCATGAACAAAAGACCGGGTAGGGTAGCATTTCATAGCATGTGTTTAATTAATGTCAAGCAGAGACCTGACTGGACCACCCCACTTAAACCTCTGGTAGAAAACCTGTTAAAATACATAGAAAAACCTTCTGGTTCACCTAATTTATTTTAGATAAGCAGTAACTACTGAGTCCTATAAGATCCCTGTAATGCCCAATATCACATCAAGCAGGTCATCAGTAGCACTGGTTATCTACTGACTGCCTAGCAGTTTTCTTTGAACAAACTCTCGTAATGATGTAATAATAGTTTACATTTTGGCAAGGGGATAGTGGCAATGGTTGTATAGGGGGATCACTGACATAATATAAAATACAAAAATATAGACTTACCAAAATATCGTTGACAAAATATAGAATGCAAAAATATCGAATTCCTATCTACAAACAGGTAAGTATAAAAATATTGAATCAAAAATATCATTCTAAAAATATAGTTAGTCAAAATATTGAATTGTATTAAATGTCTTCATGGTAATTTAAAACTAATAAAATAATAAATATAATTAACTAAAACCTACTTAAAAATACTTAAATAACCTTAAAATTAATAAATAATTAATTTAAGCTAAAAAAAAAACATACAATTTATTTTTTAAATATATATATATATATATATATTAATGTAATTTTACCGTAGTGTAGCGGGTGGGGTAAAATTTACTATTACCACTCCAGTGAGTGCAACAGTAGGGAAAGCGTTGGATAGCGTAGGGGTAACAATTATTATTCCCGTTCCAGTGAGTGCAACAGTAGGGAAAGCGTTGGATAGCAGGAGGGTAAAAATTACTATACCCGCTCCTGAGAGTGATACAGTAGGGAAAGCGTTGGATAGCGTAGGGGTAAAAATTACTATTCCCACTCCAGAGAGTGCAACAGTAGGGAAAGCGTTGGATAGAGTAGGTGTAAAAATAACTATTCCCACTCCAGTGAGTGCAACAGTAGGGAAAGCGCTGGATAGCTTAGGGGTAAAAATTACTATTACCACTCCAGAGAGTGTAACATTAGGGAAAGTGTTGGATAGCGTAGGGGTAAAAAATACTATTCACACTCCAGAGAGTGCAACAGTAGGGAAAGCGTTGGATAGCGGGAGGGTAAAAATGACTATTCCCACTCCATAGAGTGCAACAGTAGGGAAAGCTTTGGATAGCAGGAGGGTAAAAATGACTATTCCCACTCCAGAGAGTGCAACAGTAGGGAAAACGTTAGATAGCGGTAGGGTAAAAATTACCATTCCCACTCCAGAGAGTGCAACAGTAGGGAATGCGTTGGATAGTGTAGGGGTAAAAATTACTATTCCCACTCTAGAGAGTGCAACAGTAGGGAAAGCGTTGGATAGTGTAAGAGTAAAAATTACTATTCCCACTCCAGTAAGTTTAACAGTAGGGAAAGTAATGATGTAATATATTAAGAAAAATAAATTAAGTATCAATACCAATAAAACATTATTTAAATTAAATTACCAATGTAATATTATGTAATAAATAATTAATTAGAAATACACATAAATATGAGTTATTAAAAAATTACCTATTCATAATTAGTTAATAACGAATTCATTTTCAACAACAAAAACTAATTAATTATAACAATTAATATTAATTAATATTTAACAGTATATACATTTTCAATACACAAAAAGTATTTTTAATATGTAATTAATTACAATTACATTACTTCCCACCCTATTCCCCTATAAACTCACAACCTGCCACAGAAAATAAATTAATACAATTATCATAATTATCAAATAATTAATTAATACAAATGAATTACCAATTAATACAAATTAATTACCAATAAAAATGAATTAACAATAAATTCAAAATGAATACCAATAAATAAATAAAAATATTTATTTAATTGCAATTAAATTACTTCCCACCCTATTCCCCTATAAACCCACCACCCGCTACAGAACTAGAAACCAAAATTAACTGAAGAAAATGTAATAACTGCTAAAAAAATAATATTTTATTTAATATAATCAAATTACTTCCCACTCTATTCCCCTATAAACCCACAACCCGCTAAGAATTAAATTACGCAAAAATTAAATAACATAAAACGAATTACTTAAAATAAATGAAACATACATTACAAAAAATAATATACACTTTTCACACATATACTAACATACAAAACACTTTAATAAAATTCGATATTATTAAAATTTTCAATTTTGATGACTATATTATATACTTTGAATATTTTGACTTCTATATTTTGACAATCGATATTATATTACTTACCTTCAATTCGATATTTTTAACCACTATATTGTGTCCATTCGCTATTTTGTCTATTCTATATTTTTACTTTGATATTATGGCCATTCTATATATTTTTTTCGATATTATGTCTAGTTACCGGTATAGGGTATAGGTGGGGGTGCTTTTGATTGTTCCCAGACCACCACTTGTTTAAGCTAAAGACTCTCAGGAGAGAGACTTGTCTGCAGCCACGGTCCTTCTGGGACATGGCAAATGTTGGACTAGTGGGCTTCTCTTCTCGAATACCACCGGTGTTAGAGTCAATGCTTTCCTACAGTTCAGGAATGGGCAATGTTGAGTCATCAGCTCTTCGGCTCATGTCCCTGCTCTCTCCATTCCTGCTTCCACATGTGATCCACGTTGGTTCCTCCTTTTCCTCGATGATATTGTCCGGTCTCTCTCTCCCGCTGAGGAAAAGTAGAAAATGACTCACTCTCCCCACCAGGGATCTATCCAGAAGTTTGCATAATAAAGCAGCAAAGGAATTGACAGCCAGTCTGTAAAATTAAAAGACATCTTTATTATAATTAATTATGAGGCTTCGTCGTCCAACCGTAGTTTTACAATTGAAAGAGGGAGCCTGCCTGAGCTTTCTCAGGCAGGCTTTTTATACAAAAAGTTTGCCCCTAGGCTCACATTCTTGCTGTGACACACATCATTGTAGGTCGCTCCCATGGTACCATAACCAAGCAGGCTATAATTATGAATTCCATTCTACTTGCCCAAACTGACCAACCCATCTTCCATCATGAACATATGTCAAGCTTCACATATTTTCCTGTGCAGGCAGAAGAAGCTCACAATAGAACTGGTTTCCTCCCCATCATATAAACAGTCACCTCCCCATTGTAAAAGCCCAGAAGCAGAGAAACAGAGCCAGGTGTGGAAGATAGAAATGTAGGATAAGGGATGCTTGTGGGTCATAAACAGGCATGGCTACTGTATTCGGCCTTCTAATCTTGCTCAGGCCAATGTACACAACAAGTTGCTCAGATCTTTAATATAGATTGACTAGAGGGCATGGACTGGTTTGGTGAGGCCAACATCACGTAGGCAGATTCAGCCTGTTCAGGTCAAATGGGAGTCAGGAAGAACTCAAGCTAAGGAATATGTGTCCTTTAAGAATCATTGGCTCATGTATATGCCTATGTAAAGGGCAACAACTAAAATGGACGCTTGTTCACAACCTGGGGCCTGTGGGCTCAGAATGAATTTGCCAATAACTCCTGCATGCATCATTGTATTGTGATGAAAATACACACACATATTAAACTTGCCATTTTCGTTTCTCTGATATCAAAATCATAGCAGAATAATGATATTTTAAACACAGGTTCAGATTTCACAGAACCTCAGACGCCCCTTTTGCCCTTACATAGGCAATTACTCAGTCTATGTTAGCAGCTGTGTCCAAAATCCGTTATAAGCCTCTTGGAAGGCTTCTATTGTCCATCAAATCCGCTTCCATCATCTTCTTCCGCGTTGGGCCTCTCGATCCAGGCCTTTTCATGCTCAGTAGGAGTGCCCTCCTGGAACACCCACAGTTCATTCAAAGTCTCAATGTCTCAAAACAAATGCACCAGTGTCTCTTCTCTGTGACACCTCAGGAAATGTGCTCTTCATAGATCAAGGCCACAAAACATCTCGTGCAGAAACAAGCACCACTGAGAAACAACCTCTTCAAGATCAGCAGCACTTTCCAGACTCCAACACTCATCATTTAGTGTCAGAAGACGCTCAAGCTGCTCTCTCATGGGCACCAGAAGGTAGTGCCTTTTTCCAAACGTGGATCCTTGGGTGCACTGCCATTCCGCTGGTGCAAAGGGAAAAGAGGTGTGTGTGGGGAAAGGCCAAAAACTCAGGCCAAGGGGGTCAGGGGACCGCGCGCTGCCAGAGGTTCAAGCACATGACAGTTTGAACAAATTGCACAAAGTGGATGACAGTCCTGCCATCAAAAGCAGGGGTCCTTCGCATCTTTGTACTGAACTTCTGAGGCAAAACAGAAAATCAGCTCCTTTTTTCTTTTCTTTTTACAACGCCTTCTGATGAAACAAATGGCTTGCTTAGGAGGTACCACTGGAGGCACGCTGATGATCGCTGTCCATGCTGATGACCGCTACCCACGCTGCGGATTGCTGTTCACGCTGCTGATTGCTGTTCATGCTGCTGATTGCTGTTCATGCTGCTGATTGCTGTCAGGAATTGCAGGGCCAAGAAGTCTGTAGTCGTCTGCCATGTTTACTGATGGGGACCAGGCTTTTTCTTGATCACCAGTCTGCAGGGTAACATTCTTCCTTTTTGACTCTGGAAGATTCCCGCAGAACCTAGTGATATAGGAAGTGTAACACAATTGTTAGTTTCCTTCAAGTCAGATATAAAAACAGTTCATGGGTTGGCTTTTTGACAAGAGAGCTGCAAGCAAGTGGCCTGCAATCTGCAAAGGAGTGGCAATTCGTCATGGGAACCTAAATGGATGCCCTCACACAGTGGCATTATCTAATGGGATACATTATTTAATGGGGTAAATACATATTCTCCTTAATGATGAAGCCTTGGTGTTCCTAAACTCCTTATCTAGAACATCTCAAATAGAGAAATGACATAATACACATTATCAAGGACATGAAGAAGTCCCTTCTTTAAACAATGTGCATCAAATGCGCTATGTAATACAAAGGCTAATGATCAACTGTGCAGGAAAGAGGACAAGAACTAGAGAGTCCTGGTATCTGCATGATTAGAACACATCTTATAAAAAAAATTGAAACAGCAGAAACAAAAGGGAACTGAAAAATTAAAAATAGACATAAAAATATGCCGTACTAAAAAGAATGTAAACTTGAGATATCTCCTATTGAGATGGAAAATCTCCTATTGAGATGGAAAACTTGTATTGGGTCAATTAACCAGGCTATCACTATCCTGACAGTCAGTCTGAAAAAGACATTTGAAGTGGGCCTAAAGAAAATTCTCGAAAACTAGTCTGGTCACACAAAAGGGAATGGTATGTAGCATAAGGGGGGTTCCTAATACATCACTGCAGTCTAAAAGTGTGAACATGAACAATACACCCATAATAATAAATGGGCTGACTGGTGAAAGGAAGATGGAGAAGGGAAAATGGAAGTAGGACACAACTAAAATCTTCAATAACTAAACATGATGCAACATTGGTCAGGGAAGGAGCAAAAAAGGAAAATCTATAGGAAGGACAAGAGTTTGCTTGGGTGGCCTAAGGCATGTGACACAGCACCAAGAGCACAGGGATACATGAAAGACCAATGTTACACCAATTTAACTCTACCGCTGACAATCTATACCCTACACGGTAATTCTAACTAATGTTTAGTTGTCTCTTCAGGGAAAAAATGAATCCATAGGCTTATTCAGGAATCAAAAAGTGCGATCAAAAAAAAATGCGATATCGAAATTAGGCCACCTTTAGTCACGGATCTATAATTCCATCCTTAGGCCCAATCAAGGATACATAAATGCAGAGCTGCCTGTCCTTAAGGAAAAAGGCAGTAAGTGACTAAGAACGGATAGCACACTTTAATCCAGTATATCATTTTAGTTTTCTCAAAAAAATCATTACAGCCAAATTTAGGCATGCACTTGAAAAACGGCTGCCTTACTCGCTCACAGTATGAGGTCCATATCTGTGAAATTTATCTTAATACAAATTCATCCAATTTATTGTGAAACAATGCATATCGTCATATGCGTTCCTTCACAACACAGGGGAACTTGTAATTCAAAGTAGCACCATAGAACAGAACATACACACAAAAAATTAAAAAATAAATACACATATCAAGCCATCTCAAGCCATAAGATATACTTGCTGTATATCAAGCACAAGGAAAAAAATAGCCCAGACAAACAAACAGCATATATGAATAAACGGTCATGCACAATATTATGGCATAAATTTACTTTACACTATAAACCTGCAGCTCAATCTCAATTGTCAAGTATTCCCTTCTTTTGACAGCAGGGAATCAGGTAATTGATACTCTGCTGTAAAATATAATGTCGCTGTGTCAAATAACGCGTTTCAGTGGACCAAATGTATAAATGAAACATAAACGCACACATTTTTTTCTTAAAGAAATTACGCAAAAAAAAATATTTCTCTTCAACCAGCCAACTCACGTGTCTTGTGAATTAATCCATGAATTATCTGTAGGAAGAAGCAGAAAAGATACACAACACACACATTTCTCATAATACAACATCAATTATAACCCTTTTTATCAGACTACAAAACATGACACAACGTGACATACAAAAACTTTTCATTACTTACCTGTAACTTTTTCCATGTACCTTTGCAAAAACGCCCATTCTCACTCAGGCCTAAAGCCTTTAAGTTGCAGAATTTTGGGGAAGGGCTTCTACTTATTGCCTATCTAAAACTTAATGTAACACTTCGTTTTTCTTTTTGTCAAATAAACTTAACTAAAAAAAATTAGTTCCTAGCATGGAGACACACATATACCAGTTCTACAGATCATTTAGCAGAATGTTTGATATTTTTTTTCAAAGAAATCACTTTTGCATTTGCCCTTTTGAAATCATGTTTCCTCATTTTACACAGTGCTTAATTTGTAAGACATGAAGTGCAGGTGCTACAATTTTGCATGAGGAATACCTTTCCTATTTGTTTATTATCTCAGATGTGCGCTTTTAACGCAGATGTAATGTGAATGCGGCAAATGAGAACAAGCCAGCCTGCAATGAATGAAGGTTACATACTACATCTCATATAAAGCGCTTGTGTGCAGCATTTTGAAAGCAACTGGGAGCTATGCAAACCACGTGTGGGCTCTACAATCCTTCAGGGTATTGAAAAATGAGGCTGCAGTTTTACAAATTAAATAGTGTTCCTTTTATTATTATTAGCGGGATGCAATGCTGTGTCAGCCCTGCCGTATTTCTAATTTGAGATAAATGTGTTAATGACATAATTTACCGAACAACAAGCGTTTTGTAGGAACATGCTGGAGCTATTATTTATTCTTTGGCTAAAATGCAATCATCATTGCTGTACATGGCCCTGCATTCTTTGCTCATTTTAGTTCCCAAAAACGAAAATCCCATCCCAGCTAATGTCATATTTGTAACACTCTAAGAAGATACTTTTAAATTATAAACATGAGCAGGAATTAAATTTATCGGAGCAAGTCAGGCTATTCAAATGACCTCAGGTCAGGACCGTGGCAGGGGCAGGGATTTAAATACAAAGAGGCAGCTGAAGTTAGCATCAGATGCATGTTTAACCATGTCATGCTGCATTCCACAGGCGAGGCCCTAATTAAAAGGTCACAAATGTCAACAAGACAGCCTTGCAAGATAACATCTCGGCCGCTACTGCTGGAACACGTTATACAGGTTCTGCCAGTCCCCTGCTCGTGGTAACTGAAGCTGACAAGGCAAGTAGGTTTAACCACTTCCACATAACCTGCAATATTTCACTATATTTAAAACAATTTCTATGACACATTGACTCGCTGAATCATAAGAAGGCACAACCTGCACACATATATATTAAGATCTAAATGTATGTATTTACTAAAGAGACACTTTAAACAGGGGCCCTGAAACCATTTAAAACAGTCTATTTATGTGAAAATCGACTTTTGTATTCTGGATACTAAGAAAAAATATTCTATAATTTTAGTGCATACTGGGTATCACTAGAATATCTAATACCTAATTTATGAGTCATACTTTTGAAAATACTAAGTTATACCTTATAGAAATGAGCTTGTTTGCGCCTAGGGTAAGGGAAATTGCGCACAGAAGTGTTTGGTCATTTTCGTGGTACATCATAACTTAAATCAAACATTTTAATGCTAGGGGGTCATAGTATGAGTGTTAAGCTTCACAAATATTAAAAAACGATTTTTGTAGCACTTGTTTTTTAATAATTATTTTTCATAATTAATAATTATTTTCTCCTAATGAAGCCTAATTATTGCTATTTGTGACTGCTCTACATATAAAAATGCTCACTACATCCCTTGCCTCTTATTTAGATGCATTAACTCACAAACCTGAGCGCATATACCTAACTTAAAAAGCGTCACATTCTGCGTCATTTTTTTTGGGCCTCTTTTATGTAAAAGGGCCTTCATGCAAAATTCGACCTGTGTTTAACTGTAAAAAAAAGTGCTGGCTGAAGAAACATTCCTATCAAATATACTGTAGCTAAAAACGTTTGCCTGTGAACATCTAACACAGTGCATTTAAGTGAAAATGCTGTACATTAATTTATTTTTGCAGAAACATGTAATTTCGTTTTTGTCTAGGGCTTCATTTATATCCATTAAATGTGAACCACCCACATTGAGCTCATTTCAGACATAAACAGAAAGGGGGAACAAACACTCAGGACACACAAAACAGCGCGCTCTAACCATTTCTTGTACATAGGGCCGTCGCAATTTACAACAAAACCCAAAAACAAAATAGACATTTAAACACACATTTTAACCCATAGGTCAACGCTTAGGACAGGAACAAGGAACAGCCTACAGACTGTGTTCAAAAATAACCTGCCAAAACTAGTTGTAAACCATATTTACAACAAAAACGTTTTAGTTCCTATTTTTTTTTTTTTTATTTTTTTTTAAATTCTTCAACAGAGAGCTCATAAATTGGAGTTCCAACCGAAGGTATCAGACGCGAATCCTCCAACCGGGAATCCTTTGTTGCAACCTAGTCAATACTAATACAAAACAAAATACCGCGACCAGGCATCTGCGCTCACTAGTCGGGTTTCAAACTTCATGGGGCTATCTCCAACGATATACACGCAAATGTACGTGACCCACGGTTTTTGAATACTGCAGTGTTCAAATAAAACTAAGGAACCAATACTGAGGAAGATTATCCAACGATAATCTGAACCACAGCAACCAAAGGCCTACCAACTGAACCAAATGTACCGGTACCCAAACCAAAGCGTCACATTTCTGCGACCAATAAATAACTAAGGACTGCGTCACATTTCTGCGACCAATAAATAACTAAGGACTCAGAACCAAAGGACTGGGAGCGACCCATTTTTATTCTTCAACTAAAACAGATGGAGAAAATATCTCTTCAACTGCCTATACAAATTGCAATTTGCATATACACAAATATTTGTCCAGATTATAACTGTCAATTCCCCACTGCACTAACAGTCTGTTAAAAAAAATACTTACAGCAAAAAAAAGAATGGGTTCCTTAGTCAGGAGTGACTTCTTTAGGAGAGCTTTAAGTCAGAAAAATCAAAAAACATACTGGGCCACAGAGACAGATAATCCCCCAGAAAACCCTGTGCCCAGAGTACCTCTTTTTGGTAGAATTCTGTCTTGTCTTCCCCAGTAGTTTTTCCATCCTTTGACAAAACACTCCTGCAGATAACCACTCCATGATAAGGCCCCGAGTTGGGCAGCCAACTGAGGAAAAGTAGAAAATGACTCACTCTCCCCACCAGGGATCTATCCAGAAGTTTGCATAATAAAGCAGCAAAGGAATTGACAGCCAGTCTGTAAAATTAAAAGACATCTTTATTATAATTAATTATGAGGCTTCGTCGTCCAACCGTAGTTTTACAATTGAAAGAGGGAGCCTGCCTGAGCTTTCTCAGGCAGGCTTTTTATACAAAAAGTTTGCCCCTAGGCTCACATTCTTGCTGTGACACACATCATTGTAGGTCGCTCCCATGGTACCATAACCAAGCAGGCTATAATTATGAATTCCATTCTACTTGCCCAAACTGACCAACCCATCTTCCATCATGAACATATGTCAAGCTTCACATATTTTCCTGTGCAGGCCGAAGAAGCTCACAATAGAACTGGTTTCCTCCCCATCATATAAACAGTCACCTCCCCATTGTAAAAGCCCAGAAGCAGAGAAACAGAGCCAGGTGTGGAAGATAGAAATGTAGGATAAGGGATGCTTGTGGGTCATAAACAGGCATGGCTACTGTATTCGGCCTTCTAATCTTGCTCAGGCCAATGTACACAACAAGTTGCTCAGATCTTTAATATAGATTGACTAGAGGGCATGGACTGGTTTGGTGAGGCCAACATCACGTAGGCAGATTCAGCCTGTTCAGGTCAAATGGGAGTCAGGAAGAACTCAAGCTAAGGAATATGTGTCCTTTAAGAATCATTGGCTCATGTATATGCCTATGTAAAGGGCAACAACTAAAATGGACGCTTGTTCACAACCTGGGGCCTGTGGGCTCAGAATGAATTTGCCAATAACTCCTGCATGCATCATTGTATTGTGATGAAAATACACACACATATTAAACTTGCCATTTTCGTTTCTCTGATATCAAAATCATAGCAGAATAATGATATTTTAAACACAGGTTCAGATTTCACAGAACCTCACCGCTTGTCATTTCTGATCCTTGCGAGACTACACTTCTGGGGATTTCTGCTGCTTCTTCAGCTACACGTGTGTAATACACTGGAACAGTGACTTCAAGCTCCTTTGTCTCGGTACTGGCCACCATATTGGATTTCTCGGAGGCGACCAGTGCTGTATCACATTGGTCCCCTGCTAGGTATGGACGTTCATGCCATACTGATGCTCGAAACCTGGACAGAAAGTATACATTCCCTTGAAGCTTCCCTGGAACATGGTAGGTCTGGAAGGAGAAAAGTTGTAGTCTAGAAACCAATGCAGTGTTTTGGCATTGGAGTTTTTAGTGGTAGTCAACTATGTGAGAGGGGCATGCTCATTTAACAGGATCAATGTCCACCCCAGCAGATAATATTGTAGAGCTTCACCACCCACTCAATAGCTAGCGATTCTTTTTCTATTGTGGCATGATTTCACTCCCTGGGGAAAATCTTTCTGATAATGTATCGAAATACCCTTGACAATCAGTTTGAGAGAGTACTGCCCCCATCCCGTGCTCAGAGGCATCAGTTTGGAGAGCCAAGGTTCTCTTGAAATCCAAGGTTCTCTCAAGTCGCAGCCAGCAGGGGGAGGAGTGATGGGTGCACTTAAGTGCTAATGGCGGTTTGGCCGGCTGTCTTGGTCCTGCCAAACAGACATGCACACTTAGCATTTCTCAACCTGGCTGTATTGCACAGCCAGGTGGAAAACATGTACAGGCTCCCATTTCTTGTCTGAGCACTTAACTAGGCTGCTAAGACAAATCACAAGGCTGCTGTCATGCTGGTGACAGGAGTGTCATGATTGGCTTAGGCGTCCATGCATCAACAGAAGTGGAAAAAGGAGAGGCAGCTGCAGACAGCCAGGTCAAAGAAATTTTACTGTCTTTCTACCCTCCACCCACACTATTCCGTGGCAGTCGCCACAGTTGCCAGCCACGGCAAGAGCATTCACTTCCATTTGAAGTAAGAGACAGAGACCAGACACACTATGACTGGTATGTGGTTAGTTTCCACTAGCTGGCAGTGGATCCTTTCGTGTTCTCAAGTGACATTCCTGAGGTGAGAGGGTGTTTGGCTGTCATGTGGACACTGCAAGTAATATGGAGGTCACTTCTGCTTATTTGGGCTTAGAAGTAGGAAGGAAACACCACCAGCAGGTCATTTGCAGAAGAGGAGCACAATGACTCCTTTGGCACTGAAGCGACAGGCAAGTATGACCATGTAGATATTGCACTGGCCAGGAAGTAGGCCATCAAAGGTGAGGAGCAGTGTAACCACATGGTTATCGCTGGAAATGTACTGTATGGCCATAACAAGGCCGCAAAAGAAGAAAATTATTGGTGGAACAAAAGCTGCCATATAGACATTGCAGAGGGGTGAGGGGCAGTGTAGCTATGTTTTAAATGTACAGGTAGACCACTTGGGTATCACTTTAGATGTACAAAGATACCATGTGCATCGTAACCAAGCTGATATGACTCAGGATACACATTGTGGTATGACAGTATTGCACAGGATTCAGAAGGGGGCCATTCCTAGGGCATGCACTATAGTCATCTGGGCATTCCTGAAGAAGTGACATTTGGCCATATTGGATCACAGGGTCACAAGGGCACTGTGGAAGGTACACAATGTGGTCATGGCCAGGGACAGGCAGCAGCTGTCATATGAGCATCAAAGAGAATATAAATTTGAGGGCATGTAGGTATTTGTGGGGGTCGTGCAGTGCCAGGAATGCTAGAATGAGTCAGTTCAATAAAGCAACCATTCTGTATCCCGAAATGGCCACAGGTTCATAGCAAAGTCTAGGGTACTTGTACAGTGTCTTCTAAAACCAGATATACACAACTGTGAAAGTATGGAACAAAAACAAGTAATGGAAAAGAGGGATACGCATGGGAACGTTTTACATTGAGTGCTTCCAGGTCACATCAGAAAATGAGAGCAAAGTGTTTTCAACCTGGTCACTTGTACTTCCATGGCAGATAAAAACAAATTCCCACACAATTTTAAGAGAAGTGCAGTTGTATGTTTACTGCCTTCCCTTACGCAGCCACGTGGAAGTGAGGCAGACCTCCTGGTTGGTGCTGTTTGAAGCTGCTTGTGGGGATCTGGTGGGCCCTAAGACCTCCTCCAAGCCAAGGTAGAAGTCTGTAATTCCACCTCAGATGTGAGACTCCAGTTGGTGAGATGCAACCACTCTCTGGGACCCTGACTTGCCAGCTTGAAATGATCAACACTGTTAGAGAGTGGACAGCAGTGCCCGCTAGTTCAGGGCTTTAATTCTTTCGGATACAGCAATGACAGCACTCCCCAAAACTGAATGATACAGTGTCATCTAGTGGCCACATGGAAAATGGCAACCAGGCTGGAAATTTTTTTAATATATATGACTGTTCTGTGCGTGCCTTCGTGCGCACACACACACACATACACACACACATGTGTTACCATCCTTGTGGGGACTATGTGTGAATACCTGCCTTGCAGAGACTAACCTTTTCCAATGTTTTTAAAATACACTCATAACAGAAAAGTGTTTAGAAAAAAAATCATGATCCTGCTTCAAATTTGCAAATATATTGTTATTTAACCATGCGCACAGCACCATACTTGTGGGGACTTGAACACATGCTACCATCCTTGTGGGGACCTATGCCGTATCACTGTTTGTGAATGAATACAGTCCAAGGCACATGGCTTAATGTTTATTTTATCAACAATATACACAAACAACATTATAATCTATTCATATATGAATTTCTGCATATGTACTAGGGGTATGCATTATAGACAGATTATGTTAATGTGCCAGAAAATATCATTTCATGCTTAAAGAAAGACCATTAAAGCTATATTTAACCTATCTATCAGTGCTTAAAATCTGAGGAGATAAGGGAACTAACACATAAAGAAATTAACATATGGAACTAAGGAATATGGTCAAGTGGAACCCAGAGCTTGATTAGCTGCTTACATGTTTGCCAAAATAGATGTTTAAGTCCCCACAGAGATAGTAGGTGAAGATCATTGTGTTTAAGTCTCCATAGAAATAGTGTGTATATTCAAAGCCTTGAAGTCCAAACCTCACAATCCACTATTGGTCAAATGTTTGAGTCAAACCTATATAATATGCAAGGATCACTAGGCTAAAGTCCTTAAAGGAAGAATGATGGGAAAACTTGCAGAAGGCTGCTATACTAAAAAGCTTGCAAGCTTTCTGGTCTCTGATTAATGCTCTGTTCCTAAAAGATGAGCAGGCTTCGACCACAGATACCAATGTTGACCAGGAGGAGTGGGTGATTCACTTTGAAGGTCTTTTCGGAGCAGATGATATGACAACACCCCAATTTTCCCCCCAAATTTTAGATAGTGATGAGGCTGTTGTTAGTTTTACACTTGCTGAAACAAATCATGCTTTAAATCAATGCAAACGAGCAAAGGCTCCGGGACCAGACGGAGTCCCTATTGACTTGTTCCTAGATAATCAAGACTTATGGGCCCCACTTTTACCAAACAAAAATAAAATTGCCCAAACAGGTGCACCGCCATCGTGGAAGACTACTGTAATCGTGCCCATATACTAAAAGAGGGATAGGTCGACTCCAAAAACCTATAGACCTATTTCCTTGATAGATTCTACTGCAAAGTTAATGGGTCGACTAATTGTAAACGGACTAGAGGATTGGTCCCTAGAAAAGAATATTATCATTCCATGTCAGTTTGGCTTAAGAAAAGGGAAAGGCACTGTGGATCAGTGTCTGAACCTGAGCCTAATTATAGGGGAAATACAAGGCTGCAAAAAGGTAATCTCTATTTAGCCTCCTTGGATATGTCTGCAGCCTTTGACTGCATGGCACAGCCTAGCCTGTGGCAGATCATGGAGGCAATGCGGATTGACCTGAATATTATTAACATCATCCACGACCTGTATTCAGGTCCTTCAGCCTGTGTTTGCTATGAAAGTAATGCTGATTGCACCAGGTCTTTTGAAATTGCAAGAGGTGTGAGGCAGGGGTGCGTTATTGCCCCCTTCTTATTTGCACTCTACACAAATGGTGTAGAATCTGCAGTATTGGTTTCTACTGCGGATGTCACTTATAATAATTCAGCATATGTGCCAATTCTACTGTATGCAGACAACGCAGTGCTTTTAGCTCGTACTAGTAACGCACTGTGTCGTCTAGTCCTGGAATACATACAGTTTATGAGCAATCTAGGTATGAAAGTTGATTATTCAAAGTCTTTTATTCTAGTAGCAGGCACAAAACTACGAAATCATCCGCAATTTATTACCAAAGGGGGGAAACTGGGGATTGTCGATTCTTTTAACTATCTAGGGATTATGTTTGACTCCCAAAATAATTGGCAAAAGATGATTGTTAATTGAGGGACTCAGATGGAAAAAAGCATAGGGGCCCTAATCAAATTTATTTTAAAAAACTGTCTTAAAACAAATAGATTTAATAAAATCAGTGTATCAAGCTAAGATTGTATCTGCTGCCACTTATGGAGCAGGTGTTTGGGGAACGAGAGATTGTACAAAATTGCAGATAACTTCTTTAAAAGGGTCCTCTCACTACCAAAGTCATGTGCCAACTATAAGTGCCATGTGGAACTAAGGGCCCTTTATATCACCAATAAAATTGCAATAGTGCTGATTCAATGGCAGCACTCAATATGGCAAAAGGAGAACCTTGCTCTGACGAGAGACATTATAAAGGACGTTATGAATTTAGATGGGTAGGTAACATCACCTGGCTAACTTATGTTGAATCGACATTGAAGGCATTTGGGCTCCATCACCTTTATTTGGATCCTACTACTTGCTGTTCTATTTCTAAAATTAACATAAAAGCGCGATTATTATCTAAGTGGCAGATAAGAAAGGAGACTAATAATATTAATTTTCGACAGTTAAAATATATCTGGCTTTCCCTAGTATAAGTCAAATGGATTCAAACACAACATATTTGTCTTTTGTCACTAATCTGCAACACAAGTATATCCTGGTGAGGTTTTGTTTAAATTATATCCCTCTTATGTTGGGCTCTCCCCGTAATTCTTATGTTGTTTCTGACCTTCCATTCGGTGCCTGTTATAAAGCGATTTGTACAGGATGATATACATTCTTTGTTCTTTTGTCAATTGTGTTTTGATTAAAGAAAATGATTTATCACCCATATTATGCATAAAATGAAATTCAAACAGTGTTGTGTAGCCCTCTATTATCTGCAGTCACTATCTGACCTTTTTATCTGCTTCTCTCTGGCGTCCTTTTTGTTATCTGCACTAAAGAAGAGATGTACAATCTGCTAAAACTATATCCCCAAAAATTGAATGAATTAACCGAATTGTGTAAATATCAATGAACTTTTAAATGTTTCTTTTTAAATGTAGTATATTTTTTATGCCTACATGACACTTGCCACCCAAAAACCCATACCCAACATGAACAATACCTTGTGACCAAATACCCATAAAAACACCAATCCTTAAATGATTCATTATCACGAAAACACCCATACCAACCCTAACCCCTAAATGTTCCCATGCCCACCCTAAATCCTAAAAAAATCTTTTCCACCCAAATACCTACACCCACCCTAAACCTTAAAAACCCTTGTGACCCAAAAATCCATACACACTATAAAATCTACAATATCCCCTGCTACCAAAAATCTCACACCCACCCTAAACACTAAAATGTCCCTTGCCACCCAAAAAACCCATCCCAACCCTAAACCAGATAAAATCTCTTACCGCTCAAAAACCTACACCCCCCAAAACCCTAAAAATGTGCTTTCCTCCCAAAAACCCATACACACCCTGAAAAATCCCTTTCCACCTAAAACCCAAACAAACACTACACCTAAACAATTCATTATCACCCAAAATCCCACACCCACCCTAAACCTTAAAAATTCCCTTGCCACCCAAAAAAACATGCCCACCCTAAACCCTAAAAAAATCCCTTGACAATCAGAAACCCATAAACACCCTAGAAATACAAATTCCCTTGCCACCCTAAACCTTAAAAAATCCCTTGCCTCCCAAAAACCCATACCTGCTAAGCCCTAAACATTCCCTTACCACCCAAAAAAACAAAACTCACGCTAAACCCTAAAAATTCCTTGTGACCCTACCCCCAAAAATCCCTTACCACCCAAAAACCCATACCTAGCCTAACCTTAAAAAATACCTCCTCTCCTAAAAACCCAAACCCACCCTAAACTCATAAAAATTCACTGGCCACCCAAAAACTATACCCAACCTAAATCCCCAAAAAATCCTACTGCCCAAAAAATACACATCCATCCTAATCCCTAAACATTCCCTTATCATCCAGAAAACCCATACCACCCAAAACCATACATTTCCCTTTCCCAAAATTCCACACCCACTCTAAACCTTAAAACCTACACTCATCCCAAATGCTGAAAAACCCTAACAACTCAAAAACCTACACCAACCATAAACCCTAAAAATTCACTTGCCTCCCAAAAAGCCACACCTACCCTGGAAAATCTTTGCCACCCAAAAACCCATACAAACACTACACCAAAACGATTCATTACCACTCAAAAAACCCATACCCAGCCTGAACCTTAAGAAATCCCTTACCACCCAAAAATCCACACCCACCCTAAACCCTAAAAATTCCCTTATCACCCAAAAACTCATACCCCCCCAAAACCAAAACATTTCCCTGGCCCCCAAAAATCCACACCCACCCTGAAACCTTAAAATTTCCCTTGCCACCCAACACACCATACCCACCCTAAACCCTAAAAAAAACCCTTGCCAATCAAAATCCCATACGCACCCTAAAAATAAAAATTCCCTTGCAACCCTAAACCCTAAAAAATCCCTTGCCACCTAAAGAACCATACCCACCCTAAACCCTAAAAATCCCCTTACCACCCAGAAAATGATACCCACATTACACCTCTAAAATTCCTTGCAACCCTAACCCCAAAAATTCCCTTACACCCAAAAACCCATACCTACCCAACCCTTAAAAAAAACCTCACCTCCCAAAAACCCAAACCCACCCTAACCCCATACAAATTCACTGGCCACCCAAAATAACACCCAACAAGAACCTAATAAAAAGTACCTTACCACCCAAAAACACACATCCACTCTAA
Organism: Lissotriton vulgaris; assembly: GCF_964263255.1. Taxonomy (NCBI): domain Eukaryota; kingdom Metazoa; phylum Chordata; class Amphibia; order Caudata; family Salamandridae; genus Lissotriton; species Lissotriton vulgaris. The sequence continues at coordinate 1,210,464,092 of NC_141693.1, read as the reverse complement.
ACCCTAAAAATTCCCTTATCATCCAAAAACCCATACCCACCCAAAATCATGAACTTATCTTGCCCGCCAATATTCCACACCCACCCTAAACAATAAAAGTTCCTATGCCACTTAAAAACCCACACCCATCCTAAATGCTGGAAATTCCCTTACCACTCTAAAAACCTATACCCACACTAAACCCTAAAAAGTCAATTGTGCCTAAAAACCCATACCCACCCAAAATCCTGAGATTTCCAGTGCCACCCAAAAATCCATACCTACCCTAAACCCTAAAAAATCCCTTACCACCCAAATACCCACACCTACCCTAAACCCTAAATATTTCCTAGCCAACACAAACCCCCCCCCCCTAAACTAAGCATGGGCGGAAAATCCGTAACGCTCGGGGATTTTGCGGATTTTCGGTAAATTTGCAATCCACGAGACTCACGAATTTCCCGCAAAATCCGCGAGCGGAATGGATTGGGTCAAAAGTTCAAGCTGACTTTTTGTAACTATTTTAGAATGGCGCCGGCGAGCTGCCAGAGCCTCTAAAATAGTTACAAAAGTCAGCTTCAACAGGAAGCACTAATAGATAAAGTAAAGCAGGTGCTAGAGTTGAATCTCAAATTCAGTTACACAATCATTAAGCACCCCAAACTTGGGGTGATTAATGACTGTGTAACTTAATTTGACCTTCAACTCAAGCACCTGCTTTATTTTATCTATTAGTGCTTCCTGTTGAAGCTGACTTATGGCTGAGGGCAGAAGGACACAAAGTGGGACAGAAGGCATGAGTTAGGCAGAGGGCAGAAGGGCACAGAAACCAGTGGGGCAGAGGGCAAAAGGGCACAAACAAGAGTGGGGCAGAGGGCAGAAAGGCACAAAAACAAGTGGTACAGAGGGCAGAAGGGCATAAAAAACGAGAGGGTGGCAGTGATGAACCAGGCAAAAAAAAAAACGCGAACACGCAAAGCGCCCCACGAATACGCAAAGTTCCCTGCGAACACCCGCGAATACCCGCGAACACGCAAAAATAAAAAATACGCAAATTCGCACGAATTCGCAAATTTGGCGGATTGCGAAATCGCAAATCCGCAAATTCGCGGATCGCAAATTCGCAAAATTCGCCCATACTTACCCTAAACCATAAAAATCAACTTGTGATTTAATAACCCATACACATAATAAACCCTACCAAATCCCTTGCCACCAAAAATACTACACCCATCCTCAACACAAAAAATTCCACTGAAACCCATAAAACCCATTCATGCCTAAACCCAAAAAACCTCTTACTGCTCAAACACCTACACCCACCTAAACCTCAAAAATTCACTTGCCCCCAAAAACCCATTCCCACCCTGAAAAATCCCTTGCCACCCAAACACCCATACAATCACTACACCTAAAACCCATATCTAACCTAAACCCTAAATAACTCCTTATCACCCAAAAATCCATACCCAGCTTGAACACTAAAAAATCCCTTACCACCCAAAAATCCAAACCCACCCAAAACCCTAAAAATGACCTTATCACCCAAAACCCTAACATATCCCTTGCCCCCAAAAATCCACACCCACCCTAAACCTTAAAATTTACCTTGCCACCCAAAAAAACATACCCACACTTGCCAATCAAAAACCCATACCCACCCTAAAAATAAAAATGTCCTTGTGACCATAAGCCCTAACAAATCCCTTGCCAGCCAAAGACCCATACTCACCCTAAGCCCTAAACAGCCCCTTACCACCAAAACAAACGATACCCACACCACACCGTAAAAATTCCTTGTGACCCTAACCCCAAAAATTCCCTTACCATCCAAAAACCCATGCCCACCCTACCCTTATAAAATCCCCTGCCTCCGAAAAACCCATACCTCTCCCAGCCTGATAAAAGTTCACTGGCCACCCAAAAAACCATACACAACCTGAGTCCAAAAAGTACCTTACCACCCAAAAACACACATCCACTCTAATCCCTAAAAATTCCCTTATCATCCAAAAACCCATACCCACCCAAAATCATGAATTTACCTTGCCCACCAAAACTCCACTCCCACTCTAAACATTAAAAATTCCTCTGCCACTTAGAAACCCACACCCATCCAAAATGCTGCAAATTCCCATGCCACCCAAAAACCTATACCTACTCTAAACCCTAAAAAGTCGATTGCACCTAAAAACCCATTCCCACCATATACTCTAAGATTTCCAGTGCCACCCAAATACCCACACCCATTCTAAACCCTAAATATTCCCTTGCCAACTGAAAAAACCCATACCCTCTCTAAACCCTAAAAATCCCCTTGGGATTCAAAAACCCATGCACACCATAAACCCTACAAAATCCCTTGCCACCAAAAATACCACACCCATCCTTAACGCTAAAAAAACATTGAAGCACATAAAACCCATTCTCCCTAAACCCTAAAAATCCCTTACCACTCAAAAGCTTACACCCACCTAAACCCCAAAAATGTACTTGCCACCCAAAAACCCATACCCATCATAAAAAATCCCTCATGACCCAAATACCCATTCAAACACTAAACCTTAAATGATTCATTACCACCTAAAAACCCATACCACCCCTAACAGCTAAGTGTTCCCTTGCCACCCTAAACCCATGCCCACCCTAACCCTAAAAAATCCCTTTCCACCCAAATACCCACACCCAACCTAAACCCTAAAAATTCCATTATCACCCAAAAACCCATAACCACCCGAAACCACAACAATTCCCTTGCCCCCAAAAATCCACACCCATCCTTAACCTCAAAAATTCCTTTGCCACCCAAAAAACCATAACCACCCTAAACCCCTAAAAAATCCCTTGCCACTCATAAACCCATACCCACTCTAGAAAAAAATTAATTCCCTTGCCACCTTAACCCTTAACAAATCCCTTGCCACCCAAAACCCATATCCACCCTAAGCCCTAAGCATTCCCTTATCACCCAAAAAAACAAAACTCATGCTGAACCCTAAAAATTCCTTGCGACCCTACCCCCAAAAGTCCCTTACCACGCAAAAACCCATACCTACTCTAACCTTCAAACATCCCTCACCTCCCATAAACCCATACCCACCCTAACCCCATAAAAATTCACTGGTAACCCAAAAAACCATACCCAATCGAAACCCGAAAAAGTACTATACCACTCAAAAACACACAGCCACTCTAATCCGTAAAAATTCCATTATCATCCAAAAACCCATATCCACCCAAAACCATAAATTTCCTTTGCCACTTAAAAACTCACGCCGATCCTAAATGCTGAAAATTCCCTTGCCACCCAAAAATGTATAGCCACACTTAGCCCTAAAAATTCCCCTGCACCTAAAAACACACACACACCTTAAACCCTAAGTATTGCTTTGCCAACCAAAGAACCCATGCCCACCCTAAGCCCTAAAAATTCCCCTGCACCTAAAAACACACACACACCTTAAACCCTAAGTATTGCTTTGCCAACCAAAGAACCCATGCCCACCCTAAGCCCTAAAAAATCCCTTTTCACCCAAAAAATCCACGCCCACCTCAACCTCAAAAACTCCCTTGCCACCCAAAAAACCATAACCACCCTAAACCCTAAAAAATCCCTTGCCACTCAGAAACCCATACCCACTCTAAAAAAATTTAATTCCCTTGCCACCTTAAACCTTAACAAATCCCTTGCCACCCAAAACCCATACCCACCCTAAGCCCTAAACATTCCCTTATCACCCAAAAAACAAAACTCATGCTGAACCCTAAACATTCCTTGCGACCCTACCTCCAAAAATCCCTTACCACGCAAAAACCCATACCTCCTCTAACCTTCAAACATCCCTCACCTCCCATAAACCCATACCCACCCTAACCCCATAAAAATTCACTGGCAACCCAAAAAACCATACCCAACCGAAACCCGAAAAAGTACTATACCACCCAAAAACACACAGCCACTCTAATCCGTAAAAATTACATTATCATCCAAAAACCCATATCCACCCAAAACCATAAATTTCCATTGCCACTTAAAAACCCACACCCATCCTAAATGCTGAAAATTCCCTTGCCACCCAAAAATGTATACCCACACTAAGCCCTAAAAATTCCCCTGCACCTAAAAACACACACACACCTAAAACCCTAAATATTGCTTTGTCAACCAACGTACCCATGCCCACCCTAAGCCCTAAAAAATCCCTTTTCACCCAAAAACCCACACCCACCTTAAACCCTAAATATTACCTTGCCAACCAAATAACCCATACCCACCGTAAACCCTAAGAAGCCCTTATCACCTAAAAATCTATACTCATCCTACACCCTGAAAATTCCCTTGCTACCCAAAAACACATACCTACCCTAAACCCTAAGGCAAACCTTACAACCCAAAAACCCATAACAACCGTACACCCTTAAATTCCTTATCACCCAAAAACTCATACTCACCATAAACCATAAGATTTCCCTTGCCCCAGAAAAAACCCACAGAAGCCTAAAACCTTAAAAATTCCCTTGGGACTCAAAAACCCATACACACCATAAACCCTACAAAATCCCTTGCCATCAAAAATACCACACCCATCCTAAACACTAAAGGGGTAATTAGGATGACGGGCGGAATTAGTCCGCCCGCCATCCTATCGGATAATGGGACCGCCAGCCATAAAGGCGGGGGTCCCAAGGTGGGTATTAGGATGCGCCCGCCACAGTGGCGGGCGCATCCTGCATTGTTAACATTGTGTCGGGCGGTGCGCTCAGCACCGCCCGCCACAATGCTAAAAATACATTTATGCATTTAGATACACAAAGCGGTAGGCACAGCGAGGTGCCTGCCGCATTCCGTATGTACCCCCCATGTGCGCCCCCACCTCGCCTTCACCATGGGAGCCCGCAGGGGCCCTGAAGTGAAGACCGCCTGCCCCGACACAGAAAGCATCTGTTTTGGCCCATGCTAATATGGCTGGCTGTGTCTGATAGACACCGCCACCATATGAAACCTTGGAAATGTGGCGGACAGTCTTTCAGTCCGCTGCGGTCCCCCCGCCATAGTAATATGACTGGGGGAAATGGGTGGTGGGCGGGTAATGATGTCTGGCGGATCGCGCCCGCCCACCTGGCAGTGGCGATCCGCCAGACATTCTAATGGGCCCCTAAATATTCCACTGAAAGCCATAAAACCAATACCCACCCTAAATCCTTTCATCCATCACTCTATGCCTGAAAGGGTTTTCTTTTGACTTATACTGGGTGCTCCCTTGAGTCAGAAGGCTCACACCAGGTCCATCGAAGCCGACGATGCTCCCAATGCCCATCCACCTCAGGAGCCGCCTAGAAGTACATTCAGGCCACTACTGAAGCGGGGGGGGGAAGGGGAAGTGGATAAAGAGAGAGAGACAGCTGGTAACAACAATGGTCTTTGGTCTTCGGTGTCTGCTGGTTATGTGGTTATTCAGCACCTGCATAAATGACAAAACTTAATATCCACACTATAACATTCTATTAACAAATCTTATGTTTACTTCGGGTACTGTAATTACCTGTGAGACCTGGCTATAAGCTTCTCTCCCATAAGTAAGGTATACGCCTGCTAAACTCAGTCATTTAGTTGACTCTGCTCCTGAAAAGGCATTTAAACAGTTACCCTCTCAATTAGTTGATATTCACCCAGACCCTGCCCTAGTATTAGACTCACCTATAATGACTTAGCAGTTGTAGGAAAAATAATCTTAAGAAATAAAATGTTCCAGTTGAATATGTCCTCAACTAACCTTGGAAATAACAACCCAAACGAGTTCTGTGAAGTTCTAGCATCAAGACACTACTGTAAAAAATGTGCCTTGTGAAAGTCTCGGTATATATACATTGTCAGGAAAAGAACTGCTTCCGACAGAGAAATATTGTTCCAAGTAAATACCTGCGGGTGGCGCACAGACCTCAAAATTGCAGACTATGAATTTGTTTGCTCTTTCCTTTTCAAAATTACAAAGTACAAGACTCACTGCTGCTCCCACGTAGCGCATGCGAAGTTGTTAGCAGAGGAATGACTGAAGTGCTGTGAAATAAAATCCAAAAGCGTAGACAATTTCAGGAACACCACTTACTTCACAGAAAACGCACACGTCCCGGTGCGCGGTCAGTTGAAGTGCGTAGGTATTGTATAAACAAAAGGATTCTATCAATGTGTGGTGGTGACTATTTTTATTAATTATTATGTTACTGTGTATAGTGTGATCCTAGGCTCTCTTCTTAGATCTGAAAAGACGAGAGCACTGTGTGCTTTTTAAAATACCCCTCACACACTAAAAAGTCCTTTAGTGTCATGCTTCATCATGGGGGTCTTCCCGTCCTTCTAACGGGGCGGGCGTGCTGCGACCTACGAACTACGCGGGAGCACTGGTTTAGGTGACAGAAGGCTATGTGTCGGTGCAGGTGATGTCAGTGAAGTGTAGGGCCCTAATATGTGAGTGCAAGTAAAGGTTAAAAATTCCCTGGCTAGTAGAAAAAATACATTTTATTCGCTTCTCTAGCTGGGAACATTAAGAAGGGGGTTTTGTGAGGTAGAGCAAATAGCTTGCTACCAGGTCGACATGTTTCGTAAGCAGTCCCCTACTGCTTACTCATCAAGACAATCTAGTGGTCCCTACTATATGATGCTCAGTTCTAAAATAGTAAGCCTAAAGTCCTACAAACAGGTGGAAAAAATAGGCTGCCTATTTGAGCTTCAGGGAATGAGCTGGCCCTAGTGAAGCATGGTAAGTAACCAAAATTATCAAAAATATTGACCTATTGCGGTCTCTGTGAAGGAATTGGGAAAAAAAGAGAGAAAGGAAAACAAAACATGAATATGTATGTCACAAGTTGGTCGTCGTATAGCGTAAACTTTCAGTAATACCGAGGGCCACATTAGTCATATGCGACCTCTCGTTGATGAAGCATTCATGGTGCGCTTCATGGACAGACAGACGAGTTAAATGTAACTCCTTCGAATGGTTCATGGGCCAAACGTGTTTCATACAGCCCCACCATTGTGAGGGCAGAATTCTCATTAAACACACAACAGTGACTCAATACATTCAGACGGACAATCTTGGTCCGTCTTTGGCGTGCCCCTAAAAAAGACGCAGATTGGTCAAAATAGCTATAGTCTTGCTGCTGGTATCCCCAAAGGTGGGCTGCAGCACCCAATACAATGTTAAAATGTCATGTTGTGCATTGCCTTTTTTAAATTATGTGTGAGGTGGCTCTCAGGCCCCCCATGGCCCTGCGACTGCCACCCCCGGGGCTAAGATAAGTAATGGGTGGGGGGCTCCAAGGCCCCTCAAGCCCTGGGGACTGCCACCCCCCGGAGCTTTAACCCCTTCACTGCGGGGGTAAATACCCCACGGCGTGGGGGAGGGGAGGGCTGCGGCACCCCTGTACTCGTGACGAGCCCAGTTCATCATGAGGCACAGTGGAGCTGTGGTCATGACGAGCTGGACTCGTTATGACGGGGAACATCCATTACCACGTGGTTTTTACACTGCACTACCATTACAACGCGGGCTTTACAACGCAAGTCATTACCACGACTTGCGCTGGAGGGCGCTCTAGGCTAAGGAATAGTAGATTTACTATTCCGACAACTTCCCTACTGTACCCGTTGTCCCCTGTGAGCATTTGCCTCAGTATTCTCGGAGACGCGTGTCAAAACATGGAACTCCTTTATGAAAACGCTGCCTAAAAGTTTATTAAATACTGGCACTCGACCATCTTTGATTTTGGATATAGTTAATACAACAGAATTCACCAATCCAGCGTGAGGATTTGCCCCAGTAAAATCGTAGAGTGAAATAATACTCAAGATTGGGCTCTGGATTTTGACACATGCTTCCGGTTGACAAGACACCGATTTGAAAGTACATATCTATCAAGGATAGGAAACCCAAAATTATTGAAGAGGTCCCCATTGTTTTTCAGAAACCTGGTCAATTTAGCAGTTTGTACAATAGGATTTTTGGATTACATGGACTGATCCGAGTTGGAGTGGGAATTACGACCACTATCCCCCGAGAAGGGGTCACCAAAGAGATCCCTGTGTTGCCCCGTCTAATATGTCCTGAAGAAGACTCGCATGGCCCAGGCAAAATCGACCGCAAGGCCGCAAGACGAGTCGAAACGTCGACACTTATCTAAAACCTGGACCACTAACTATCTCCCTCTCTGTGATATAGTGCAGACATTTATTACATTCTATGTCTGAGAATAATATTAGGGAGTCTCTGTGGACTATTTGAAGTGGTCAGGTTGTACTGTTCCGGCATTCACTGGCTGGATGTGTTTTTGAAATTATTGAAATTGTTTTATTTATAATCTTGTGTGATTTCTTTTCTTTTCATCTCCATCACCTTCACGTTCTTTGACACCCTTTGCTATACTGCACGCTCTAATACGGGGCAATGTGTATAAATTGTGAACTGTGTTTCAAATCTTGAATATGACAATAGATTAAAAATATTGCATACATTTGGAGTTTGGTGCTGTTGCCGTCTTTTATGTTTATAATTAATTGAGCAGGGCTGTTTAAATAACATATGCCCTTTAATTGAATAAGTTCTGATTCACTGTTCATTCAGAAATATATAGGTCTCGGACCATTGTTTGTTTATATCAGTATAATACCCAGGTCCAGTACTTTTTGGGTTACCCCATTTCTTTAATGGTCCCTACTGTACGTAGGCTGGTGTTGGAATAGTAAATCTTACTATTCCTAAGTCCAGCACCCTACAGTGCAAGTTGTGGTAACGACTTGCGTGGTAAAGGCATGCGGGGTAAAAGCCCGTGTTGTATTGACATACAACCGTCATGACTCCGCCCACTCCTTCAGAATGCCTGCACAGGTGGGGAATTCACTGCGTGTGGTATTGCCACGGCTGTTGTGATGAGCCCAGCTTGTCATGAACCCAGCTCCACTGTGCCGTCATAAGAATGGATGTGGTTAAGAAAAGAATGGCAGGGGGTCACGGCCCCCGCAGCCCCGGGGACCGCCATCCCCTTGAATATCCCCTGTAAGGGAGACTCAATCATCTCCACATGCCCCGGGGGCCGTCACCTCCCCGGGGCTCTAAATATTTAAATTGGGGGGTCGTTGACGGAATCCCCAGCCCCGGGGACCACCACTCACCGGGGCTTTTTTAGATTTTGGGAGGAGGGCCGCGCAGCCCCCCTCCTGGAGCCTTGTCGTGGCCCTGGGGACTGCCACCCCCCACAGCCGGCTCCTGCAGTGTTCCGGGGTGCCTACCCCGGGACACCGTAGTTTGCTATGGCAGGGCGGGAGCCATGTGACTCCCGCCCTGCCATAGCAAACTTGGTTTGAATTTTGAAAGAGAGAGCAGGCTTTCAAAATTCAAACCAAATTGTTTTTCCACACGGGGAGCTGCATCTTAGCAGCTGCCAATGTGGAAAAGCAATGCCAGCTCCCAAGGGACAAGGGGAGCTGGCGGGGCCATGGGGGATTGCGGACCCCCTACGGTCCCAAACGGGGAAAGCCAGCCCCAGGGGGTGGGGTCAGTGGGGCTACAAGTGGCCCGGGAGCGTGGCCACACGGCCCACCTCCCCCCAATTGTTTTTTTTTTAAAGCACTAAGGACAGCCCTAGGGGATGGGGTCCCCGCACCCATACATGGCCTTAGGAGGGTTGCAAGGCAGCCCCCTACCCCAAAAAAATGTATAAACAATATGGCCATGCCCCGGGGATGGGGTCCCCGGGGAAGATTTTGGCCTCAGGAGGGGGCCACACATAAAGTTTGGGGGCAGGCCCTGGGGGATGGGGTCCCCAGGGCCAAGAATATTTGGAAAAGAAGGGAGGCCACAGCAGCCTCCCTTCTTCTCAGACTGGGAATGAATTCCCCTTGAATACTGAGGGTCCCTGGGGGCCAACTAGCCCACCAAGTACTTCCAGTAAGCGCCACGGAGCTGAGCTGCAGAGTGTTGTAAAAAGGGGCGTTGCCTCTGAACACCACTCTGCAGTGCAGCTCTCTGGCGCATACTGGAGGTACCTGGTGGGCTAGTTGAAGACAGGTGTTCAGAGGCCATGCCCCTTTTTACACCTCTCTGGAACGCAGCTCTGTGGCACTTACTGGAGGAACATAGTGGGCTAGTTTGACCTTCGGGACCCTAAGGATTACAGGGGACATAATCTCTCAGCTTAAAACGGGCTCAGGACGCGTTTACACAGAGAAGGGAGGGGGCGGGGCCTGAGGTGACTTGTGCAAACACGCCCTGTGGTGCATTTTAAGTTGGTGAAATAATTCCCCTTCAATCTTGAGGGTTCCTGGGGGCCAACCAGCCCACCTGGTGCGTCCAGTAAGCGCCACTTCGCTACGTAGCAGAGAGGTGGTGCAGGCTGTGCCCCTTTTTACACCTCTTTGCAATGGTGCTTACAGGAAGAGTAACTGATGGATATTCTCGCACACCATGCAATATCCTGTTGTGTGACTTGGTAACATACTCTAGGGACACGTAGAACCATCAGGACACACATAGACGTTTTGTATACCCACAGTTATTTTTTGTGTGTTTATCACGCTTACAGGAAGTACCTAGTGGGCTAATTTGCCCCTAGGGACCCTCAGGATTCAAGGAAAGTTAACTTTCCAACTTAAATAGGCAACCGGGCCTGTTTACACAGTGAGGAAGGGAGGGGACAGGGCCTGAGGTGATGTGTGCAAACAGGGCCTATGGCGCATTTTAAGTTGGGGAAATAATTCCACTTCAATCCTGAGGGACCATGGGGGCCAATTAATCCACCAGGTGCTTCCAGTAAGTGCCACTGTGCTGCGTTGCAGAGAGGTGGTCCAGGTCGTGCCCATTTTTACACTTCTCTGCTAACTGGAGATACCTGGGGCCTCATTTATGAAAAGTGACGCATCGCTGCGTGAAAACAGCGATGCGTCACTTTTCACTGCGCACTCCTTGCGACACCAATGATGCGTCATATTTAATGTATGACGCATCATGTCGCAAGGACTTACAGATACGTCAGTATTTCTGACGCATCTGTAAGTGCAAAAGTGACGCATTGCTGGAGTGTGTCACAAAAGTGACGCATCTCCAGCAATGCGTCCTTTCACATGGGGAAAGCCCCATGTGAAAGGGCTTGCGTCAGTCTTACGCCTGCTGTGAGGCAGGCGCAAGATTTTGACGCAACCGCATCCTAAAAGTGACGCAGTGAAATCTCATAGATTTCACTGCGTCACTATTACGAGGCTTTTTGCGGGGGAACGCCCCCTCTGCATACATTATACCTGACGCAGGTATAATGTGGCGCAGGGGTTTAAAAAGTGACGCATCCACCTAGATGCGTCACTTTTTAAATATGGCGCAACAAGGCGCATGTTTTACGCCACAGATGCGTCACAAAAAGTGACGCATCCGCAGCGCAAAACTGACGCAAGGCCTCATAAATGAGGCCCCTGGTGGGCTAGTTGTACCCAAGGGACACTAAGGATTCAAGTGGACGTTATCCACCAAATTAAAACGGCCACAGGGCGTGTTTGCACACGTCAGCTCAGCCCCCCCTCCTTTCACCAGTGTGCAAACAAGCCCTGTTGAACGTTTTAAGAGGTAGTTTAAATCCCCCTGCCCTATTATATACATGGGGCTTACAGAGGAAGTCATGCTAATACCAGGGGTACCCCAACGCATAGTGTTTCCTAGTGTATGTAGGTGTTTTAACTGTATTCAAAGTGTTCTATAGCATAGCACTGGCTCTAGGACTGGTTAGTCAGAGTCAGTTACCACCAGTACCCATCTGAAAAAGTTGAAGGTACAGGATGATTTTGCAACAAAGCTTTTACACTTTTAGAAATTAGCATTTAAAAAAGCTTTGAAATTCACTGAAAAATCCATAGGTTTCAAACATGTTATAGTTAGGAGTTAGCATTCAAAATACCGTAGAAATTCACTGAAAAAACCATAGGTTTCAGGGGCGTTAAAGTTAGCTCGACATTTTACTTGTACAAAACCATTGAAATTCCCCTGTTATAGTTAGTTTAGTTAACTATAACTTGCGCGCCCGCAATGCACTGCTGATGACGTCACATATTACATCACTCATGACATGGTCAGTGACATCACTCATGACATCACTGATGACATCTCAAATGACATCACTGATGACATCACCCTTGTGATAGAGTGGTAGTCCTCCTCTCACCCTAATATGACCATTGATACACACATTCAAAAATAGAAACAAAAATTTAAAAAAAATGGACATACCAATACCAGTTACAACAACCTATTCATTAATTCCAAGATCTACATACACATCCACTCATTCACCAATAGTCCTATACAGACACTCATACATGTACTCACTCATCATATGTACTCATACACCTATACATACTGTTAAACAATGACACATCCATAGAATTACTTACACACATAGTGTCAGGTCCTGGAATCCTCAGAATCGTACGATGCTTAAATAGGTTCCACCTCCCGACAGCCCCAAGGTCTGAGTAAAACAACAGATGCAATGGAGTGATCAGGCGAGGGAAGGGAAGGAAGGGGACAGTAGGGAGGGAGACCTGTAACGAGAACAAGGCGCTATGAGACAAAAACACACACTACATCTATCATAAACATTCTTAGCTGTACATAGATGTTTAGGCATGTAGTATTGTGGGAATGAGCATTACCTGTAAAGAAAAATAACGTAGCAATGCCTGGCAATCTGGAATTTTCGAGGAATACAGCCAAAAGTCACCTTAGAGAGTAACATGATGTTAGAGCCAATTCCAATGTGGTCATAAACTATGAATTTATGTAAAGGTCTCTACACATACCAAATGGGTTTGAAATGATCTCTTCAACAGGGGGGAAGGGGTGGCGTACCAAAGCTAGCCAGGCTAAAGCTCAATCACCCCTGCTGCGTGAAATAAATAAAGTACGGGAAATTATCTTCTCGTCATGATTTCAAAGAATAACACAAATCTCCAGATGAATGCACCAAAGGAGAATCCAACATACGGATCACCAGAAGTGTTTATATTCATATGCTGTGCACAAATCATATGATGCAAATGAATAGCAGAGATACATTTCCTTGTAAATGAATTCCTCTAAACTCAGGAAAAGTACAGTGCAAAATAGTCATGAGTCAAGAGTAATTGTAACATCGCTAGAGCTTCAAGCACAGTCTCACTGCGGAAAAAATATAAACTGTCTGCGTGCCCTTCTTAATCTCAGAAGGTCAGATTGCAGTGTTAGAGCTCAAAGCAACAAACGGTAATAAGTTCCACTCCTCAAGTAATCCCGCAAGAACCCGTGAGTCGGTTCATCCAACGGGACTACTCTCTATGTCTAAAATAACATGCAGTCCCGCAAGAACCTACCGGAGGTTCGGCCAATGGGACTGCAGCGAGAACAATAAAGAAACTCAGGGAATATCAGCAATAACAGGCAGTCCCGCAAGAACCTACCGGATGTTCAGCCAACGGGACTGCCGTGACAATAACCAGGAAACTCAAAATTCTATATCGTTAAAACCTAATGTTCTTGGTCGAAAGCCATACATAATCCCCTTTTTTATACACTGGTCCCGGCTGCCTGTGTTTATCTGCATAGGCCTTGTACCTCTTCTTAGCAGCCCTCAAATTGCCTTGCACCTCCCTTAAGGTATCTTGGATGTGACCTATTCTTTCCTGTACCTCAAGAACTGATTTGGCTTGAACAGGGTGTTGAAAGGGAGTGAAGTTTGTATGGAAACCATAGGTACTGTAAAAAGAGGCATATTTCGTGGAACTGTGCATGGCGCTATTATAAGCTATTTCTGCCAACCACAATCAATCCACCCAAGCTTCTGTCGTGACCTTCACGTAACATCTCAGATATTGTTTGAGGGTTTGATTTACACGCTCAGTTTGCCCGTCTGTTTGTGGGTGGAAACTATTGGAAGTGTTAACCTTCATTCCCAATGCCTCACACCAGACCCTCCAGAATTTGGCTGTAAACTGACTCCCCCTATCTGAGACGATAACCTTAGGTAAACCATGTAACCTGACTATGTGTGTTAGAATTTGCTGAGCTAACACGCTAGCAGAAGGCACCTGCTTGCACGCTATGAAGTGGGCCCTTTTTGTCAGAAAATCCACAACTACCATTATGACAGTGTATTCTTTATCAACCGGCATACCTACAACAAATTCCATCGAGATATGTTCCCAGGGTCGATCAGGAGTAGGAAGGGGTTGTAGTAGTCACACTTGTCTGTTATGCAACACCTTGATCTGACTACAAACAGAACATTCAGCTACCCATTTAGCAACATCAGTCTTGATCTTAGGCCACCAGAAATGTCTTAATACCCTTCCCAAAGTCTTTTCCGTTCCGTTGTGTCCAGCACAAGGAGCATGGTGACACCACTGAAATACTTGTTTCCGTAGGGCAATGACAGGTAGTAAAAGTTGTTTCTTTCGTATTGGAAGCCCTTGAACCATCTTCCACTCTGTATTCGTCTTTAACCATTCCTTCCATTTGTCAAGGAACATGTTTCTAGCGATACTACGAAGAAATGTCTGAGTGCATGTTACCCCAATTATGTTATGAGGGTTGATGATGGGAGTCTCTCTCTCTTCTTCAGGTCTTGGAGGCGTAGATTGTCTAGTGAGGGCATCGGCCTTCTTGTTCTCCTTACAGGGTCAGTATGTTACGATGAAATTATATTTGGCAAAAAACATCATCCATCTCATCTGACGAGATGTTAAATGTCTTGCTGCGGCCATGAATTGCAAGTTGCGATGGTCCGTATACACAGTTACAACGTGACGGGCCCCCATGAGAAGGTGTCTCCATTCCGAGAAGGCTATTTTAATAGCTGGCAATTCCTTTTCTGAGATGTTGGAATTTTGCTCTGCTGCGTTAAGTTTCTTAGACAAATAGGCAACTGGGTGTAGTTGTCCTGTATGTGTGTGACGCTGGGAAAGGACAGCACCCACTGCTGAATCCGAAGCATCTGCCTCCACAATTTACGATTTTAGTGGGTCAGCATGCACCAACACAGGATCAGAAACAAAGGCTTGTTTCAAAGCGTCAAACCCTTTTTGGGCCTCCTCCGTACAAACAAAGGCTACCTTCTTTCTCAGCAACTGTGTAAAGGGCGTTGCCAACTCTGAAAAATGATCAATAAATCTACGGTAGAAATTGTCAAAACCGATAAAGCATTGAATGTCCCCTACATTCATAGGTGTAGGCCAATTTTTTACCGCAAGCATCTTGCGTTCAGACATTTCCTGTCCCCTTGGGGTGAGTATAACCCCCAGAAGTTCCACCGATGTGACGTTAAACTCACATTTGCTGAGTTTACAACATAGCTGATGTTCTAATAGTGTCCTTAGAATGATCCGTACATGTTCTATATGTTGTTCAGTACTTGATGAATATATCAAGATGTCGTCTATATACGCTACAACGAACTGCTCCAGGTATTTCCTCAACACGTCATCCAAAAAGAACTGGAACGCTGTGGGCACGTTGCACAACCCGAAGGGCATCACCATTTATTCGCATAGGCCAAAACGGGTTTTGAATGCTGTCTTCCATTCATCCCCTGATCGCATTCTGACTAAGTGGTAAGCCCCTTTCAAATCCAAACGTGTGTAAATCAATGCCTTTTTTACCTGCTCCAATAATACGTTGATGAGAGGGAGAGGATATCGATTCTTGATGGTAATGGCATTCAAGGCTCTATAGTCTGCACACGTGCGGAGTTTCCCATTGGCTTTTCGAATAAAAAACAAGGGAGATGCGGCCGGCGACTTGGATTCCCGTATAAACCCTAATGCCAAATGTTTATCAAGATAAGCACGTAGATGCAGGGTTTCCCATTCGGTTAGTGCCTATACCCTTCCTGTAGGTATGTTAGCCCCAGGTATTAAATCTATCTGGCAGTCATAGGGGCGATGAGGCGGCAGTATTTCCGCCTTTGTTTTGCTGAAAACTTCAACTAGATCCTGTTATTCTCGTGGTAATAGGACATCATGTCCCGCTGCTGTTGGTATATGATGAACACAGGCTAGCGCTGAAGCAGGACTGATAATGGGAGGGAGACAGTTCCAATGACAATATTCCAAAGTAAACATAAGTGTCTGTCCTTCCCAATCCACCATGGGGTTGTGCTTCCTTAACCAGGGAAGACCTAATATCACACCATACTGCGGGGCCTGAATGATGTTGAAAGTTAAGATTTCTTGGTTTTCTATCCCCATTAACATTGGGAGAACTCCCGTTTGTAAACGTATGGGGATGGAATCTAATCTCCTAGCATCCACTGCGAGCACAGCCTCTGGTACTTCTTTTTCCTGTAAGATGATTCCCCAGATGGTCGCAGGTGTCTTGTCCATGAAGCAACCTGTGGCTCTGGAGTCTAACATAGCTCTGATTGAAATCCATTCTTCCTGCACAAATAGCTGATTAGGTATGTAAAAGTGAAGTCCTTCCTTTTTGACTTCGCCATCCAGAGAAGGGATGAATCCACAACTTGAAGGGGTCCCTTCTTCCAACTTCAAGTTCTCGCGCTTCTCGACACACCTTCTGGAGCGACGATAGGGTACCTTATTGTATTCATACCAAGGTTTTGGTCTCAGCGAGCATTCCTTGATGAAGTGTCCTTTCTTTCTGCAATAGATACATAGCCCCTTCTTTCGTCTGTAATCCCTTTCCTCTGTGGTAAGAGGCGATCTCACAGCCCCTATTTTCATAGGTTCAGCCTTCAGATTGGAACTTTCTCTTATGTTCCCCCTTTCTATCACAGCGACAATGATCCAATCTGAGCACTAGATTAATAAGATCTTCACAAGAGGATGGCTGTGGATCAATTTGGGCCAAAATGTCTTTCAATTCGTCTTTCAAACCTTTGTAAAAGATCGCAGATTGTTTTTCCTCGGGCCAATCTGTTTCAGCTATTAGTCTTCTAAAATCATTAAGATATGCTATTAAATCTCTACCTCCCTGTTTTAAATCCAACAGTTCCCTGTCAGCTGACAAGGTGGCGGCCCTACAATTAAACGTCTTTTCACAGTCTTGGAGAAATGCCTTCCAGTCGAGCAATAAGGGATTGTCTCTTTTTACCAATTGTACTGCCCATTGAGCTGCATTCCCTGCTAAGTAGGATATGAGAAATGCTACCCTAGCATGGTTGGCATTAAATACTGTAGGTTTGCAGGAGAAATGTAGTAGGACTTGTGTGATAAAAACCTGAACCTTGCTGCTATCTCCATAACACCTTTCAGGAGGTGCTAGCGGTATGGGAGTGAGGACCTCAACTACTACCGGTGTGGCTTGGGGTGTACCCATATCAAACGGATTCCGGGCCATTCTATCTACCTGAGCCTGCAGGGACGCCTTTTCCGCTCTAGAAGCTTGTAGTTCAGCTTGTACCAGAGCTAATGCGGCCATCACATCCTCTAAGGTGGCCATTACAACGTACGATCGGGAGGACTACAATTTGTGAGCCGTTGATTCTGTCAGGTCCTGGAATCCTCAGAATCATACGATGCTTAAATGGGTTCCACCTCCCGACAGCCCCAAGGTCTGAGTAAAACAACAGATGCAATGGAGTTATCAGGCGAAGGAAGGGAAGGAAGGGGACGGTAGGGAGGGAGACCTGTAACGAAAACAAGGCACTATGAGACAAAAACACACACTACATCTATCATAAACATTCTAAGCTGTACATAGATGTTTAGGCATGTAGCATTGTGGGAATGAGAAATACCTGTAAAGAAAAATAACGTAGCAATGCCTGGCAATCTGGAATTCCGAGGAATACAGCCAAAAGTCACCTTAGAGAGTAACATGATGTTAGAGCCAATTCCAATGTGGTCATAAACTATACATTTATGTAAAGGTCTATACACATACCAAATGGGTTTGAAATGATCTCTTCAACAGGGGGGAAGGAGTGGCATACCAAAGCTAGCCAGGCGGAAGTTCAATCACCCCTGCTGCGTGAAATAAATAAAGTACGGGAAATGATCTTCTCGTCATGATTTCAAAGAATGACAAAAATGTCCAGGTTGAATGCACCATAGGAGAATCCAGCATACGGATCACCAGAAGCGTTTATAATCAAATGCTGTGCTCAAATCATATGATGCAAATGAATAGCAGAGATACATTTCCTCGTAAAAGAATTCCTCTAAACTCAGGAAAAGTACAGTGCAAAATAGTCATGGGTCAAGAGTAATTGTAACATCGCTAGAGCTTCAAGCACAGTCTCACTGCGGAAAATATAAACAGTCTCTGTGCCCTTCTTAACCTCAGAAGGTCTGATTGGAGTGTTACAGCTCAAAGCAGCAAACGGTAATGAGTTCCACTCCTCAAGTAATCCCGCAAGAACCTGTGACTTGGTTTCATCCAACGGGACTACTCTCTACGTCAGAAATAACACGCAGTCCTGCAAGAACCTACCGAAGGTTCGGCCAACGGGACTGCAGCGAGAACTATAAAGAAACTCAGGGAATATCAGCAATAACAGGCAGTCCCGCAAGAACCTACCGGAGGTTCGGCCAACGGGGCTGCCGCAACAATAACTAGCAAACTCAAGGAATACCGGACTCCAATAGGGAGATGCTAGTAGCATCTACCTCCTTCAGGATAAAAGGAAGTTTGTGCAAGCACCTCTACCAGTCCTTGATCGGCGGCGGTCAAGAATCAAAGGGCACCGCGTTGATTTCCGGCATCAAACTTGAACAGAGGCGCGCTGACGTCACGCGCTCCTCTGTTCGTAGCAGCTTGGGGATTGTACTTCCTTTCGTCGTGCATGACGCACACGATTCATGTATCAGGGCAGTGTTCCTGGCTGGCCCCCGGCATGGGATGCAACACATAGTCACACATGTAAACAAAATATCAAACATCTATTAAATTGCATATACAGTTATACACACACCACCACACTTACTGGTACAGAAACTTACACATACTTACTCTCTTAAGCAATCACTTATAGAAACACAGACTAATTAATACAGGAACTCTTCCAATCTCTCACTCTCACATATACTCACTTATATATGCCAAAACTCACATATACTAGTTTAAAACATATCTAGTTACTCATGAAGGCACTATTGAGAGAGTAATTCACTCACTAACACCCCAATACACACACTCATCCGCACATACAGTCCTGCACACATGCTGTCTCAACACATACAAAGAGACTGATACAGATATTTACATATTTAAACATTATTCACTAACCCATGTGTTCACTAAGATACACTTAATCAGTCCATTATTCAATCCATTTTACAAAAAAGAATCATCCATTTAGACACTTATATACCCACTTATTCTTCCATCGATCTTGAGATATACATATATAAAAAATATTTAATTTGCAGAAAGTCGCACATTCACTGGATGATGTTATCAGTGATGTCATCAGTGGTGTCATTTGAGATATCATCAGTGATGTCATTTCAGATGTCATTAGTGATGTCATGAGTGATGTCACGGACTGTGTCATGAGTGATGTAACATGTGGCGTCATCAGCAGTGTTTTGCAGGCGCAGGAGTTATAGTTAGCTGAACTAACTGTAACAGGGGAATTTCAATGGTTTTGTACAAGTGAAATGTCCAGCTAACTATAAAGCCCCTGAAACCTATGGTTTTTTCAGTGAATTTCTAAGGTTTTGTAAATGCTAATTCCTAACTATAACATGTCTGAAACCTATGTTTTTTTTGGTGAATATATATAGGTGAAAAGCAGCTCCTGTTAGAGCACTCTCAACACCAGAGACACTCTAGATCTGCTCACCTCAAATGTCTATTTTTCTATCAAAGTTTTTAAGCATAGGATTAGCAAAGTGCCATCCACACCGAGATAGAAAAGGACAAAGTCTTTTGCCATTTCTACAGCAAAGTCCTCAAGCATAGGACTAGCACAATGCTGTCCTTGCCGAGCTGTAAAATGACAAAAGCCATTTATCACTCAAGGCACAGTATTACAGCACTGAATTGGTAAAATACCAACTCAAGCCAACCTGAACTGAGTAAAAGCAACCCCTGACCCAGTGTTTCGCTCTAATTAGAGCTCTTCAGAGAGGTATAGCTTTGTCCAGACACAAGGGAGCACCCAGTATAAGTCAAAACAAAACCCTTTCAGGCATAGAGTAACGCATTCAAATATATACATATATATTACCACTGCTACAAGGTCCACTTCGGCGCTTAATGCACTCTTGTGACGGTGCATACCAAAATAGAAGTGGGTGCATTTTTAAAATACAAGCTCCTGCCTTCAAAAGAAAACATGCAGCACTCGTGGGGCACCAGTTCTTTATTTAGCGGGGACGCTTTTCGGCGTTCTGCCTTCTTCTGCTCGCTTTAAAAAAAAATCAACAGCACATTCACGTCGGTACTTTTCAACTGGTTGATCGATTCCCATTGGGTGCAGTAACGGGACCGCCCGCCTGCCATGCGGTGGTCCCGGCACCCCAATTATGATGTGACTGCCACCACAGCTGTTGCGTATGGCATTTTAACATTGCAGCGGATGCTTCTGGCTGCAGCAAGCACCACAATGGTAAAATGTCATGTTGTGCATTGCCTTTTTAAAATTATGTGCGGGGTGGATGTCAGGACCCCCGAGCCCCGGCGACTGCCACCTCCTGGGGCTTAGAAAAATAATGGTTGGGGTGGCTCAAAGCCCCCCAAGCCCTGGGGACTGCCACCCCCAGGGCTTTTTAAAAGTATGTGGCAGGGCTCATACCCCCCAGCCTTAGGGACTGCCACCCCCCGGAGCTTTAACCCCTTCCCTGCGGGGGTAAATCCCCGGTGGCACGGGGGAGGGGAGGGCTGTGGTGCCACGGTACTTGTGACAAACCCATCTCATCATGAAGCACAGTGGAGCTGTGGTCGTGACGAGCTGGACTCGTCATGATTCCGCCCACTCCTTCAGAATGCCCGCTTAAGTGGGGAATTCACTGCGTGTGAGAGTGCCGCGGCCGTTGTGACAAGCCCAGCTCGTCATGAACACAGCCCCACTGTGCCTTCATAAGCATGGATGTGGTTAAGAAAAGAATGGCCGTGGTCTCACGGCCCCCGGCAGCCCCGGGGACCGCCACCCCCGGGCTTTTTTAAAAAAAAAATACCCCCTGTAAGGGGGGCTCAATCATCTCCACAATCCACGGGGACCGCCACCTCCGCGGGGTTCTAAATATTTAAATTGGGGGGCCGTTGACAGAATCCCCAGCCCCGGGGACCACCACTTCCTGGGGCTTTGTAGATTGTGGGAGGAGGGCTGTGCAGCCCCCCTCCTGGAGCCTTGTTGTGGCCCTGGAGACCGCCACCCCCCCACAGCCGGCTCCTGCAGTGTCCCGGGGTGCCTACCCCCGGGACACTGTAGTTTGCTATGGCAGGGCAGGGGCCGTGCGACTCCCGCCCTGCCATAGCAAACTTGGTTTGAATTTTGAAAGAGAGCATGCTTTCAAAATTCAAACCAAATTGCTTTTCCACACGGGGAACTGCATCTTAGCAGCTCCCCATGTGGAAAAGCAATGCTAGCTCCTGAGGGACTAGGGGAGCCTCCGGTACTGTGGGGGTATTGGGGACCCCCTACCGTCCCAAACAGAGAAGGTCAGCCCCGGGGGATTGGGTTAATGTGGCTACAAGTGGCCCAGGAGTGGGGCCACACGGTCCCTCTCCACAAAATGATATTTTTTTTAAAAGCACAAAGGCCAGCCCTAGGGGATGGGGTCCCTGCACCTATACATGGCCTAAGGAGGGTGGCATGGAAGCCCCCCCTCCCCAATTTTTTTTTATAAACAATATGGCCATGCCCCGGGTATAGGGTCCCCGGGGAAGATTTTGGCCTTAGGAGGGGGGGCCACATAAAGTTTGGGGGCAGGCCCTGGGGGATGGGGTCCCCAGAGCTAAGAATATTCGGAGCTTGAAAAAAAAACAGCATCACGCCGGAGGCCATGCCCCCTCCTTTGAGCACTCAGCAAATGCGCCCTGTGGCATGTTTTCAGACTGGGAACAAATTCCCCTTGAATACTGAGGGTCCCTGGGGGCCAACTAGCACACCAGGTACCTCCAGTAAGCGCCACAGAGCTGTGTTGCAGAGTGTTGTAAAAAGGGCGTGGCCTCTGAACACCGCTCTGCAACGCAGCTCTCTGGCGCATACTGGAGGTACCTGGTGAGCTAGTTGGCCCCCAGGAACCCTAAGGATTGCGGAGGAATTAATTCCCCAACTTAAACAGCGCCACAGAGTGCGTTTGCAGACATGTCACTTTAGGCCACCTCCCCTTCCTTCATCACTGTGCAAATGCGCCTGTGGCATGTTTTAAATTGGCGGATTAACTGTCTTTTAATACTGAGGGTCCCTGAGGGCCAACTAGCCCAACAGGTATCTCCAGTATGTGAACAAATAAAGAATGGGAGCGACCCCACACCCAAGAGAAGGAGTAGAAAGAGGGAGTAAGGGGAAGTAAGAAAAAAGTTTTTCATGGGAAAGTTTTAAACCATGCTCGAATCAGTAAGGTTTGTAGGTCTCAACCCTACAATCTCACTTTTATTCTTTCACAACTCCATACCATTCATCATACATTGGGACCCCATTAGTCAATTATGTGAAACAATACACAAACATCACTAATTTGTAAAAATACACAATCTACTTTTAATAAAAATTATACATTCAATATAAATCAAGCAATAGTTAAAAATTCTCTTTAGAGACAAATTCTACAATACATAAAATTAAAAAACACACAAATGTGTCCACAATGACGATCCTAAAGACAAGAGAGCAAAGAGACAAGAAAGTGCAAAATCATAAAAGCATCCTCATTTACGTTACTCCACATGGAACTCAATGTAATTTCATGCGAGTGTCCATTAATCATGTCATCAATATGGCACCCGTGTGGATCCTTGGATGTAATACTTTGTGGTGCGTTGACGCGTTTCGTGGCCTTTGAGTTATTATGTACCACCTTCTTCAGGACATTGTATAAAAATAGATCTCTCCCCACAACAGCAACTATGTCCTAATTAAAAAACAGTTAAAGAATAGTTTATTTACAGTCAAATTTTTTACCTCATAATTTTACAATACATTGTTCTACCATCCCCAATAAATGTAGAGTATAACACTACTCATTAAGCATAGTCTTAAACCTAAGCAAATTCATTTGTGAATAATGACGAATGTATCTTCAACAGATCTTCTTAAAGTCTTTTGTCTCCCTTGGAGTTAACATATATGAGTCAAAATTCTTTAGGGTCCCATATTCCAACCCCCAGGATCACTAATTCAGGACATTGTATTGTAGAACGCAACCGCCTACAGGGTTCCCACTTCACAGGCACAACAACAATCTTATCCCGTAAACATGCCCATCAAACACAACCATATCTTCCCTAACTGGGGCAAAACTCATGCACCCACCTCTCAGACTCTCAAAATAGTTCCACAAGATGATGACCACAAGTATCGTTCAGGCAGGATCCTAAGGTCCTCCAAAGATTGTTTACTGTTGATGCTCTAAATATAAAGGAAAATATTAGAGTTGTATTGATGGCCCTTACTTTATTTTCGGGGTACTAATCTATTAAGGACCCTCTCCCCTTCTGAAGACCTACCAGTAATTTTCGGTAGCTGTTCCTTCTGTTGTAAAAGTGTACAAAGTAAGCGGGGCTCTTAAAGCTCCAGACGCTTCTTGATGTCAATGTTTCCTTTACTGTATAAATATCAGTGTCACAGTTCACTGGATATGATCGTAACGCTGACCTTGCTTGTAATGGTCTTCCTACGTTCCAGGGCATGAAACTACAGTTCCCATCATGCCCGAGACGTAATCGATGTGCTACACTGTCATGTGACCAGGAAATAAGTATGGAACAGCGGGACCCGGCATTGCTGATTATTCTTGCCTTTGCTGATGCACCTACGGACGTCTGAATCAGGGTAAGTTCTGTGAAGCTGTGCTCTGCCTCTCTAATACCCCGAGGTCGCCGAGTGCTTGGAATTCAAATATCGAGCTTGTTGGTAAAGAGTTGCGTGGTTCGCTACTCTTCATGTATTGCTGGTTTGGAACCAGAGTTGCTTTCTGTCATTGGTGATCGTGAGCGCCTTATGGTGGATAGCGTTCATTTCGGAACTGTGTTACAGGCTGTGTGATCAGAGACAGTCGTTGTTGTCTTCGTGTGGAGCAACACGAACTGTATCGTGTGGAGCAACACAAGTTATTTGGGTGCAGTGAGAGAGGACTTTTATTGCCATTAGGAATTCCCGTTGTACACCCAAGGAAATCATAGAACAGTGTCATATTGGATGAAGGACTTCACAGACTATACAGAGTTTATTCGTTGTGATATTCCCTAATGTGCAGAAGACGCTAAAGGATTTACCGTTTCTTGCTGTGCTTACCTGTTCTCTTTTCTTCGCAACCTGTTCTTTTTGTTTCACGATAGAAGAGAGAATTACAGGGGATCAGTCCTAAGATATCGCACCTACTGTGTTGGTATGTAGTGGCGCACATTATAACATATGTTTACGCTCAGAATACAATGTCAATTAATGAATGTTGTTTCTTTTTTAGTGGTCTGATATCTCCTGAAGTCTCCTTATCTCTTCTTATGTACAAAGCACTACATTTTCCTTTTCAGGTAGGGGGTATTCCAAATTGTTACTTGAGGTAAAGGAAGTGAATTTACATGACACATACTCATCCTGGTATTATGTGTATTGAGTGCATTTGTTATTGTTGTTATAGATCTCCCTCCCCGCTGTCCCCTTCCTTTCCCTCCCTCGCTTGACTATCCTGGTGCTCTGTATATATATATACATATATTCCAGACACCGAGGACGTCAGGAGGTGGAACCTATTTATCTTCAGCACAATTCCGAAGACACAAGAGGACTGAGCCTGACAGACTAATCGGCCCAAGAATTGATTTACTTTCTAGTTGTGCTGAAGATAACCTATCATGGCTACCCTTGATGATGGTATGGCCGCCCTGGCGTTGGTACAAACCGAATTAGCTGCTTCTCGTCAAGAAGTAGCTGACTCCAGAGCAGAAACGGCTCAATTACAAGCCTGTGTAGACAGGTTACAGGGAAATTCCTTCAGCGCCAGTGGGAGCCAAGCCCCTCAGGCTTCAGTGGTAGTGGAAATGTCTGCTCAGATACCCTTAGCTTCCCCTGAACGCTATTTTGAGGATTACAAAAAAGTACAGGTATTCATGACACAAGTCCTACTCCACTTCATGTGTAAACCTAAAATGTTTTCCACCAATCAGGCCAGGGTGGCTTTTGTAATTTCATACTTAGGGGGCAATGCAGCGTAGTGGGCGGTACCTATAGTAAAAAGAGAGGATCGCTTGCTGTACGATTGGGATGAGTTCCGCAGAGAATTTGGAATTTTTTTTTGATCGGAGAGCGGAAACCTTCTCTGCAGATAGAGATCTTTTGGAGTTGAAGCAGGGATCATCAGACTTGGTAACATATCTTAACCACTATCGTAGGTTGGTGGCAGAAACCGACTGGCCTGAGTCCAAGCAGTCTGCTGTCTTCTATCAAGGACTCAATGATGAGTTAAAAGATGCATTGGCTCACATCGATCGTCAACCTCGCACCGGTACTGCACTCATTGAACTCACCTAACGGTTGGACCATAGACTGAAGGATAGAAAAGGAGACAATAAGAAAAAGGAACGCTCTTTACCATCTTACGATAGAGCGGGACAAGGCGAAAAACCTACAACTGCAGTAGAACTCATGGAGATTGGGGCCGTGAGGGCCTCACTAACAGTTAGTGAACGGGATCACCGAAGAAAACAAGGATTGTGCCTTTACTGTGGAAAAAGGGGCACTATCTTCGAGAGTGTCCAGTTAAACCAAAACCCGGAAGATTCCGATCCGGACAAAATGTGGCTGGGATCGCTGAGAAGGAGGCGGAAAACTCCAAAGCTTGAAGGCTGATGAAGGAGGACCTTTGAGCATTAACATTATTCCTTCATTGTCTCCTGGTACCATGAAAGTGAACAACCATGTGTTCATTACCATGACTATGGTCATAAACGAAGTAGAAAATGAGATACGTGCAATGGTGGATTCAGGAGCAACGGGCTGTCTAATGGATTATGATGTGGCACATAAACCCGGGGCTCTTCTCGTGGCCAAGAATGTACCAGAAACGGTGTATGCTGTAGATGGGAAAGAACTGGAAGCAGGACCCATTCGGTATCATACTCCTGGGTATGTCCTTACATACGGATCTTTTCATCAAGAACTATTGTCCTTTAACATAATTCAAGCCCCCCAGTATGGCGTTATATTGGGTCTTCCGTGGCTACAGACAGTCAAACCTGTTATACATTGGTCTTCCAGTACAGGTCGGTTCATGCCCCCGTTTGGTGGCAAACTTCCACCGTTTGAATCCGGGTAAGCCGGGTGCTGGTCAGCGTTCCTCGTGAAGGGGTATGTACTGTCACAGTTCACTGGATGTGATCGTCACGCTGACCTTGCTTGTAATGGTCTTCCTACGTTCCAGGGCATGAAACTACAGTTCCCATCTTGCCCAGGACGTAATCGACGTGCTACGCTGTCATGTGACCAGGAAATAAGTATGGAACAGCGGGACCCGGCATTGCCGATTATTCTTGCCTTTGCTGATGCACCTACGGACGTCTGAATCGGGGTAAGTTCTGTGAAGCTGTGCTCTGCCTCTCTGATACCCCGAGGTCGCCGAGTGCTTGGAATTCAAATATCGAGCTTGTTGGTAAAGAGTTGCGTGGTTCGCTACTCTTCATGTATTGCTGGTTTGGAACCAGAGTTGCTCTCTGTCTCTGGTGATCGTGAGCGCCTTATGGTGGATAGCGTTCATTACGGAACTGTGTTACAGGCTGTGTGATCAGAGACAGTTGTTGTTGTCTTCGTGTGGTGTTAACACGAGAACAGAACTGTATCGTATGGAGCAACACAAGTTATTTGGGTGCAGTGAGAGTGGACTTTTATTGCCATTAGGAATTCCCATTGTACACCCAAGGAAATCATATAACAGTGTCATATTGGATGAAGGACTTCACAGACTATACAGAGTTTATTCGTTGTGATATTCCCTAATGTGCAGAAGACGCTAAAGGGTTTACCGTTTCTTGCTGTGCTTACCTGTTTTCTTTTCTTCGCAACCTGTTCTTTTTGTTTCACGAAAGAAGAGAGAATTACAGGGGATTTACAGGGGATCAGTCCTAAGATATCGCACGTACTGTGTTGGTATGTAGTGGCGCACATTATAACATATGTTTACGCTCAGAATACAATGTCAATTAATGAATGTTGTTTCTTTCGAGTGGTCTGATATCTCCTGAAGTCTCCTTATCTCTTCTTATGTACAAAGCACTACATTTTCCTTTTCAGGTAGGGGGTATTCCAAATTGTTACTTGAGGTAAAGGAAGTGAATTTACATGACACATACTCATCCTGGTATTATGTGTATTGAGTGCATTTGTTATTGTTGTTATAGATCTCCCTCCCAGCTGTCCCCTTCCTTTCCCTCCCTCGCTTGACAATATTGGTGCTCTGTATATATATATATATATATATATATATATATATATATATATATATATATATATATATATATATATATATATATATATATATATATATATATATCCAGACACCGGGGACGTCAGGAGGTGGAACCCATTTATCTTCAGCACAATTCCGAAGACACAAGAGGACTGAGCCTGACAATCAGGAACAGGCGGGGCTCTTAGAGCTCAAAACGGTTCTACAATAAACAAGGGGAATTTAATTATCAATTGGTCAAGGATCTAACAAGTCCCTAATGAGTATCCTTCTTATGACTAATGAGGACAACCTACCAGAAATTCAGATATCAAAGGTCCCTTGCCCGAGGGGTAAACTTTACTTAGTGAAGGCGAGAGATCAAAGTCTTCTCTCCAGACAGAGACTGTATAGGTCATCTATATTTATCTGTGAATAAATGAACGATTTTTTCTTTTTTATTATTATTAAATGACACCAAATCAGTTCACTGTCACATATATTTTGTTGTCCTACTGCATTAGTGAACCTTACTCACCTGAATTTGGTAATGCCATGGGCTTGGGCGTCAAATATATTTATTTCTCCCAATGTTCATCCCCTCTTTAATTTTTATGGGAGGCAGAATCTGGAACAATATCGAATGTATAAGTATTTATTTTGTGTACGGACCACAGTTTAAAACTAATTCACCCTATTCTATTTCTATAGCCATTTCCCATTATCGAAACAACCTAGAACAATGACCGATATATATGGTAAGTACCCTCGGTGTGGTAAAGGAGTAATGATGCCTCCCCACTGCTGATGTTACCACTAAAAATTGTTTTACGTGGTAGTTTGATGCAAGATGCGGTGTAAATTAAATTCACTCCGCATACGTCTCGTAAAAAAGCGGGCTTCCCTCTTCATAATTGCTACTTATTTGGTGGAAAGTGCGGTGTAGACTAAAGAATTAAAAGATTAAATCTACTCTGCATCAAAGGAAGGCTTCCCTCTCTCTGACTGCTGTCTCGTAACAAA
Organism: Lissotriton vulgaris; assembly: GCF_964263255.1. Lineage (NCBI taxonomy): Eukaryota > Metazoa > Chordata > Amphibia > Caudata > Salamandridae > Lissotriton > Lissotriton vulgaris. Next base: position 1,210,435,516 of record NC_141693.1, on the reverse strand, counting down.
GCGGGCTTCCCTCTTTCTAATTACTACTTCTTTGGTCGAAAATGCAGTGTGGACAAAAGGATTTGAAAGATTAAACTTACTCCGCATCAAAGGAGGGCTTCCCTCCCTCTGACTGCTGCCATTCCCCTGAATGTCGGGTCTAAACGAGGCATCGCTTACCTGTGTGCGCGATAGATCCAAACACGGCACACTCCTGCTCGCCTCGTGAAACAGTTTGTTACACCCGGACGCCGTTATTTAAGCTACATCTAATTGCCGGCACCTGGTCTAACACGCGTCTGCCGGGTCACATATACAGAGACCTTCTACGTATCTTTCCATACGCCTACTTCCCCACATTTAAACGGGCAATACTTTTATTCCAAAGGGATGCTGTGCTCATCCTTCCCACCCTAATATGAAAAATAGGGGGGCTATTGCCCCACATAGTGTTAAAAGATTGCCCGTAGTGTGACAAGTGTTCACACATCATCTTAATTTTTACACACAAATAACGGACTTAAATCCATTTCCCGACGATTTATTCAAACTATGTTGAATTAAAAGGGTGATATTTTTACGAATCGGGAGGGGGCCATGTTGTCAATTTAAATGGCCACTGTTCATTGCACTGATGGTCTTTTCGTTCAAACAAAGTCGGGCATTACTTTTGTGGTGAACAATACCAAGAATAGCCACTAGAATAAGTGACCTTAAGGGATACAATCTATCAAAAATACTGATATCTTGTTATTAACGAACAAACAGTCATGTGAGCTTTATTACTGTTGGTAAGCCCGGGGCACGCATTGTGTTTTTTCCTTAATTACCTACCCACTTGTTCGCCATTATGGTGATAGTGTCCATAGAACTGTATATATTCTAAATTTATTATTAGACCAAGCAGTGGACATTTACCATTGGCCCATTGGTAAGGCTGTGCGGCTGGTACACACAACCTGCCCCACCTATACCAATAGCCTCAGTCTGTTGTTTTACCCTTTGTTGTGAGCTCAGGCCTAGCTACTCTCTTTATTCTTACTCAAGGGGGATTACACTGCCATAGTCATTGGCATTCCCCGGCTGAGTACGTTTAGTTAACAATGCTCATCCAATCTTCTCTGGTGTTGAGTCCCTTCTTTACGGTGATAAGAATAGAAATATACCATTGTTCACGGTTTTTTCTCTTTGTCGTAGTGTCCCCTCCCTTCCTGTTTATTTCTATCCGTTCAATAATGAACCATGAGAATTCAGAGAAGGAGTGACCCTTTGCTTTAAAGTTGTCTACTAAGGGGCAGTTTGGTTTCTGGTTCCTAATTACAGACTTGTGTTTTAAAAGGGGAACTCTCACTTCTCTTCCTGTTTCTCCAACGTAACCAAGGTTACATGGGCATACTATTAAGTAGACCATCTTTTTAGTCTTACAATTGTTCAGTGCCCTAGGTTTTAGAGTATAGCCATTATACGTATATTCTTTGCCTTGGATACATTGGTCACACATCGCGCATGTACTGCATGCATAGTTTCCAGTGGCCCTCTCTCCACCTAGCGTGATCTGTATTTGTTTGGGACCATCTCTGTATGTGTGAACCAGATCACTTCTTAGGTTGTTATTCTTTTTAAAAGCAAATAAGGGTTTCTCCAGATTTACCAAATCATTATCATTCAAAATGCTCTAACTAGAGTTAATTACATTCTTAATCTCATTGCTAAGGCTGGAGAATTGACTGACAAATACTATCCTTTTGTTCTTGTCTTGCAATTTGATCTGTCCTGAATCTTTCTGGGCCAACATACTTTCCCCATTATAAAACCTAGCTCTCTTACAAGCAGTTGAGATTAATTTTCTGGGATATCCTCTATCTCTTAATTTCGTTTTTAAATTTTCTGCATGTTTGTAAAAATCAACCAAATTGGTGCAGTTTCTGCGGAGACGCAGAAACTGCCCAAAGGGGATGTTGTCCTTTTGGGCCTTGGGGTGGAAGCTGGAGTAGTGCAATAGGGTGTTCTTATCTGTAAAGAGTTCCACTTCCAGCTTCCCCTCAACATTCTTAATTTTTAGGTCCAAAAAAATGTACATATTCTTTACTGTGTGACGAAGTAAACTTCAAGTTAGTATCACCTAAATTAAGCCACTCCAAAAAAGTCTCTAAACATTCCTCTGTCCCTTCCCAGATGAAAAATATATCATCAATTAACCGGCTCCACCCACTGATGTTCTCGAAGAATGGAGCCGATTCATTGTAGACATGGGTGGCCTTAATTTGTCCCAAGTAGAGGCAGGCCATACTGGGGGCACACGTGGCCCCCATGCTGGTCCCCTTACATTGTAAAAACAAATCCTCTTTGAACAAAAACATATTGCGTTTAAGTACTAGTTCTATACATGACATAATAAACTCTACACTTGCTCCTCTACAGTCCACTTGCTCCAGGATGCTCCAAATGGTGTCAATGGTAGCATCCTGGGGGATGTTTGTGTAGAGTGCTTCAATGTACAGTTTTACAAGTATTTGGGTATATTGGTTAAACTCCATACCTTCTACTGTGCTAATCATGTGAGAGGAGTCCCTGATGTAAGATTTAAGGTTCTGTACTAATGGCTTGAGAAATGTGTCAACATATTGACTAACAGGTTCCCAAGGCGACTTTATACAGCTAACTATTGGTCTAAGTGGTGGGTCTTTGATGTTTTTGTGACATTTCAGGAGGCCATATATGGCAGGGATGATTGCGTTCTCATTAAGGAGAAACTTGTGTTCCTTCTCCGTAATCCAGTTGTTTTGTTTGTCTACTCGTAGCATTGTTCCAAAGTCTTTCATCAGTGTATTCCAATGGGACATGGGTACCTGTTTGTAATGTTCTTGAACATCTAAAAGTGCCCGGATTCGTCTCTCATATTCATCTGTATCGAATATAACAACCCCACCGACCTTGTTGGCGGGTTTAATTGTTATGTTAAAATCATTTTTCAAATGATAAATGGCCTGTTTTTGTTGTCTATTCAAATTTTGAGATACTCGGGGTTGGTGTTCCCATAGGTTGCGGACCTTAGATTCCACTCTCTGTTTGAAAACATCCACCTTTCTGTCTACTTGGCTACTGTGAGGGGTGAAGGTTGATTTGGGCTTTAAGCCGGAGGCACTTACCTCCTTGGTATATTCCTTTCCTTCAAAAAATCTGGTGACCCTAATTTTCCTGAAAAAAGATTTAAGATCCTTCTCCAGGATCTTAGAGTTAGGGAAGATATGGTTGTGTTTGATGGGCATGTGTACGGGATAAGATTGTTGTTGTGCCTGTGAAGTGGGAACCCTGTAGGCGGTTGTGTTCTACAACACAATGTCCTGAATTAGTGATCGTGGGGGTTGGAATATGGGACCCTAAAGAATTTTGACTCATATATGTTAACTCCAAGGGAGACAAAAGGCTCTAAGAAGATCTGTTGAAGATACATTTGTCATTATTCACAAATGAATTTGCTTAGGTTTAAGACTAGGCTTAATGAGGGGTGTTACACTCTACATTGATGGGGGGTGGTAGAACGATGTATTGGAAAAATTATGAGGTATAAAAAAGTGACTGTAAATAAACTATTGTTTAACTGTTTTTTAATTAGGACATTTTTGCTGTTGTGGGGAGAGATCTATTTCTATACAATGTCCTGAAGAAGGTAGTACATATTAACTCACTGGCCACCGAAACGCTTCGACACACCACAAAGTGTTACATCCAAGGATTCACACGGGTGCCATATTGATGACATGATTAATGGACACTCGCATGAAATTACATTGAGTTCCATGTGGAGTAACGTAAATGAGGATGCTTTTATTATTTTACACTTTCTTGTCTGTTTGCTCTCTAGTCTTTAGGATCGTCATTGTGGACACATTTGTGTGTTTTTTAATTATATGTATTGTAGACTCCGTCTCTAAAGAGAATTTTTAACTATTGCTTGATTTATATTGAATGTATAATTTTTATTAAAAGTAGATTGTGTATTTTTACAAATTAGTGGTGTTTGTGTATTGTTTCACATAATTGACTATCGGGGTCCCAATGTATGATGAATGGTATGGTGTTGTGAAAGAATAAAAGCGAGATTGTAGGGTTGAGACCTACAAACATTACTGATTCAAGCATGGTTTAAAACTTTCCCAGGAGAAACTTTTTTCTTACTTATCTCCAGTATGTGCCATTGAGCTGCGTTGCAGACAGGTGTTCAGAGACCATGCCCCTTTTTACACCTCTCTGGAAACGCAGCTCTGTGGCGCTTACTGGAGGTACATAGTGGGATAGTTTGACCTTAGGGACCCTAAGGATCCAAGGGGACTTAATCTCTCACCTTAAACAGGCTCAGGGCACGTTTACACAGTGAAGGGAGGTGACATGTGTAAACACGCCTTGTGGTGCATTTTAAGTTGGTGAAATAATTCTCCTTCAACCCTGAGGGTCTCTGAGGGTCAACTAGCCCACCTGGTGCTTCCAGTAAGCGCCACTGCGCTACGTTGCAGAGAGGTGGTGCAGGCTGTGCCCCTTTTTTTTCCTTTCTGCAATGGTGCTTACAGGACATACCTAGTGGGCTAATTTGCCCCTAGGGACCCTCGGGATTAAAGGGAAGTTAATTTTTTAATTTATAATGGCAACAGGGCCTGTTTACCCAGTGGGGAAGGGAGGGGACGGGGCCTGAGGTCACATGTGCAAACACGGCCTATGGCGCATTTTAAGTTGGGGAAATAATTCCCCTTCAATCCTGAGGGCTCATGGGGGCCAATTAGTCCACCAGGTGCTTCCAGTAAGCGCCACTGTGCTGCATCGCAGAGAGGTGGCCCAGGCCGTGCCCATTTTTACACCTCTCTGCAACGCAGCTCTGTGGTGCTAACTGGAGATACCTGGTGGGCTAGTTGTACCCAAAGGACACTCGGGATTTAAGTGGACTTTATCCCCCAAATTAAAACGGCCACAGGGCGTGTCTGCACACTTCAGCTGAGCCCCCCCCCCCTTTTACCAGTGTGCAAACGAGCCCGGTTGCACATTTTAAGAGGTAGTTTCAATCCCCCTGCCCTATTATATACATGGGGCTTACAGAGGAAGTCATGCTAATACTAGGGGTAGCCCAATGCATAGTGTGTTCCCTAGTGATTGTAGGTGTTTTAACTGTATTCTAAGTGTCTTATAGCATAGCACTGGCTCTAGGACTGGTTAGTCAGAGTCAGTTACCACCAGTACCCATCTGAAAAAGTTGAGGGTACAGGATGATTTTGCAACGAAGCTTCTTTCTGCTCCTCTGTTTGTTCTTTCTGCACGTCTTCCTTCTTCCTGCACTTTTTTCGTCTTTGAGGACTTCTGTTGCTTTTTTCTGCATTTCTTATTCTTCTTTCTGTGTGTTTTTTCTTCTTTATTCACATGTCCTACCTCTGTATGCATAGTTAGAAACTAGCATTTTAAAAAGGTTTGAACTTCACTTAAGACACCATAGGTTTCAGTTACGTTAAAGTTAGAAATTAGCATTTAAAAAACCTTTGAAATTCACTGAAAAATCCATAGGTTTCAGACATGTTATAGTTAGGAATTAGCATTCAAAAAACCTTAGAAATTCACTGAAAAACACATAGGTTTCAGGGGCGTTATAGTTAGCTGGACATTTCACTCATAAAAAACAATTGAAATTCCCCTGTTATAGTTAGTTTAGCTAACTATAACTTGGGAGCCTGCAACGCACTGCTGATGACGCCACATATTACATCACTCATTACATCACTGATTACATCTCAAATGACATCACTGATAACATCATCCTTGTGATAGTGGCAGACCTCCTCCCACCCTAATATGACCTTTGATACACACATTAAAAAATAGAAACAAAAATGTTCAAAAAAATGGACATACCAATACCAGTTACAACAACCTATTAATTAATTCCAAGATCTACATACACATCCACTCATTCACAAATAGTCCTATACAGACACTCATACATTTACTCACTCATCATATGTACTCATACACCTATAGATCCTGTTACACAATGACACTTATCCATAGAATTACTCACACACATAGTCACACATGTAAACAAAATATCAAACATCCATTAAATTGCATATTCAGTTATACACACACCACCACACTTACTGGTACAGAACCTTACACATACTTACTCTCTTAAGCAATCACTGATAGAAACACAGACTAATTTATAGAGGAACTCTTCCAATCTCTCACTCTCACATATACTCACTTAATACGCCAAAACTCACATATTCTAGTTTAAAACATAAGTAGTTACTCATGAAGGCACTATTGTGAGAGTCATTCACTCACTAACACACCCATACACACACTCATACACACATACAGTCCTGCACACATACTGTCTCAACACATACAAACAGTGATGCACTCATTCATGCATCTATGCACTAAGGAATACCCCCACTGAACCATACGGACACTCAGACACTCATACAGATTCTCGACAAAAAAAATTAATAACCTATATAGACACTCACGTAGCTACTCACCAACCCATGCAGCCACTTCTACACAATGTGAGAGACTGATACAGATATTTACATATTTAAGCATTATTCACTAACCCATGTGTTCACTAAGATACTCTTAATCTTCCATCGATCTTGAGATATGCATATATAAAAAATATTTAATTTGCAGAAAGACACACATTCACTGGATGATGTCATCAGTGATGTCAACAGTGATGTCATTTGAGATGTCATCAGTGATGTCATTTGTGGAACTGCGGTATCTGCCATACCATTGGCAGAAGATAGACCAATCCGTTTCCTCCTTTCAGTGACTGCAGCCAATGGGAATCGACGTGAATGTGCTGTTGATTTTGTTTTAAAGCGAGCAGAAGAAGGCAGAACGCCGAAACGCGTCCTCGCTAAATAAAGTACATATATATTCACTGAACAAACCATAGGTTTGACACCAGTTATAGTTAGCCGGAAATTTTACTGACATAAAACCATTAAAATTCCCACCTTATAGTTAGTTGGACACACTATAACTTGCGGGCCTGCAATGCACTGCTGATGACGTCACATATTACATACCTCATGACATGGTCAGTGACATCACTCATGACATCACTGATGACACCATCCAGTGAATGTGTGTCTTTCTGTAAAATAAATATGTTTTATATATGTATTTGTAAAGGTCGATGGAAGAATACATTTTTAAATAAGTGTCTAAATGGATGTTTTTTTAAAAAAATTGATTGGTTAACTGGCTTATTAAGTGTATCTTAGTGAATACATATATTAGCGAGTAATGTTGAAATATTTAAATATATGTATCCGTGTTTCACTTTGTGTATAAGTGGCTGCATGGGTTGGTGAGTAGCTACATGTGTGTGTGTATGGGTTATTAGATGTTTTTTTTAGTATCAGTATGAGTGTCTGTATGGTTTGGTGGGGGTATTTCTTAGCACATACATGCATCAATGACTGACTCACTGTTTGTATGTGTTTTGAAGACAGCATATGTGCAGGACTGTATGGGTGGATGAGTGTGTATATGTGTGTGTTAGTGAGTGAATGACTGTCTCACTAGTGTCTTTATCAGTAACTACATATGTTTTAATCTAGTATATGTGAGTATTGATGTATATAAATGAGTATTTGTGAGAGTGAGAGATTGTAAGAGTTCCTGTTTAAATAAGTTTGTGTTTCTATAAGTGATTGTTTAAGAGAGTAAGTATGTGTAAGTTTCCTTAGAAGTACGGTGGTGGTGTGTGTATAGCTGTATATGCAAATAAATGGATGTTCAATAGTTTATTTGCATGTGTGAATATGTGTTTGAGTAACTTTTGGATGACTGTCGGTGTGTAACAGGATGTATACGTGTATCACTACGTATGATGAGTGAGCATGTGTATGAGTGACTATATAGAACTGTTGGTGAATGAGTGGATGTGTATATAGATGGTGGAATTACTGAATTGGTTGTTGTAACTGATATGGGTATATCCATTTTTTTGAAAATGTTAGTTTCTAATTTTGAATATGTGTTTCAAGGGTTACATTACACTGAAAGGAGGTCTGTCACTCTGTCACAAGGATGGTGTCATCAGTGATGTCATGAGTGATGTCACTGACCATGTCATGAGTGATGTAATATGTGACATCATCAGCAGTGCATTGCAGGCGCGCAAGTTATAGTGAGTCCAACTAACTATAACGTGGGAATTTCAATGGTTTTATGTCAGTAAAATTTCCTGCTAACTATAACTGGTGTCAAACCTATGGTTTTTTCAGTGAATTTAATAGGTTTTTTAAATGCTAATTCCTAGCTATAACTGGTGTGAAACCTATATTTTTTTCAGTGAATTTCAAAGTTTTTTTATTAGCAAATTTCTATTACTATCAAATATAATATTTTTTATAATGAATCCTATATTGTATATTTATGTAATACTATTAATACTATTTTTTATATCTATATATATATTTTTTTGCCCTGGAGCGCTCCTGGTGTGCATATCGGTGTGTGCACCGGAAAGCGCAGTCTTGCGGCGTGCATCGGTGCGCGTACCGGTGAACGTCCCGTTTGCGCTATTGCCGCGAACGAAAACATCATCGTGACGTATCGCGCAGCGGCGTCCGCGTGGTACGCACGGCGTAAGCGCACCCGGAAGCACCCGAGCGCATACGATCACCCTACGTAAGCGCCCCGGGGCACGTAGCGTAAGCGCTTCGGGTCATGTGACCTAAAAATAACACTTTTTATTGGTTCAGGACAGTTTTGTTTTCCAAATGATGAAAGCCCTGGTCATGTGACTTGAAAATAACACTTTTCATTGGTTCAGGACAGTTTTGTTTTCCAAATGATGAAAGCCCCCACCTTATTTCCTCATTCTCACTTTGTACTTTGAGTGAGGAAGACCTGTTTGCAGGCCTATTTGTACCTATTTGTACTGAGAAATGGCTACAGTAGCAGCAGCAGCAGGAGCATCGCAACCACCACCACCACCACCACAAGGACCACCACAACACCACAGTGGTGGAGATGAAGAAGAGGAGGAGGAGGAGGAGGAGGAGGAGGAGGAGGAGGAGGAGGAGAGGCGGTTCCTGCCTGAAGATACTACCCCCTATAAGCCAAAGGAGCACATTGTCTGGGAGTTTTTTTAAATCCCAAGGGGCCTCAAGAAAGTATATGCGCCAAAGGTTACTTGTCTGATGTGTGGCACTGTACTTTCCAGGTGGAACCCTGCCAAAAAGTATTCTTTTGGCAACAACACCATGATTCGCCACATGCAACGCCGGCACCCAAACAACTATGCTGCGGCAGAGGTCAGAGAACTGACCAGAAACCCTCCCCAATCTTCTCCCAGCACCTCCCAAAGTAAACAACTCACTCCATCAGGTCCAGAGACAAGGGAGATGGTCCCAAACATCCAAACCCAGTTTGGTGATTTTAAAATGGTTTGCAAATTTTGCGGGACTATAATTTGCTATGGAGAGCAAAGTATTAAACTCATCAACCAAGCTGGAGACAACCACAACTGTAAAAAGAAACCTTAATTTTTTTTCCTGTTTTTTTTGCTCCAGTTGAGCCGTTTACAATTCCCTGTTTTTCGTTTGTCCCCATAAAAATTACAAAAAGAATATAAATATGTTCATAAAAGCCAAAAAAAGTAAAAAATGTTCAAAAAAATATGAAACAACAAAAAGAATAAAAAAACAGTTCTTTTTAGAACTACCTCCAATTTATAAAAAAATGCTACATTTAAAAAAACTCTGTCATTCTTTTTTCCCCATGGTACGCTCCCCGGTACGCTCCGCGGTGCGCGTACCGGGCGCTCCCCCCGCGCTAATCGGAAAAAAAAAAAATTGTTTTGCCCCGCGGGGCCCTTTTATAGCCCCCACATCAAACCTAGGGGGTCAGGGGGGTCTACCTTGCCCCCTTTTGGTCATTTCCCCCTTTGTTTTTGCCACCTCCTGTGTCTCGATCCTACCGAGGCACAAGATGGCGGCCGCTCCGGACTGTTTGGAATGTTGACAGACACCTGAGAGCCAATCAGCTTTCCGCTCGCGAACTCGCGTAGCGCACTGTGGTGCGCCCCGGTGTGCGTACCGCGGCGCGCTTATAGATATATATATATTTTTTTTAACCTAAATTACTCAAAATCCACTGGAGCACATATCTTGAGATATAGCAAAGGCACTTCGGGCTACCAGTTCCTACAATTTTGCCAAGTTTGGTGGAAATCCATTCAGCCGTTCGGGCTAAGAGTCCAACCGCCCTATGGAAATTAACATGGTGAAAACACGTTTTGGGACCCCCCTTTTATCTCGGCCCCCACTTGACGAAACGCCCCAAACATTCAGGGAAAGAGAGAAGCACAGCGAGGCAAATTTCAGGGAAATTACAGGCAGATCCCTCAATCGACGCCAAAGTTATTCCCAATAGAATGTTGCGGTTTTCCTATAGAAAATAATCCTACCTATAACTACCTACTGGTGACCAACAATTGCCCTGAAGCATTCCCAGAGCATTTGACAGACGTTCCTTCCTCCATCCGGCTCTGATTAGGAGCATGCCTTCACACTCAACAAGTCTTTAAAAGTGCTGACACGTTTCAGGGCTTCCATGCCCCTTCATCTTGTGCTGCACAAAGGTAAACGGATGCACGCATTATTTTCATATCTGGTTCCTTTTATTTAATTCAAGCCTCTCAGTGGTCTTTTGCTTAGTGCACAGTCCATATGATGCTTCATGAGGCTTGAAGTTGTTGTGGAAGTGCATGGAATTATAACAAAACCATGTGAAAATATCTATCATTTTGCATTATATTTTAGCATGTAATGCATCCTTCCATCAATTCTTGAACCAGGGTAGCATATAAACATGAGCTCTGCAAACAACACCCACTTGTGTTCTGTTGTTCCTGTCCTTATGTAGTAGTTTTTTTACAACAAATTGCGCCATTTGCAGTAAATGCTTAACATGAACGGTGTATAATTATGCAAAGTGGCGTAATGGCCTCATTTTGGGAATTTTAAGCAAGAAGTGTGGCCCAAAAATCCCAAATTCATGTGAAATATGCCAGTGTAATTTAAATTTCACCCAGGTGCATGCTTAATGGCAGATTAGCTGCAGCAAAAAGACACTGTTTTCTCTGTTAAAAAAATTTGCTTTTAGCTATGATGATGATAATATTCCTTACCATTGTGGTTCTGTAATTCTCAAACCTGACTCCATTTTAGTCTTGCCCTCACATAGGCCTGTGAAGTAGGCCCAATGAACAAGTGGCCTGGCCTTCTGAGTTCGTGCATGTATTAACTTGGGTTTTTCTGACCCTGAATGAACTGCAGAGAGAGTGACCCTTTTCACCTGAAACTGACCTTTTGCAAAACCAGTTTCACTAGCTGATCGTTGTCTGAGTTTTTCAATCACTGTTCAGGACCTTGGTAACCTTTAGTTTCCTTGCACATATCTTATCCTAAACAATATCTAAATTGTTTCTTTCCTTACGACTTTCTTTTCTAAACATAGGTTTTTGCCATGCGTCGTGACTGCCATCTGGTGTTGCCTTTTACGTAGGCCTCAGAAGTTAGTCTGCGAGCAAAGCAGTCTGACCTTTTGTGGGTCATGTATACATTAACTAAGGTTTTCTTTGTGCGCTGGAGTTAATTTCAGAAGCTGGCCTTTCACCTGGAAAATAATCTGCCAAGCCAATTTCCCTGCAAGATCGTTATCCACTTTCACAATCACCATTAAAGACATTTGTTAACTTTTAAGTTTCTTTACGTTTCTGTTATCTTGCACATTATCTGAAACTACTTTTCTTTACTGTTTCTTCATTTCATGGGTTACGCTTTCAATTAAGGACTTGTCCAGATTAATATTTAGATATGCCTAAATATTAACTTGTGGGTTGGGACACTGTAAAATGAGCTTTACTGTATGATGCTGTGTGATGTCATGTATTTTCTATTGGTTGAATTTTGGTGCAGGGGCATGCATTTTAAATGTACCTTTTTGGGTATAAATAGGGATGTCTCGCCTTAGTAAAATTAAGCAGTTTCTTGAGTTGTACACCTTGTTGTATTGCTTGGATTTCTTCTACTAGCTGCAGCTAATAAATTTGATCTCTGACGCCACCTAGAAGTATTCTGTGTCCTGTGTATCAAGGCAAGGGAACCCAGAGGACTTTGGGAGTGTCCCTGGCACTGCTGGGTATTTGATATCCCAGTTCTTCAGTTGGCACGGCCAACGTGGGGCGACTTCAGTGGTACCGGTCCAAGCCCGAAGATTGCGAGGAGCCACGTGAGGAAATTCTGAAAGGAGGGCCCCCACTTCATCGACCCCTGCATGTCGACGTGGACCAAAGGTCTTTTCTGCGAGGCTTCCCGCTTTTCAACGGCTACGAAGGACTGCTGCCCTGACTGTCGCCTTGTCTTGGACCCTCCGATTGATGTTTGTAAAGCGAGACGATAGACGGTCTTCTGGTGGCGTGACAGATTTTTGGTTAAGTATAAGTGGGTCGCTCCCACGACTTTGTTTGGTTCCTTGGTTTTGATTTGGTTGCTGCAGTACCCAAAGCTGAAGGGCTTGTATGTTTACGAGTGTATCATTTTTTGATTCCCTTTGAAGTTTGAAGCCAGACTAGTGAGCAAGATGCCTGGTCTTGGTAAATTTGGTAAATGGTTTGCTTGTGGTAGTAACAGGGATTCCCGATTGGAGGATTCATGTCCGATACCTCCGGTTGGAACTCCGACTTATGAGCTCTATTCTAAACACGGAGTGGGTCCCATTACTTATAATGAAGTATGGGTCCGCTACACGAAAAAAGATGGTGTTTTGCAATGGCCCCATATGGTAGTTTTGAAACAGAGATTTTAGACAATCTAGAAGTTAGGCTATTTAGGAAGAAAGCCCGTCCGGCAATGTTTGACTCTTTCCGCCTTTGGCGTAAGGAAGCCGAACAGCGAGAAATTAAGCAAGGAAAGAGAGATAGGAAAGATAAGAATATGTCAGTACTACAGGCTGCTAGACAGTTTAAGGAAGATGGAGAAGAGCGTGCGAGTGAAGTCTTAGATAGACAGCGTTGCATGGCCATAGATAAATGTTATCCGGCCTTCCCATCTTCTCCTACGAAAGTGATGGAAGACCTTGAAAAGATCCTTTGATCTCTCATTTACTGAGATTGCCTCCTCCCTATGTGCAGGGTGCTCCTCTATTACCTCCGGTTGTTCCACCCTTTGTTGTTCAACCGCCTGCTGTTGTTCAGCCACCCGGTGCTCCACAGATGGTTTTGCCTCCTCCTGCGCAACCCATTCTAGGGTCGCCAGCCTTGCTACCAGCTTTGCCTCAAACTCCTTTGCCTTCTGCTTCTGCATCTTTGACTTCTACTGTTCTTGTCCCTACACCTTCTTTGCCTCAGAATACTTATTCTCCTGTTCTTATGGCTACTTCTTCCCCTTCTGCTCGAAAACGAATGACCAAGACTGTTGTTAATCTGTTGTCACCATTGTTTGGGTCACTGAATATGACCCCTGTTTCGGAAACGTAAACAGAGTCATAGTCAGCTTTCTAGTTCTGAAGAATGGATAGTGTTGGATTTGTTGGCTCGTAGGTGGATTTTAAATGCTTCGAGGTATGATTTGCCAGCAGTTATGGATGTTTTCTTTCAGTGGGAGCCGCCTAAGCAAAGGTATGTTTTTGATGTAATGTGTACATTTCTGCTGCAGGAATGGGAAGATAATGAGTTGGGTCCAATTCCGCAGGATGTGCTCGATGTTCAGTCAGATTTTGCTAAAGGGATGATAGTGGAATCTGATGTTACAGATGCCGTAGAGACAATACTTGCTTTCAGATCTAGACTTTCGCCTCAGACATTGTATGAACCTGATTCCTCTGTTAGGAGGAAAGTGAAACAGTACCCTATGAGAGAAGTTCCTCCTGTATGGAAAGAAACAGTTCAGGCTAATGTAAATTTGGGTATTCAGGCCGCTCCGGCTCATTTTCAGCAAATATAGGTACATGTCCCTTGGAAGAGGGCAGACGTCTTGGCTCTTAAGCAGACCTTACCTGACCCTCGTAAGAATCCTGCTGGTTATTACAAGGAGTTATCCCAGACAGTTGAAGCGTGTATTATGAATTTAGCTGACATCGATATGTTGATGGGTAATGTAGACCCTCAACCTTTGTGGGTGAAGATTCGCCATGAGAATCATGCTGCTGAATTAGGTGATACCTGGGCGAATATTGTTGCTGCAGATGGTAGACAGGAGGGAGGTGCTAAACCTGAACCTCTAGTTTCAGAATTACCAGGTAGAATTATTAATCTGATGAAATGATGCCCGCTTTACGAGTGAATTGGGATAAGTTAGCAGCATGTAAGCAAAAGAAAGATGAGAGTGTATCTGATTTCTTTACTAGGTTTGAAGAGACTTTTATTGATCATAGTGGTCAGGATATGAGTACGGAGGGTGGACAAAGGTTCTTTGTGGATAAATTTGTTTTTAATTTGCTTCCCGAACTTTCTAATAAGTTAAAAGACTCTGAGAGTTCATGGGCTGTCTCTTCGTCGGCCCAGATTGTGGCTACTGCACAATATTACGAGAATAGGGATAAAGATGAGAAGGATAAAGTGGAGAAGAAAACTAAAGAGTTAAAGACGAAAGTTCTTTTGCAGCAAGCTTATCCGCCTCATCAGAATCAGCCTCAGTTTCAGCAACCTCCACAATTTCAGAGATTGTTACAGAAGCCTGAGCCTTATGTTCAACGATTCTTTCCTGGCCCTAATCAGTGTGCCTATTGCAGAGAGGAAGGTCATTACAAGAATAGTTGCCCGGCTTTGTTACAGCGTGCGAATGGTCTATCTGGTCATAGAGGTCGTGGTAGTTTTCAGCAAGCTCCTAGGGGTAGGGGACGTGGTGTGATCCCTCAGAATGAGCGTTCCTCTTCCATACAGAATTCTGCGAATTATTTTGACAGACAGAATGTTCCGAGTGTCTTTCTACACCCGGGCATAGTATGCCATTGGGGCTAGATTTTAATCAGCAGTTGAGTCTGCTCTGGGCACACCAGTTTACCTTCGCTGCATGGTGACCCTATTTTTATATCACAAGTGCACGTCACTTTACAACCCTCAATTATACATGATAAACTTATCCCCCACACACCAACATGCACCAACCGGCAGTCCTATAAAAAGATCTCCGATAAAGAGACCCTTCGGGGGACCCGTAGGGAATTGCAGCACCGGCCCTACGAGGAGCAACTGCCCGATGATGAAGCATGACACCTTTCGGGGTGTGTGAGGGCAACAGAGGACAACAATATGGTTTTCCTATCACTGGTGAGGGCTGTTACCTAGGATTTCTGTTCCTTCTCCCTTTTTATTCCCTGTTTTTAAATGGGTAACTTTTTGCACCCTGTTGCATGGGTGACTTTTGCACCTTGCCATAGGAACAGTGTCCCCTTTTTGGTATACAGAATGTTCCGAGTGGTCAGTCTGCCCAGTACTATGTTGAGGATTACTATGTCGAAGGTGAGAGTTCTGGTTATAATGATAACTAGGACAGCCAGGACAAAGTGAGGGAGTAGTGTCAGTTCCAGTAGATCAGAGTGGACCTTATGTTGAAGTGATTACGTCAGGTGTGGCAGAACCTTTTCTTTTGGATTCTGGTGCGATGAAGAGTTCTATTATGCACTCTAAACTTCCTGGTGCACCTTTGTCTTGCTTGACCAATGTTTCAGTAGGATTTCAGGCGCCCCAGTTCGTAATCCGATTTCTAGTCCTTTGTCCCTTTCCATTGGCCCTTGTGAATTGGAAGCTCCACTTATTCTAACGACTGGTTGTGGTGAGAATCTGTTGGGTTTGGACCTGTTAAAAAGATTGTATGCGACATTACATTGTTCTCCTTCAGGAGTACAACTTACCCTCGGTAAGAAAGTGATTTCCCCAATGTATTTGTCTAAGGATTGTTTGCCACTGGAATTGCGTTCGTTTCCTGATACACTTTGGGCTACAGGTCCAAATGATGTTGGTCTTTTGCAGATTCCACCTTATGTTTCACCCTTAAGTCAAATGCTAGGCAACCTCGTATTCCCCAATACAAGATCTCGAGTAATGGTGAGAGAGCTCTTTTAGCGATTGTTTATTATCTGGTTGAGAAGGGTGTAGTTGAGGAAACGAGAGGTAATGTTTGTAACAGTCCTGTTTTGCCTGTCCTTAAACGTACTGATGCTTTTAAGCCACCTGTGTACCGGTTTGTGATTGACCTTCGAGAGGTAAACAAGATTGCCGTGCCACAGTTTCCTGTGGTACCTGATATCACTGCTTTGCTGACTCTGATTCCTGCTTCGGCAGCTTGGTTTTCTGTCATCGATTTGAAGAATGCTTTCTTCAGTATTCCTATTGCTGAGGAGAGCAGCGATATTTTTGGCTTCTCATTAGGAGGCCGAAGCTTTCGGTTTAAGAGAGCTGCCCAAGGTTATTGTGAAAGTCCCTCCATCTATAGTCAGGCGTTGAAAACTCAGCTTGACGGTTTTGTGTTACCTGTTGGTGCTACTCTTATTCAGTACGTCGATGATTTGTTGATTACTGCTGATGATGAAAAGATTTGTAAAGAGGCTACTCTTTCTTTGTTGCGGTATTTGTCTGACCTTCATCATAAAGTGTCACCTTCAAAGTTGCAATATTGTCGCCAAGAAGTGACCTACTTAGGTCATCTCTTGTCGAAGGAGGGAAGGAGATTGACCCAAGAACGAATTCAAGCGATTGCGCAAATGAGTGTGCCATCCACACAGAGAGAAGTGCGTGCCTTTTTAGGTTTTACATCGTATTGTAGACAGTGGATCCCCAATTTTTCACTGTTGGTGAAACCTCTGTTAGCATTGACTCTGAAAGATACTCTGCACCCTCTTCCTTGGTCTGACCAATGTCAGAAAAGATTTTCTGAACTACGCGATGCATTGTGTTCGGCTCCTGTTTTGGGTACTCCAGACTATAGTAAGCCTTTCACGTTGTACGTGCACGAGAGAGAAGGTTGTGCGTTGTCAGTGTTGACACAACCATTTGGGGACAAGCAGCGTCCATGTGCGTTTTTTTCAGTAATGTTAGACCCAGTTGCTAAGGCGTTGCCGAGTTGTCTGAGAGCTACAGCTGCAGCGGCTGTTTCTATCCGACAGTCTGCTGGTTTGGTATTGGAAAATACGTTGATTGTGATGGTTCCACATGCAGTGGATACCTTATTAAACAGAACTAAGACACAGCACCTTACTAGTACACGTCTGTCAGGTTATGAGTTGATATTGTTGGCTAGTCATGTGCACATTAAAAGATGTAATGTGTTGAATCCAGCTACGTTGTTACCGATCTCTACAGAGATGGATCCTCAGGAACAGCATGATTGTTTGCTGCGTACAGAGGAAGAAACGAAGGCTAGAGTTGACCTGAGGGATACTCCCCTTACGGATGTTGATGGTACCCTATGGGTATGTGGTTTGCGTGCTAAGCTTCCGAATAGTAAAACGACTGCAGCGTATGCTATTACAACTTTACACACAGTTGTTGAGACAGCACGCATACCACAGAATTCTGCGCAAGCAGCAGAGTTGATTGCACTGACTAGAGCGTGTGTGTTGTCAGGAGGAAAGTGAGTGAATGTTTACACCGACAGCCAGTATGCGTTTGGTATTGCCCATTGTTTTGGGCAATTATGGAGAGAGCATGGGTTCCTTACTTCGCACGGAACCAATATACAGCATGGGCAGTTGGTGAATGAACTTTTGGAATCTCTCACTCTCCCAAAGCAGATTGCAATTATGAAGTGTAGTGCGCATAAGAAAGTTGTGGACGATGTTGGTCGAGGGAATGCGTTTGCAGATGAAGTTGCGTAAGGAAACAGCGAAAGACATGATGAGCTGTATGTATGTTGCAGGCCCAGCTAATTGGGTTATGGCTGGTGGAATGTGCGAAGACACAATAGAAAGTGTGAAAATGATTCAGGCTGAAGTGACTGAGAAAGAAGTGAGTGTTTGGAGAGAGACTACGGGTATGTTGGATTCAACAGGTTGTTGGGTTGAGTTGTCAGAACACCAGCAATGGCTGTTGCCAGATGCGTATGTGCTCCCAGTGGTTACAATGGCTCATGGAATGGCTCACATAAGTTCGAAGGGAATCTGCAAGTTGTTGGCTTCAGTTTGGCAGAATGCTGGAATTCCGAAATGTGCAGAGAGCATGGTGAAACATTGTATGATTTGTCTGAAGTATAATCCTGGTAAGTGAACTCCAACTCCAGCTGGTCATTTTGCTCCTCCGATGTATCCATTTGAGGTAATACAGCTAGATTATATACATATCGAGAGATGCAATAATTTGAAGTATGTCCTTGTGGTTGTTTGTGCCTTTTCCAGGTGGATAGAAGCCTACCCCCTAAAAGATAATACTGCCTTGTCTACAGCCAAGGTTTTGCTGAGAGAGTACTTCCCTAGGTATGGTTTGCCGAGAATTGTATGGTCGGACAATGGGAGTGAATTTGTGGGTCAAATCATGAAGAACGTATGTGCTCGTTTGGGAATAAATCAGAAGTTCCATGCAGCGAATCACCTCAGTCTGCTGGACTTGTTGAATGCTACAATGGTACCTTGAAGCTGAAATTAGCTAAGGTACAAGTGAGCACTGGTCTTACATGGCCAGATGCCTTGCCGTTGGCCCTTTTGTCAACAAGGACGACTGTG
This sequence comes from Lissotriton vulgaris, assembly GCF_964263255.1. NCBI lineage: Eukaryota > Metazoa > Chordata > Amphibia > Caudata > Salamandridae > Lissotriton > Lissotriton vulgaris. The sequence goes on along the minus strand of NC_141693.1, from coordinate 1,210,416,811 downwards.
CATTCTCGAGTGGGACTTAGTCCGTATGAAATTGTGTTTTGTCGTCCTACGAATGTTTGGGGTGTGCCTCGTCCTAAACAATACATCAGTATTGAGTACCCTATTGTTATATCCTGTTCATCTCTTTCCCTGCTGCTCAGCCTGTGTGTGTGTGATGTCATTGGAATGTTCCTGTGTGCATGGTTTGAATGTGTGGTCAGTTTGATTGAGTGGGCTGAGCAGCTGGATGCTGCTCCCGGTGGGGCCTTCTCCCTTACTCCTTCTTACCTTCCTTTTACCTATTTTAACCAATAAATACCAACTTAAGAATACCAACGTCTACTGGATCTACTTACCTGATTAAGTACTTTTTTGAATGCAACAATGGCGACGAGCCAGAAAGAACTACGTGTGCAGGAACTACATTTGAAAAATGGAACTACAAAGATGGAAAGTAAAGCTTTTAAAAGAAGACAAGCAACGCTTTTGATGCCCCACCGGTGTCATGTCACATCTGACAGCCTACAGGAAACATCTATAAAGGTATGTTTCAAGCGTTGGACTTTGTGTAGCTTATTTGAATTTTATAATTACAGACTTATTTACAAGAGTGTCAAAATTTCAAGTTAGGACTGCTGTCAGAGTAAAACAGTGGAAAAATTATATATCTTTCGTGCTGCGATGTTCAGAGCCCAAGTTAAAATGACTATTTATTTTTCAAGGGCAAAGATATGAACCTTTCAGCAATTTAAAATGACCATTTATATTTCAAGGGCAAACATGTGAACCTTTCTGCAATGTGTCTGAAGCGACTGTTTTCATTTTGTCTAAAACCTTGAAGATAAAATAAACAGATAACTGCCCTATTTCAAAGTGGATTGTAGCGACGCTTTTAAGGAAAGGAAGTTTATTTTTCAATTCATTGCCTGCAAGCTGCAACCTTTTTCCACTTTGAGGCTTCCGTTTTCATTAAATCTAAGAAGTTAATTGCAGCAGTGTTCAGAGATAATTGTGTGCCAGCGCGCTCAACTTAACAGGGCATTTCATGTAAAACCCTGACTTTTTTTCATCTAAAACTCTGACACTCACCGTCCTGTTTGGGGATGACGGTTGAGTTGTCAGTTGGTCCGCAGCGATCCTTGCCCTTTCCCTGCATCAGGCTATTTGATGACGTCTTCTGAGGGTTCCGAGGAGTTGGCGAAGTGAAGCTCTCCTCACATTCTGCTGCTGATGTCACTCGATGAGTCACCGCCTCTGCTCAAGCTGCTGCTGATGTCAGTCGATGAGTCACCGTTTCTTTTCAACTGCATTTTCGCCGTGAGCCATCGGCCGAAGACGTGACTGACAGCGTGATGTTTGCTGCGTGCTGTCGTCATTTATCAGGCGCCTCCTGACGTGAAAGACACTAAATGCGCTGATGTCGTCCTGGATCAAACGCTTTCATTTCTACAGCGTTTCTGTCATAATGCTTTGCCTTTCTGGGTGTCTGCCATCGTGTTTCATCATCGTGTCACAGCGACTGGCACGCTAACTTGTTTTAAACCCTGGGATGTTTTCGTTTATATTTCAAGAGACAAGGTACTGTTTATTTATTCAAGTCTCACAATTCACAACGTCCAGCATGACAACGGTGACTACTTTTATTATTTTAGTTTCTTATTTTCCATCAGTCACTATTTATATATATATTTACGTATATGTTGTGTTCTGAGTGATTTATGGAACTGTTATGTGTTGAAATTGATGAATTAATTTATGTATACTGTTTGCTTTAAAGGTCGATTTTAATGGTCAAGTTTTGATATGCTGAGTTCTGGCAATGTTTGAATTTATTTATGGAAATGAACCACATTTGTGCTTAATTAATTTGAGGTGTTCATTACATGTTGATATTTATTTATGCTGATTTTTGATGAACCACTTATGTAATAGTGAGAGGAGTTCACACTTTATTGCGATTAGTTGTGCATAGTCTATATTTATTGCTGAACTTTGAGGAGTTCAATGTTGGTGTGTATTTTCTTGAACTTTGAGGAGTTCAATTTGTGTATTTTCTTAAACTTTGAGGAGTTCAATGCTAGTGTGAATTTTGATGAACTTTGAGGAGTTCAATGGTAATGTGTATTTTGATGAACTTTGAGGAGTTCAATGCTAGTGTGTATTTTGAATTTGTTGCGGAGCCACATTAGTGCTCATGGTTTGAGGTGCTCCATTTGTTTATCAAATTATATGAGGATGAGTCCTCAGTTCTGTTTATTCTTGTTTTATTTTTTCTGAACCACGCAAGTGCTCTATTTAGTTAGAGGTGTTCAGTTTTACAGAGAGTCGTTAGGTAGCCATGTACCCCATGCATTAGGTGTTATGCGCTCTGTTCTTTATACTTTATTTAAGTGGTTTTGGACAGCGTGGTAACTCCTACGTCCTAAATTTGTTATTCAATTGGGACGCTATTTTGTTTAGTTTGATTCCCTAGTATTGCTTTTCGTGACAGTCTGGCCAACTGGCATGATTGGTAATATTTTGGGTTTTTCTTTGAGATGGGGGATGGTTGTATGTGATTTCTCTCTCCGTTTGGTGCGAGAAGATATTATTCCTGGTTTTGCGCGAAAATATATTTTTCCTCTCTATGTATCTTTCATGATGATATATTGCTATTTCATGATATTATTTACAGTTATTCATTTTCTATGTTGACTGTTCATTTCATGATACTATTTACAGTTATTCATTTCCTATGTTGACTGTTTATTTGAAATCCTGATTTTGTCATCATCAGGACTTACTGTATTTAGTTTCATCCTCTCTCTTTTGTTTTCATTGTTTTAAAAGAGGGAGATGTGTTATATCCTGTTCATCTCTTTCCCTGCTGCTCAGCCTGTGTGTGTGTGATGTCATTGGAATGTTCCTGTGTGCATGGTTTGAATGTGTGGTCAGTTTGATTGAGTGGGCTGAGCAGCTGGATGCTGCTCCCGGTGGGGCCTTCTCCCTTACTCCTTCTTACCTTCCTTTTACCTATTTTAACCAATAAATACCAACTTAAGAATACCAACGTCTACTGGATCTACTTACCTGATTAAGTACTTTTTTGAATGCAACACCTATGTTGGTGGATTACTTACATGACTTGACTGCTAAGTTATGTGTTCTCCACCAACAGGTCTATGACAGTTTGCCGACAGCTACTACAGATCCAGGGCACATGATCCAACCTGGTGATTTTATCTTGACGAAGAATTTTCAGCGATCCAAGAATTTGGAACCGAGATGGACTGGTCCCTATTTGGTATTGCTGGTCACTGAAACTGCTGTTAGAGTAGCTGGTAAAAATAACTGGGTGCATGCCACCCATACGAAAAAAGTTCCTTTGCCTTTACCGTATGATCAGTGGGTGAGGGATGGTATAGCTGACACAGATTGCGAGAGAGCCCCCACATTTGTGCCCTTTAGTGATGCTCATTTGACATGGACAATGTCAGAACGTGAGGATGATGAGGTTCTGCTGTGCCTCCTCATCTAAAGATTGACCCCACCAATCCGGAACTTTTATTTAAAGATCCAACTGTACCTGATAAAGAACGCTATGATTTAAGGCCAAGAAAGCCTATTGCCATGGACAAATAAAACTGCATTTTTTATACAGTGAATTACACCTTGTCAGATCAAGAGACTTTTTTTGCTTTTTCCTTTTTCGAGTCACCACCTGGACTCTGCTGCAGGGTCACGGAAGGAAGTTCTTAAGGGGTGAGCCACGCATTGACACAAGGTCTGTGGTTCAGGGTCGTTAGTGCGATCTTGGCGCACACTTAAGTGAAGAAGGAATATTTCCGTGAGCAGCACGTTAGAGGATGGAGTTTCTTGAGTCTGATAAATGTGTTAGGAAAGTGGATTATAAAGTCCGAATATGTATATTGATTCATAGCAAATGTTTTTTAATATTGTGTTTCCTTATGCAGTGAAGTAGTGTGGCTCACTGGTTAGAGGCGGCAGACCCGAGAGCAGAGGGCGGCCCGGGACCAGGGTTCGATTCCCGGCGCGGCAGGTTTCTGGACCAGGGTCAGCGGACTCGATAATTCTCTCGCCTCGGTGCCCACTCAGCGATCACACTCGGCAACTCTGGGCATTAGCTTGCCTCATCTTCACTAACGACCCCACCAGACCGCCGGGGATGCCTGGTCTCACCCTGGAGATACCCATTAAGGGACCGTCTCTCAGGGAAGCCAGGAAGGGTTTCGCAGCGGTCGAAGCGCCTTGGGACCCTACGGGTAAGTAGTGCGCTATATAAATGCCTATACATTATGCTTGTGAATATTATGTTAGCTTGTGTGGGTTGGATTTTCTATGTCACACAAATGCCACTTACTTCTACCTCCCAACCTACTCTTTCTTTTTCTACTGTTTCTCCACATTAGTTTCATACGTTACCTGAACATGAACAGGCACGAAGATCAGAATTTGTGAACAATTCGTTTATACAGATGTTGCATCAGCATCAGCTAGTCATAAATACCACGAATTGTTGGGTGTGTGGTCTTATGCTACATACAACAGATAAGGGAATGCCATATTTGGTTTTGCCTTTTTCGCTTAACGGATCAGTTTGGGCACTCCAATCAATGTTTATCTATGCGAATGAAGCCTCTACTGTACGTTCCGTCAAAGACAATGCAAGTAATAATGCCTTGATACGGGGAATAGTTGATATGATTAGAGATATTGATGCGTATAACGCTATCCCTAGAGATGAGGTACGAGCATATGTTGGTTGGAATAAGATGGCCCATAGTGTTAGCTTGACGGAGAAAGAAAGGCAGCGAAGGTCTCCTCCTATTTGGATTATACCCCACGAGGTCATCTCTGTTTGCAAGGTAATGGTCAGAATCCGAGAGCTCAGCTTGGTAAGAGTGTGTGTGTTCACACATACGTTTATACGTCCCAGAAATCTCCTCCGTTCGTGCCAGCTAAAGGCACCTATTTTGTTTGTCACGATAGAGCATACACATGGTTGCCATCTGATTTTTCCGGCACATGTTACGTGGCATTTTTGCTTCCCCCTACATACACTGCTGTTTTCGATTACCATAAGACAAGATATGGTAGAGGTATAATCGATGCGAAAGATACTTTCACACAAGAAGCTGGAGACTTCTTCAAGGGTTTCCTACCCTTTTGGGGTCCTATGGCTAATAGTAGGAATATTCGTCAACTTACGAGGGTGTTTGAGGCCACTATAAATGAGACTGCAAGTGCCCTTAGCAATATTACAGCTGAGCTTCAAGCGTATCGCCTTATGACATTACAGAACCGTTTTGTTTTAGATATTATACTTGCAGATAGAGGTGGGGTATGCAAATTGTTTAGATCTAGTTGCTGCGTTTTCATACCAGATAAAGCCCCGACAGTGTACCAAGCCATCTCTAGACTACATAGGATCTCTGAGTCTATTTATGTGGACGAAGGTAACTGGTCGTTTATGGGATGGTTATGGAAATCGCTGTCCAAATGGGGATGGAAGATTCTGATGTTCCTTGGTATGGCGTTAGCTATCCTTTTCTCGTGTTGTTTATGCATCCAGTGTGGTCCCGCCATTTGTAGTCTTTGTGCTACGATCTGTGTGAGAAGACCAGTCCCGAGAGAAGTGAAGGATAATAAGATGATGTTACAGCAACACCTTGATGACCTGATGAGAATAGTTATAGACCTAGATTCAGATTGACATGAGTTTAGGTTATTGCCTACGTAATGGCAAAAGGAGGGTCTGTGGTTCTGTAATTCTCAAACCTGACTCCATTTTAGTCTTGCCCTCACGTAGGCCTGTGAAGTAGGCCCAACGAACAAGTGGCCTGGCCTTCTGAGTTCGTGCATATATTAACTTGGGTTTTTCTGACTCTAAATGAACTGCAGAGAGAGTGACCCTTCTCACCTGAAACTGACCTTTTGCAAAACCAGTTTCACTAGCTGATCTTTGTCTGAGTTTTTCAATCTCTGTTCAGGACCTCGTTCACCTTTAGTTTCCTTGCACATATCTTATCCTAATCAATATCTAAATTGTTTCTTTCCTTACGACTTTCTTTTCTAAACATGGGTTTTTGGCATGCGTCGTGACTGCCATCTGATGTTGCCTTTTACGTAGGCCTCAGAAGTTTTCTGCGAGCAAAGCAGTCTGACCTTTTGTGGGTCTTGTATACATTAACTAAGGTTTTCTTCGTGCGCTGGAGTTAATTTCAGAAGCTGGTCTTTCACCTGGAATTGACCCTGCCAAGCCAATTTCCCTGCAAGATCGTTATCCACTTTCCCAATCACCATTCCAGACATTTGTTAACTTTTAAGTTTCTTTACGTTTCTGTTATCTTGCACATTATCTAAAACTACTTTTCTTTACTGTTTCTTCATTTCATGGGTTACGCTTTCAATTAAGGGTTTGTCCGGGCCTTCCAGATTAATATTTAGATATGCCTAAATATTAACTTGTGGGTTGGGAAACTGTAAAATGAGCTTTACTGTATGATGCTGTGTGAGGTCATGTATTTTCTATTGGTTGAATTTTGGTGCAGGGGCGTGCATTTTAAATGTACCTTTTCGTGTATAAAAAGGGATGTCTCGCCTTAGTAAAATTGAGCAGTTTCTTGAGTTGTACACCATGTTGTATTGCTGGGAATTCTGCTACTAGCTGCAGCTAATAAATTTGATCTCTGACGCCACCTAGAAGTATTCCGTGTCTCTGTGTACCAAGGCAAGGGAACCCAGAGGACTTTGGGCGTGTCCCTGGCGCCACTAGGGATTTGATATCCCAGTTCTTCAGAACAAGAGCAGTACTTCTTCCCCTTCTTGCTGGTAAAAAAGAAAAATGATTCATCTCCATTGACCTGATGAAATCAGGCTATGTCGGCGATACTGAATAGCAGGCCTTGTAGACTTCTGGGTAGCCGTCCATCTCCTTATGCTACCATACAGGAAGTTCAGACAAAAACGACTAATAACTTTTGAAGATTCTACTCTACAAAGTAACGGAATTGCCAAAAATGCCATTGAACTCGTACCAGTCGAAACTGAACAACAATAACACACAAATGAAACACAGATATCAATTCGGCCTCATACCGATATCTATATGAATATGTCTCAAAATGAGTCAACCGCCAGTTCAACAAAAATTGCTCAGCTACCAAAGATAGATCAAACAGTGTCTGGCTATTTCATCGATTTTGATACTTTCTCACTAGATCCAACTGAACCTGAGTAACCGCCAACTTCTGTTTCCCACAAAGAAAAAATATATAACATCTACCTTTGGCTGAAAAACACTTACTTTGTTTCTCCCTGGCTACAGCTCTGGATTGTAATTGGTCTACTGTTCCTAGTCCTTTGTATAGGTGCAGTGACTGTCTTTTTTCAGCTCTTAAATGGATATTATCTCCCAGAACGCTCTGCAGTACAACATGTGAACTTGCTCCTGAAACCACACACATCATCTCATCGTGAACAAAGGGACCTGTCCTTGGTGAATATTACAGAAGTTCTGATTCCTGAAGGAATATTTTGGGATAGGGTTTCATATGTTGTCTTTGCTTCCCCTGAATGTCTGAAAATACCTAATGTATTTAAAATTTCTTTAAATGATATCATCACCTCCAGTACATACACTGATGATTGGGACTTTGGAACTGCATACTGGCTGAATTAGAACAATGTGCTGCATTTTCTAGAAACAAATTGCATGATGAAACATCAGATTTGACACCATGTCATGTTACCAAAACTATGGTCATCATTTCTTGCACAAAACAAGTATCCATACATACCTTCAATGGGAACATTGCTCAACACCACCAAAAGTTTGCTTATTTTTCTGGGTTTAACACGTCAGACCTGACCTCATAAGGTTGCACCTACACTTGCAAAGAAAAAGATGCTCTCTAACACGAAACAGTTAGGCTTTTCAGTCCGAATCAAGATGAGTGCGAGACTTTGCCCTGTTGACTGTTGGCAAGACGTATTTGGAGATTCATTACCCCAGATGACCACTATCCAGCAAAATGCCAAGGAGTCATTGAAAGCACACTAGGGTTGTTCATTGACAGTGCCATCCTACCACAAGTGCTCCCCATACAGCCCTGTCCTGACGAAGCCTCCACATTGAGGAACAAACCACTCTCCTTCCAACAGGGGTTGAAATGAAGACTACCACACACCCTCAAACTCATCGGAATACAACACACCAATTCATATGTACCTATGTGTTATTAATATAGGGGAACTAAGCACCGATATTAGGCTGTAAAGGTTCTACTGTATAGAAATGCAACTGTGCCTATGTCACTATACCCTGTCCCTCACTCATCTATTCACCCCCATTACTCAAAAACCTTCTTTCTCTCTATCACACTATGAACACTGTAAATATTACATGCACGAGGAGTATACCTAAGTGGATACATGTAATAAAATAATGCTTAGAATTGCAAGAGCATCTAATGAATGTTTCACTTATGAAATTAAAAATCTTCTTTTCTGTTTAATAGAATTGGAACTGGTTTCTGGTGAACTGTTTGTCTTCACATGTTTAAATTTGAAAGAACTACTTTAACCCTTTCTCGAACGTACTGTTATCATGACCCAGGTTGGGTAGTTTTATGGGTTAACCCTGTTAAAATTTAACACACCTTAATTTCCCAGCTGTCTTTACAGGCTTTTGACTTTTGGAGGGAAATGATAGACATAAAAATCTCACTGGGGTACTAAGGATTGGCAAGTTCACGGAACTGAGGCACGAATCAGAGCATGCCTCATACCAAAGCAGATTATATTCAGGAACAATACAGTTTAAAAGACTTCCTGTCTTGGACTAGCCAAAATTAAGGACTTGAACACACCTCAGATTCCCTCGCTATCACCCTTTGAGGGCTGGAAAAACATTGCACAACATAGTGAGGATATATTGAATGACATTATACATGAAGATTCATACAATTCTTCAGACCCCAATTGGAAGGGATGGTTAGTTTGGACTATTAACACAAATGGGTGTCAATCAACATTCAAGGGTACCACCGAAGAGTTTACTATCCTTAGGCCGGACCAACTCTATGTACAACAAGAACATCCGGGGTGGTGACATCCTACAGTGTTTGGAAGTTATACCTAGATTGGCTAAGAACCTCAACACTGTCCCAGGTGAAACAACACTTGTCCTTACTCTCAGTTAACATGAATTTTAGAGATTTTTTGCTAGCTGCACAGAAGCCAGGTCTTAAACACTTCTTATATGCTATTTACAATGAAGTTTGGAAAATCTCTCAACAGGAAGCTGTGGAGAGATTGGTGGAATTGCTAGGGTTAACCTAGGAAAGGCTTTGGCAGTGATCGACAATGTCATGACCACATTAACATCCTGGATTTATTCACTGGGCAACATTGTGTCTTCTGCTATAGATATAATGGAACAGGATCTTTCGGTTACAACATGGCAAATCACACTTACGATCTATTCAAATATTAAGATGTAAGCTACAAACATTGACCTCAGGTTATGTACCCTGACGATATATTAACAGTACACCGCTGTTCTCTGATTATAATTTAACAGAAATTCAGGCAACAATGACGCAAAGAGATGAAAAATATATAATTGTGCACAGTGAAAAATTAGACAAATTGCCTTTCACCGTGGCTGAGTCACCATCCACAGAATGGTTAATTCATGACCATTTAACATTGCCTGTAACAACATTCCAATTTCAATATTGCCTAGAGTACCACCAAGTAGGCAGGTACAAAGCGTTGGGGAAGGAATACATCCATGACTCTTGGGACTTGCTGTACAGATTTAGATGCAGGAATGAGGACACTGAAGTATTTCTCAGCGGTACAGGCTGCGATAATTCATTAAGTGGGTCTATAATTTGTCAGTTTAGATTACTTTAGTTTATTATTATCAAGCATGAGTAATAAAAACTGTTGCATGCATGTGTCATTAACAAATGTATTGACATGATACAAAAAGTTAAAAACATCATAAAATTCAAGATGGGCCTTTTACAGTGTGTCAGGTTTAAAGCGCCTGTGCTTCATGAGGTAGACTGACAAGAGCCTAGTCAATTCAAATAATCTTTAGTTTGATTTAGCAAACCGTAAAAGATACACATTAACAAATTACACATCACAATAAAAACACTTCTTAACACAATATTTCTAAAAGGTAGTGCTAGACCAATGCATATATTTTAGAATGATATTTCTAATCTAAGACCTTTGTTAATCCTTAAAAGATAAATATCTTTCTCGTCTTTTTTTTTTCAACATTATTGTCATAAAAGAGTTCACAGTAAATCGGTGATTACAGTTTAAAACAATAAGGAAAAAAAGCTTTAAAAGTCAATACATGATTAAAAATGTAATAAAGTTAAATCCGAAGACCACTTGGGCAAGTACAAAGAGCAAATAACATCCATTTGCTTGACCCAATTGTTGCTAAATCCTATTTCCAGTGGCATTCTCAGCTGTCTTTCTAATATTCCACATGGCTGCTAAAAATTTAGATAGTGCAAATACAATGAGTGGAGAGAGATCAGTCTTGAGTATTCTGAAAGCTAGGAAGCAGCTCCTGATCCCCAGACTTTTGCAAATAGGAATAATCCACTTATTTTGGGGGTAGCTGGTAAGCAGGGCAAAAAAACAGAATATGTAATTCGTTTTCAAGCTCAGATGCACAAGCGGGACAATTTTTCAAAGAGGGTACACACCATTTACTCGTAAGTGCTCTTATCGGTAGAGAGCCGTGTCTCCATTGGAGGTATAATTTTCTTAAAACAACTGGACTGACATTGTCTAATACAGTTTCAAGTTTATAAAAATCCTTGATCATAAAAAACATACCAGAGAGTGCGCCAACATTAGTATTCGATAACGTGGTACTAAGAGGATTTTGATGATATAAGTTAACAATGTACTTGCGCGCAAAAGCAGTACACGCGCGTTCCGGGTCAGACCACATTGAGGGGAGGCCTAATCTCTCAAATTCCTCTCTGACATATTTCAACCAGGTGATGTTCCGTGCGTTGAGGAGACTTGGTACCTCTATCAGCTCTTGCCTATAATGCATAAGTTCCGGGGTTGCCCACAAGCGCCTCCAGAAAGTCAAGGGTTTAATACCTAGTTCCTCAGTAATTGGGTGAATACCCAAGTCCATCCTTAGTGGCAAAAGTGGTGTTGAGGGAGGGAGGGGAACTATTTGTCTTAGAAATGTATTCTCTGCAACAGAAATCGCGGATACACACTCGTAGCCCCACAGTTCACCCCCATATATGACCACACCGCGGGCTTGCAGTTTATAAATTTACAGCGGTGGGCCAATAGGCTTAACCAAGGATTTCTTATGCAGGTTTAAAATGCCACCAGCTTTTTGGGCTTACTTCACTAGGCATTTTCTTTGGTGTTGGACCCAGGTCATAGTTTCATTCACGGTAAGACCCAAGTAGTCAAAAGTCTGGACTCTTTCGAGTCGAATTCCATCTATCGCTGGGGTCGGACGTGTAGTTGTCGGGGGATTGAAAATCATAAACTTTGTTTTCAGAGTGTTTATTTCCAACCCCCTGTCCTGACAAAAGGTCACAAAGCTATCCAAAACTCGCTGGGTACCCATGGGGGTCTTAGATAGTAATAAAGTATCATCTGCAAACATAATCGCATTGATGCTGGTCCCAGCGAGCTTTGGAGCGTCAGTATTGTGGACCGCGTTCAGATGAGCGATTACCCCGTTGACGTAGAGGCAAATAAGGGTGGGTGCCAAAACGCACCCCTGTCTTACCCCCCTGCCAATGGGGAATCTGGATGATAATAAACCGTCCTTATCGCACCTGACCTGCACAAAGTTTCCAGTGTGCAGGCGTACTATTATACCCAGTAGGGAAGATGGATGTACCCATTTCTGAAAGAACGCTCCACAATTTCCGACGGGGGACTAGATCGAAGGCGGCTCGCAAGTCAACAAAACAGTATATAGTGAGCCGCCCTCAATTTCCACAGTTTTCCAGAAGAGCATGTTTAATCTAAAGATCTGGTCTGTGGTGGATACCCTCTTTTGGAACCCCGCTTGATAGGAGCTTAAAATATCAGATTCCTCAATCCAGTCTAAGAGGCGGTCTAGTATTAGACTCGAGAAAAGCTTTTGTGACACATCAATGAGGCTGTTTGGCCGGTAATTGGCTGGGAGCAGGGGAGAACCCTTCTTAAAGAAAGGAACTATCTCCGCTCCCAGCCAAGTACTGGGTACCGCCATGCCCCCCTGGATTGCATTGAAGATGAGCATTAGATAAGGCGCCCATACCCTTGGTTCGTGTTTATAGAGGTCGCCGGGCACCCCATCTAGCCCCGGGGCTTTACCGGAGGAGAACCTAGAAATAACCACCCTAATTTCACCCTCTGAGAAATCAGGGGTGGTCGTTGTGATAATAGATTCAAGTAGAGCTCCTGGGGGAGCCAAATCATCCACGGGTTTTCCCCACAAAACAAAGAATGCGTGCTATACCTGGGAAATCATCAGCCGAGCCCGTGGTAACAATATTCCAAAACTTCCGGGCATCTCTGGTTGTCAGTGCGGAAGTTAGCTTTTTCCAGTTCTCGTTCCCCCACTCCAGCTTAGCGTGATGTATTAACAACCGGTAAGCCTGTCTTCTTTCTTTTATGAGTTCCCTATTTTTGTTGTGCTTCACGACCTCAAGGAGCTGCAATTTTGCAACTCTACAGGCCCTGTTATACCAGGTGGGTTTTTTGGTAGTACTTCTCCCTTTTGAGCCTGGAGGGTTAAGTACTCCCGCTAAGGTATTAACTAGATCCGTATTGAGTTTACCCAGCTTGAAATGTACTTCAGGCGGAGAGTGCTGAAGATTTAAAGCACCAGCCACTTCCAATGCCCGGATTGCCAGAGCATATAACTCTGCCACTAGGTTTGGATGCTCAACCAGTCTGTCCCATCTAAGTCTCCTTCTGTTGCTAGATAGGACCGCCCTATTATCCGATCCAGACTCTGTGAGGCGGAAGTTATTAGAAATACTGGGGTATTGAAAATCCAGGATTAGTGCGTTGTGATCACTTTCTCCTCTAGGGACCACCTTAACATCAAGGATCTTATGCCATGTTTTTAAATTTAGTTGAGGTTTGAGGACTTTGTAATCATCGTTGAGCACTGTCCAACCATGAGCCCTTTTGGTTACAGTTTCCTTATCTTCTGTGATAGATACCATTTTTGGTCGATTTAGAGAGTCAAGCAAGTACTCCCTGGCTGGTGATTTTCCACGGCAAGACAATTCATCCCAGAGGTGTGAGTTTAGGGAATCTATTTCAGCGCCTCTGATCTTGTGCTAGCTTTTAATATAAGCACCCCTTCTTTCCACCGATAGTTTTTGTAGCCCAAATTCTAGATGTATTTTAGCAGGCAACACATTGTTTAGCAGATGGAAGATTGCTCCATAGGTGTTGGCGTTTATTTTGTCCAGGGCCGCTGCATCTTTCCCTTAGGTTGATTTGCTCCCATATGTTAGCGCTGGTTGTACTTTTGCTCGCATCACCTATAGTAAGGATCATGGGTTAAATCTGGCAGCGCTTTCTTCAGAGGTTTCATTGCGAAATAGATCATAATGCCGTTCCTGTACAGGGCCTCCAGTTGGGATTTATATGAGACTCTACCATCCAACAAGACTTTGAGGTATTTGTAGGTTTTAACCTTGTCTAAACGGTGCCCATCCAAATATCAGTTGAAACATTTCCTCTTATGATAATTTACTGTCATGTTTTTTGTTTTCTTTAAATTTATGTTGAGGACATTGCATTGAGAGAACTATTGATAGCTTCAAGAGATGTTGCAGGTTGATGGGAGTCCGACTTAACAGCACCAGGTTGTCTGCATATAGTAAGTTGGACAGTGGCTTTTTTCCCAGTTTCGGTGCGTGTGGTGTACTCATTTCCAGTTCCCTGAGAAGGGCGGCCAGGAAAATTTAAAAAAACAAGAGTGCTAAAACACACCCCTGCTTTAACCCTTTAGAGGTGTTGATTCGCCTTGAGAGGTGCTTCCTTGCTCCTAGTTTAATCTTGACCCGGGTGTCATTGTGTAGCAGTATTAGCTGATATGAATGGGGTGTCGGTCTCCCCCAATTTTCCAATTTCTTCCACAGTTTAGCGCGGTCTACGTAATCAAAAGCTGTGCTATAGAATAGTGGTTACTTTCCCACTTTAGCCACATCTGTCGACAGAGCTAGCACCATTGGAGAATGTGGTGGCTCCATTCAACATCAAGATCGTGAGCTACGCCGACGACACCCAACTGGTGTTCGTCCTCTCCCAATCCTCGGAGAACTCCCAGATACTCCATGCCTGCCTCCCACAGGTCCATTCCTGGATGGGGGATTCAGCACTCAAACTGAATGGGTCCAAGACGGAGATTATGGTGATGGGACCTAAAAATCCCTCCCTTTCCTGCTTAGCCTGGCCCAGTTGTCTAGGGTCTCTTCCTGAACCCAAGGATGAGATCAAGAGCCTGGGCATCTGGATGGAACGAGATCTCTCCCTTAGAACACAGGCAGCCAAACTAGCGGGTGTCTGTTTTGGTCTCCTCAGATCAGTACGTAAGATATTGCCTCTCATCCCTTTTCTACCGAGAAAGCTCCTGATTCAGGGTCTGATTATGTCCTGGTTGGACTTCAGCAATGCGATCTACCTTGGGGCTCCTGAGAGCACTATGAACAGATTCCAACAAGTTCAAAACGCGACAGCACGAACGCTCTACAACATCCCCATGTCTCGCTCTGCTAAACCAGCACTGAGGGCACTACACTGGCTGCCAATACAGGAAAGAGTGAAATTTAAATCCCTATGCCTTGCACACAAAATCTTGCAAGGCAAAGCCCCCCCCATCCTTCAGAAGATGGTGATCCCGTACAAAGCGAGCAGACCCTTACATTCAGACCAGCAACACCTGACTGTTGTCCCTAGGGTAAAAAAGGCCCGATCAGGAGGAAGGAGATTTTCAGTCAATGTTTCCACCCTCTGGAATGCCCTCCCCCTAGGTTTACGCGCAGAACTATGTCTCCTTCGCTTCCGAAAACAACTTAAAACTCTCCTCTTCTGTTAAATCTTCTCCGATTCTGATACTGGCTGGTGGCAAAAGCGCAGGGATGCTCTAGGGTAACCGGGCGCTATACAAAACCGATTTAATAATAATAATAATAATATTAGTAGTGGTTCCCTGTCCTCGACAGAAGCCTGTTTAGTTTAAGGGGATGATCGAGTTTGCAGATGCCCAGGCTGTGAGTTCTTCAAGGATAATTCCTACATAGTATTTAGCTTCTATGTCAATTAAGGCAACAAGTTGATAATTATTTGAGGTGTTTCTGTTGCCCTGTTTTAAGATTGGACTGATCGTTGATCCTTTCTAGGACTCTGGGATTACATGTGAGACCTGTATATCCTTAAAGGCAGGGAGCAGTACTTTGCTCTAACATTCTACAACCGGCTTGTAAAGCACTGGCAGGATTCAATTGAGGTCAGGGACTCCTTTTATCCTCCATTTAGCTATTTGCATCTTAATCTGTTTTGTAGTTATTCCATAGCGATCTTCGCTGCTATCCAGTGGTGGTTTGGGGCTTGCTACCACTTTGACTCCTTGGTGGTTTTGTCTGCTCGGAGGGGGAGCACCTAGTGCTTTAATTTGCTAGCCTTTTGTGTTGTTTTCCTTCAGGCGGGACTCCTTTGTTGTTTTGTATTGTCCATGATATTAGGTTTCACAGAGCTTGCAACTCTTCAGTTTCAAATCTATCATGTCACTTGAAAGGATCCCCAGGTGTTGTGATTCATCCAGTGTTCAAACTACTTTCAAACTGGAGTAATTTGATATTGAATGATCAAGGTTGCTTTGGATGCTGTCGGGAATCGCATATCTGATCACAGTAAGTTACTGGATAACTTGCTGTATGCAAGTATTGTTTCCACCGACCCACACAGTCAGTAAAGCACCGCTATGGAATCGTTAAATGTTTCCCTTATACAGTTTGATTATCTGAGCAGACTGAAAGCCATACTTTTACAGATGGAGGTGGCCTTAATCTCAGCTCGAAAGACTTTTGATCTTCGGGTTTGAAGGTCTTCAGCTGAGATACAGACCCTAGTCTGAACTAACTTCCCACTCCATTTCAGAGAAATAGTATATGTCTGATACAAGTGGGATTGTACACCTATTTAGGACCATAGGTTCTTGGCTATCACGCAGCTTTCAGGTGGCCTCCGGAGTTATTTGATCATTAATACACTCCGTGGAGGGAAACGTTTATGGAGGGCTTCCGGTTGTCCTACAACTTGTAGTGGGTATCTTGTTTTTAATTTTTCTGCTACGCAATGGATGTTCCAAACACCAGGGAGAAGGAAAAAGCACTCTTGGAGCTATGTTGCCATGAACGAAAGGTACTCCATCCGGGTACACCTAGGCTTCGGCAACTAAGTGAGCATTTGTTTCTTTCATTCAGATCAGTCTAGGTCGACTGCATCTTGCCTGCACTCTGCTGCTTTTTATGAGGACACGATTGCATGTTGGACATCTGTCTAACAAATCCATTGGTTGCACCTCTGGATGTGGATTACTGCTGGACACGTTAAAGGCCCACGTAGTGCAGTGTCCTCAGCATATTCCAATCCTGGTGTCGGCATTCTTAGTGCAACCACAGGAAGCTTCAGCTCCTTTTGGAATGGACACCAGCTCTGTACCAGGCTTACAGGCATCAAGGTCTTCCACAGCAATGGCTGTGTGAACTGGATAAGATCACCTTTGCTCTATTGACCTGATCCAAGAAGTGTTGCAGGGACAGTCGTCGGCAAAGTCAAGCAACAGTAATGCTGCGCCTACCACACAGGAATGCGAATGCAATTAAGGAATTGCTCCTGAGACGGAAGCCGGGAGAACCTCTCAGCTCTCGTTTTTTAAAATTGAAAAAGTGTAATTGAATTGTTTTTACCTGATCGCTGCATTTCACATCAGGCACTCCCCCTCCCTTGAAGCTTCTGGAACCACCCCGCGCAGCCGACGTTACCGCTGCCGCGGGTTCCTCCGCATTTTTGCGCCATTAGCCTGCTAAACGAGCCACGCCCACTTATCTCGAGGCCACGCCCTCTCTTACCGCCACTTAAGGATGTGTCTAGGTCGGACGCGCAGCGGACATTCGCTGCGGGCGCGCCGCCAGCGCGCCAAAGGCATGCCAAAGGTAAGCCCATCTGCGCCGGTTCGCGCCAGACCGAGCCCTGAGCCCAGGACCCCTGCATCCTTAATACCCTCCCCACTGAGGTACACCCAAGCAACCCTCCTCAAACTCAGGGACTCTTCTTCCACGCAGCATTATCTCCTTAAAGGAAGGACATTCCTGCTGCTCAAACTGTTCATACAGTCTAACACCACGACTCCTTCTGAAACCACTCTGGCTCAAGATGGCTCTACTCAATTGCAGATCCCTCCCGAAACACCACGCATAAATTAATATGCTTCTGCAAGATTCCGAGATTGAGATCCTCTTTCTTACTGAAACTTGGATCAACTCCAACTCTGACCCTGACATAGTTCAAACACTCCCCCCTGGTTACCTAATCAAGCACCAGGACAGACCCACCCGGACAGGGGGCGGAATCGCGATCATCTACCGAAATAACCTGTCCTGCCACTTCAAGGACAGCCCTAATCAGGACTGTGAAAATGTCCAGTTCTCCATCCACGTATCCCCATCTACAACCCTCTCGGGGATCCTCGTCTATCGCCCCCCAGGACAGCAAGGTCTCTTCTGCAATTCCCTAGTGGAAACCATCTCCTCCCTCGCTTGTCTGTCTCCCAACTTTACAGTCTTAGGAGATTTAAACCTCCACTTCGACGACCCGACAAACAAAATAGCCGATGACCTTAAGGAAGACTTAGCCTCCCTTAACATTCACCTGAAATACAATCAGCCCACCCATTCTAAGGGCCACCTGTTGGACCCCATATTCACTAACCTCCCGAGCCTAGTAGTGAATAACCCCCTCCCCATCCCCTGGTCAGACCACTACTTAATCCCCTTTAAGCTTCAACTCTCGAACGAAGCGCCGGAGAGATCTCCTCCCCAAGCACCTTCCCGTCCGTGGCAAAAATTGGACACTGCTTCATGGACCCAAGCACTAGCCTCCACCACACCTGTGCTTGACCCAGACCCCTCCAGAGCAGACGTCCAACTCCGCTCCTGGTTTGAACAATCCCTTGACGCCATCCTTTCCGTCAAACCCCTCCCCAGTAAAAAGTGAACGTTTAAATCTTCATGGTTCACCCAAGAACTACGCGAACTTAGGAAAAGGTGTAAAAAGCTTGAGCGCCTCTGGAGAAAGGACTGGGCTAATGAAAGCAAAAATGAATATAGGTCTACCTTGAAGCATTACAAAACTTGTATAAAAAACACCCAGGCAACCTTTTTCGAGGGAAAAATACTAGCTGCTGCTAACTCTGCCAAAGAGACCTATCGTATAGTGCGTCTCCTTACGAAAACCCCAGATCCACTGCCCACACCAGACCCATCGGGCACGAGATGCAACCAGCTAGCTGAGTTCTTCTCAACAAAAATCAACAATATCCTTAAAACCCTCCCTACCCCCAACACCTCCCAACTCCCAGCAACCCCTCCTTCTGGCTCGGAGGCCCCATGCCTCGAAGCATTCTCCCAGGTTACCACAGAACTGTTCCTGACCACCCTACAATCAGTGAAGAGTGGAGCTCAATCAGATCCAGCTCCTATGAGCAAACTAAAATTGGTCGCCTCCACTGTTGCCCCCCCTTCACCAACCTCATTAATGCATCTTTTGCACTTGGCACTGTCCCAACCAACTGGAAAAAAGCCACAGTCCGGGCACATCTCAAAAAACCCTACCTCGATCCCACGGACCTGTCTAACTTTAGACCCATCTCTCTCCTCCCTGCCATCAGCAAAGTGGCAGAGAGAATCGTCAACCACCAACTATCTCTCTTCTTGGAATCCAACAACCTCCTGCGCCAATCCCAGACAGGGTTTAGACCGGGACAGGGAACGGACGCTGCACTCCTAGCCGTAGTCGAAGAGGCAAGAACCATCATGGACGCGGGAGGATCAGTGGCAGCGATCCTCCTAGATCTCATTGACGCGGTGGACCATGCCATCCACATCCACCGTCTCAGCATGGCAGGAATCTCCGGCACCGCCCTGTCCTGGATCAAATCCTTCCTGGAAGGCAGAACCTTCCAGGTGTCCGATGGCACAGTTAACTCCAGTGCTCTCCCTCTCCAGTGTGGGGTCCCCTATGGCTCCTCCCTGAGCCCCACACTTTTTAACGTATACATGTCTCCTCTCGAAGACATCGTAACTCCATTCGGCATAAAAACAGTCATGTATGCTGACGATACCCAGCTGGTAGTCTCCATTAACCAGTCGACCAAAAGTCTGGACAACCTGTCATCATGCCTCGAGAATATCTTTCAATGGATGTGCGAATCGCGCCTGAAACTAAACGGAGAGAAATCCGAGATCCTTCTTCTGGGAAACCCACGCAGACTCCCCCCATTCCCCTCCTGGCCACCCTGCATGGGATCACCTCCCACACCCAAGTCCAAAGTCAAAAGCCTAGGTATCTGTTTGGGCCAAGACCTCAACTTTAAAGTCCAGGCCAGAAAAACCACCGGCACATGCTTCGGCCTTATCCAGACAGCGCGAAAAATCCTTCACTTAATCCCCTTTCAATCCAGGAAACTGCACATGCAGGGGCTAGTTAACTCCAGACTGGACTACGGAAACGCCCTCTATTTAGGGGCTCCCGCATCGGCCATCAACAGACTGCAATGCTCCCAAAACGAGGCCGCCAGACTCCTGACCGGGACCAAATCTACATGCTCTGCCAAACCAGCCCTCAGATCCCTACACTGGCTCCCGATTAAAGAAAGGATCACCTTTAAGACCCTCTGCATCTCACACAAAATACTACAAGGCAGAGGCCCGCCGATTCTGAGATCTTTCGTCAAACCTCATCATTCGAACAGACAACTCAGATCAGTCTCCCTTTCCCGCTCCGGGGGGCGACTGTTTTCGTACAATGCTCCAAAGCTGTGGAACTTCCTCCCACTCTCCATCCGAAGAGAACACAACCCACTTGCCTTTCGTAGGCAACTAAAAACGTGGCTCTTCCCATAACCCATCACTACTACTTCCCCCTCTGAAAGCTACAGGCTGATTGTCAGCGCTGGGACGCCCCAGGGTAGCTATGCGCTTTACAAATCTGCATTCAAAATTCAAATTGCGATTCCTTAAATGCAATTCTGGAAGCACTAGAAATTTGCTATTTGGCCTTAAGGAATTGCAAATTACCACCAACTTCAAGTTGGTGGTAAATTGCGATTTTCTTTAAAAAATAACTTTTTTGATTTTTTAAAAGTGCCATATGTGACACATATGTGCAAAAAGTGCACATCTATATATTTCAGGGGTACAACAGGGTGTCCTTTTGGCACCCTTGCAACCTTGAAATTGCATTCTCAATTAGCGATTCTCTAATTGGTAATCGCAAATTGATAATGTCTTCCCATTCACTCCTTTGGGCCTCCTAGCCTATAGGAATGAATGGGAAGGTATTCCTTAATTGTGAATCTCAATTTGAGATTCGCAAATAGGGAATATGTAGGATTCACAAACATTTTTGCAAATCCTGCTTACATTCTCCAATTCGGATTTGCTAAAAATCGCAATTTGAGAATCGCAAAACTCTTTTTTAATACATGTGGCCGTACATCTTTGAACAGGTGGGTTTTCAGTTTTGTACTAAAGGTATTAGTGTCAGGGATGCTTTCAAATCTATTGAGAGTTCATTTGAATGTTTAGCTGCTAGTACTAAACAGGCCAAACTGTCCCATTTCATTTGTCTAGTGAATGGCATACATAGCAGCCGGGCTGTTTGAGACCTCAGTGGTCTTTTTGGACAGTAGTGGTCAGTTTGTCCTGTAGGTATTTAGGTCCAGTCTTGTGAAAGACTGCATGTGCCACTGTCATTCCTTTGAAGATAACCTTCTTCTTAATTGGAAGCCAGTGTAGCTGGTTTCTTGAGTGGGATGTTGACGAGCATTTATGCAATTTATGCAGAAGGCAAATAACCATGTTCTGCACCTTTTGAAGTTATTGAATAGGATAATATGGTAAGCCTATATATATAGATATTTGAATATTCAAATATCGACAGGATCAGAACTTGTATCATGGTTTTCTTGGCTTCCAAGTGCAAACATTTTAGGAATTTCCTAAGCATCCTGAGAATCCAACAAGAAGTTTAAATAACACAACAATCTGTGGCTTAAAGGATAAGCTATTGACTATGAGAACTCCTAGGTTCCTTGCTATTTCAGTGGGAGTGAAGGGTGCTGTACAACTTGCTGGCCAGGCACTAGAATAGCCGGGATAAGCATTGTTACCAAATAGTAGGGCCTCCCTTTTATCCGGGTTGCACTGCAAGGATTTAGCCTTCAGTCATCCCATCAAGGCAGATGCGCACCTTGCAAATTTGGTTATTTTCTCAGGCTCATTGTTATTATAGGTGAATAACGGTTGAGTGTCATCCACGTAGGAGACACAATAGAACCTAAAGAAGTCTATGAGCTGTGCCAACAGCATCATATAAAAATGTAAAAAGTGTGGGACTTAGGGCTTAGCCCTGAGGCACTCCATACATACGTTTCTGGGCATCAGAGTAGTGTGCGTTAAGCCAGACTGCGTGCCCTCCATCCTCTAAAAAGGATTTCAGTAAGAACCAAGCCTTCCCTCCCAATTCCAATCTGGGAGAGACGATGCAACAGGATCTCATGTGAGATCGTGTGACATGCAGCTGAAAAGTAAAATAGAATTAGTGTGGCATACTGACCAACATCCACAGTGAATTTGATGGAGACAGTGATTTTCATCAGAGCGGACTCAGTTCTGTGACGGACCCTGAAACTTGATCGAGAGGGGTGAAAAAGATTGTTGCTGTCCAGGAACTGTGTTAGTTGGATATTGACAACTTTTTTGATGGTTTTGGAAGCTCCATATCCCCTCTAAGGTAAAGGAATTCAGAAGCTATGTTCCAGCACATTCCAATCACAAGACCAAATCACAGACTCACCTTAGAACATATTTAATATTCAATGATAAAGAGAATGATTGTACAAGCTACAACCACATAATGTCCATGTTACTAATGATAAATATGGTAGACAATATAGGTAGACTATATGCAGGAGTTACCAACAATGAAACCAAAAGTTGCATGGGATGGCTGCTCTCATCTTAGGGTTGGATGCTCTCACGAAATATAGCAGCTATTTTAGATAGGGAAACCAAAAGTCACCTACATTATTATGCTTATGAAGGAAGCTTAAACTCCAACGGTGAACTACAAACTAAAACTAAAAATTGCCCAAATGCAGCCTGCCAACACCTATTTACTGGCCCCGAAACCCAAAGTTGCATGTTCACAAAACATTGTGGTAGAAATATAGGTGTAAACATTAAGAAGAACCTTTATTCACAAGCAACTATAAACAAAACATGTTACAAACCATTATATTCACAAAGCTATCCTTCACATTTTAGCTAATGTTTAACATCAAGCGAGTTAAATTATAACCATTGCTGCACATTGAAGGCGATTGTATATACACAAATAATGGTCCATCAACCCATAACAATGGTTCCAAATTGCTACTCGACAATGGCATATTGAGTGATATCAGCTAAAGGGAGTACTGGGAGCATTCTTTTAAGACACAGTGTGTGCCACAGTTTTTGTTGAATTGTGTCTTAAGTAGTTGAAGAGCTGCTCCAGCAGTATTTTAGCGCATTAGACAGTGACAATTGTTTCTTGTCACAGGACCATTAAAGACATGTGCTGCTTTTGAGTGAAAATGGAACAGCATTTGTTGACATACCAAATGTAAACTATGGAACACTGCACAATAACATTCACAAAGCAGCATACCAACACACTTAAAACATACCAGGGCATGACATACAACAGTTAGGATAGAACACAACACAACAATAACAATAAAGTACAACAAAATCACATTACAGTTATTCAGCACAAAAAAACAGTAGCACAAAAGAACAGAACGCATCAGTTCCACAACAAAAAGCCACAGAAAAATACACACAAACATTCTTATCCCGCATTACAACCTTGAGAATCCTACTTTCATAATATAGGGGTAACAGGCATTTGGAGCAAGTACTGCCTTATCATACCACCAAGGACATGAAACAGTACCAGTGAAAAATTTTTGAGCTCTGGCCCCTTGATTTCATTTCAAGACTTGAGGCGCCCATTATTATTGATTAGCTTTCAATGCCACTCCTGCAGCACCTTTAAAGAGCTTAGAACACTTAAATGCTAGAACCAAAACATCAAGTCCATAAATAATCCTTCCAATCAACATTTCTCCTCTTTTAATTGCTGCTCCTGAGGAGATAAGCACCTCTTTTTCTCATTTGTTCTTCTTAGATAACAAAATATATGAATTAATGTAGTGTACAACAGATTGTTGAGAGTTTGCTTAGATAAGTTTAGCTTCTAATTTATGGAAGCAGTTGCTTTGAGTATAAGTTTGTGTTTGTGATAAGTTAGTTATTGAATGGGATGAAACTAAACGAGCGGCAAAACACGGAGATTTATTGCTGGGAACACACTTGTGTATACATACATTACTTTTTGAAAAAATCCTAATTTTAAGACTTTCGGTATTTACAGAAGGCATTTAGGAGTCCTAAAGTTAGTAGTCCTAACTTTACTACAACTAAATTGAGAAAAATCGTAATTATAGGCCTTTTGGTATTCACAGAAGGCATTTAGGAGTCCTAAAGTTAGTAGTCCTAACTTTACTACTACTAAATTGAGAAAAATTCTAATTTTAAGATTTTAGGTATTCAGAGAAGGCATTTAGGAGTCCTAAAGTTAGGAGTCCTAACTTCTGTAAATACCGAAATGAGTAAGTTCATTCTGTGAATACCAAAAGTAGTAAGTGCATTCTGTGAATGCCAAAAGTAGTAAGTTCATTCTGTGAATACCAAAACGGTAGTAAGTTTAGGATTGAGTCTTAAGTTCATTCTGTGAATCGGGCCCGATGACCTCAACCAAGTGGAAAGTATGCAGAAAGGAAATTAACAAATAAATAAATCACAGAGAACCCATCGGACAAGCAAGAAAACAAAAACAATTATACATCAATTTACATAAGCGTGCCAACAGTATCTCATGTACCAGAATGTCAACAACATATTCTCTTGCCATATGTTTTATGTTTTTTCTCTCTTAAGGTTTGCACTATGATTTGCACGATGTTCACCAGCACACCAACAACATATTGTAGTGCTATATGGTGTGTCCACTTATGTGGTCAGTACATGGCTGATTACTGGGTCATCATGAACAAAAGGAAGGAGATGAGTGCTTCAACACGACAACCCTGGATGAAGAATCACCGAGGTCATGACATCAACACATTAACAACCTTAAAAAAAATGCAAGTGGACATGAGGAAAGTTTTTGGACTTTTTGGAAGGGTCAGTAGGAGGGGACCCTTTACTTGTCTTGCATTACAGGCGTCTCAATACAGTACTCAGTACAATTTGCAGTGCGATAATCAATTTAGAGGAAGATGTTGCCAATCAAGCTCAAGATTTTACCTCGGCAGAGGAAGAAAAGATTGCCGAGAGCATGAGGACAGCTCATCAATGGAGGACAAGATGAGTAGGGGGATTATTTCTGGGTCGTTCCACAAAGGAGTAGGAGGATGTTTGAAAAATGACTCAGGACCCTTGGGTGTTAGATACATTTCAAGGGTACAAAATCGAGTTTGTGAGTTGCCCATTTCAGAGAGAAGAATCAAGAGAGATAAGGATGTCAAAAAAACAGGAGGGTATTATGGATGTGGAGATTTCCTCCCTTATACAAAAAAGTCAGAGAGTCAGAGAAAAGTTTTGTGAACAATCTGCTTTTAGTGGAAAAGAAGAACAAGAGCTGGCGTCCGGCCATAAATCTCAGATAATTAAACAGGTTTTTAGTTTACGAACATTTCAGGATGGAAGGGATTCATTGTCTGAGGGATTTGTTGATAGCAGAGGATTGGCTAGTAAAATTGGATCTGAGATATTCTTACTTTACTGTGCCCATGGCGCGAAAGAGCCAGAGATATTTACAGTTCAGATGGAGAAGGACACTATATAAGTTTCTATGTTTACCCTTCAGGCTATCCTCAGCACCTTGGTGTTTTACTAAGGTAATGAGAGTGGTTGTATCTTTTTTTCATCAGAGAGGGATACAAATGATTATCTACTTAGAAAATATACTGTTGCCACAGGAGCAGGAGGAATTGAAAAGAGAGATGCAGGAAGTACTTTGCAAGTTTAGGCTTTATTCTGAACAGGGATAAGCCAGTTTTGCAACCCTCCTAAAGTTTGGGGTTTTTAGGATTTCAAGTAGATACAATAGAATGCCTTTTCTATCTACCAGAGAAGAAGATAAAAATAATAAGAAGGAGAATCAGCAGAATTTATAAAAAGTTTTCTGAAGTTGAGAGAGCTGGCGAGGATAAGTCTTTTGTCTTTTTCAATACAGGCTATTTTTCTAGGGCCCCTTCATCATTGTTCATTGCCAAGGCTGAAGGGGATGTGCTAAGGAAATAGAATACAGAGGCAAAGTAAGAGTTGCTCTGATGGATAAACAATATGGGGGCCTGGAATGGGTGCACAATATTTGGAAGTACTCCGGACTACATCTTAGAGACTGATGCAAGTTTTAGTGGTTGTGGAACATGATTAGGGGAAGAGGAAACAGGTGGAGTTTGGACAAAGACAGAAAAGTTAGGACACATAAATTACTCAGAATTGACAGCATATTTGTATGCCCTGAAGAGTTTGAGGCATAAACTGAAAGGGCAAACTGTGTTGACGAGAATGAACAATGTGTCTGCAGTAACTTTTGTGAACAAGTTTGGGGGGACAAGGTCCCAAATTTTGGCAGATTTGGCAAAGGATTTGGGGAATTTTTGTCTGGAACACATGATGGAGGTGAAGGTAGAATACTTACAAGGAGAACTAAATATAAGCAAAGATTGGAATTCAAGGAATTTGAGGGATTTCAGCGACTGAAAGTTAGACAGCAGGATAGAGAAGATAAAGGGCCCTCTGTAGGTGGACCGTTTTGAAAGTAGGTTGACATACCAGTTGGAAGAGTTTGTCAGCTGGAGAGCAGATCCCTTGGCTTCAGCAGAGGACACATTTCAACAGCTGTAGAAGGAGATAAGAGCTTATGCTTTCCCCCATTCACAATGATAGAGAAGTGATCATGAAATTGAGACAAGCGAAGTGTCAGATAGTGTTGGTAACATCTTTTTGGATGTTGCTGGCTTGTTTTACATAGGTGATGCAACTAGCATGTGCAAAGCCTTTTAGAATTCCTGCCAAAGGAGGTCTTCTAAGGACCGCAGAAGAAGAGAATCATCCTTGGTTCAAAGCACAGTTTTGAACCTTCTTGTTTGGAAAGTGTCAGATTTGCCGTTTTCAAGGGACGTTTGGTTTAAGATGCAGAGTTATTGGGAGAATCATGGGCTCCAGGAACTAGAAATAGGTATAAAAGAATTTGGAGAGTATGGTCTAGTTGGTGCTTGGGAAGGAGTTTGGATCCCATGGACGCTCCTGTAGTGGAGGTGACTAATTTTTGAGTGGAAACGTTTGAGAAAGGGTTAATTAAGGGACAATTAATTGTTAAAGGTCATCAATTTCAGCAGCTCATGCACAAGTGGATGACAAATCGGTAGGAAGGAATGGAATGGTGTGCAGGGTTGATGGAGCAAGGTTTCATATGTAAAGAATCTTGCTCAGATTCAATCCTCTCGAAATAGCATGTAACGTAATAATCAACATGTTTTGCAGATACTAAAACCTGCATTTCATGACATTTTAGTATCTAGGGGAAGCTTGACAATGTGCTTTTACTAACAGTAACCCAAGTGACTTAATGTGCCTACCAAAAAGCGTGGGAACCTTTCTGCGCATGCGTCTGCCACATCTACGTGGTGTGACGTATCTTTCGCTTTTGGTGGCAATTTCATGCAGCTGCGCACTAATGCCAAGATGGCTGCTTCACGTCTCACACATTTATGCACATGCTCCTGCTTGAACTAAAACTTGTGTGTTCTGCTTAACTATTAATGCTATAGTTAAATTAAAGTAATTGGGTTAGAGTAGAAATAAGTGGTGTACAGTGCATTCATTTATTTTTGTATTCTAATGTGCCTTTCTTTAACTTTGCGGAAAGTACGTTTTTGGGTCTGAAGGATGACTTGAATCTCCATATTGAAATCCTTCTGCGCATGTGCTGGGAGTACTGCGAGACCTCGAGCGGTGGCATGGAATCCTTGCCAAAGACCATCTTACCCATGATGTTCCTGGGAAACTGACAGCCTGACCCCACAAAAGAAAGAAATATGAACTGTTCAAATACATTGTAGATGATATTGAAACAATTATTGCTGGGTGGAATAAAATCATGTGAAAGTACATTATGTTATGTTTCGTTATATGTGGTTTTGTAGCGCTCCTCAATTACTCTGGAGTATAAGGGTAGCGATGAAAGCGGCAGAAGCTACAGGGAGGGGAGGGATTACTGAAATATTATCGACGGTCACATTATCGACTTGCTAAAATATCGTTGAAAAATTATCGACGACAAAAATATCGACTTTCTATACTTATTACACAAACTACAAAAATATCGAGTCAAAAATATCGACTATTTAGAATATCAAGGACATAAATATCGCCTTAATAAATATCGACTACAAATATATCGTTTTACATGAAATTACCCCTAACACTACAAAAATATCGACAACTAAAATATAGACTACTAAAATATCGTTTTCAAAAAAATATCGAGTTCATTTTTGTACCCTTTCATGTCTAAAATACCATATTAATCATCAATAAAAGTCATTACTCTATACAAAATACATTTTACATATAATACCTGTTACTTTTATAACATTCCTATTTATCTACATTTGCTATACATTCTATTACATGCGTTCTATCATTTTCTAAATATTCATTGCATTTAACAAACATTTTCATTACTTATTTTCACTTAAAAATCTATTTCATTTAACAACTAACCTGCTTTAATGCGGAAATCACCACATACCACCATTCTCACATCAACAAACACACCAATTAACAAAAGAAAATTCAAACTAGCCTATGCAATGCTTCATTACATCCTACAACCAATCAAATCAAAGCACACAAAATACACATACTATAAAAGGGATACATGCATTCTACCATTTGTTGCTGCTAACTCTATAGAAAGTAGACGCCAACACTCTGAAGATTTTGTTCCTGAAGAAACATCTTTAAAGATCCAGCTCACTAGCTAAATATTCAAGTAAGTAACAGTGCATTATTTAGAAATCTAAATTAGAAGTGTACTATTTTACTTTCATCTCCTAACTCTTGCACTTATTTTCTTTTGATCTCTTCTTACATTTCTGATAGAAACTACTCCAAATTAATTCCTACTACATGGTCATATTTCTTCACATGGAAAATCGGATAGTAAGTATATATTAATGCTCTGTTATACACCAACTGCTGTTTTTAAACACTATTTCACAAGATTCATTCTTTATTTTAAACATTATATTTACAGATATTCTGAGATTTTCCTATTTCTACACTGCAAATGTATAAAACTACACTAATTAAACATGTAAGTATATATGTTTTTGTTATTAAACACCCAATATTAAAAATGCAAATTTCTAAACAACATATCTTGCATATTACATCTTCCCTACAGATCATATAAAGCATCCAACATCAACTATACCAAAAGACAAGACTACTCTTGTAAAAAATGTAATTATACTTGTAATTTGTGTAAAACTTCCGAAAAAAATGCTAACTATGTTCTTAACACCATGTTATATATTTTATATTTCCTCTACAGATATTCTGAATACATCATACATCTATTCTACAGATCCTATAAAAACATCCAACACCAACGGTAAACAGTCATAATATCGATTCCAAAATATAGAATGGACATAATATCGAAGTAAAAATATAGAATGGACAAAATATAGAATGGACACAATATAGTGGTTGAAAATATCGAATTTAAGGTAAGTAATATCGATTTCCAAAATATAGAAGTCAAAATATCGAAGTATAGAATATAGGCATTAAATATATCGATTTTTTAATAATATCAATTTTTTTAAAGTGTTTTGTATGTTAGTATATGTGTGAAAGGTGTATATTAATTTTTGTAATGTATGTTTAATGTATTTTAAGTAATGAATGTTATGTTATTTAATTTTTGCGTAATTTAATTCTGTAGCGGGTTGTGGGTTCATAGGGGAAAAGGGTGGGAAGTAATTTAATTATATTAAATTAAATATTAATTTTTAGCAATTATTATAAATTTTTAATTAAATTTTGCTTTTTAGTTCTGTAGCGTGTTGTGGGTTTATAGGGGAATAGGGTGGGAAGTAATTTAATTGTAATTAATTAAATATTTGTATTTATTTATTGGTATTCATTTTGAATTTATTGTTATTTTTTAATTGGTAATTATTTTTTATTAATTGCCAATTAATTTGTATTAATTGATTAATTGTTAATTATGTTAATTTTCTGAATTTATTTTCTGTAGCGGGTTGTGGGTTTATAGGGGAATAGAGTGGGAAGTAATTTAATTGTAATTAGGTAAATAATTTTTTTCATTCATTGGTATTGATTTTATATTTATTGTTAATTAATTTTTAATTGGTAATTAATTTCTATTAATTGGCAATAATTTTTATTAATTGGTAATTATTTTGTATTAATTAAATATTTGATAATTATGATAATTGTATTTACGTATTTTCTGTAGTGGGATGTGGGTTTATAGGGGAATAGGGTGGAAAGTAATGTAATTGTAATTAATTACATGTTAAAAATACTTAATGTGTATTGATAATTAATTTACTGTTAATTTTAAATTGGTATTAATTTGTATTATTAATTAGTTTTTGTTATCGAAAATTAATTAGTTGTTACATAATTATGAATAGGTTATTAATTTTAATAACTAATATGTAGTTGTATTTCTAAATAGTCATTACATAATATTAAATTGGTTATTAATTTCAATTAATTTTTTATTGGTATTGATATTTAATTTATTTTTAATAATATATTAAATCATCACTTTCCCTACTGTTAAACTCACTGGAGTGGGAATAGTAATTTTCACCCTCCCGCTATCCAACGCTTTCCCTACTGTTGCACTCTCTGGAGTGGGAATAGTATTTTTTACCCCTACGCTATCCAACGCTTTCCCTACTGTTGCACTCTCTGGAGTGGGAATAGTAATTTTTACCCCTATGCTATCCAAAGCTTTCCCTGCTGTTGCACTATCTGGAGTGGGAATAGTAATTTTCACACTCCCGCTATCCAACGCTTTCCCTACTGCTGCACTCTCTGGAGAGGGAATTATAGTTTTTTACCCCTACGCTATCCAACGCTTTCCCTACTGTTGCACTCTCTGGAGTGGGATTAGTAATTTTTACCCCTACGCTATCCAATGCTTTCCCTACTGTTGTACTCTCTGGAGTGGAAATAGTAATGTTTACCCTTCGAATATCCAACGCTTTTCCTACTGTTGCACTCTCTGGAGTGGGAATAGTAATTTTTACCCCTACGCTATCCAACACTTTCCCTACTGATGCACGCTCTGGAGTTGGAATAGTAATTTTTACCCTCCCGCTATCCAACGCTTTCCCTACTGTTGCACTCTCTGGAGTGGGAATAGTAATTTTCACCCTTATGCTATCCAACGCTTTTCCTACTGTTGCATTCACTGGAGTGGGAATAGTATTTTTTACCCTTACGCTATCCAACGCTTTCCCAACTGTTGCACTCACTGGAGTGGTAATATTAAATGTTACCCTCCTGCTATCCTACGGTAAAATATTGTACATTTTTTATTAATAACTTAAATTAATTATATCTTAATTTTAAGGTTATTTGAGTATTTTTAAGTACGTTTTAGTTAATTATATTTATTATTTCATTAATTTTAAATTACTTTTAAGACATCTAAAAAAATTCGATATTTTGACTGACTATATTTTTTACAGACTATATTTTGGATTCGATATTTCTGTACTTACCTGTTTGTAGATAGGAATTCGATATTTTAGCATTCTATATTTTGGTGACTATATTTTGGTAAGTCTATATTTTGTCATTCTATATTATGTCAGTGATCCAACACCAACTATACCAAAAGACAAGACTACCCTTGTAAAAAATGTAAGTATACTTGTAATTTGTCTAAAACTTCCGAAAAAAACGCAAACTATGTTCTTAACACCATGTTATATATTTTATATTTCCTCTACAGATATTCTGAATACATCATACAGCTATTCTACCTACAGCAAAGAAAACGACTTATTTAGAAGTTAGGAAACTTTTAAATATTTCCCATTTCCCAACGGTTCAAAATATTATTTATAATAATTTACATTTATTTATTCTATCTTCTCTACAGATCTGAACTTTACTACCTTGATGTACTCCACCAAATACTACAACTCTACTATTTAAACAAGTAAGTATATGTAATGTTTACATCAAATGTACTACTAAGCAAAATTGACAACTGCTTTTTCCTAGGAAAAACGTTTGTTATGTGTAAACATTAACTTAGCATTTCTATATTTTCATACCAACAGTAAATAAAGAAATACATACAAGAAAATCTTTCAAAATACAGTCCTGCATTTGTGATTACTACTTTTAGTAACTGTAAGTATAAATACATCATTAATGATGTTTGCACCACAAAGTGAAATATATGTTTTTTGATTTTGTTTCTTTCTACTCTTTCCTAGAACAAGTAAAACAAAATGACAGAAGGTGCAGAATGTGTTATGTCACAGAAAAATAAATTACTAATATGTTATATGGGTTATGTGTATAATCATGAAAGACAAAGTGGTAGAAAAGTTTTTTGGAAGTGTACCAAATATTACTCAAACAAATGTTATGGGAGGACTACTACTGAGAAAACTAATGTGTTATTTACCAGAGAACACAATCATCCCCCAAATGTCACAGAAATTGAAATAAGAGATGCTTTAGAAAGTATTAAAACTGCTAGCACACAAAGTTATAAACCAACAAACAAATCCCTAAAGAAGAACTGATAAAAGTCCCAGCCCATGCTTCAGGTCAACTACCCTCTATTGACTCCCTGAAACGCACAATTGCACACACTAAAAGACTCACTAACACAACCCAACCC
The DNA here is from genome assembly GCF_964263255.1 of Lissotriton vulgaris. NCBI lineage: Eukaryota > Metazoa > Chordata > Amphibia > Caudata > Salamandridae > Lissotriton > Lissotriton vulgaris. The sequence goes on along the minus strand of NC_141693.1, from coordinate 1,210,384,435 downwards.
AACCCAACTACTTTTGAGGAAATTATAATTTCACTAGAAATGGCCATCACACACAATAAAGACAAATTTATCCTTTTTGACAATGAAAGCAGTACAAACAGAATCATTATGTTTGCAACTGCAAGTAATTTAAGAAAAATCCAACAGTGTCCCCCATGGATGATGGATGGAACATTTAAACCATGCCCAGAACCTTTTTATCAACTATATTCCATCCACGGTTTATACCATAACTCTAACATACCTTTCATTTACTGTTTGCTACCCAACAAACAGCAAAACACTTAGACAGCAATATTAAATGTTCTCAAAACTGAAATCAATAATTATTTTCTTGAAAAAATAATTATTGATTTCGAATTAGCTATGATTAATAGCATTTTGAGAACATTTCCCCACACAGCAATCCAGGGTTGCTATTATCATTTTAATCAGAGCATATGGAGGCATCTCCAAAAATCAACTTTAAGTATACTATACTCAACAGATAGCACCTTTGCCTATCAAGTTATAAAATTGATAGCCCTGGCCTACGTTCCTGTTACCGATGTAGCGGAACACTACAATTTATTAATTGACAGCACATATTACAAGAGGAATGAAGATAAACTAACCCTATTACTGGACTATTTCGAAGATACTTGGGTGGGAAGGTTGCACAGATCTGGACATCGACGCCAACCCAAATTCCAAATCCCTTGGTAGAATGTCTATCATAGTACTTTAAACCAAGAGGCTAAAACAAACAACCGTGTAGAAGGGTGGCATAATGCTTTCCAAGCTACCACAAGCAGAGGCAAACCCACATTCCATAACCTTCTAGAAGCTTTGAAAAAAGAACAAAGCTATCAAGAACTAAGAATGGAACAATCTGTATCCCAAATTGGTCGAAAACTCACTAAACAAACTAAACAAATGTTCCGACTACTGCAAAGTCAAGTCACACTATACCCTACAACTAGAGGATTAGAATACCTGTCAATAATAGCTAAAAGTCTACTATAAAATGTCTACAAAATATACTAATGTCTTCTTACAATAATGGTAAAATTACATTTCATAAACATTTGTAAACAATTATAAATAATACATATTTGTTTAACAAACTTATCAACATTTGGAACATTATTTCTGAGCAAATATGCAATATTTATAATTACATCACACATACACATTACATAAAAATCGACATTTCCCACCCAATAAAAAAAAGTAATATAAATACTTACAATTTTTGTAGATGAAAAAGACGTAATCAAGCAAAATGCAATCCATACAATCCAATCCAATATAGGACAATTCCAATATGGGAAACCCTCAAAAACCCGAAAATTAAGTTAAAAAAAAATAAACGCTCCAGGAAATCCCGAAAACAGTAGTGTGGACACTTTAGTATTTAAAATGATATACACACAACTTTTAAAAAACGGTCACGCATATCAATGTATCAATCCAATTCGAAACCCTCCAAAAACCCGAAAAATGTTTAAAATGTGTAAAATCTGCTCCTGGCAAACACGAAAAATAGGAGATACATGTAAAAATATAACCATAATAAGTCATACATTAGTTTCCCTGGAAAAAAACACGCTTCCTTCCATGTAGTTTTCATGCGAGGAACCGGAACCTGTAAAATAACAGACATAACGAAACCCACCCACAAATAGCCCATAACATTTGTAAATACACTCACAATTAACAGTAACCATGTAAGAAGACATTTCCGAACACTTAAAATAACACTAGAACTAAAACATACACGACGCATCTATAACGACGACATTTCACCTAAAAGCTACTTAAACAATTCATATATACACAAAAAAACACTACACAGTTCGAATATACCCTCAAACATTACCACTCAGTTATAATTTGTATGTAAAAATAACCTTACCTCTCTCCACGCGAAGCAACTCCCAACCACGAGCTTCTCCAGTCCTGAATGAAGCGCAATAACCTTACGCGGTAAAAAAGTAGTCCCCTTAAACCATTTTTGTAAAGGTATCATAGACAATACAATGTTATAGTTAAAAAATATAATACATACACATTTTTATTTAAACAAATTAATACACTAGACTCATTATAATTTAACATGTTTAAGAAATACAAATATATTTAATATTAATTAATATATAGTAATTATTATATATTAATAATATTACAAAATTATGTAAGACTTGGAATAAAAGATGTAAATATTTTCTTATTGTGTACATTTATAGGAATAACGTTGTGTTTGTTTTTAAGTAAACATTATAATTGTTTATGGTAATAATTAATAATAATAAATAATACAACGTATTTATTGTTATTAATATTAAACTTATAACCATTTAATATATAAACAATGCCCTGAAATACTGTATTTATTTTCTCTGAATGTATGTTTTTATGAAAAGAATAAATAAATGATTATGTTTAGTAATTAATAATAATAATAATAATAATAATTATAATTGTTATTATTTTTATTATTTATTACACGATGTTTTATAATAATTTTTAAGTATTATAAAAGTATATAATTGCATAAATAATCTTTTGGCAATAGCAGATATTATTATTAAACATATTGTTCCCCTATACTGTTATAAAGTTTACAACATAATATATTTATATGTTTCATTTAAAAACAACATTGTCTGAAATATGTAACAACAAATGTTTTAATTTGTATTTCAATTTCTTGAGCAAATGTAATAATTGTCATGTTACTTTATAAAAATGTAAATGTTAAAAATATATATTTAATAATATTAATATATAATATTAACATTATTAAATATTAATGGAAGAAGTTTAAAAAAAACTTGTTTTTTATTTAATTCAATATAAATACTTGTAACTCAAAGTTAATGATGAAAATATTTTATATGTACAGAAAAAATGTTGTTAACTAATTTTGTTTGATAATTTTTGTTTGTGATTGTATTGTAGTACACAATAAAAATTTCAAAAATGTTTAATAAAGTTTTGTGAAGGCATCCATGTTGCATTATTTTTTAATATTATAAGACAGTAATGTAAAAATGTATGCAAATTTGCTGGACACTGACCTATTTAATATTTCCTATTGCTACTCCATTCAAGCTAATATCATGGAAGGTACTGGACACTGACCAATAATTATTTACTATTCCTACTCCAGTCAAGCTAATATCAGGGAAGGTGGTGGACACTGACCAATGATTAATTACTAATCCAACTCCAGTGTAGCTAATATCAGTGAAGGTGCTGGACACTAACCAATTAATAATTACTATTCCAACTCCAGTCTAGCTACTATCAGCGAAGGTGCTAATACATATATTTTGTAGATAAATTAAAAACTTAATAATTTAATGTAATTTTTTATTTGTAATTTCATTTAATAGCTTTAATGTATTTTTTTGTTTTTTTTACCCTGTACGCCTGTACCGCAAAAAAACCCAAAACTGACCCTGAACACTAAAAATACCCCTTCACCCAAAAACCCAAAACTGACCCTGAACCCTAAAAATACCCCTTAACCCAAAAACTGAAAACTGACCCTGAACCCAAAAAATACCCCTTTACCCAAGTACTGAAAACTGACCCTGAACACTAAAAATACCCCTTTTACCCAAAAACTGAAAACTGACCCTGAACCCTTAAAAAAACCCTTAACCCAAAAACTGAAACTGACCCTGAACCCCAAAACATACCACTTTACCCAATAACTGAAAACTGACCCAGAACCCTACAAATACCCCTTTACCCACAAACTGAAAACTGACCCTGAACCCTATAAATACCCCTTTACACACAAACTGAAAACTGACCCTGAACCCAAAAAATACACCTTTACCCAAGAACTGAAAACTGACCCTGAACCCTTAAAAAACCCTTAACCCACAAACTGAAAACTGACCCTGAACCCAAAAAATACCCCTTTACCCAAGAACTGAAAACTGACCCTGAACCCTATAAATACCCCTTTACCCACAAACTGAAAACTGACCCTGAACCCTTTAAAAACCCCTTTACCCACAAACTGAAACTGACCCTGAACCCAAAAAATACACCTTTACCCAAGAACTGAAAACTGACCCTGAACTCTTAAAAAAACCCTTAACCCACAAACTGAAAACTGACCCAGAACCCTTTAAAAATCCCTTTACCCACAAACTGAAAACTGACCCTGAACCCAAAAAATACACCTTTACCCAAGAACTAAAAACTGACCCTGAACCCTTAAAAACACCTTAACCCACAAACTGAAAACTGACCCTGAACCCCAAAAATACCCCTTTACCCAAAAACTGAAGACTGACCCTGAACCCTTAAAAAACCCCTTTACCCACAAACTGAAAACTGACCCTGAACCCAAAAATACACCTTTACCAAAGAACTGTAAAACTGACCCTGAACCCTTAAAAAACCTCTTTACCAACAAACTGAAAACTGACCCTGAACCCAAAAAAATACCCCTTTACCCAAGAATTGAAAACTGACCCTGAACCCTAAAAAGACTCCTTTACACAACACTATTTATTATTATTTAATTACCAACTAATTAATAATTAACAATAACAATAAAGTAAATATATTAGCACATTAGCTGTAATTAATATAATTTAATAATTAATATTAATTATTCTCAATTAATTAATTAACAATAACACAAAATTATAGATAATAAAAAATTACTCTAAATACTGTAATTAACTAATTAAAATTAATTAATTACCAATTAATTAATTAAAAAAATATGTTAAAAAATTAATTAAATAATTAACTAATTAATATTAATTCATTACCAATTAAGTAATAATTAAAAAAATTAACAAACATATATTAATTAATTAATTATTATTAAGTTACTTCCCACCCTATTCCCCTATAAACCCACAACCCGCTCCTAAACATTAACTACAATTTATATTAATATTAATATATATTTTTTTTATAACATTTTTTCTACATATTCTCGATATTTTTTACTTTGACTATTTATCGATATTTTATCTGGTCGATATTTTTTAGTCGATATTTTGACCAACGATAATTTTGATATCGATATTTTATTACTGTCGATATTTTTTACTCAATATTTTGTCCATTCGATATTATGGAGTCGATATTATGTCTAATTACCGGAGGGGAGAGAGAGAGATTAAGACTTCATTTTAATCAGGTGGGTCTTAAGCGCTTTTTTAAAAAGCGTGTAGTTCTGATTGGAAACGAAGAGCCAGAGGGAGGGAATTCCAGGCAGCTGCTGCTTTCACAGCAATGGATTGTCCTCCTAAACGGGAGCGCTTGAGCCAAGGAACCTGCCAACCGGTGTTGAGTGGCAGAACGCAGGGGACGATTAGGAAGATATAGAGAAAAACGTTTCCGCAGAAAAAGTGGGCCCTGATCATGAATGGCTCTGTGGGCGAAAGTAAGGGTCTTAAAAATAGTCCGTTGAGACACAGGAAGCCAGTGAAGACTGCGCAGATGGTGTCGGACACTAGTCCTCCTAGAGATGTTAAAATAGAGTTTGGCAGTCGCATTTTGGATTATCTGGAGATGATTAGTCAAGTATGCCGGGGTGCCGCCGAACAGGGCATTAGCGTAGTCAAGGCGAGAGAGAATGAGTGCTCTCGCCACTGTTGCTCTCATCGTTCTGGTAAGAAGAGGAAAACATTTCGAAGAGCTTTAAGAGTGCCAAAGCAGCCATAGGTGTTACTTAATGTGTACCTCAAACTTTAAGTCTTCCCCAAACCACACCCCCAGATTTTTTGCCGGGTTGTCCACAGAGCTTGGTAATGGAAAGCCCGCAGGCCACAGGGATTCTCTGAACTGTGAAGGGAACTGCCCATAGAGTAAAATTTTAGTTTTATCTTCATTACATTTTAGCTAGGCAGAAGCCAACCAGTTGAAGACTGAGGAGAAGCAGGTCTGGGCGGAAGTAGTGTCCAAATCTGTAGCAGACCAGGTAAACAGCAGCTGTGTGTCATCGGCGTAGGCTATTATTTTAGCACCCAGTTGTTCGGCAAAGACAATCAGAGGGGTCATATATATATTTAACAATAGCGGACTTAGAGTGGACCCTTGGGGCACCCCGGTGGAAAGAAGCTTGGCCGATGACGAGAAAGGGGATAGCCATAGCTGCTGAGTCCGGAAAAGAAGAAAAGAAGTCAACCACTCTATAGCCAAACCAGTGACGCCAATGGATGATAGACCGGAGAGAAAAAGCTGATGGGGAACCGTATCGAATGCGGCAGAGAGGTCCAATATTATCAGAGCCGCTCTGCCGCCTGTGTCCAAACAGTCCCTAATGGCCTCCGAAATTTATACCAGCTTTATTGAATGAAAATGATTTCATACTGGTATGGTATGATGGCCTCTCCTTGCCTTTCTGACTAATCAAATGAAGAGAATACACACATTTGCAACACTGGGGGGTGGTACATTGCCCTGGAAAATAGTATAACTAAGGTAGGCTTAGTCAGTTAGATTGTCCGACTTGTCACAGACCTGTCACTGACTAGGTATGGGCGGATTTTGCGGATCCACGATCCGCGGATTTTGTGGATATTGCGGATTTGCGGATCGTAGATCCGCAAAATCGGCGGATTTGCGGATTTGCGGATCCGCGGATTTGCCCTGCTGAATCATTTTAGCTTACTAGTTTCAGCGGACATGTGTGTGTTGCTATGCAATCGCCCCGAGGGGCGCAGGGTTCCCTTCGGTGAGCTGTCCATCATAGTGGGTCAATGGTGGGAAGACGGTGCACACTGCGAGTGTGTGAGGGGGGGCTTCCAAGCCCAAAGTCAGGCGCTTCGAAGGGCGCAGGGGTCCCTTGAGTGAGCTGTCCATCATAGTGGGTGAATGGCGGGAAGACGGTGCAAACCGCGAGTGTGTGGGCGGGGCCAAACGGGCAGGGCTTCCATGCGAGTTCACACATGCTTCTTGTGTGTATAAAAGGTCAGAGAAAGATCAGTTCAGCAGATGAAGAGAAAGAAGCTCCTGGTCACAGGTACAGCACGGGTATTGCGCTCGTGAAAGTCAAGGATGCAAAAGCCTCTATCCAGCATCACAGCTGATTTTCCACGGCTTTCAGCGGCCATGTATGTGTTACTATGCAATCGCCCCGAGGGGCGCAGGGTTCCCTTGGGTGAGCTGTCCATCATAGTGGGTCAAAGGTGGGAAGACGATGCACACTGCGAGTCTGTGGGGGGGAGGGGGGTGCTTCCAAGCCCAAAGTCAGGCGCCCTGGGGGGCGCAGGGGTCCCTTGAGTGAGCTGTCCATCATAGTGGGTGAATGGCGGGAAGACGGTGCAAACGGTGAGTGTGTGGGCGGGGCCAAACGGGCAGGGCTTCCATGAGAGTTCACACACGCTTCTTATGTGTATAAAAGGTCAGAGAAAGATCAGTTCAGCAGATGAAGAGAAAGAAGCTCCTGGTCACAGGAACAGCACGGGTATTGCGCTCGTGAAAGTCAAGGATGCAAAAGCCTCTATCCAGCATCACAGCTGATTTTCCACGGTAGATTTGGGAAGAAGGCACACCTGCCTCGACGACGCTCACGATTGTTTTTGGGCTGATGAATGAGTCACTCACAGGAAGGGCATGTTGTAACTATTTTATGATGGAGCCGGCAAGCTGCCAGTGCCATCCGAAAATACTTACTAAATTAGCTTCAACAGGAAGCTCTAATAGATAAAATAAAGCAGGTGGGAGCTCCTGCTTTATTTTATCTATTAGAGCTTCCTGTTGAAGCTAACTTAGTAACTATTTTAGGATGGCGCTGGCAGCTTGCCGGCGCCATCGTAAAATAGTTACAAGTTGACAGGCCAGCCAGGCTTCAACTTTTGCCCCCAGAATCCGCCGCTCGCGGATTTGCGAATTCGCAGTAAATTCGCGGGAGTTCGCGGATCGCCAATTTACCAAAAAGTCGCAAAATCCGCGAGCGGAACGGATTTTGCGCTCATATTTATCACTGACCCAATGTATGCTGAAGGAGAATCTAGAGCAGAGGGCTGGTCGAGCACTGAGAGAGAAGATATGATAACCCAGTCGGGGTCCGAGTGTTAGCCGCAGAGAGGGGTGTGACGCTGGCATTGCACTTAGCTGGGGATACCTGCCCTGACCTTCACCTGTCCTGTCCTGTTGGCACCTAGTCAGGTGCCCTTTTCTTGTCCCAGCAGGTGGCAAGTGTTGGTCGTCGCACCGTTCTAGGTAAATATAATCTGTGTGGTATGTCCTAGTACTTTTTCTTTTTCTCACCCTTCCCAGGTACCAATGTCTAAACTATTGCTGTGTAGGAATCTAGGACCCTAGTGTAATTTTCGCGATTCATGCCCATATATAGGTATGAATTACCCGATCCTTATATAGGCATAGAAATGATTACCAAAGTCAAGTCAAAGTCAAAGTAAAAAAAAACTTATATAGCGCACTACATACCCAGAGGGTCTCAAGGCGCTTGAGGAAGGGGGGAAGGTTTACTTATCGAATATCCAGGTTTTAAGCTTTTTTCCTAATGCTAGGTGGTTTTGAGTAAGGCGGAGGTGGATGGGAAGGGAATTCCAGGTTTTGACCGCTAAGTAGGAGAAGGATCTTTCCCCATGGAGGCTTTGTGGAAGCGCGGAACAGCGGTGAGGTTCTTGATTGGACGAACGCAGCTGGCGGGTGGGGGTGTAAAAGGAAAGGCGCTTGTTGAGACAGTCGGGTCCAAGTTCATAGAGGGCTTTGTGTGCGTGGGTGAGGAGACGGAATGTTATCCTCTTGTTGACGGAGAGCCAGTGAAGGTCTTTCAGGTGACCAGAAATGTGGTCTGTGCGGGGGATGTCTAGTATGAGTCTGGCTGAAGCGTTTTGGATGCGTTGGAGTTTTTTCTGAAGTTTTGCGGTGGTGCCGGCGTACAGGGTGTTTCCGTAGTCCAGACAGCTTGTGACCAGTGTGTGGGTGACCGTTTTTCTTGTTTCGGTGGGGATCTAGCGAAATGTTTTTTTGAGCATGCGTAGGATGTTGAAGCATGATGAGGAAACGGCGTTGACTTGTCTGGTCATCGAGAGTGAGGAGTCCAGGATGACGCCCAGGTTCTGTGCGTGGTCCGTCGGTATAGGTGAGTTTCCTAGGGCCCCTGGCCACCAAGAGTCGTCTCAGGCGGAAGGGGATGGGGATGTACCTAAGATGAGGACTTCCGTTTTGTCCGAGTTCAGTTTAAGACGGCTGTGCTTCATCCACTCGGCTACTTCTTTCATCCCTTCATGTAGGTTGGTTTTGGCGGTGTTTGGGTCTTTGGTGAGTGAGAGGATAAGTTGAGTGTCATCAGCGTAGGAGATGATGTTGAGGTTGTGTTGACGTGCGATGGTTGCGAGGGGGCTCATGTAGACGTTGAAGAGGGTAGGGCTGAGAGAAGAACCTTGTGGGACGCCGCAGATGACTTCGGTGGCCTCTGACTCTAAAGGGGGGGGGGCGGACTCTCTGAGTTCTTCCAGCAAGGAACGAGATGATCCAGTCCAAAGCTTTTCCTTGAATTCCGATGTTGTTGAGGCGTTGTATCAGGGTGCTATGACAGACTGTGTCGAAGGCTGCAGAGAGGTCAAGGAGGATGAGGGCGACTGTGTCTCCGTTGTCTAGTAGTGTTCGAATGTCGTCTGTTGCTGCGATGAGGGCGGTCTTGGTGCTGTGTTTGGCTCGAAATCCAGACTGTGAAGAGTCGAGGGATTTGTTGGTTTCGAGGAAGGTGGCAAGCTGACTGTTGACGGCTTTCTCAATGACTTTGGCAGGGAATGGGAGGAGCGAGATGGGGCAGTAGTTTTTGAGTTCGGTGGGGTCTGCTGTGGGTTTCTTCAGAAGGGCGCTGAGTTTGGCGTGTTTCCAGCTTTCTGGGAATGTGGCGGAGTTGAGGGAGCAGTTGATGACGTCTCGGAGATGGGGTGCGATAATGGAGTTTGCTTTGTTGAAGATGTGGTGGGGGCATGGGTCAGTAGGGGATCCTGAGTGAATGGAGTTCATCAGGCGGATGGTGTCTTCAGTGGTGATTGGGTCCCAGTTGAGAAGGTTATTCGGAGGGGGTACAGGTTCGGAGGTGAGTGGGTTGGACTGGTTTACGGGTTGGTTGTCAAAGCTGTTATGAATGTCGGCGATTTTGTCATGGAAGAATGAGGCGAGGGAGTCGCAGAGGGCTTGAGAGGGGGTGATGTCGTTGGAGCTGGCGGTGGGGTTGGTGAATTCTTTGACGATGTTGAATAGTTCCTTTCTGTTGTGGGCGTTGTTGTCTAGTCTGTCTTTGAGTGCTGATTTCTTGGTTGTTCGGATTAGTTGGTGGTGTTTGCGGGTGGCATTTTTGAAGGCGGCTTGGGTGGAGGTGTTTGGGTCTTTTTTACCCACGTTTTCTCAAGGGAGCGACATAGCTTCTTGGATTTCTTAAGGTCATCGTTGAACCAGGGGGCGTTCTTGCTGCCTTCCTTGATTTGATGTTTTTTCAAGGGTGCTAGTGTGTCGGCGTTGTGGGTTAACCATTGTGTGAGGTTGCTGGCTGCTTGGTTAGGGTTCGACAAATATGCAGGAGGGGTTTGAAGAAGCGATGTAGAGATTTGGTCGATGGTGATTTTGTTCCAGTTTCTTCGCAGGGTTGGTTGAGGGTGGTTGTGGATCGTGGTCTTTTTGTAGATGAAGTGGATGCAACTGTGGTCCGTCAAATGGAGAGCTGTGGTGTGCTTGAAGGAGATATGCTTGCTGGAGGTGAAGATATGGTCGAGTGTGTGTCCTGCGTAGTGGGTGGGGGTGTTAACAAGTTGTTTGAGTCCGAGGTTGGCGAGATTGTCCAGAAGGGTGGTAGTGTTGCTGTTGTTGCTCTTTTCCAGGTGGAAATTGAGGTCTCCCAGTAGAATGTAGTCCTCTGAGGGGAGGGCGTGTGGGGTGATGAAGTCAGTGATGTCGCTGAATTGTGTTTGGGGTCCTGGTGGCCTGTAGATGAGGGTGCCTCTGAGTGTGGTCTTGGGTTAGGTGTGGATCTGGAAGTGAAGGTGTTCGGCGATAGTGAGGTTGTCATCCGAGCTGGTTGAGACGCGATGGAGTTCTTAGACTTTAGACTGAGCCTATGCAGCCGAAATACGGCATGGCTACTTCCACTAAGTTCCAAGAATCAACAACAATTTCTTTAAAAAAAAACGCCTTCAGCAGCTAGGGACTTCCCCTTGCCTGAATACTAATTTATCTTGAAGATCATGGAGTTTTCAAACAACTGAGTCTTTGATGACGTTATTATGTCCAATCAAACGTCAAACTCGGAACCTTCAAGGTATAAATATGTCTACATTTGCCCAGACAAACATACAGTGGTTTGGAGCAGTTCGACTATTGCAGCAGCAAGTACCGAAGGAAGGCGATCCTCCAGCTGACGCGCTGAGAGACGCTGTCTTTTCTCTTGCTGAGAAATCCAGCTCTAGTGTTGCGAGGCTATCCTTGCGGTTTGCTGGGAAATCGAGTCCTGAGAGAGAGATACAAGACCTCCTTCATTCAAAAACCAAGGTACGGAGCTGATTAGACCCTTAGAGAATTCTTGGAATTGATTCTTGGCAAAGAATACTAAACTTAAGCTACATCTTACTTACTTTTTCCCTTGTACTAGACTTAGGTTAGGTACACCGGGGTAGGCGTATTGTAGAAGCACCAATTGAGTACTTTTAGTCATTATTTATCACTGTATGTATTTTATGTATTTTAGGTATTATGGGCCATATGTAGGAAAATGGCATTTACCGATTTGTAAATACCGATTTTTACCGATTCGGTATTTACAAATCGGAAAATGCTATGTAGGTATTTTTACCGAAACACTTACCGAATCGGTAACATTTGGTAATTACAGAATCGATATTTACCGATTCCGTAATTGCCATTGATTCCTATGGGCCTTGAGGCCCATAGGAACCAATGGCAATTACCGAATCGGCAAATACTGATTCGGTAAAATTACCGATTTTACAAGGGGGACAGGGTGTCACTTTGACACCCTGTTGCACCCCGGATTTAGGCTTATGTGCCATGTGACACACATACATGCCCTTAGGGCATGTATGTGTGCAACATGGCACAGGTGTACATGCACAGATGTGCATGTACACAGGAATTCGTTATTTACCATCAAATAGAATTTGATGGTAAATAACAAATTATTTAGGGCCTGTGGCACTGTTTTCAGTGCCACCTACATCCCATATTACCGAATCTGTAAATTTACAGATTCGGTAATTTACAGAATCTGTAAAATTACCGATTCGGTAAATTTACAGATTCGGAAATATTTTGTCCCCTACATCTGAAACTCCATATATGTCGGTAATGGCCGAAATCGGCCGGTACCGACTGGTATTTGGCCTCCTACATATGGGCCTTAATGGCTTAGAAACCATAACATGCTTTTACAGTATTATTTTATAATACTCTTCATGCTGTACGCATTGTACTTTATAACCAGTACTACGATTGTAGCAGTACATTTCTTAAGCTTCAGAAAGAAGATTGTTCAATAAATACTTTTTATTGAATACGCCAGTCTCTCTATTTCTCAGCACCTCTCGTGAAACCAAGCATGCACAACTGACTGAGTAAAATAGCTATCTATTGTTTCTGCAACTCTAGAGATTGATTTCTTATTCTTGGGAAACAAAGTTGTCATGTATATGCGGTTGTCAGAAACTAATGCCTTCTTGTGAATTTGAGAAAGTTTCTAGTAACCTCTCAGCTAGCTGGCACTCACAATTAAGTTTAATATATTCGGTAGAGACCTAGTCGACCTCAGTCCTACGTCTAAACTACAGGATATATTATTCCAATGCGCAGAGCCTAGTGGGAATATAGGAACTACACTACATGGTGCCCAACGTTTGGTAAGGCGATAATTTAATGCCAGATACTAGAGTAACTCAGTCCTGCTTTTCACACAGACCCCTTTTTCAGATAAAAACTCCAAAAGACGTCTGTAGTGGGTAAAAAGAATAATATTCGCCAAAACTGAGTAGGAGGAAAAATCCTATGTATTAGTTTTTAGTTTGTTCAACGTTCAAGGATGCAGTGTTCCATAAATATTGTGCACCTAATCTTTGTTTCCTTGAAACTTGTTCTGCAAACTCTTCAGTCAACAAAGTAATGAATAGTGACGAACAATTAGCTGCAGCTGCAGCTCAAGCAATTTTAGATGACCGAAATCTCTTACAGAATGACCCGGATGTTAGAATCATCCCGGTAAATGTAAGAAAAACTATAACTTACAAACTCATAAACAATGGAGTATCATCGAGAGGTGATAAAGTAATCTTTATTATAGAGGCACATGAATATCGACAGACAGAAGTATTCTATTCATGGATTCAGTTTCCTCCAGCAGATGCAGAGTTTCACTAGTACAAAGTAGAGGAACCTCCAATGGAATACGTTCCTTACGAGGCCGTTGAAATTCCATTAACTTACCAAGAGCATCAGCTCTGGTTTAAAGGCGCCCTACAACATGAAAATCACATTACCAGGCTTGGTTCACTAGGTAGACCAGGAGCGACATGGCCGGTACTAGCCAGCTATACACCACATCCTGTCATTGAAAACATGGCAGGTCCAGAACTGTTAGTACAGCTGAAACAATTTATTAAAATACATAGACAATTGGTTCAATATGTCATGCGGACCTTGACAGTCCAACATACTGTGAGGATACCACATCACACCCCTCACCAGGGGAACACAAACAAAATCACACCACAGACTATTCAATCAGTCATTAATAAATTACCAGCAAAAAGGGAACAAATTATGTTCTGGTTAGCTCAAAAAATTACTCAAATTGAGGCAGTATTCCCTGATAGTACACCTCATGAGAAACACAGAATTCTGACAATCTGTTTACCAATGGAGATAGTACCACATGTGGAGGACTGTGACACTTGGGGCACAGTTTTTGCTTCAATCTACATGGCGTTCCATCTACAGCGGTAATACCAGACGTCCTGAGACAGATTCAAAATGAATATGGACCAGAACCTGCCTTAAATCTTGGTATGAAATTACTAAAAGATTTCAAACAGGCCTCGGCTACATTATTAGCCAACATTATAGGTGAAGCATCATCATTGGCAATTCGCCAGAAGCTAAAAGAAACAGATATTACTGAGCAACCATATGAGCTTGCCAGAATTATTGAAAAATACTATGAAGAACTAGGTAGAGATAGCTTGGGTGGGAAACCATTAAATCCTGACAACGTTTTTATTAAAAATAATCTCACTACTCCAAAAAAGAAGTGGGAAAACACTAAATAAAAACTTCCTAAAGAGAAGCATTCCCGGTCCATAGGAAGATCTCCCCAATGGGGAGGTAGGTCTCCCCAACGGGAGCCCTCTGAAAAGAGGTACAACCTCAAAAATAGGGATAACTTAAGAAAACCTGATAGATATCAAGAATTGATACACGTTCCTCTCGTACCTCACAGACTTCCTTACAGAAATCAGAAAGAAGAGGACGATCAGAACAAAAAGAAGAACGCATGAAGTCCAAAGACGAACAGCACATTCTAAAAAAATAGGAAAACTCAATTCACCAAGAAGAAGGTAGCAAGTGTAAAGATTAGACATGCCGAGGATCTTGAGGACACAACTCAAGAAAGGGGAATGGGCCCAGAAAATGATAGACAGCGCAGCAGAAGTAACCATAGTTCACAAGATCCTGAAGGATCATCCTGAGACAGTGGACTTGAATGAATGCATTCAAGTTGAAACTGCCGACACCGGGGTTAGTGTAACCCACAAGTTATATGCAGTAACACTCTGGATGGAGGGGGACATAACTAGGAAAATAAAAGCACTCTTTTGGGAGAAGCTATCTAAGGGTTAAGATATTCTTCTAGCTGAACAAGACTGGCCACCTGAATTTGTCAGGGAGTGACCACAGTGCAAAGAGATAATTATGCCAGCCTTCTCAAATCACATTCCAATTCATAAAAAATACACTTATGCCAGGAAATGGGCAGTAGCTCAGGCTCCAGCATTATATAAAAATCACGTAGGATGGGATGAGGATTCTCCTCACCATACAATCCAGTTAAAAAATGCAAAGGCAATATCCTGTAAAACAGAAAGCTAAAAAACAGGTCTGGGAGATTTTAAATCAAATTGAATACCAAGGGGTGATTGAAACATGCACCTCATCAATGAACAATCCTTTGTTTCCTGTCTCCAAACCAGACAATACAAATTGTCTAGTTTTGGACTACAGACACTTAAACTCTTGTTGCAAAACTTTTGCAGTACAAAACGCACACAGTGCAGCACTGATGAATAACATTGTGCGTAAAAAATATCAAACCACATTAGATATCTCAAATGGATTTTTCTCTCAAAGCATTGCACCTGAAAGCAGACACTTCACCGCTTTCTCAATCATGGGGACACAGCAACAATTTTGCCGTCTCCCCCACGGATTCAAAAATAGTCCAGCGTTATTTTCAGCCAGAGTAACGGAGTTACTACAAATGTACAATGATGAGGCATTATCTTATGTCGATGCCATCTATCTTACAGACAATGATTTGGAAGTGCACTTGAAAAGAGTGAACACCATAATACTTGGGTTCGCTTCTGAAGGGTATAAATTAAATTTTAAGATATCACGAATTGCCCACCTCAACGTCCTATTCTTAGAATAAGAGTTATCAAGTGTAGGCAAGAGCCTGGCAGCAAACTTTCTAGAGAAATGTGCACTGATCCAACCTCTGAAAACGCTGAAAATCAATTCTAGCTTATGTTCTGAATTACGCAGAAAGGGTTAAACCTCTCTACGAACGAATTAAATCTGATTTCAAACCAATAAATTGGGCTCAAAACCATACAGAAATTTTGCGTTTGGTGCAAACAGACATGTTAGCAAAAACACAGTTAGAAACACGCGATAATGATCGCAATCTTGTGATCCAAATCATCCCAAGGAGATGCGGATTCACATACCTGATCTTTAATGAAGGTGAAAAGGTACCAATAGCATACAAATCACACTTGTACACGCAAGCGGAAATAAAATTCACTTCTACAGAAACAGTTCTGACAGCGGTTCAAACTGCAGTAGCAAAAGAGAGAGCTCTCGCACAGGGTAAACGCATAATGATCATTACATCTGTACCTGCGTTAGAGGCGGTGACGAAAGCAAGCATCCCCAATGCTAAGGCTTTACATCTGAGATGGATACAATGGGTTAATTCTCTTGCTGCAACAGACGTTGAATACGTATTTTACCCCTACTTGAAGACACAAGAATTCCTACAATATGAATACAAATCTCCTCTGCCGACCGAAATTCTGCCTTTAGAACATTATGGATGTATAAACTATCAGCGAAGCCAATAGTGCTGCGTGCGCGATTGTTAAAGGTCGCTGGCGCGAAGGTAAATTTCGACCTATGGTCACTAAAACTCAATCACTCTGAGACTGTACAGCTCAGAGAGCTGAACTGCCGGCTTTCAAAATGGTGCTAGAAAATACTGATCGTAAATTTCCCACTCTCATAGTGTGTGATTTGTATTACTGGGTCCAGTCTTACAATGAATATTTGCAGACTGGGTTCAAAATGGTTTCAAAGACACAAAAGGTGGCACAATCATGCATAAAATGCTTTGGGAACAAGTAGTTCTTTTGCAAAAAGAACTACAAAGACTCACGTGATACATGCACTGAGTCATCAGCGTGATGGCGTTCACGTTGCAGGGAATTCATTGGCTGATGAAGCCGCGAAGGCAGCTGTGCAAATGGCTTCCATAGCTGCAATCACTCGTTTAAAAACAAAAATAGACAGCGAAATAATGCAAGCTGTCACTGCTTCAGTAAAAGACAGTGGTAAGACACTCCCGAAATTCTTTCCAGTAAAGTACTCATATCTAACACATGCGAATAATGTTCCTTTTGCTCGAATCCCTGGAGTAGGGGATAGGGTGATACCAAACATGGAATATAGGTTAGGATTGATCTTAGCAGCACATGAAGGACTGGCATCGCACACGCAGAAATTTACGCCACAGTATCATTATTAAAATAAAGATATTGGTGGCCACGCATGAGGAAACAAACTAGAAACTATGTTCTAGAATGTGAAATCTGCCAAAAATAAAGGTGTCAACAGTGAAATGACCTGCATAGACGCCCCTCCTAATTTCAGATAAACCAATAGCGAGTGTTTATCTGGACCACTGTGGTCTCTTACAAAGGGCTGGTAACTATAAATATATCATGGTCACAGTGGATTCCTGCACACGATTTATTTGGATGTGGCCCCAGCGCTCGGCTGATGCCAGAACTGTTATAAAGGATCTGTGAGTCTTTATCAGCACATTCGCAATCGGCACGCTATTCTCCGACCAGGGTCCTGCGTTTAGCTCTCGAGCTTACAAAGAGGCCATGGCTAGCTTGGGTGTTGCATTGCGGTATTCTAGTCCCTTCCATCCTGAGGGTAATGCGGTCATGGAAAGAAAAAAACGTGACATAAAGCAATCCATAACAACTAAGGTATTAGGTTCGGGTGATGGGTGGGTCAAACATCTAATAAGTGTCCAAGGTAGTTCTAATAATCTGCCAAGAAATTCTCTGGTTGAATCACTCCATATGAATTACTGTTTGGTACTAGAATGATAATGGAAGACCTCGATTGTCGAACTTCAGTGGTGGAACAAAAATCCTTTGATGTCAAAGATCGTTTGGCTGTTTTACAAGACTTAAATGAAACAAGAAGAGGTCTAAGTAACACAATACAGAAGCAAATGACCACTGAAGAAAAACCACCTGTCCCAGCAAGACCTGTCTGGATTCCAAAGATTGGGGATCTAGTCAGGGAAAAGATTGTGGTAAAAAAGGAATTTGGACCTTCTTACAGAAAAGCAGTACCTGTCTTAGCTATCCACGGAACAAGATCAATATTACTACAGCCCCTTGCTGGTAAAAAGGAGAACAGAGTTGTGCCCATCGACCTGGTCAAACCGTATCATGTGGCCGATAATAAGTAGTGGGCCCAGTTGACTCCCAAGAAGTAGCAGAAGACCAAATCTTGCTACAATCCAAGAGGTTCAAACTGAAAGACTTATCACCTTTGATAAACCTGCAGTAAGAAAAGAAGGACTATGCAACAAAGGCATGGAACTTGTGCCTCTGGATACCCAAATAACAGTTTGTCAAGAAACACCTGTCTACAATGATATAGCATCTGACTATCCCAACATGGCAAAAGAAGAAACAGCTCCAGTGATTTCAAGTAATCCGGATGCAATTCCAACAACCTCTGGCTATTTTATCAACTTTTATAAATTTTCTGAGAATCCCAGTGAACCTGAAAATATGCAAGCAAATAAAACCTTTAACCCCTTCCATGCTGGTGACGAACCCCAGCCGTCATGCACTACGGCTGGGGTTCGTCACGGCCCGCCCCTGTTTGTCCGGCGGCCGCACACGGGGGAAATCGCGGCCGCACGGAAGGGGTTAAAGAAAAAATAACAGAACTCTTTCATCAACTTGAAAAAACATATCTGGTTTCACCATGGGTTGAATTTTGGATTGTGTTAGGTGTACTTTTCCTCATGCTCTGGCTCATACTGGTGTTAAGTTTGGGAAGGATGATAGATAGAAAATACAGTACAATGGACACAGCAAGTAAGAAAATCAACTTGGTCCTGAAACCTCACCAATCATCTCATCGTGAAAGAGGAAACCTGATTATGACATTTATGGCCCAGTGAAACTGCTGAAGATTCCACACCAGTTTAAGGTTTCTTTAAGTGACTTTGTCGCACCCAGCACATTTTCTGATGATTGGGACTTTGAAACTGTTAACAACATGATGACAGATTTAGAAATGTCAGATAAATTTACAGAACATGAATACCTAGAAGGTTCATCAGATTATGAACAAATGTATTGTTTTAATCATTATGGTCACCATTATTTGCATGAATCTGCAAAACCTAGAAATGTTTTTACTTATAATCAATGGGAACATTGTCCAACGCCACCAAGGGGTAGGTCAAAAACATTTTATGAAAAATTTCTGTACTTCTCAGGGTTTAATGTTACAAATCCAGAAACATTTTATTTTAAAAATATAAATAAGACAGGAATGAAAACAATGTTGACCAATACTAAACAAATTTATTTTGCAAACTTTTATGCTCAGCTGTCCACATTAGGGTTTGACTTTTGGAAAGACACCATTAAGACAAAAACTGTCTTGGGCACAGAAGATTGGCAGGTGCAAGATTTAGAAGCCTTATTTAGAGTAACTATGGGTGCAAAATCCGTTCCGCTCGCGGAATTTGCAGATTTTCGGCAATGTTGCTATCCGCGAATCTCACGAAATTGCCGAAAAATCCGCAAATCTGCTCGCGGGCAGATTTCATATGCCCGAGTTGAAGCTCACATTCAGTAACATTTTATTCAGCCCAAAAAATGTGTGAGCACGGTCGAAAACATTTTCTACACTGCAGCTGCGTAAAGGGCCAGAAGATTTGTCTCCAGTGACCATGTGTGCCTGTAACATTGCCACCGCGCCAAAAGGCGCCGAGGTCCCCTGAGTGAGTTGTCCATCATAGTTGGGAAAGGGCGGAAGACGTTTGATACCGCTAGTGTGTGGTGTGAGGGGCCAAACGGGCAGGGCTGCTATGCATGTTCACATGCCTCTTGTGTATAAAGGGTCAGAGAGCGAGCAGGCCAGCAGATGAGTAGAAAGCAGCCTCCTGGTAGCCTGGTGATCACTAATGTTTTGGGCTGATTTAAAAGTTACTGAATTTGAGCTTCAACTCGGGCACCTGCTTTATTTATATCTGTAAGTGCTTCCTGTTGAGGTTTAATTTTTGTGACAGGAGCCTCGTGCCAGAATGAATCCTGCCCTGCATAGTTATCCACGAAGATGCCACCGTTTTGTGCAATACCTCTACTCAACTGGAGTACTTTCTACAGGCTAATCAGTAAGTGCTACCTTGTTGGGTAAATGTATTGTGCTTTTCCTACACTGCAGCTGCCTAAAGGGCCAGAAGAATATTTTTCTCCACTGACCATGTGTGCCTGTAACTTTGCCACCGCACCAAAAGGCGCCGAGGTCCCCTGAGTGAGCTGTCCATCATAGTTGGGAAAGGGCGGGAGGACGTTTGATACGGCTAGTGTGTGGTGTGAGGGACCAAACGGGTGGGACTGCTATGCGTGTTCACATCCCTCTTGTGTATAAAGGGTCAGAGAGCGATACTCAGGCTACCTTGGAAGAAGCCCTCCTTGCCATGAGGTATCGTGAGAGAATTACACAGATTCTTGGCTTTGCTCGTTTAAGGGATTTGAACACAACTTGGTTCCTTTCGTTCAGACCAATCTGGCAAGATTGCATCTTACCTGTTCTGCGATGCCTGCTTTTCAGAGAAGAATGCATGTTGGACGTTTGTCTTACACTCCCATCAGTCCTGCCAACGGATTTTGACGCTTTGGCAGGTCCGGTAACGACTCATGCATCGTGTTGCCCCAAACGGCTGCTCATTCTGATGATGGTATTCATTGAGGTCTCACCGGCAAGTCTAATTGAGGGTGAGATTTGTGACACTACAGGCACACAGGTACCACCTACTGCCGACTTTGCTAATGCAGCAAATGTTGACAGCAATGATCCTCATCTGTGCAAATTTGACCTGCTAACTGAAGTGATTCCACTTTCGCATACTATGGTAGATGGTTTCTTTGCCAGCCTAGACGATCTGATGTTTTCTCCTGACACCGAGAATAACTTTTGACTAATTCACACAGCGTTCCCTGAACTCTGAAATTCGGCCTTCGTTTTTTCAAAACAAACCATCTAACAAATTTGAACTTTTTTCCAAAAAAGAACTTGTTGGCACAGAGTAATCTGCTTAAAGTAGAACTTTTCTTAGAGAACAAGATTACTTTTGAAAACTTCCTAATGACAATATTTGGTCTTGTCCTAAAAAACAAAACAGTTTAGATATAATGCTATGGGATAGTCTCGATTTTTTTTTTGTACCTTAAAGAGACATTTCATGAATGTAATTTCGTCTTTTTATAAATGTTAGAATGTATGCTCTCATTCTATGCTTCATATCGGTTGAGACCTATTTTTTCATACAGTTTATACTCATTTCATGTGAACAAACCTTTCAAATGCAATTTGTATTTTGGGTGGGATTGTAAACACTTGCCTTAGATATAATAATAATAATAATAATAATACTAAGGGAAGTTTGTATAGCGCCTGGTTATGCACAGAAGGCGTGTCCCCGTGCTGTGGTGAGTGGAATCAGCAGAGTCACAGCCGCAAGGACAGACCGACTTACTGCATGTAGAGGTGGGTTTTTAGTTTCTTCCTGAAGCCAGGTTCAGATGGCTCCATGCGAAGGTCCAAATGCAAATTTTTGCGGCCTGGTACCTAAAGGACCTGCCCCCATGCGTGCCTTTTTTATCCGTTGGACCTGAAGTAGCCCTGCGCAGGAAGAGCGCAAAGCGCGCTTAGGTACATACCGGGTGATCAAGCCCCGCAGTGGAGCGGGAGCTTTGCCTCCCAAAATGCGGTGGCATGTGCAGAGGGCCTTAAATTCGACCCTACTCCTTACATGGAGCCAATGAAGGGCCTGGAGGGCTGCCTTAGATGACGATCTCTTAGGGAATTTCAGGATCAGGCGAGCCGCTGCATTCTGCAGCACCTGAAGGCGGTTAATAGCCTTCACGGTGGATCCCAGATAAAGCAGGTTGCCGTAATCCAGGCGTGATGTGACGAGGGCATGCACCAGCGTCCTGCGGGCTGTAATAGGGAGGAGATCTAAAACCTACCCCAAGCTTTTCAGGACGCTGAAGCAGACCCCAACCACCGGCCTATCTGAGGTCCAAAAGAGAGTTCTGCGTCGAACCACACTCCCAGGTTTTTTGCTTCTTGGCAGGGTGTAGGGACATCGCCTAGACAGGATGGCCACCATGCCGATGACCAAGCAGTCGGACTCCCCCCCACCACGAGCACCTCGGGCTTGCTGCCGTTTAATTTGAGACAATTGGTGGACATCCAAGTGGCCAGTTCCTCTATGCAGGCCCTGAACCTGTCCACCGCAAGACCGGGCACGCGCGATAGGGAGATGACCAACTGCATGTCATCGGCATAGGGCACTATGCGCAGGCCATGACCTTCAGCGATACGTGCCACTGGGGAGACATAAAAATTAAATAAGGTTGGGCTCAGGGACGATCCCTGGGGCACGCCCTGTCCCAAACCAATCTCCCTAGAGTAGCAGTCTCCCAGGCGGACCTGAAAGCCTCTCCCTGTCAGGAAAGACTGGATCCATGCAAGTGCAGCTCTTGTTATTCCTCCATTATTCAGACACTGTAGCAAGGTGGTATGAGCTACAGTGTTGAATGCTGCACTTAGATCCAGTAGGATGAGAGCCATAGTCTGGCCCTCATCCACCCCTGACATAATGTCTCCACTGCCGTCAATAGTGCTGATTCAGTCGAGTGGCGGGGACGGAAGCCAAACTGGGTCTCGTGTAGGAGGGTAGCCTATTTCACGAAATCCATCAGTTGATGTTTACCATTTTTTCCGCCACTTTAGCCATGTAAGGTAACAGGGAAATTGGCTGGAGGTTCTCCAATTTTTCAAAACTAATGTTTGGCTTCTTTTGGAGCGGTAACACCACCGCCTGTTTCCAATCTCTGGGCACAGTCTTGGTCCTGAAGAAGACATCCAAGAGATGTCTAATATATGGTTCCAACACTGGCGGTCTGTCGACTAATCGTTAGGCGTAGTGGGGTCCCGAGGGGAACTCGATTTGACAGACCCACAAATCTGCAAGAGAATCTCGCGTGGTGGGGTAACGAAGTTGGTTAACATGTGTTGTTCCCCCCATTCCCTAACGGACTCTACGAACGCAGATCCTGCAGTGGGATGACTACGGAAGGCCGAGTAAATTTTAGCCACTTTATCAGCGAAATAGTCCACAATCCTGTTGCAGGACTCCACTGAGCAATCTTCTGGCGTTGTAGAGGGCATCCCCCCTGAAAGAGTTTTATATACGAAAAACAATTATTTTGTGGCGTTCCCTGCTGCCATAATCCTAGTGGCATAGTGTGCCGCTTTGGTTTTCCTAATTAACCAATGATAGGCGCGTCTCTCAATTAGGTAAGCCTCCTTGGCATCAGCGGCAAATGCCCCCGCCATTTCCTTTCAGCCCGCTTCAATGCAGTTTTAGTGACTCGGAGCTTGTTACTATACCCCAGGGCCGTTTTTTGAGCACGGCCCCGTGGTGCTTATACATTTAGTTTCATTGAACTTAATATCGTGGAGTAGGTGTTGTGTAGGAATCTAGGACCCTAGGGTAATTTTCCCGATTCATGCCCATATATAGGTAAAAATTACACGATCCTTATATAGGCATAGAAATCATTACCATATTTAGACTGAGCCTAACGACGATTTTCTTTAAAAAACCTGCCTTCAGCAACTAGGGACTTCCCCTTGCCTGAATACTAATTTATTTAGGAAATCATGGACTTTTCAAAGAACTGAGGGCCCGATGTAGGTAAATCTCATTTACCGATTCAAAAATACTGAATTTTACCGATTCGGTATTTATGAATCTGTAAATGAGATGTAGGTAAAAATTCTGTATTTTTTACCGAATCGGTAAGATTCGGTATTTACCGATTCGGTAAATACCGAATCGGTATTTGCTGTTGAATCCTATGGGCCTTGAAGCCCATAAGATTCAATAGCAAATACCGATTCGGTACTCACCGAATAGGTTAAAAAATACCGAATTGCTAAGGGGGACAGGATGTCACTTTGACACCCTGTTGCACCCCTGTAACTGGCTTTTGCGCCATGTGGCACACAGACATGCCCTTAGGGCATGTCTGTGTGCCACATGGCACAGATGTACATGCACAGATGTGCATGTACATAGGAATTCGTAATTTACCATGCAATTGTATTGCATGGTAAATACCGAATTCTAAAGGCCCTGTAGCACTGTTAGAAGTGCTACCTACATCCCAAAATACATTTTCGGTATTTTTACCGAGTGGTAAATTTACCGAATCAGTAAAATGTACAGAAGCGGTAAATTTACCGATTCTGTAATTTTACTGATTCAGTAAAATTACCGATTCGGTAAAATTACCGAAAATGTACGTTTTTTTAGCCCCTACATCTCCATAGCCCTTTACCGGTCGGAAACGTCCGAAAATCGTATTTTCGGCCGTTTCCGACCGGTAAAGGGCTACCTACATCTGGCCCTGAGTCTTTGAGGACGTTATTATAGCCAATCATACGTCAAACTCGGCACCTTTAAGGTATACAATTGCCTAAATTTGCCCAGACAAACACATGGTGGTTTGGAGCAGTTCGACTATCTACTTGCTTGACGCGCCATGCAGCAGCAAGTACCGAAGGAAGCCGATCCTCCAGCTGATGCACTGAGAGACGCTGTCTTTTCTCTTTCAGAGAAATCCAGCTCGTGTTTCCAGGCTACCCTTGCGTGTTGCTGTGAAATAGAGTCCTGAGAGAGAGATACAAGAGATCATTCATTCTAAAACCAAGGTATAGAGCTGATTAGACCCTTTGAGAATTCTTGGAATAGATTCTTGGCAAAGAATACTAAACTTAAGCTACACCTCACTTACTTCTTCCCTTCTACTAGACTTAGGTTAGGTACACCGGGGTAGGCGTATTTTAGAAGCACTAGTTGAGTTCTTTTAGTCATTATGTATCACTGTATGCATTTTATGTATTTTAGGTACTTTATGGCTTAGAAACCATATCATGCATTTACAGTAATATTTTATAATACTCTTCATGCTGTACGCATTGTACTTTATAACCGGTATTACAATTCTAGCAGTACATTTCTTATGCTTGAGAAAGAAGACTGTTCAATAAATACATTTTATTGAATGCCCGTCTCTCTCTTTCTCAGCACCTCTGGTGAAACGAAGCATGCACGATTGACTGAGTAAAATAGCTATCTGTTGTTTCCGCGACTCTAGAGATTGATTTCTTATTCTTGGAAAACAAAGTTGTCATGTTCATGCGGTTGTCAGAAACTAATCCCTTCTTGTGAATTCGAGAAAGTTTCTAGTGACCTCTGAGCTAGCTGGCACTCACAATTAAGTTTAATATATTCGGTAGAGACCTAGTCGACCTTAGTCCTATGTCTAAACCGCAGGATATATTATTCCAATGCGCAGAGTCTATTGTGAATATAGGATTACACTACACTATAACTTTAAAGTCTTGCAGAATTATTGCTTAATAATTATTTTCTTTCTCTAAAAGTCTTTTAGTTTCACTATTGTGGCTGTCAACTCACAAAAAATTGCAAAGATACAGCGTTTAAAACTTACCTCAGTATGTGGTTATTTTCTATGAAGGTAAATGGCAAATCGCTACCTATTATTCTCACTCCCTGATGCTTAGATTTAGGACTTAAAGCACACGTGACAGGGATTTGGTAATTCATGGTGTACAGTTGTAAGTTCTAAGGTGAATAAAATTCTGATAGACAGGAATAAAAGCAGGATTACAGGTTCATTGTTTGAATGTGTATGGGTCAAACAACAAGGGGGGGAAACAAATGAAGGGCTTTTAGTAGGTCCACCGTACATGCCCTATAAGCTTTAAACAATCATTTATTATTTTTTCTCAAGGTCCTGAAGAATCACCATTGATCATCGCATGACATATTTAAGGCGAGAAACATGTCGACCATCGGGGAGTAGAGTATGTGTTTTGTCATATTAAAACAAAATACGCTACTCCTCCCTTACCATTTTATTCAGGCAGGGTCCCTCACAAAATAAAGTCTTGAAGAGGGCTCCCTCACTTGTTTTAATATCACACACACATACATCTACACCGAACGAATTCCCTAATCCCCACTGCACCCTTACGGCAAGGAATAGAAGATCTCCGAAAAGAGCCCCTTTAAGGGTGCCCGTCGGGCAATGCAGCGCTGGCCCGACGAGGAGCAGGCTCAAATGATGAAGCATTACACCTAGCTTGCTGGGTGTGTGAGACCCCAGTTCCAAAAAGAGGAATTCCCCTCCTTGATGACATGTAATATACCGCCAGGACTGACTTGCTATGGCACTTGAATGGTGATTACCACATCACCTAGGAACTCTGTACCCTTTCTTTGTTTAATGAATGTGTATGGCCCAGGTTAGTATGGTAAACTGAGCGGGTAATCCCGTGTGCCATCAGGGTTATAAAGAGTATGAGGATTAAGAGACCTCCCACAACATGTTACAGTGTGATGTGGAATGGCAATGCTGTACTGTTGCTTTTTCGGAAAGAGCCAGTTAACACGTTTTTAGACTTCAAGAGATTTACTGAGAAGTTGGCTTGTGTATTGTGTTTAGTGTCGTGTAAGAGAGTATCAGATGTGTAGGAGCTAGGATTAAGTAACAAATGAATAGGACCTGATGGAGTATATTTTGAGATTTGGAAGAGAACAGAAACAATGCCGAACTCAGTTCTTTAGCCACTTTTTGCAGAAGAAAAGAAATTGTGTGTAATGAGTTTTATGTTAGAGTATGAGAGCAGAGTGTTGGAGCATGGGAGTGATGGGGAGAATCAATTGTTGATTTTGTTTGTAAACATTTCGTGATATAAGCACAGATACAATTGCAAGGAAGGAAAACAATGTTATGAAAGAGAATTGGGTTGATGTGGGCAAGTTCAAGACGCATTCTATAAGTGGTTATATGGCATGTAAGATGTATTTGTCTGGAGGCTATATAGAAGAAATTTTAAAAGCTGCAAGCTGGTCTAATGTGGGTACTTTTGCAAGGCTCTGCTTTAGACCTATCAAACATGTTTAAAATGTGGTGATAAATGATTTTCAACATGCATACTGGTAGCCTCCGGTCTAGAAATGAAATGCCAATTCTCTAGTAGTTTAAAGAGAATCAAAATGTAATTAAAGACACAGAGGATAGCATAATCACGCCCTACTCTGCCCATGTGGGTAGGTTTAAAAAACAAATAATTCTAAATGATTAATAAGGAGTCATCTTGAAATATTTGTGTTAGATTGGTGAATGTTTTTTTGTTAGTGCTGTGCTATTGTTGGATACGCAAACACAATTAGGTTAACAAAGTTTTTTTCTAAATTAAAAAAAAGGAAAGGAAAGAAAGAGGAAAGCCTTTTTATGATATTACTAGCAGCCCGTCTCGACCTTGTCCGGGAGCAATCAGGCTTCCCGGCCCCGCGCCCGCCACGACATTGTGCAGCAGCCCGGCCCCCCGCCCGCCCTGACATTGTCAAGCAGCTCGGGCCGCTGCCTGCCCCATCCCCCGCGAGCAATCAGGCTTCCCGGACCCCCGCCCGCCCCGACATTGTGCAGCAGCCCGGCCCCCCGCCCGCCCTGACATTGTCAAGCAGCCCGGGCCCCTGCACGCACCGTCCCCGGCCTGCCCCGACCCCCGCCTGCCCGGAGCCTTACCTCAGCCGCCGCTTCTCCCCCGCGCTCCTCATTTCACCGCTCCGCCACTCCTCGCCGCTTGCGCTCCTCCCGCCTGGCAGCCGGTCTTCACCGCCATTCCGCCGTTCGTCACTGCTCCTCCCCAGCGCCATGTCCGCCGCTCCTCTTCCGATCCTGCATGCCGCTCCTCCCCGCGCTCCTGATGTCACCACGCAGATCGCGGCCGGCGCTACTTGCTAGGGACTACTTTTTTTTATCGTCAATTTTTTAAATAACGCATATTTTTTTTATTTATATAGCCTATGTCCATCTGCACACCCTGACGATTACAATGATGTATCGGGTGTGTGGATTGGCGCTGTAGTTCCCGAGTTTACCCGCCTCAAAGGTGCAAAGTTCTTCCTTTATTATAGTAGTATAGATTAAATAACGTATATTTTTTTTATTTAATTAGCCTATGTCCATCTGCACACCTTGACGATTACAATGATGTATCGGGTGTGTGGATTGGCGCTGTGGTTCCCGAGTTTACCTGCCTCAAAGGTGCAAAGTTCTTCCTTTATTATAGATTTAGTTGCTGCATTAAAAAGGAGAAATGCTCAGTGAAGGTATTATTTATGAACTAAATGTTCTGGTTCTAGTGTTTAAGTGTTCTACAATCTTTAAATGTGGTGTAGGAGTGGCATAACAAGTTAATAATCCATAATGCTAGCCTCTGTGTCTTTAATGAAATTTTGATTCTCTTTACACTACACTTGGAGAATTGTCTTTCTAATATCAAATCTTATCAACTCCTAAACTGAACAGCAGGGTTACACTGGTTCCAGGGTCAGTAATCCTACATATACTTTGCTGTTATTTTGTATCAATGTGTTTTGGTTTATCAATTACTTTGTTCTTAATTACCTGGTTTGCAGCTGACTCAGACATCTTCTTGAAAATTAAGCTATTTACCAAGAGGGAAATATGAATTTGGACCCAGAGAATGAAGGCGTGGTAGGGATAACTGTGGCCATACGGCTCATATTGAGAGGCACTAAGGGCCAGATGTAGGTAGGCGTTTACCGGGTGGTAACGGCCGAATTCGGCCGTTACCGACCGGTAAAAGCAATTTGACATGTAGGTCCCTGTATTTTACAGACTCGGTAAATTTACCGATAGGTATATTTACCGAGTCTGTAAAATACCGAGTCGGTATTTTAACGGAATAGGGAAAATTGACATGTAGGTGGGACTCTTCTGAGTCCCACAAGCATTAACCTAACCTAACGCCAGTACCCAGTGTGTCCTGGAAGCAGGTGTGGGAATCCTCTCCCCCCTGGGGGTACATCTATGTACTAGAAGGTACTGTCCCAAATCAGAACGGTCACACTCGTATTTAGTAGGGTAAAGGCCAGCAACTGCTAAGCTAGCATATGGGGAGACAGAGGGCTCATCGCAGTCTAGCGAGATCCAGAGCGGTATAATAGGGCGGAAAAAATTCGAAGTGTGGAGAATAACCTTCTCCATTCATTCCTGCCTCTATATACAGCCATCTTAATGAAAGGTCCCATGAGACTTTCTTCCTCTTGGATTTATTCCCTCTCAGATCTAACTTGGATGTTGAAATTACTGATTCTCACGAGTCCAAGTGTTGCTGAGGGGAGCATTCCACTCATCTGCGACAGATCTCTCTTATTGCTAGAAGTACAACATAAAAAAGGAATGCTCTTGCAGGGCCTGTGACTTCATTGGAAATTCCAAAAATAATCATAGAGAGGCTTACCTTGACTTGAAACCCAAGAATGTTCGAGATGGTGTTACCGACCTTCATCCAGAATTCAAGAATTGCCGGACATTCATGGAACATGTGTAAGTCTGATGCTCTCTCCAGGCCAAACTTCTTACATTTTACAGGGGGACATTTTATAATCTTTAACCACCTTTGAGGTGTTAGATAGGCCCTGTGAATAGACAAGAGATGGTTACTCCTTAACCAGGCTGGCTTAACAGTGTGGAACAATGTGTGCTCAATGATACTTTCCAAAGTTGTTCCCAGAGCACTCCCAGCGGGCAAGCATCCCACAGAACTTCGGCTAATCTGAAGTCCCCATCAATTGTTTTTTTCATCTCCCAATACCAGATGGAAACCTCTTTTTTCCCTGGAGGTTTTGCCACCAAGTGTTCCTCTAAAGAGTTGCCTATACCAATTGGAGATTTCAGTTAACGGGCCCAGCTTTTCAGTTGGATATACTTAAATGTAAAGATATCCCCCGCCAGAGTGGCACGTAACGTTAACCAAGGTTGAATCGTACCCTCCTGAGCAAGGTCTCCCCATACGCTGACCCCAGCATCCCTAATTGGCTGTGCTAGTTTGTCTTTTAAACAATCCAGTGTTTTGGGGGACACCCACAGGGGGCCAAGACTGGAGAAATAGCTAAGGACCGCCAACCATCTGATGCTTGCACATAATCTGGCTATGACCTGTAGCACCTTTAAAGTTATCTTTTTAAAGAATTTGGGGTCTCCATACTTAAACATGAAACCGTCCTTGCGTAAATTGGCCACCATCAACATATCTGAAAAAATACAGCCTACCCTAGAAGAATCTGAAGATTTTAACAACATTCTGGAGTGGGGCAGTTGGAAGGCCCACGCATAGTACTGTAGGTCTGGGAGGGATAATCCTCCCTTCTCCCTTCTGCTTCTCAGCTTTTTCCAAGCAATTCTAATTCCTTTATAGGCCCAGATGACGGAGCTTATGGCCTGATGAAGTTTATCAATAAGGGGCTTGCCAAAATGTAGAGGAATTGCGTTAAAGAAGAAGGTGATTTTAGGCAGCATTAACATTTTAACCAGGTACACCCACACAAAGATTGACAGGGGGAGGTGAGCCCAGCTCTTCATAAACTGTGAGCACTCCTTTGTAACATTAGACATGTTGGCTTCTATGATTTTATCTGTTTCCTGTACTATCTTCCCCCCAGGATATCTTATCTCTATTTTAGACTGGTATTGACCCTTCTCTTGGTTCCATGTCATACTCTCAGTTTTTCCAGAAATAACCTCATACCCTGACACATTCCCGAACTCCACTGGATGCTTTAAGATGGCTGGAAGAGCAGCAGAGAGATCTGATGATAGACCAGTATATCATCAGCATAAAGGGCTATTTTTCTCTCCCACCCTTTGTGCCTAAAAGATTAAATATTCACCTTGTCTCTGAGCTTCTGAGCAAACGGTTCAATGAGTTTAAAGAGAATGGGGTAAAGGGCAGCCTTGTCTGGAACCCCTAATTATTTTGAAGGGTTTAGTTAGATTTCCCTTTACTAACATTTTTGCTGATGGATCTTGATAGATCAACTGGACAGCTCTGCGGAAGTTCTTACCAATGTTGCACTTTTCCAGCACAACTGCCAAGTACACCCAGTTGACTCTATCAAGCGCCTTTGTGGTGTCTAGAGTTATAACTGCTAGAGAGAGCGAGTCTGTTGTGGTTAGATCTATCGCCTGATGAGATTGTATGTAAGTTCATACAGATTTCTACCCTTGACAAACTCCTTCTGGTCAGGGTGTAGCATATCACCTGCTACTGTGCCTAGCCTATCTGCTAGGACTTTAGCGAAGATCTTATAATCAGCATTAAGCAGTGTTATAGGTCTGTATGACTGGTAATTGACAGAGTTTTTCCCTGGCTTTAGTATTAAGGCAATCATTGCATTGCCCCAGGAAGCAGATTATTTTCCCCCATCGCTTAAGATCTAATTAAAAAGCAGGGTCATAGCTGGAATTAAAACCTCACCCAGATTTTTGTGTAACTCAGATGGCAAACCATCCGGACCTGCCACCTTTCCTCTTTTACTTGAAAGTACAGCTCTCTTTACCTCCTTCTGACTAATTTCCTGCTCTAAGATATGCTGTTGCGATATATCTAGAGGTTTAAGTATATTCGAGCTCAACCATTCCTCGTCTTCGTGTTTGGTAACAGCACTATCTTCCGTGTATAGTTTTTGAAAGAAGTCATAAAAAGCTCCCTTCTACCTCCATTCATTAGTTAACTTGGCCTTACTCTCACCGTCTTCTATTTCTCTTATCGAGTTGCAAGGTATATCTGTCTTTGCTTTCCAGACCAACAGTCTCCCTGCCCCCTCACCGTACTCAAAGTGAGCCAACTTGTTCACCTCACAATGCTTTGAGATCCTCATCTATAAGATGGTAGTGAGGTGCTCCTTCAGTTTCTTCAGTTTATTGTTGTCTCCCTGCCTCTTCTCCTCATCCTCAGTACTCCCCATGTCTGTCTCTGTGCTCTTTATTTCTGTCTCTATTTGTGCAACCACTTCACTGTACTTCCAGTTTCTGAAGCATAGTCTGCCATTGGTTTTCCCCCTTAAATAGGCCTTCAAGGTCTCCCAAACTATTGGGGTGGAAGCTGTCCCTGTGTTACATCTTAAAAATTCCTTCATCTCAAGGCACAAATAGTTAATTTCTTCTGCCTCCTGGAGCAGCGTCCGGTCTAGAGTCCAGACTCTCTCAACCTTCGTACTTTTCAGATATAGGTCTAAATACACCACTAAGTGGTCAGACAAGTCGACCGCCAGGTACCCGATGTCCTATATTTTCCCTTTAATTAATAAGCAACTCCGAACTGATCGGCCAATCCATCTCTCCAGACATTGCTTAATCCTATCTGCTTCATCATATAATGAAAGTCTATGAGTGATTTAGATGCTACCATGGCTTTGTTTTAATCCCTGCCCATCGACAGGACATCCATCAATGTTCTGTACACCCTGAGAAGGCAAAGGTGCAAATATATGAAACCCATACTGGAAAGCGTTTTCAGCTTTTTATTTAAATGCTATCAGCCAGGCCCCGGCATTCGTCTTCATTAACACTATCAGGGTTACATCTCAGCCTCATGTGCCTTTCATCTGGGAACATTTTAAGAGCACATTTTCTCACTTCTCCCTTCTTTAAAAGGATTTACCTCAGGCAGGTTTATAGTGGGTAAAGTCATCCTGTCACTTCAGGCAGCAGTTATAATTTACAAAAGAGGAGTTAATCAGTTAGTACCACGTTCTAAAACTTACACATCTCTTTCATGCACCACAAATTCGGCATCACTCTGTCAGTATGCCATAGTTCATCTTACAAAAAAGACTGTTCTAATCAGCATTACAATAATTTTTAATGCACATAAAAGTAAAAATGAAAGAAATCCGAAGTAATGGTAGGCGTGGTGAAAGTGTGTGTGCTAGTTGAGTGCGTGGTAAGTGTGCTTTTAGTATCAATGATGTAAAATCATGATAATTGTATGTGTGGTTAAATCTGCGATGTAAAGACTTGTGTGGTAAAACCACACGTGGTAATGTCATACAACTGCCACATCAACTTCAATAGGCAACTACCCTATTTATTTTATATTGTCCCCTTCCTGCCTGCACCCCCTGCAAAGAGGAGTTGAAATATATTTGCCCTGGCAAGGAGGAGGACTTGAAAAAGCCAGAGAAGGAGGAAAGAAATAATCTGAAAGGGATTCAAGATATTAACTATTGCCTTTTTTAATACTCTCTAGAAGCTCATCAGCCTCTTGCTTAGACTTTACATTGTGCGTTCTGTTTTCGTCAAAACTTTTAAGGAAGCAGGGAATTGAGTTGGGCCACAGCCCCTAGCTTTTTATACTTGTTGAGTGTTTTCCCAGCTTCAATTGTCTATCTAAGGTAGCTCGAGCAAGGTTGGATCTGATTTCAGAAGAGAGGTCTTTCCTCCTCAGTGATTTTGCTTTCAAAGCCATGCTCATGATTTTTCTTTTAAGGAATATGTAAGGAAGTTCAGCAAAATCTTTTGGGCTTAGTTTTGTTGGAATTTATTCTAAGCGGGTCCCTGTGCACCTTTTGGATATGTTTGCTGAATTCTTTCTCAGTTTCCTCGATCTGTACTGTTTCCTTTATTAATGTGATGATGAAAGCCCTGACGTTGTCTCCTTCCTTTCCCTCTGGGATGTTCAGAATGCGAAGGTTGCTCCTCCTAGGGTTATTTTCTAGTTGTCCAATCTTGTTAGGACCCTCTTGCTCTTATTTTTTGAGGACCAGTATGTCAGCTTTTGCAATCCTCAACTCAGCCTTCAGTTACCCCCAGAATTGTCAAGAGTGTCTAGGTCCTGGTATTTAAGAGATCTATTTTCTATTGAAGGACTCACAGAAACTCCTAATCTCTCCCTGGTTTGATTCCGAAACTGCAAACCCCTTTTTAATTTCTTCTGAAAGGGTGAGGAACTGGGCACTGGTAGTTTCTCTGTAGAATTACCCAGAATTGACCCATCTGTACCTGGCTCGATCTACCCACCTTGGGAGAATAGGGTTGGAATCTCTGGTGCAGCATGTTTGCTCTACGCATTTATGGGAGGCTGCCCAAGTAAGTTTTATTGTCATTTACAAGTTATCAACATTCTGCAAAATAATTACATTAAATGTGAAAAAACTGTTTCTATTTATAAGGGTTCTGGGTGTTAAGGGTTTTAAAGAGATTTTAGGGTTCAGTTGTGGGTTAAGAAAGAGGATAGTAAGACCAGTAAAGGTGTTTTAGCATGTGAAGAGTACTAAGGGTTTTAAAGGGATTTTAGGGTTTAATGGTGGGTAGTGATAAATGGCGGTAAGTATTGTTAAGGTTTAAGGGGACAGGTACAGGTAAAAGGAGGTAGGGGGTAATGGAAATCTGCCCTTTCTGTAGGGCCATCCCAATTTTATTTTTTGGGGCCTTTTTGCACAATTCTATTTTTACTGGCTACAGAACTCTATGCACTTTACCCCTGATAACCAAATGCTTGTGCTCATTCTTTTTAACATGGTAACATTTGTGCACTCCTGATTGGCATATTTACCTTACCTACAAGCCCATAATATATGGTACCCACAGTCTATGTAGGGTCGGTAAGTTAAATGTCAATAGTGGGCTGCAGCATTCATTGTGATAACTTCTACAGGGACAGAGTGAAGTATGCTTCCTGGCCTTCCACTGATGCCTAGTTGTGCTGTTTTAAACTGCTAATTTGGCCTATCACACTAAACCCTTTTAGCAGGCCTAAACCATACTTTTACATATTAATAAGCCACCCAGGGTATGTTGTGTGGTATTTAAAAGTAAGAAATGTAGAAATTCAGTATTCCATGTCATAAAGGTTCTTTTCAAAAATTACATTTTGTCTCTCTAAAGCTTCTTGATGCCTTTTTGTGAGTATTGAATTGTCACCTGGCAGCTTGGTGGCTCCCCTGTAGTAAGGAGTGCTCCCATGACAGGAGCAATGAGCCTTGGGTGTGGGAAGCTCTTATCCTTCCATTGAGAGGCTTACTTGCGGGCTGTGCCCAGTCTCTGGATGCACTTCAAAGGAATGGCAGAGCCAGGACCTTAATAAATATCTTATCAGGATCCTCCACATTACAGGCAGATGTAGCTCACAACTGAGAATGCCTTCCTTTTTATCCTTCCAGTCAGTTAGGCACCAGGGAGCTGCATCGGAAGGCGTTTAGAGAGCCCACTTTGGTGGATCTGTGAGAATCCTCTTTGATAATAGAGTGTCAAGCAATGCTTAAAGTTTACTTCCTGCTTGGCAGGGCTGCTGGGTTTAACCTGTAACATTTGGAGTGCACTACAAAGAAGAGAAACAGAATGGCAAAGCATTTTGTATATATCTACTGGTTGCTGAAAGCTCAGCTTTGATTTTATAGACTTTGGTCTATGTGTTTGATGGGGCACAGAAACAGACATAAACAGGTTTTTAGTGTTCTATGTAGGACGACACTGAGATTATCATATTCCATTCACTACATACACTCCTCAGAGCCCAAGTTTAGTGATGCTGAAGGCTTCAGCCATCTTGAAAACACCCACAGTGGGTAGGGGCATCCCCGGGAATCATTCTCACCCACAAGCTTGAACTTGGCATTAATGTGAATACTCCAGTAACTCACTAAATGACAGGATATGCTCCCTCTTGTACCAAGACAAAGAACTGGACCCCAAGAGTCATAAGGCTGACCTCTTGTAAAAGGTGCAGGGCTGAAATAAGCTCCAAGAGTCCTTTCCTGCAACTACCCAGATGAGCAGTGGCACCTCAACCTGGAGTGGTCTCTGCCTGCAATCTTGTGCACCTTTAGGTGTTTCCCTGGTGTCATGGGAAGATTTAGAAATGTACTCCTGTGGTGGACGGGGACTTTAAAGACTAAAGTCAGAAGATAAAATCTTTGACAGGATAAACGTGTTTGGTGCATATAACCTGAGCTCTATTTTAGTCAGCATCAAATTGCACCTAGTTCCCTGCATACCTCGAACAAGGATTGGCACTCTGAGCTTCTTGGTGCTATTTTTCCTTAAAAAATGCATGTCTACGGTTCCCCGTATTGAATATTTGTCATGTTGGTGTATTTTTATTCATTAAATCTTACCCTACTTTTCTAATTCATTTTAGGATTTTTCATGTTCCGCATTTCAACTTCATTACTATTTTAATAATACATAAATACTTTATACATTGCCTCTGAGTTAAGCCAATGTGATCTGTACAATAGCTACCAGGGGGTGACCTGAGGTTTAATTAGTGACTTTAGTTGTTTACTCTGACAAGAACTGTGATTATTACGAGAGGGGTAAAGGGAGGTAAGGCTTTTTGGAAGATTCAGGAGAAAGAAGTGGTAAAGTGTTTTTAGGATTCAGGGGTGAGTAAAGGGAGATAAGCATTTTTCTGGTTTAGAACTCGTAGAGGTAAATTTAGATAAAAGGTTTTTAGGGTTCAGGGGTGAGTATAAATTAAGGATGGTAAGGTGGTTTTAGGCTTCAGCAGTTGGTAGAGGTAGAGGAAGGTAAGGCGTTTTTAAGGTTCAGGTGGGAGTGGTCAAGGAGTAAGGTGTTTTCAGGATTCAGAGCTGGGTAGTGGTAAAAGAAGGTAAGGGGGTAAGTGGGTTTCATGGTTCAGGGGAAGAAGGAGGTAAAGGGTGACAACGGGATTTTATGGTCAACGGTGGGGAGAGTAAAGGAAAGTAAAGGAAGGTTAGGGTTCTGGGGCAGGTAGAAGAAAAGGAAGGTAAGTCATTTCTATGGTTCAGTGGTGGGTAGAGGTAAAGGGAGGTGAGAGTTTTGGGGTTCAGAGGTTGGAAGAGGTAAAAGGTTTTTATGGTTTAGTGGAAGACAGAGGAAAAACGTGGTAAGGAGTTTTAAGGTTCACGGGAGGAAAGAGGTTAAGTCTGCCAAGGGGGGTCAGGAGTGGGAAGAATGTAAAGGGTGGTAAGGAACTTTGGGGGATTTAGATCCAGGTAAGGTTAAAGGGAGATAATGGAATGTTATGATTTAGTGGGAGACAGTGGTAAAGGGAGCTGAGGGATTTTAAAGGTTAAGGGTTGGGTAGCGGTAAAGGGAGGTAAAGGATTTTTAAGGAATGGGGAGTGAAGAGGTAAGGGGGGCCTAGGGGTTTTAAGGTTCAGGGGTGGGTAGAGGTAAGGGCTTTTAGGCGTTCAGGGGCAGGTAGAGGTAAAGAGTGTTAATTTTATTATGGTAGGATTAAAGGATGGTAACGGGGATTTAGGCTTCAGTGGTGGATAGCAGTAAAGAGTTTTTATGGTTCAGGTCTGGGTAAAGGGGTTTTAGTGTTCAAGAGTTCATAGACGTACAAGGAGGTAAGTGTTTGTTTAGGGTTCAGGGGAGGAATGGGGAAGAAGGGTATGAGATTAAAATAAAAAGGTTGGATTTGGATGTGTTAAACCCCCCTACAACAAAGGAAAGAAAAAAGAAATACAGCACAGTGGACTTGGCAGTACTGACCAGCTGACTAACAATTTACTTCAGATTAATGGTTGATGTTTTAAGCAACCATTAATCTTGTTGTCCTTTCTTTTCAGAGATGGGTCATTTTGTCATTGCACTGCAGAAGATTGATGCTACATTCCCTAAACACATTGGCCTTACATATATCAAAAGTCCCTTTGCATTCAATTCATCATCATTTGCCAAGGGCAAGGCAATTCTGTTTATTCAGCCTGGGAAACGTCAGAACAAGGAGTCTCAGATATTCTGAGTTAAATGGGTGGCATTCCTCTGACTAATACTTGGGTAAACCTTTGCACGTTAAAACCATGACCATTCACATTTCAGTGAGGTTAAAGCATTCCCTTTAAATCTAAATGGGATGCCATAATATTTGTGTTTGTATTCAACAACATATGTGTTTGTACACTCTGATAATTTACAAATCCATAAACAGAAATCTATGGATTTAATTACATTAATCAAACGTCCCTTTGCATTCATATGTGCAACACAGGCCAGAGTAAGTTGTTTCAGCACCAGTAATTCTTCATGACTGAGGTTCTCTGTGATGTTTGGGTTTAATATTTTTTTGACATTTCTCAACATCATTACCATGGATCATTTACCCTTCTCTACATGCTCTACTCCCCATCATCCCATCTTTCCCCATGATAGACACATCCAAAACCATGAAGTTTGTCTGGAGCTCTCTTTCATCAGGAGTTGCTGTTATGTTGTAGGACAAGGCGAGTGAAAGCAGACAACACACACGGAAAATTAGGAAGAATAATTTTATTCTCTGTCTACGCTCTCCACTTTTCCTCTCTTCCCATTCTACCATCATGTCACGTCCATTTCTTCTACTCAGCCACACCATCTCCGACTATCCTCTTCCTCCTGTACAGGCTACTGAGGCTGGAGTGGTCTCCTGTCAAGGTCCTAGTGCCAGTCTCTACACCACCCCAATTAAAATGTCTTCTAGGTTTCAAAGATGAACATTAGATCTCTAATTAGTCTACTAGGTTGACATACCTGCTTTCCAAACCTCATATTTGTCTTTCATGCAGCTTAGCATCATAATGGGGTTTCAGAAACCATGGAAATTCCCACTGTGATCTATTTGGTAATGTGTGGGCATTCACACACCACACTTCATCCGTTTCCCTTCCAGACTAATCAATAATATATTTCATTTGTGCAATCTGGTAATATTTCCATAAATTAGCAATTCCCGGACCCCCTTCTCTTGGTGAGAAATAGCTTTATCCTACCTCTACCTTTGCCTTTTTTCTCTGCCAGATACATTCCAGACACCGTTGCTGTAGTTTCTGGATGTCTTCTTCAATACATAAAGGAGTATTGTAGTATATCACTTTAAGATGTCATCACTTTGGAACATGTATTACATCAATAGAATTTTTTGTACTGTGATTCCGCTCAATGTTCGTTATATTAGGAAGCTGTTCATGCAGGGTGTGCAGTTCCTGTGCAGGGGGTTATAATAAAGGACTCTACTTATTCAACAATCTTCTAATGATTTATTGACGATACTAAATCAATTTGGCGACGAGGATGGGATAACCCCCTGCCATTCTACAAAAAAGGAATAGAAATCCGAAATTAAATCCAGCAATTTCAAATCTACAAAGAAGGTGCTGTGTCACAATTGGGAGATCTTCAAACCAAATACAGACTGAACAGAGAAGAGGGGCCAAGGAGAAAAAATTCAAAAAACGACTTTGTTCACTAGTAAGTGAACAACCAAGGTAAGACTATTAATTATTGACTGACTGTGGGCAATCCTTGTCAAGCGCCGTCTTTCAACAAGCGCTGTCTTTCAATCTAGAAATGTAACAACAGTTTTGGTATTGATGACATTAACTACACCGATTTCTAACCATCTTGAAAAAGTGTCAATTAAAACCAAAATGTATTTTTGTAAACCATCCTGCCAACTAACAGGTCCCATGAAATCAATGGCAACAACTTCCCAAGGAAATTTTGGACAATCAGGAGAAGACAGCGGTGGATTAAATGTTTTAAGAGTTTTATCAGAAACTTCACACTTGATACAAGATCTTACACACCTTTCAACTTCCAAATCCATTTTAGGCCACCAATAAAGTTCCTTTAAGCGAAGTTTAGTACGAGTAATTCCTGAGTGCCCTTCATGGCATAAATCAATTATTTTCTTTCTCAGATCTTTGGGTGGCACAATTCTGTCACCCCGTAAAACTAACGTGTCACACAGACTGAGTTCATCTCGAACCCCCCAAAAGCCTCTTAACTCATCATTAACAAATTTCTTATCAACTCCACTCCAACCTTTAATAATCAATTGTTTCGAAACAAGTAGAATCTGATCAGATTTCTCTGCTTCACACCACTCCTCTTTACCAAACTACTTTGAGATTTATCAAGTGAAATGTGGGCAACTGAAAAATCATTCCAGGAATTCTTGTCAAGTTCAATTCATAGTAACAACATGCGACTTAAACAATCAGCAGTAACATTTTTTGTACCAGGTAGATGTTGAATGTCATACATGAAATCTTGCAATCCCATAGACAATCTCTCTATCCTAGTTGTGGCATTAGTAAGACCATCTGTTGTCAGTAACTTAGTTAATGGTTTGTGGTCACAACGAACAGTACATTTCCTGCCCCACAAAAACTTGCTGAAGTGCTCTAAAGGCCAGACAACGGCTAATGTCTCTCTCTCAACAACAGAATAACCTTCTTCTGTGGGAGTAAGTGAGCGAGATGCAAAGGCTATAATGACCTCTTTATTGTGATCATCTAATTGGGTCAAAACACTACCCAAACCCTTGCTGCTGGCATCAGTGGTGGCAATACTTTTGGCAAGTGGGTCCTTGAAGACTAGGTGCCTGAGCAATAGCTCTTTTAATTTCTTCAAAAGATCTCTGACAAGAAAAACACCAATTAAATTGTGTTTTATTTTTAAGTAACGACCTCATGATGTGAGTCTTTTCAGAAAATGTATCAACTAATTTTGCATAGAATTCCGCAAGTCCTAAGAATGATCTATGGTCTTCTTTGGATTTGAGTGCAGGTGCATCTCTAACAGCACTTAGCAGGCTAGATTTGGGTCTTATACCTGAAGAACTAACTTCATGTCCAAGATAAGTGACACTTCTTTCTGCAAACGTACATTTTGAAGGTTCTGCAGGGACACCTTTATTTTGTAAAATACTCATCACACTCCTCAAACGCTCATCATGAACTTTCTTGTTAGAACCCATTATAAGGATATCGTCTTGGAAAAATACGACACCTTGCATAACACCAAATAACTCATGCATGAGTTTTTGACAGACCGCAGCTGCGGATGCCAACCCGAAAGGCATGCGGCGAAACTGAAAACACCCAAAAGGGGTACAAAAGGCTGTAAGATGTTTACTCAATGAATGTAAAGAAATTTGGTGATATGTGCAAGATAAATCAATGGTCGAGAACCATTTAGCACCTTTGGTAAGTGTGAGCATTTTGTCAATCCTCGGTAGAGGAAACTGGTCCATTATTATGTTGTCATTCAAATATCTTAGATCGATGCACATCCAAATCTTACCATTGGAACGCCTGGCGATTACAATTGGAGAAATCCAATCAGACGCTTCAATGGGCTCAATTATTTCAGCATCTAAGAATTTTTTAAGTTCAACTTTTACCTCATCATGAATAATCATAGGAATATGGCGCACTTTATGTATTTTGGAGATAGCATTGGGTTTAAGTCTTATATTGTGCGAAAAACCTTCCAGGTTCCCAATACCACCACCAAAAACTTTAGGGAATTCTTCTAAAACCCATGTCTTAGTGCTTTCTGATTCACACATCACTAAAACTTGCTCAGGCCTGTTAGGATTCAAAATTATATCAAGAGAACGTTGATCCTTGCAATCTAACACAGACGGTCCATTTATGGCTACATATAACTTACAAACTGCTCTTCTGCCTTTAAATTCAAACATCTAAAGCCAAGCATATCAATTTTCTGTCCAGTGAAGCTTTCAGGATTGTAGGTTGTAAATATGGACCAATGATATTAGCAAATTTGTCCTCCCAAATTGATCTAGCAATGATAGTGAATGGAGATCCTGAATCTGGTGCCACTTGTAAGGTTATGCCACCAAAAGAGACCCTGCATGAGGTTTGTTGCTATCACCATCAGTAATATTTACCACAACATGTCTAGTAATATTATTCGAAGAGCATGAATTCTAAAAACAGATCTTCATTATCATTGGTGTCTGATAAATCAGAATCATTGTCATTGCTGGTCATACAGGTTACAGGTGACTTTTTAAAGTTTTTCCTCTTGCAAACTTTTGAGAAATGGCCAACAAGTCCACATATTGAGCATTTTGTTGATCTAGCAGGGCACTTATTGAATCTTGCTGTATGAGATGTACTCCCACACCTATAACACACAAAGGATTGAGAAGTGTCCTCTTCCTTTTTGACATTATAATTCTGATGTGATTTCCAATTGCTGGATTGGTAAGGTTTTGATTGTTTGAAGTTTGAATTTTGAGTTTGGATTTTAACCTTTTTATTGTCACTAATCTTATTAACAGTAACAGGATCTTT
Organism: Lissotriton vulgaris; assembly: GCF_964263255.1. Lineage (NCBI taxonomy): Eukaryota > Metazoa > Chordata > Amphibia > Caudata > Salamandridae > Lissotriton > Lissotriton vulgaris. Next base: position 1,210,342,605 of record NC_141693.1, on the reverse strand, counting down.
GGAAAGAGAAACTGCTTTAGCACATCTTTCCGAAAGTTCTGCCTTCTTAACTAACGTAATGACGTGTTTGAGACATGCATCGCCTTAAATCCATAGTTTGTCCTGGATATTATTATTTTTTGTACACATGACTATCTGGTCCCTAATCATGTTGTTGTGTAAAGAACCAAATTTTCATTTGATAGCCAAATTTTTTAAAGCAGATACGTAATCTTCAATAGATTCATTAACATTCTGCTTACGCTTGTAGAACGTGCGTCTTGAAACTGCAGCACAGACAATTGGTGAATAATGATCATCCAAATCAGCAATTGCACATTTAAAAACATCTAAATCACCACTTCTTTCTGTTTTCTGATTTGAATATATACTCTGAGACCTTCAGGTCCCAAACAATGCATCACAATTCTTTTTTTTCTTTCTGGAGACATTCTACTACCATTATCCTCAAGAGTAGCGATATAATTCAAAAAATATTCTTTCCAATCTTGCCATTTAATGATAGGTTCTCCTGGATTGACAAAGAATTATTTCGGGTCACTTAATGTGATGCTAGCATTGGTATTCTGTGTAACATTCCATGATGTGGAAGCTGTGGAAGCTGCTCCATTCGTTTTGTAATATAAATGTACCAAACAAACAAGTTTAAATAAAATCTTACTGTAAAATGAAGAATGTAATTCTTTAAACTCGATGTCAGCGATGTGTTCTTTTTAGCTCAAAACCAGCGATGTGCTCATGTCAGGGAAATCATTTCTTTAATGAGACGATAGAAGAGAGAATGATTCAGTGTTCTGAGATCAAGCGTTATGAGAGCAATCACAGAAATGAGTTTCACTTCCTGTTAAATAAACTGAAATACCACAAGTATCTCTGCCCCTGGTTAACAGCATTATCAAGGCCAGCATTTGAATCTGTCGCTGACTCAATGATAAGTTATGACCTTCCAATTTAGTAAGATTAATCTTGAAGCCCAATTTAGCCTAAATTACTTGTAGTTCAACTATCAGGATTGGTGAGAACACCTACGGATCAGTCACTGAGCCAAAAACCTAACCCGTAAATAGTGTTACATTAAACTTGTCTGTGCCCAGCTTAATGCTTGTGATGATAGCTTCAGTAGTGTGCAAATGCTGTGTAAAGGATTCCAGGGACAGTGCTAAGAATACTGGGGATAAGGGACATCCCGGTTTTGCCCCTCTGTATATGGGTACCTTTCTTGACAATGCTTTGTTCATTTTCACATGGGCTGTTGGAGTTGAGTACCCTGCTAAAACCCACAGTAGATTACCCTCATCTATGCCCAATTGTTTCTAAAATGTCCACTAGGAAATCCCAATCCACCCTAGCAAAGATTTTCTCTGCATTCAATAACAGGATGACTACCCTCCTTGCAACTCTACGAGCACAGTCTTGGAGATGCAGTGTGTTTTCATGTGGTCAATGTAGGAAATTCTCACTTTCTTCAGGGTGATCAGGCATAAATGTGGCTAGTCCTGGCAATCACTTCTGAATGTTACTAGACCTGAGGAATATTAGAAGAAGACTAGACCTACTGTCTATGCCCTGAAAAGAAAACTGAAAGGACTGGATCTACTTTATCCTGCAACCAGTACAAAAGAAGTGGTCTTCAAGGGTCTTTAGCTGTTATCCTAGTAGAACTACAGGGACACATCAAGCTACTAGTGATCTCTTCCTACAACTGCCCAGATGACTGGAGACAATTGGACCCGGACTGGGCCATACTGGTTGGCCTCTGTCGGACAGATTGTGATTGCCTAAGGTCCTCCCCTGAGTTCCTAGGGGACATTAGAAGTGCACACATGTTGTGGATTGGATCTTAAAGGCTAGAGTCAGAAGATAAAATCTTTGACCAGGACAAACCTGGTTTGTGTATCCAACCTGAACTCCATCATAATCAGCATCAAATTGCACCTAGGTTCTGGATTACCAGTAACATTGACTATTGTGGCACTTTATGCCTGTCTGCACTATTCCTACTTAAAACTTTCAAAATTCATATTTCCGGTTCCCTTTATTAGATGTTTGTCATTTTGATGACATTTTGTTTGATAATTTTTACTCTATTTCTTTAAGTTGATTTGTGTTTTTTATTGATTTACGTTTCAACTTCATTACTGTTTTGATACTGCATAAGTACTTTTTATATTGTCCTTAGTGAGGCCTCTCTGCTCTGTGCAATAGCTACCAGATAACATAGTATCCATATTGAGTAGCATTATAGGCCTATAGGAGGCACAATCTAGAAGCACAATCTAGAAATAATTTTGGGGGTTTTGTATTAGAGTCACTTCAGTCACTGTGCTAGTCTGTTTTGGGAGGTGGTATAGGCAATACTATTGAGATATTCTTTTTTTACATGGAATTTCTTCCTGAATGTTTCGTAATAATATTTCCAACTGCAAAACCAACCTAACCACTAATTGTATCTATGAGGCCGGGCTCAGAGCCTGAAGCTATGGCAATAAAATATGCTGGTATTGTTTATTCAAAGAACAAGTTTATAATCATTAACCTCATAAGTGCTGCGCCCAGTCCAACGGCCGACGGCACCACTACCTCGGGATTGCTGCCGTCGGCCGTTGGACGTTCCAACTGCACCTGCGCAATGAAACGTTCAGCACTGGAGCTGGACGTTCCATAGCTGCTAAGGTGTTAAATAGAAAAATACAAATCCAACCCTCCTACTGGAGGACCTATTCCAGATAAATTCTAAAGCCTGTTGGGTTTGTGTGAATGAAAGTGCAGCTTCACCTGAGATTAAGAATTCCTTTATCTCAAGGTGTGAATCGCTAAACACCAGATTACCTCGACCGTAGCCCCAAAAATATCAAAGCCTTTTAGATGGTTCTATTGATTCCGCTCTTCATGGCAGCATTCAAAAAGAATCCCTGTATAAATGAATGACTGCGTGGGCATAGGAAGAGGTAAAAATAAGTAATAGCTAACAGGAAAAAACTCATCAGAATCAAGGCCTGCGACGATCTTGCAGCAGCAGGTGAAATGAAAGTGGGGCATTCTGAAGAAGTACTCATCTTCCTTTCTCCATTGATTCCTATGCACCAAAGTTAGAAAGCATAACAGCAGGTATGTGGACTAACCATTTCACCAAGGTTCATTTCATTGCCCAGAGTAATAACAGCTTGGCGGGAGTGGAGGATAAGGCAGAACAGATGGGGCCCTGCATCTTTGACCCCCGCATCCCCATTGAGGTTACTGAAATAACCTCCGCTATAAGGGATAGCCCTAGTGGAAAAGCCACTAGCCTAGATGCCGTGCCAATGTATATCTACAAAAGTACCATCACCTTGTGGGCACCTTTATTAACAAATTTAGTATGGGCCAAGTCAATCTCCTCCACTTAATCTGAGGTTATTATTGTACCAATATTTAAAACGAATGCCAGAAATGACCCCAGCTGCTACTGCCTATGTATTTACTGGGCCCAACAATCAAAATCCTAGGTACAGCCCTGTTGGAAGATTAGAAACTTGGGCTGAACAGAATAGAATCTTTTCAGATATGCAAAATGGCTTTTGCCACACATTGGGGCAGTAGAACAATCCCTCAATCTATACGCATTCTGTATCAATCAATTATACAACCAATCAAGGAATTTGTAAAGCGCGCTACTCACCCGTTAGGGTCTCAAGGCGCTGGGGGGGGGGGGGGGGGGGGGTGCTACTGCTTGGACAGCCAGGTCTTGAGCTGCTTCCTTAAGGCGAGATGGTCCTGTGTCAGCCGGAGGTGGGTGGGAAGGGTGTTCCATGTCTTGGCTGCCAGGTAGGGGAAGGATCTTCCTCCGGCGGTGGCTCTCCGAATTCAAAGGACGGTGGCCAGGGTGAGGCTGGCGGAGCGGAGCTGGGGGGTTGGCGTGTAGAATGCGAGGCGGTTGTTGAGGTACGTTGGGCCCGTATCGTGGAGAGCCTTGTGTGCGTGGGTGAGGAGTCGGAATGTGATTCTCTTGCTGATGGGGGGATAGTGCAGATTTTTTAGATGGGCAGAGATGTGGCTGTGGCGGGGGATGTCCAGGATGGGTCTTGCTGAGGCGTTCTGCATGCGCTGTAATCTTTTCAGGAGCTTGGCTATGGTTCTGGCGTGGAGGGTGTTTCTGTAGTCTAGGCGGCTGGTGACGAGGGCCTGGGTGACCGTTTTCCTGGTTGCAGTGGGGATCCATCGGAAGATTTTTCGGAGCATGCCCAGGGTGTTGAAAAAGGACAATGAAACGGCGCTGACTTGCTTGGTCATCGTGAGGGAGGAGTCCAGGATGAAGCGAGGTTGCGTGCATGGTCTGTGGGTTTGGGGGCGTTGCCCAGGGCAGGTGGCCACCAGGAGTCGTCCCAGGCAGAGGACGATGGTATGAGGATGAGGACTTCCGTCTTGTCTGAGTTCCGCTTTAGACGGCTGAGCTTCATCCATTCCACAACGTCCTTCAATCCTTCCTGGAGGCTGGCTCTGGCGTAGGCCGGGTCGTTGGTGAGGGAGAGGATCAACTGTGTCTCGTCGGCGTAGGAGATGATGTTGAGGTTGTGCATGCGTGCGATGGCCGCGAGGGGGCTCATGTAGACATTGAAGAGGGTGGGGCTGAGCGAGGATCCCTGTGGGACGCCGCAGATGACTTCGGTAGCCGTGGAGCAGAATGGTGGGAGGGGGACTCTCTGAGTTCTGCCGGCGAGGAACGAGATCATCCATTCTAAGGCAGCGCCTTGGATTCCGGTGTCGCTGAGGCGATGTATCAGGGTGCAGTGGCATACCGTGTAGAAAGCTGCTGAGAGATCCAGGAGTATGAGTGCGGTGGTTTCCCCGTTGTCGAGCATGGACCTGATGTCGTCGGTAGCTGCGATGAGGGCGGTCTCAGTGCTGTGGTTGACTCGGAAGCCGGACTGTGACGGGTCCAGGGATCCATTTGTCTCGAGGAAGGCGGAGAGATGTTTGTTGACCGTCTTCTCAATGACTTTGGCGGGAAACGGGAGGAGCGAGATGGGTTGGAAGTTCTTGAGGTCCGTGGGGTCTGTGGTGGGTTTTTTCAGGAGGGCGCTGAGTTCGGCATGCTTCCAGCTCTCTGGAAAGGTGGCTGATGTGAAGGAGCTGTTGTTGACGTCACGGAGTTGGGGTGCGATGATGGAGTCAGCTTTGTTGAAGATGTGGTGTGGGCATGGGTCGGTGGGGGCGCCGGAGTGGATGGTGCTCATGGTGCGGGCGGTGTCTTCAGTGCTGACCGGGTTCCAGGTGCAGAGGGTGGTGGTTGGGTGCGCTGGTTGGGTGGTTGGGTGGTTGGTCTGTGCGCCGAAGCTGTCGTGTATGTTGGCAATCTTGCGGTGAAAGAACGAGGCGAGGGAGTCGCAGAGGTCTTGCGAGGGTGTGATGTTGTTGTTGCAGGCGCTGGGTTTGGAGAGCTCTCTAACGTTACTGAAGAGTTCCTTGCTGTTGTGGGTGTTGTTGCCCAGGCGCGGTTTGTAAGTGGTTCTCTTAGTGGTAAGGATCAGTTGGTGGTGTTTGCGGGTGGCGTTCTTGAGGGCTGTCATGTTCTCTGTTGTTTGGTTCTGGCGCCAGGTTTTCTCCAGGGAGCAGCAGGTTTTCTTGGAGTTTATGAGGTCGTCCATGAACCACGAGTCTTTCTTGCTGTGGGGCCTGCTGGGTGGTCTCTTCAGTGGTGCGAGTTCGTCGGCGCAGTCGGTGATCCATTGTGCGAGGTTGCGGGCTGCTTCATTGGGGTCCGTCGTGATGGTGGGAGGATTCTGACTCAGGGAGATGGTGAGCTGGTCAGCGGTGATCTTGCTCCAGCTTCTGCGGGGGCCTGTTGCGGGTGGTGGTGGGTTGTGGTATTCTTGAAGGAGAAGTGTACGCAGCTGTGGTCTGTCCAGTGGAGTCCGGTGGAGTGGCTGAAGGAGATGTGCTTGCTGGAGGAGAAGACGGGGTCAAGCGTGCGGCCGGGATAGTAAGTGGGGGTGTTCACTAGTTGCTTGAGTCCGAGGTTGGCGGGGTTGTCTATCAGGGTGGTGGTGTTGCTGTCATTGTTGTTCTCCAGGTGGAAGTTGAGGTCTCCTAGGTGGATGTAGTCTGGGGAGGCGAGGGCTTGCGGGCTTATGAAGTCTGCGATGGCTTTGCTGAATTGAGTGCGTGGTCCTGGGGGTCCATAGATAAGGGTGCCTCTGAGGGTAGTCCTGGGGTCGGTGTGAATCTGGAAGTGCAGGTGTTCGGTGGCGGTGAGGGTGTCTTCCGAGTTGGTCGTGATGCGGATGGTGTTTCTGTGGACGATGGCGATGCTTCTTCCGGTTTGTTTGGTGCATTCTCTCCGGGTGATCTTGTAGCCGTCCGGGATGGCTATGGCGATGTCGGGGGCTGAGGAGGCGTTCATCCAGGTTTCCGTGAGGAAGACGACATCAGGTGCTGTTGTGTCTAGGAGGTTTCATAGTTCAACTGCGTGCCTGTGGACGGAGCGGCTGTTGAGCAGGATGCACTTGAAGTGATTCTTGCTGGTGGTAGGCTTGGCGGGTGCTGGTCCCAGGCGGATGCAGGTGAATTTGAACTACTGGCAGGTGAAGGGTCCGTGGGTGCGTTTCGGGGTGGCCAGGTAGCAGACGGGGGTCCGGCCGGTGTTGAGTGCGCGGAGGGTGGTGGTGTCGTAGGTTCGTCGGGTACGTTGGCATCGTCGAGATCCAGGGTTTCTGGTGCTGGGCGCGGTCCAGGCGCGGAAGAGCGCAGACGGGCTTGCCTTTGGCACGCCTTCGGTGCACAATCGGCGCGCCCGCAGCGCGTGACCGCTGCGCGTACGCGTGGGTTCCATATGAGGCGAAGTGGGAGGGAGGAGCAGCTGGGAGGCGGGAGCGGGCGGCCAATGGGGTGGTGGAGGAGAAAGGGGCCGGGGCTGTGAGGGATCGGTGGAAAGAAGCGGCGGTGGGGAGCGGGTGGGGGCACACCAGGGGTCAAGCTAGCGGGCACAGTCCAGTAAACTAGTTACTAGAGGGGAGAAACAAGATTGATAGTTACTGAAGGGCAACAGAACAGAACAAGAGTCAAAAGGGCACAAAACAAGAGAATCACACAGGGCAACAGCGCGGAGCGCACGAGCAGCACCGGGGGCGTCAGGCAGGGCAAGACGCACTGCAGCTGACCTGCTGACGAGCAGACGAGCCTTGCGGCGTGGGCGTGTCCTGAGACAGTGTAAAATGTACAAAAGCAAAGAATGCCGCTATGAATCTGGCATTCATGGACCAGACCTCCACATTTGATACAGTTAATAGATCAAGCTCTGGTCCATATTGGCAGGGGTTCAAGAACCACTGATTTCTATGCTACGGCACCTGGACAGGGACATCACAGCTAGGGTACAGTTCAGCCCAACTGAGGAATGCCCCAAGTCAGTTAAATCTAATGGGGGCCCCCAGGGATTCATTCTGGCGCCATCTGTTTTCATGCTGTATATTAATGGATTGGAGAGCCATTTAGTGAAACATCGGAATCATATTATGCAGCTGGGTAAACGCCTGACACCGGTCCTCCTCTATGTGGATGTTCAGTTCTGCTAGCTGGAACTGCAAATGGGACCCAGGGTCTTGTAGATGAGTTGACCCTCTATATGAGATACATTAACCTTAATACTAATCTAACTAAAACATTAACAATGATGCGCTGGCCGAACTATACAAAAACAGCATTCTCATTTAATCAATAACTCAGTTGTTGGGCATGTTACCTCTTTTCCTTATTTGAGCATCCCCTTCCAATCGTCACGTGCTCCAGACCATTCTCTAAAAATAAGGCAACATCAGTTCTCTAGATATTTAAAGGCCTTATTTAGACTTGCACAATAAATGGGCCATAAACCAATAAAATAGATGTGGACACTCTAAAAGATCAAATGTTTATCCATAGTTACACGTGGAGCAGGGATATGGGGCTACATAGAGGCAGAACCATTGTGATGCTTGAGAAGAACTTTCTGCCCAGACTTCTAGCAGTACGATGGGAAAGCTCCACATAGGTATGTCACGCTGAATTGGGACTCCCCTATGCGGTGGACTGAAATAAAATCTGCCCCCTATTACTTTGAATTTCTCTCTCAGGCTATAATCAGAGAACGTGTGCTGTTGGACAACGCTATACGCATTCCTGGGCTCACTTTTGGAAAGGATACTTAGAGCTAATTAAGAACCCCTAAGACTCCGGGTGTCATGCGGGGCACCAAAAAGATTGTTGCACCAGGTCCCATCCAGCACTTAAGCCGGCCCTTCCACTGCCCCCATACCATCCTCCACGGATTCCCTCACTACCACCCTGCAAAAGTGCCCCTCTTTTCTCCATAGTCCCTCTCTCACATACCTTTGCTTTGTTTAAAAGGCAAGCTGTACTTATCTGCTCGGAATCTACATAAAATACAGATCTGTTGTTTACGGAAAGCATATTAACCCTCTGCACTACTTTATGGCAAGTGGAAACTGCCACAAGACAAAACGCCGATCTCTCTCTCTAGCAGGAACAATAATCACAAGTGATATCTTGACATTCTTATTGCTGCCTGAAATGTGAACGCACAAGGAACTCTGCTGCAGGTGCTTTCAAAACTTAAGTTATTGCTCAACAAAGCCCCCCTCCAAGTCAGGGTCCAGTGCGGCCACACCAGTCGCACCTCCCAAAAGCCAGCCCTGATGCAAGGATAACGTGAAACAGCTGTATACAATTTAACTTGAATATGCTAGACTAAGACGAGAACTTTTTAAACTATGTAGACCGACAGTGATACTCCCCTTAGATTTATTGACAGTGATTAGGTTGGTTGTTGTTATAAAGACGGGGTTGACCCAATAAAGTCAAAGGACCTGGGTATCTGATATTATAATGAACAATTGGTCCTCGACACAAATTCAACACGTAAAATTATTACTGTATTTGGTTAGATCAATATTTCAACTCGTTCCTGAATAAATCTGTATAGTTGATTAGATTTATTCAGGAACGAGTTGAAATATTGATCTAACCAAATACAGTAATTATTTTACGTGTTGAATTTGTGTCGAGGACCACTTGTTCATTATAATATAGTGATTAGGTTGGAGCCCAACCTTTTGGTTGAAACAAAGCCCCAGTCTAGATTTTATTTGATACGTTTTAGATTGAATGCTTTGCACTTTTTGGTAGTGCTCCCAAATTGTGGGCACTGGTCTGAAGATCTCACTGCATGCCAATGTGATAACTACACAGCACAAAGCACCTTGGGCCTCATTTATGAGAAATGACGCATCGCTGTGTGAAAGCAGCGATGCGTCACTTCTCAGTGCGCACTCCTTGCGACATTCCTGATGCATCATATTTAATGTATGACGCATCATGTCGCAAGGAGTTACAGATACGTCAGTATTTCTGACGTATCTGTAAGCGCAAAAGTGAAGCATTGCTGGAGTGTGTCAGAAAAGTGACTCAACTCCAGCAATGCATCCTTTCACATGGGGCCTGCGTCAGTCTTACGTCTGCTGTTAGGCAGGCGCAAGATTTTAACGCAACAGGGTCCTAAAAGTGACACAGTAAAATCTCATAGATTTCACTGCGTCACTTCTACGACCTTTCCTTGCGTCAATACGCCCCCCTTGCATACATTATACCTGGTGCAGGTATAATGTGGCGCAGGGGTTTACAAAGTGACGCATCTACCTAGATGCGTCACTTTGTAAATATGGCGCAACAAGGCGCATTTTTACGCCACTGGTGCGTCACAAAAAATTACGCACCAGCAGTGTAAAAGTGACGCACAGCCTCATAAATGAGGCCCCTTGCACTTTATGTTCTTGTACAGATTTTACCTTTTTGCTAGGAAACCGTATTTGATAAAACTGCTGCACACTTATCAATAAAACAGTCCAGAATGCATTACAACAATGTTTTTCAGAAATAAGCTGTCTGGCAATAATTACAATTCATTCAAAGTGACCTGAAAACATAGAAACTTTTTAAGCAGCAGGTAAATGAGAGGTGCATCTAGAGTTAAATGAATTGCTTTATATTAATTATTTTAGTGTTCTTTTCTTTTTATTAAAGGTTTTATTCAATTCTGTTGTACATTTTGTGTACTTTTCTAGCTGTTTTTTAAGCCAAATATGGATATTTTGAAAAAAATATTTGCCTTGTTTACCCCTCCCTGTTGTTTAGGTTGAGGTTACATTAATGCCTTGGCATATACATATATTGTCAAGCACACCTAGTAACTCAGGAGTGCTTCTTTTAGTCTCCTGCACCATTTAATCCACTGACACCCCCAGCAAGTAATTGGGTCGTGGTCTCATGAATACGCTTCTCCCTGGTTCCAGCCCTCAAAATATGGGAAGAGTTGATTGTTCACTGCCATATGATGTATAGCGGTCTAGTTTGTGTGAGCCACTAAGTAGTGACAGAATTCTACATAAAGTGGGTGTCAGAATCACCAAGAGTCCACCAATCCAAAATCTATTAGTCATGCTCTGCCGACCCCTTTGTCAGTGATTTTAAGGAGCTGTTCTTAGTGAACCAACACATCTTAATAAGAGCTTTATTATCATACATTTGTTTACTCACTGAGAATTGCTTTCAAGTCTGCATTTTTGCAAGGTCTGGCTAGACAAATTCCTCTTTCAATAAGTGACTTACTAGGCTAGTCTCTAAACATTAACCTTCAAATACTTCTTGAACTTTAGATAATTCTGGGTCTTGAATAGCAGATATTGGAAACCCTTATCTTGTTCTTGAATCAGACAGCACAAGCAGGCTGGTTGGCATTCTGACAGACACTAATCATGAACTGTGAGACATGTATCCGCAAGAAATGTCAATTCTCAAGGCAGTTCCTTTAATTTTATTTATTTTTGTGTGTGTATTTTTTAAATATGAGATTGCTGAAGGCCTCTTAACATAGAATAACAGTTTGAATTCATCTGGCAATGAAAGTAATAGTAGATATTCAAGATCGTATTACAACATATCCTAACTTTTCTAAGGCAAACACCATTAACAGAGTTCCATTATTTACCACACTCGTAAATACTCTATTAATTGGGACCCTATTCTGCAAAAATAGGAAGCTGCTGTCATATTCTTCATTTACTTGAAGAAGACCCAGATGTTCTAAAACTCGTAATATAGGTCACCAATTACCGGTCGGTAACAGCCGATTTCGGCCGTTACCGACCGGTAATTGGTTTTTGAGATGTAGGGGGCCCGATTTTTACATATTCTGTAAATGTACAGATTCGGTAAATTTACAGATTCGGTAAAATACCGACTCGGTATATTTACCGAATCGGTAATTCCAGATGTAGGTGGAACTGAAAATAGTGTCACAGGCCCTTAAGAATTTGTTATTTACCATGAGATACTATCTCATGGTAAATAACGAATTCCTGTGTACATGCACATCTGAGCATGTACACCTGTGCCATGTGGCACACATACATGCCCTAAGGGCATGTATGTGTATCACATTGCACACAAGCCAGAATCAGGGGTGCAACAGGGTGTCAAAGTGACACCCTGTCCCCCTTGTAAATTCGGTAATTTTACCGAATCGGTATTTACCGATTCGGTAATTGACATTGATTCCTATGGGCCTCAAGGCCCATAGGAATCAAAGGCAATTAGCGAATCGGTAAATACCGATTTGGTAATTACCGAATCTTACCCATTCGGTAATTGATTCGGTAAATATACCTACAACCCGATTGCCAGTTCTTAAATACCAAATCGGTATGATTCAGTATTTAAGAATCAGTAATCAGGGATTACCTACATCTGGCCCATATGTAGGAAGGCAAATACCGGTCGGTAATGACCGATTTCAGCCGTTACCGACCGGTATTTGGAGTTTGGGATGTAGGGGCATGTCAAAATACAGATTCGGTAATTTTACCGATTCGGTAAAATACCGATTCGGTAAAATTACCGAATCTGTATCTTGACATGTAGGTAGCACTGTAATCAGTGCTACAGTGGTTTAAGAATTCGTTATTTACCACCAACTAGAAGTTGGTGGTAAATAATGAAAACCCTTTAAAAAACATTTTTTTTGCTTTTAAAACAGTGGCATGTTGCAGACATACATGCCCTAAGGGCATGTATGTCTGCAACATTTGCACCCATGCACAATTGAGGGGTGCAACAGGGTGTCAAAGTGGCACCCTTCCACCCTTCTATGTTTCCCCCAATTATCGAATCGATATTTACCGATTCGGTAATTGACATTCATTCCTATGGGCCTCCAGGCCCATAGGAATGAATGGCAATTACCGAATCAGTAAATACCGATTCGGTAATTACCGAATCACTCCGATTCGGTAATTAAATCTGTAAAATTACCTACATCCTGATTGCCAGTTTTTAAATACCGAACCAGTATGATTCGGTATTTAAGAATCCGTAATCTGGGATTACCTACATCGGGCCCCATAACATTATGCCTGCCTTTGCTAAATGCTAGAGAGAGGTAACAAACATGTCTTCACGTGTGTTCGTTTGGAAAAAGAATGCTTATTCTCAAAACCATAGTACTGAATACTCCTTAAACACTTCCAAATCTCCTGTTAAATTACAAGCTTCTTTCAAATCTTCTAACCTGCAGTCTTCCTGTGACACCTTCATGGATATCTAAAATAAAAACGATTCCCTCATGGTCAGCATCTCACTGACTGAGAAGCTTCTCCAAACCACTCAGCTAAATTATTTTCAATCCTCATCACCTGTGAGTTCACAGTTCTCTGAGTAAAGATGACAGAGAAGATGTCTAAAATAATCTATATTGGTTTCTCACAAACGTATGGAACATCTGATTCTATTTCTTGATTAAATCAATAATTCATCAAATTTAATGATAATGCAGTTATATACATTCTCTTGCTCTGTGGTGTAGTAACATCTGTTTAAAGTACATATGGAAGTAGTGTGAGATCAAATATTTATGTGTAACATAACATCACAGGTGAGGCTACCCAATGTAGCTTTAGTAAATATATCCATTGACCTAGAAAATCTTTGGTATTATGAAACTTTCAGCATGAGTTTCTGACAACTGTAGTACCATCATCATCAAACCTCTTATTATCAAGTTTGTTTATACCTCTCTTTCAATCCGTAAGGTCCCCCGGAATATGAGAAAAGCAAATAAACCTCTGTGACCACACAATCCTCTGTGACCACCCATACTTCAGACTATAACCAGCATGTTTAGTGATGTCCAGTTTTGCTTCCATTCATTGTAGCCCACAGAATCTACCCTTATGAACATAATTAAAAAACTGTTTATCTTCACAGGCTACAAACAGACCTACACACTAACCTTTCTTGCTACTGAGGAATGATTGGACAGAATAAACATATTGACTAGTCTGCTGTTCAATTAAGAAAATTGTGAGTACAGTTTGTGTATAAAACGTGATACCCAGTTAAGTGTAGTTAAAACAATCCCGGGTATTACCAAAGGGCAAATTATGCTTTAAAGTCTCTAGTAACGTTCTGCTCTTTTGATACCATGCTCGAGTTACTACTGTTCTGTCTCAAGAATGATAAACGTCTACATTAAACACCTCTTCACTATTAGAGTTGCCTTGCCCATATAGTTAACCTTTTTTCTAGATAATCACACCTACTTATAGATGCTGACTAAAAGAGTACAGGTAACACATTTAAGGATAAATCCATTGGCTCTTCATCAACAACCCACAACCCACTCTTTGCTCTCACTATTGGACACCTCTGAAATGATCTCTGCAGGAGCTATTTAATGTACATAGATACTCAAATAATTTGACTTTCTGCTACAGTAGCTATGATACCCTTATTCTGCTGACTCTCCCAATTATTGTACTGTTGCTTCAGTCTTTAAACCCAACTTCTAAGAATGTTTTTTACATTATTTATTTGTATTGGTATTCTGAGTCACTTAAAATGTATATTACCCATTTCAATACATATGCTGTTGTAAACATTGTTAATGCTTATATGTATTTGCTTTTAACTTATATTTCATTTTCGTTCTCCTTTTGCATATAAATTATAAACTGAAAATCAACTTGTAAAATCCATGGCTATGGCGTTCCTCAGTTACAAGGCAATGCAAATGAATTGAGATATGTAAGAAAACATGATGGGCAGGGTAGGATGTACCTAGAATATAGATGACAATGATGAATGTGTATTGGCATATACATTTTTAGTCTGCTGCTCAGAATTGACTTTTAGCATAATTAACAGTATGAAGTATGAGTACTAGAAGACTAGGCAAAGGATCTAAACATTTCAAACTTCACAAACTAATCAGGTATCTAAATATTCACTGACTATAGAGTTCCACACATTTTCCAACAGTATTGTTATCATTTGTTTGAATATTTACCCAGAAAGTAAATCCAAAAATAAAAGTATTTCGTTTCAAAAGTAAGATAAATTTGTATGTACTTAAAAAAAAAATTCTATTATATTCTATAAGCATGAAAATATCCCTTCCTGCAAATCTGAAGTATATAAACTTCTGTGATAGTTTGGTTTTGTAAAAGATATTTAAAATGTGCTTTCTCTTTGGAATCGGAAAGTTACCCTAAACTTACTTGGCACTACTGAGAAAGCAGTTCCAGGTCCAAAGACAAGTGCAGAGTCTATTTCCCTCTGCTAAAATGGTTTCACATTCCTCATCGCTGTTGTATGATACACACAGGCTCATATACTAAATGTAAGGCTGCAAATATAGACATTACTGGGAGCTGATTATGAAAAAAGCTACTAATGTTTTACACCGTCACACTTTAAGCTACCCTCATTACTTTCAACTGACTAAATTGTTGTGTTTCAGATTGAATTTGTTGAACTAAGGGACATATTATCAAGACAGGCGATAAAATTATCGCTGTTTTAGCGGCAGAAAACTGCAGCTAAAAGGGCAAAAATGGGCTTGATAATAGGCTCTATGGAATTCCAATTCAAGCCCATGTTAGATGTCCTTCACATCTAACATGGGCTTCAATTGGAATTCCATAGAACATATTATCAAGCCCATTATCGCCATTTTAGAGGCAGTTTTCTGCCGCTAAAATCGTGATAATTTTATAGCCTGTCTTGATAATATGCCCCTAAATTATTTAAAAATGTTTAAACAGAGATACTTCCACTGTCTCGAGGGAAATGTTAGAAGAACCTCGCGCTGTAGTTGTGTTTAGCCTCCAACTTCATCCAGATACAGTAATGTAAACAGAGCATAGAATAGACTTGAAAAAAATAGGTTTTAAAAATAAAATTATGGTGTTAACATACAGGTATAAAAAATAGGAAGAAACGGTTGCAGAATTTATTAGGCACGTCAGACAGAAATGCAAAAATAGCAAGAAACTGTAGCAGAATTGATAACGCACATGTCAGAGAGAAACGCAAATATCGAAACAGCATTCAGATCAAAGCTTTAAACAAACTGAAACAAAGCAAATAGTGTTGGAGCTTAAAGCACATATTTAAAGGAACAAAACACAAAACGTATTGCAAAACTGTTCAAGAGCTTAGAATACTTTGCTTAGCTTACGGATATACTAAAAGCAATGATAGAGCTCAGAACACATGTAAAAATATACAAATAAAAGAAACAGTAGCAATATTCTAAAAGTATGTGTAAACATACAGAAATATAACGAATTAGCAAAGTTTAGAATGCCTCTCTGCTACTTCAAAGTTATTGTGGTACTGCCAACATACAAAAATACATAAACTTGCGGTGGTGAGATATACAAGGAATCAAACAAAAGCGCAAAAAAGAGAGCACTGATTGCACAAGTCAACAGAGACCTAAAGCACATACATCAGTGCAGTTTCAAATACTCTTACAACGATTTACAACCAATAGAAGTAGCATTCAGAATAAACGAGTAAGCAGAGAGATGACACAAGAAACCTTAGCATCAGAAATATACGGAAATATAACACAAAGGTGTGGTTTGTGTCACACTTGTCAATACACAGAAATATAAGCTAGGCAAAATTATCAGTACTCATGAATTCGCAGAAATGAATAAACCAAAGTGGAATTCTGAATACACATGTATTAGGAATAAAACAAAAAACTGGGGTTCTGAATAATCATGCACTTTTGAACCTAGATTCAGAAAGTTGTGCTCTTGTGGATGAAAACGAAGACATGAATGGAAAGGGGCGACCACTCGGTCCCCCCGAACGTATGGCGGAGTGCCTCGATCCCCCCGGGAAGCCATTTTTGGGCGGGAGGCGCGTCTCGGCTGGTATGCCCGAAGCGGCGTAGCCGGGGCGCGCTTTTTTCCCGCCCTAGAGTGGGCTGGCCTAGACACCGACGCAGCCAGCCACGCCCTCGGGGCGGGCAGGGGCGGGTTTTCGCCCGCCCTGAAGACGGATAAAAAGAGACGCAAGACCAGAAGACGTCCTCTTGTTCTTGTGCTCCGAAGCTGCACCTCCTCGCTACACGTGAGCTCGGGACGGAACGAAGAGCCAATTTTGAGCGTTTTGATCTTTTTCTTTGTCTTTTAGATACTTCCTCGGAGATATGCCCAAGAAAGGCGCAAAGAGAATGACGACCGACCAGATGGTGCGGGCCCTTTGCAAAGAGGTGTCCGACATAAAGAAACGGTTGGCGGAGCGAGACGGGGAGGAGGGTTCGGGCCCTGCGCCGGCTGGAGGGAGACCTAAGAGGCCGAGAAGGGTTCCAGCCGGTGGAGACGTCCCGGTTCCCTCTGCCCCGCTCGAGGCACCGACCCCAGTACCGATGGAGGGGAATCCAATCCCCGTTGTCGTCACCCCGACTTCCAAGGAAGACATGCCCCCCGAGCTGGCAGCACAGCTAGCAGCATGGTTGGGGGATAGTAGTGATGGCGCCACGGCTGCCGAGGCACAGGCGCTGATAAAAGGGCTTCGTGAGAAGAGAGATGCAGCTAAAGTGACTGCGCCGTTGGCGGGAATAGACAAGCCGCAAGCGGCAGATGCTGCGTCCGGTTCAGGTAAGCGGCCATTGCCGATTGCAAGGGACGAGTCAGCACCCTCTCGTAGAGAGAGATTGGGACAACATGTGCCTTTAGCTATAAAGGAAAAGATCTGGGCGGGGGAGTACGTGAATATTTTCTCCTTGCTTGTTGATCATTATGAGGTGGAGCATGTTAAAAGTCAGAAGGACCTAATGCATCCGAGTGTTTGGCGCGCAAAAATGGCCGCCTTTAAGGTAAATGAGAATATTGGCAACTGGGGCAATGCGTGGGGTATTTTTACATCGATTTTGGGGGAACGTAGGCCCGAGTTGCTTCCAGAGTTTCCCATTTATCAATCACGAATAATGGGTTACTCGACAGCATATCAAGGTAACCATTGGTTTTGTTATGACAATCTGTTCAGGAAAGAAAAGGAGCATAACAAGAGTTTGACTTGGGATTGTTACGATTCTGTAACATGGGATAAAATGAAAGAATCGGGGATGTTAAGAATGCCATTGGTTGGGAGCACTGTTGTTGATTACTCCCGCCAAAATGGGGGGACGCCCTTTCGACCAAGTACGAGCACCGACGATCAGTCGAGGCCCGCAGGCAATACAGGAAGAAAGGGTTTCTGTTTTAACTTCAACAAAGGGAAATGTACCAGGCCTCCGGGATTGTGTAAATTCAAACATGAGTGTAGTACGTGTGGGTCGTCCCATCCTGAGTCATCGTGCAGAGCCAGAACGGGTGAGAATGGGGGTAAGGGAGGCGCCAAACAGGTCTAATCTAGTCCGAGGGGCGCCTTTACCAACCCCGATTGATTCCTTGGCAATGATTCCCTGGCTCAGCGAATACCCGGATCGTACTTCTGCCGGGGTGCTGCGGAACGGTTTTACACATGGTTTCCGCATCCCGGTGGGGGACTTTCAGGGTGTAGGGATGTGCAAAAATCAGCTTTCCGTTTTACAACATACAACTGTAGTGCAAGAGAAAATTCAGAAAGAGGTTAGCCGGGGACGGGTCGCGGGCCCGTTTAGTGTACCCCCGGTGCCGGATTTTGTTTGTTCTCCGTTAGGGGTGGTCCCCAAGAAGGACCCAGGTGAGTTTCGCTTGATCCATAATCTGTCTGCTCCGCATGGTCTTTCGGTGAACGAAGCAATCGATCCAGAAGTTTGTTCGGTGCGATACGCATCGTTTGATGAGGCAGTAGCCATCTTGAATCGCCTGGGGCCCGGGACGTTGATGGCGAAGTCAGATATCGAGTCAGCGTTCCGGTTGCTCCCGGTACACCCAGACGATCAACGTCTTCTGGGATTCGGGTTCCAGGGGTCATTTTACATGGATAGGTGTATGCCAATGGGATGCTCTATATCATGTGCTTATTTTGAGCAATTCAGTACTTTCCTGCAATGGGTGTTCACTAAGAAAACGGGTTTCCGAAATGTAATGCATTACCTTGACGATTTTTTGTTCCTTGGCCCCGCCGGAAATCCCGAATGTGCCCAGGCCTTAGCTGAATTCTGTGTGTTGATGGGTCATTTTGGCGTGCCATTGGCACCAGGTAAAACTATGGGTCCCACGACTTGCCTCGAGTTTTTGGGGATCGAGTTGGACTCAAGGGAGGGGTGTTTCCGTTTACCAGCTAGCAAAGTGTTGAAATTTAGGGCAGCCCTCCAAGTATGTTTAAATGCATCTAAGGTTACACTGCATCAGTTGCAACAATTAGTTGGAAAGTTGAATTTTGCCTTGAGGGTGATCCCAATGGCTCGCCCCTTTTCCCGCTCAATTGCCCAGGCGATGGTTGGCCTAAAAGATGGTCATCATCGCACGAGGTTATCGGCCGAGGTCCGCCAGGACATGCGGATTTGGTTAGCATTTTTGGCGGACTTCAATGGCCGAGTCGTCTGGAACAAGCCAGCAGTGTCCTCCGAAGAGCTTGGGCTATGGACAGATTCAGCAGGAAGCATAGGCTTTGGCGCCATCTTCGGCACAAAATGGTCTGCACAAAAATGGCCCCTATGGTGGCACGAGAAAGGGCTGACGAGTAATATTGCTTTCCTTGAACTATTTCCCATTCTGGTGGCCCTGAGAACCTGGCCTGAAGGGTTCAGAGATCATTCTGTCGTGTTCTGGTCCGACAATATGACCGTGGTAGAATGCATCAATAGTCAGGCAGCCCGTTGTAAATTGATTTTGAGGCTGCTTAAGGAAATTGTCTTACTGTGTATGCAACTGAACGTGATATTCAGAGCAAAACATGTCCCAGGGGTGATGAATCAGGCTGCTGATGCACTGTCTCGTTTTCACATGCAGGCTTTCTCGGGTTTCCTTCCTTCAGCGGACCCAGAGCCGGCACCCTTCCCCGAAGCTCTCTGGTCTCTCGGTGCCCCGAACTTCGTCACCTCGTGGGAGAGAGTCTAGCACCCAGGACAAGGAAGGCATATCAAGGGGCGTTTCAGGCCTATTTAGCCTTTTTGGGGGCAGAGAGAGGGGGTCTTTGGGGTCAGGAAGAGTGGGTAGTACTTTTCCTGATGTCCTTACGTAGGGCTGGGAAATCGGTGGCTACGGCCCAAAGGCATCGTGCCGCCATTTCCTTTGTTGCCAGGGCCCATGGCATCCAGGACCCGACAGCGTCTTTTACAGTACAAAAGGCGCTGCGTGGTTGGCAACGCCTAGAGGGTCGCAGAGTAGACGTAAGACGACCGATAGGTCTAGATAGGTTGTCCCAGTTACTGGCCACACTCCCTAACACATGCTCGTCCCCTTTCGAGACCTGTTTGTTCCGGACTGCATTTACGCTAGCATTTCACGGGGCTATGAGAGTTAGTGAGCTGGTTGCAAGGAACAAACAGGATGTGGCGGGGGGCTTGTGCAGGGAACATGTTCAGATCAGGGGCGATGCGATGGTTGTCTCCTTTCTCAGGTCCAAGACCGACCAAGATGGGAAGGGGGACTGCACGATCATTCGCAGGATCCCCGGGTCATCCATGTGTCCGGTACAGTGCTTAGAAGATTACCTAGCACGAAGGGTGGCATCATGGGGGGGGACATTGTTGAGGCATGCAGACGCCACCCCGCTGACGAGGTTTCAGTTTCAGCGGGTGCTTGCAATGGCCATTGCCGCAGCGGGCTTGGACCCGGGCGAATTTGGGACCCATTCCTTTCGAATAGGGGCTGCCACTGAAGCTACAGCCAGGGGTCTTAATGTAGAACAAGTAAAACGTGTGGGGCGCTGGTCCTCCAATTGTTATAAGAGGTATGTGCGATTGCACATGTTGTGAAGCTGTAACCATGTACTCACGCTTCTTGTCTTTTGTTTGTTTTCAGTTGCGCAAGCCTACGCGGCAGGGCGGACTGTGCAGTCGACCCAACACCAGGCCAGCGGTCGCACATCACCGGCTGAGAGAAAGGAGGTGTGGGTCGTAGGCCACTCATACGTGAGACGGGCCGCAGACGTATTCAAAGCAGGTGACATGATTCACGTACCTGGGGAATACGGGTACAGAGTGTCCTTCTACGGAAGAGGCGGTCTCTGTATTGACCAGTTTCAAGCATTCTTTGAGGGTTTGTTAGAGCGGATGAGGTCACCGCCGTCCATAGTCATAGTGCATCTAGGGGGCAATGATTTGGCCACCACCGGTAGACGACTTCTCCTGGAGGCTATGCTTTCCACGGTAAGTTGGTTAGCAAGGAGAGTTCCGGGGTGTACAATTGCGTGGTCTCATATGATCCCACGAAAAGTGTGGCGGGGGGCTATCTCGATCCCTGCGTTGAATCATTCCGTTAAAAAATTGAATAACAAAGTGAGTAGGTTGTTCCGTTCCAAGACATTGCATTCGATCTCGCATAGTTGTATTAATGACGACAGTATGTATTTGGGGGATGGTGTGCATTTGTCGAGGGTTGGGAATGAGTTACTCATAGGAGACTTCTTAGCTTGGTTAAAATCGTTAAATCATGACCTCTAGGTAGGAGTTTTTTGTGGGGGGTCCGGATAGCCGGTCAACTATCCGGACCTGTGGCGGTAAGGTCATGATCGGTGAGCACTAATTGGTAGATCCCTATGAGTGGGCGTCACCCAACACGGATGGGAGCGCTCGGGAGAGGTGGCCATTGGCCCCTCAATGGGGAGGCGGTCCCGTCTAAGGGCGGGTCGCCGGAAGTAAAGGAAAGGTGGTCAAGGCCCCTTCCTTTGTAGGAGGGGTTACAGCCCCCTCCTGGGGAATTTCCCGGGGCCAGTGTCATCTGCGACGGCAGATGCGGTAAGTTGTGTGGGGTGGGGAGAGGTCAACGATACCTTCTAGATACCACACACAAGTGTTCGAACGACCTTTAAATGGCGTCGAGTCTTAAGTGCCCCCGTCAAGTCAAGGGAAATTGTTAGTAGTTGCACTTGAGGTAAGCCTCTGTGCTGTCGCCCCTCCCAAGTGGGAGGGGTAAGTCTGGTTAGGGATCTTGACACCGGTTATGACCTTGCCGTTGGCCCTTAAACGTTAGGATGTACAATTTCAGTGTTCTTAGAGAATGTTTTTTGTAGGATGCTAGTTCGGCTAGGAGAACCTCTGTATTAGAGATTATGTTAAGGTTAGCCAAACATCGTAATGTGATAATGAAATTGTACATAACATGAAAACGTTTAATGTTTTAATTTTTTGTTTTAATAAATACGGCCGGGATGGTCACTCCATCCCACATCCAAAAACTTTAAGAACTGTTTCCGGTTTCCCTCCTTTTGGGGATTGTGTTGAGAGGGGGTGGCGGGTATCTCAGCCATATGGAAAGGGGCGACCACTCGGTCCCCCCGAACGTATGGCGGAGTGCCTCGATCCCCCCGGGAAGCCATTTTTGGGCGGGAGGCGCGTCTCGGCTGGTATGCCCGAAGCGGCGTAGCCGGGGCGCGCTTTTTTCCCGCCCTAGAGTGGGCTGGCCTAGACACCGACGCAGCCAGCCACGCCCTCGGGGCGGGCAGGGGCGGGTTTTCGCCCGCCCTGAAGACGGATAAAAAGAGACGCAAGACCAGAAGACGTCCTCTTGTTCTTGTGCTCCGAAGCTGCACCTCCTCGCTACACGTGAGCTCGGGACGGAACGAAGAGCCAATTTTGACCCACCCACCAGCCCCTGAGGACAGCAAGTTGTTGTGCAATAAAGTGAATTTATAAGTTTGTTTTTTCCATTTCGTCTACAGGCTGTGACAGTATCAGTTTGTTGTTAATCATAATAAAGTATGGTGAATATCGTCTAGGTTGTTACGATTAAAATGATTTGATGTAGTGTTGCATTTTTAGCATGTTCTTTCGGTCGTAGCGACCAATGTTTTCATAGGTTTGAGTAAGAATTGTCGTATTTAGTTTTGGTAGGCGGTAAGGTCATGATCGGTGAGCACTAATTGGTAGATCCCTATGAGTGGGCGTCACCCAACACGGATGGGAGCGCTCGGGAGAGGTGGCCATTGGCCCCTCAATGGGGAGGCGGTCCCGTCTAAGGGCGGGTCGCCGGAAGTAAAGGAAAGGCGGTCAAGGCCCCTTCCTTTGTAGGAGGGGTTACAGCCCCCTCCTGGGGAATTTCCCGGGGCCAGTGTCATCTGCGACGGCAGATGCGGTAAGTTGTGTGGGGTGGGGAGAGGTCAACGATACCTTCTAGATACCACACACAAGTGTTCGAACGACCTTTAAATGGCGTCGAGTCTTAAGTGCCCCCGTCAAGTCAAGGGAAATTGTTAGTAGTTGCACTTGAGGTAAGCCTCTGTGCTGTCGCCCCTCCCAAGTGGGAGGGGTAAGTCTGGTTAGGGATCTTGACACCGGTTATGACCTTGCCGTTGGCCCTTAAACGTTAGGATGTACAATTTCAGTGTTCTTAGAGAATGTTTTTTGTAGGATGCTAGTTCGGCTAGGAGAACCTCTGTATTAGAGATTATGTTAAGGTTAGCCAAACATCGTAATGTGATAATGAAATTGTACATAACATGAAAACGTTTAATGTTTTAATTTTTTGTTTTAATAAATACGGCCGGGATGGTCACTCCATCCCACATCCAAAATCTTTAAGAACTGTTTCCGGTTTCCCTCCTTTTGGGGATTGTGTTGAGAGGGGGTGGCGGGTATCTCAGCCATATTGAAATTATTAGAAAATTGACATTCACATTGTGGAGGTGAACGGGGAGACAGAAAAAGTACTAATGAACAGGCAGTAGCAACTAGCAGTCAAAGTCTAGGCATTTTGCGAGGATCAGGGCAATCATAAATGTACCTTGCCACAGAGGTTGCCGGTGGAAAGATAGAGCCTTGTTATTCTTCGAATAGATGGGAGCCTGCCATCCCTGAATATAAGCCAGCCTCTAATTTCCTTATTACAGGGGAGTTGTCATGTCCCTAGTCGCCTGTAATAAAGAAATTAAATGGCCACTGAATTGTAATAACTTATTACAGTTGAGTTCTAACTTAAGACTGCCTACTGCTAGAATCAGCAGCTTGGGGAAAAGACAGGTCTCCGCGAATAATTAAAGCTGAACTTTAAAAACAAAATTGAAATGTAGGGGGATATTCTCAAGAACGTGTGATAAGTACCGCAAAAGTAGCTTAAGCAACTCTTCTTATCACAGTCTATCGTGGTAAAATAACTCTGTATCAACGTTGTATTCAGAACACAGCAGTACCATGAGATAGGCCCATGTTAAGGCATCAAATGTCAGTGATAAAGTCAATGCAATGCAACAAAAATACGAAACATGAACGCAAAAAAACTGCAATGAGGCCAATCACGATGAAAACATCTGCAAAAGCCAGTGACAGGCCTGCAATTCACACATGTCAGGCAGGAAAAATCACCATATAAGTGGAAACAAAACATACAAACAAAAGCCAAACACCAGCAAAGCACAATGAAGGTTGCCCAATCAAGTACAGATGACAACCAGAACCCCACAAACTCACCGGAGGACCAGCCTGGGACCTCGGGGTCAGGGAAGGGCAAGGTAAAGAAGAGTAGGAAGAAGAGGTTCAATCCACAGGAAAACAGGATCCTGATAACAGTGGTGATAGAACGCCATCAACTACTGTTTGTCACCTCCACTGTGTCATTGGCAACAAAAAATGGAATATGGCAGTCCATTGTGGACAAGGTGAATGCAGTCGGAGTGCTGAAGAGGACAATGGAAGAGGCCAAGAGGCGCTGAAATGACTTCAAGCACAATACCTAGTAGAAACTTGCAAACAACCGGAAGGCAGCAATGCAGACTGAAGGTGGGAGTCCTGCGCCAAAGGAGGAGCAGGACAATATGGAGGAAATAGTGTCCACAGTCAAAAGTAGGGAGACAGTGTCAGGAGTTGCGGGACCCGCCACTGCTCAACATGACCAGACACAACAGCACTAGGGTGAGTAACGACCAGGGACTGGGGGGGGAAGGGTGGAGATGGGCACAATGGCACACATGCTCAATTAGGTAGAGAATATCTGCAGACATGTCCCAGATCCTCAAATCCCACCAAGAGATCCATGTACCCAAGAATGCAAAATCGCAGCACTGTACAAGCACAGAAGGCAAAGGCACACCGCATGTAAGGGAGAATGGGCACCCAAACCGGAGCTGCAGGCAAATGTGAGTTGATAATGTACAAGTACCAACACACATCTGTGATGTTGTGGAAATGTCCACTGTCCTGCATCAAATAGGCAGCTCTTCCCAAACAGCCACAATGTACACAGTCATGCAGTCTGTATGTAAACATGTACAATGCGACAACATACATGTGAACACAATGTTAAACTGCATCACTCCTTCACAGTGCAGAAGAAAGTCCAAAACCTCCTGCAGAGTGGACTGAGCCTTTCTTCTCCGATGAAAAAGAGGGCCACCACACCTTCAACTCCGTCGCCCTCCAACAACTCGTGGAGAGCCTCCGCAGCCCACTTCCAGGAGCTGGGCAGCCCTGCTGCATTGAGGAGACCCCCCCTGCACATACCACACAGCCCCCACCAACACAGCTGCCTCCCAGGACCCACACGAAGACCACATGGCCTTCCAACGCCGGAGCAGCTGACTGAACAGGTGTGGGTGGGGTTCGACCTCATGGCAACCAAACTAGATGCCATACATGGGTGTCTAAGTCGTAGTCCCTAAGGGACATCCACAGTGTGCTCCATGCTCTCCAATGGACCGTGGCTGACATTGCTGGAGCTCTCACTCAGAGACAAGTACAGCTGTCCAGTTAGTGTGGCTCTAGTGATGTCACCCCGGAGTTTGGACACTTGCGGAGGTTGATGCCATTGCTGCACACCAGAGAGAGGTAGCTGGGTGTCGGAGGGATGGTTGGAAACAAAAGCGAGGAGGCTGTGTGGGATCTATACTGTGAGGTTTTATTAAAGTGGTGTATCACAATAACATCAGGGTGGAGGATAAAAAAAAGTCTGTTTTGTTTAGCGCAGAGAAAAAGGTCTAAATGAAATGAAATGCTGTCCTGGCAGGATCCAGCAGGGGTGTAGACCTAGTCCAAGGAGTCTGCTTCACTCTGATGGGGTCTGGTCGGGTCCCGAAGTTTCAACGTTCTCTCGAGAAAGAAAACAAAGGTGGCGGTCAGTGCATATATTTTAGACGATCGCTTCAACTTCCACCACACCCAGTAAGGAAAAGAAGAATAGCCCAGGAAAAGAACGGAAGCGTAGCTGATTAATGTCTCAGCAAGGCTAACCGGAAATACTAAAGTATTAGAATAACGTGCTCCAATGTGGGTGATTAGTTTGGTGGACGTGCAGTCGGGTTTTTACGGGTTTCCAGAGCAGTAGTGGGAAAGGGGCCCTTGCTCTGCTAATTTCCCACCCCCTCCCTTCTGTCCTCCCTCCGCCGAATTCACGTACCCCTCTCTGCCACAAATCTCCTGAGTTGCGGCATCTTCAACACCTCCTCCGGGATCCACAAGTCTTCGGACCACACTTCTGTATTCTCCGGGTCTCCGTCTCCCCCAACTCCAGGTCGGGTCTCCGTGATGGCCTCTGGCTTCACCTCCGTGTCTTCCTCTGATTCACCAGCGCTTCCTCTGCACTCACGCGTTCTCCAACTCCCAGAAGCTGACAACCTTGTCAATGTCCTCTTCCTCCTTTTTCTGTCAATTCGTATTTCATCGGTCATCCCTGATTGGGTGTCTTGGATTTATGTCCCGCCCCTCCAGGGGTGGACCGCTTCTGGGTTACCCTCTCCAAGCTGTGTATTGAAGAAAAAGTCCTTAGTTACAGTAGAGTCCCTTCCTGGTTTTCGTAATGTTCTTCCTGATTATGACGGTAAGGCACCCAGGGTTTTTGTACTATGGGCACCTCATTAAAAGGGATAGTGTTCGTGGGGGATTCCTCACACTGGGTTTCTCAATGACCTCAGGACCATCCTCATGACATTGCTGCCATAAGGCCTGGTGCTGATGCATGCTGCTGCTACCACTACATCCACATATCCGCCCTCTGAAGTGTCAGTGCCACGTAGTCCAGCCGACATTGCACCTCCAGCCCCCGAGGTATCACTGCCACACATTGCTGGAGACAGAACACCACCGCCCAAATGTGAGGCACATGAAACAGCAGAGAACGAAGATGCGGATGAATCTACCTTACTGGTAAGAAGAAAACTTTGCCATTCATCTCCGCCATATGGCCTGCTTCTGTTTGGTTCTGCCCTTTGCATCATCACCTTCCACTGTCCCTCGATACACTCAGTGACACTCTCCTTGGACCTTGAAACAGACTGTCATATTCTGTTTGAACGCCAATGACACAGAAATCAGACTGTGGACTGAACTCTTCCTCTTCCTCTTGAAAATGTCACTCATAATTGCATTGGAATTATGAAAATGTCACATATAGCAATCTGAAACCTTGGCAACCATGGCTGGCCTCTTGGTTCCCATTTGCTTCGCTGTTGCTTCTTCCTATTAGCTGGCCTCTCATTACTGACCTGCTCCCTGTACCTTGTCAAATGGCCTCTCTCTCTCTCAGCTGACCTATCGGCCCTCCAATGGCCTCTCTGCTGCTCTTACTTTCACCTGACCCTGGCTGGAGGCCCTCCCCTCCTCAACTGGACTCTCTGATGCCTTACCTCTCTCATCAGCTGGCCTCTCCTCCGATGTTGGCCTCTTTCCTGCCCCTCCCTCATCGGGTGGCCTCTCAGCTGCCTTCTCGGTCCTCCGAATGTCTCTCTGCCGCCCCTCCCTCCTCTGCTGCTGCTTCAGAGCCAGAAGCAAGACTCAGAGAGTAAAAAGGGGGTGGGGGGGGGGGGGGAGCAGAAAGACAATAACATTTGGCAGCTGGAGCATCAAACAGGCAGCGGACATCAGAGGCAAAGTAGGAAAGTCAGACGCAAATCCTCTGAGATATGAGTTAGCCAGCAGACAATCAGACCCGCCCACTCGCTCTTGGAATAAGTTAAAGTGGTTCTCATATCGGTAGAGTTTGTCATTTTTGTGAAGGAACAGGCGTTGGCAATCCTCTACTAAGTTTTCTTCTATCTGTCTTACCTGTGAATCGGCAGCAATTCCAGGCCAGGGCCCCCCCAGGTCCGCTGTTGCTTCATTTCATTTTTAGTCCGACTCTTCTTCCACAGTTGAATTCACCATCCCGCGCGTGCCAAGAGGTGAAAGTTCCTTGTGGACCCACCCCGCCGGGGCCCGGGCGTGCGCATGCGCACCACCATTACCAAACAATTAGAGGCCTCGGTGCCAAAACTGCACCGCTCCATTTAAATAATGGGGAGGCCGCCTCCGTGCGCACCATTTAATTCATGATTGAACTTCAATCATGAAATAAATGGTGCGCCTGCGCACACAGACTTGAGGATCCACTGAAACTGAGTGAGGGGGCCCCGAGGGGGCCCTTGGAGCTGGGAGGCCCCCCCGCACTGCAACCTTGGCAACTATGGCTGGCCTCTTGGTTCCCATTTGCTTCGCTGTTGCTTCTTCCTATTAGCTGGCCTCTCATTACTGACCTGTTCCCTGTACCTTGTCAAATGGCCTCTCTCTCTCTCAGCTGACCTATCGGCCCTCCAATGGCCTCTCTGCTGCTCTTACTTTCACCTGACCCTGGCTGGAGGCCCTCCCCTCCTCAACTGGACTCTCTGATGCCTTACCTCTCTCATCAGCTGGCCCCTCCTCCGATGTTGGCCTCTTTCCTGCCCCTCCCTCATCGGGTGGCCTCTCAGCTGCCTTCTCGGTCCTCCGAATGTCTCTCTGCCGCCCCTCCCTCCTCCTGCTGCTGCTTCAGAGCCAGAAGCAAGACTCAGAGAGTAAAAAGGGGGTGGGGGGGAGGGGGGGGGGCAGACAGACAATAACATTTGGCAGCTGGAGCATCAAACAGGCAGCGGACATCAGAGGCAAAGTAGGAAAGTCAGACGCAAATCCTCTGAGATATGAGTTAGCCAGCAGACAATCAGACCCGCCCACTCGCTCTTGGAGTAAGTTAAAGTGGTTCTCATATCGGAAGAGTTTGTCATTTTTGTGAAGGAACAGGCGTTGGCAATCCTCTACTAAGTTTTCTTCTATCTGTCTTACCTGTGAATCGGCAGCAATTCCAGGCCAGGGCCCCCCCAGGTCCGCTGTTGCTTCATTTCATTTTTAGTCCGACTCTTCTTCCACAGTTGAATTCACCATCCCGCGCGCGCCAAGAGGTGAAAGTTCCTTGTGGACCCACCCTGCCGGGGCCCGGGCGTGCGCATGCGCACCACCATTACCAAACAATTAGAGGCCTCGGTGCCAAAACTGCACCGCTCCATTTAAATAATGGGGAGGCCGCCTCCGTGCGCACCATTTAATTCATGATTGAACTTCAATCATGAAATAAATGGTGCGCCTGCGCACACAGACTTGAGGATCCACTGAAACTGAGTGAGGGGGCCCCGAGGGGGCCCTTGGAGCTGGGAGGCCCCCCCGCACTGCAGGGGCTGCGGGGGCCTTTGTTACGCCCTGCCTCTTCCTTTGGACTATACATTCCCTGAAGGACTCTGGCTGGCCCTCCATGGGCCAGAATTTTAAAGTGGGGTTTGCATGGCCCTTTACTGCTCCAGCTGCAACACTCCACTGAATGTGCATTAAACATGCATTATCACACAGATGTGTTATGTCTATGATCTTTCAAGTGTGGAAGTAGGGTCATTGAGTCCCCCTTATGTCCATGTTGCTCATGTCGTTGGACATGGGTCAGAGGGTGAGACATTGCCGATTGCACTCCGTGTGACCCAGATACTACAACAGAGGCACTAAGGTAGGGGAACCTTAAGTGCTAAGTGGGTGTGCAGCCTGCGGTGATGCCCAGTCCTGGTGGTCCAGACTGGTGACGATCATTATGAGCCCTGCTGGACCGCAGTGTAGGCCTGCGCGGGCAGTGCGTGCCTACCACCATGTGGCGTTGCCTCGTGGGTCACAGAGTTAGTGGCATTTAAGGGGCAGAGTGGGAGTGCAGCCTGCCATGATGCCCTGTGCACTGATATGTTCTCTGCCATAGCAAAATCAAGACCCCGAATCAAGTGTGAGATCTGGTGGCCCGCGGAGCTGGGCTGCATGATATGGAGGGTGCCATGTTCGTGGGCCCCGGGTTTGGGGCTTGCACCTGGCACGGGGCGGTACCTCTTGAAGACAAGCCAGTGGTGGAAGATGAGCAGTGAGGCCTGGGTGCGCTGGGGTGGGCATGTACCGCTGGGTGGTGGGAGGGGCTGGGGTGCAGCTGCCTGGGTGCGCAGGGGCGGGCATGCAATGCTGGGTGGCGAGATGGGCTGGGGTGGAGCTGCCTGGATGCGCAGGGGTGGACAGCCGATGATGGCATGTGTAATTGTATGTACTATGCCATTCATATATCTGGAATCAGTTTCAGATAAGGGATCTGTTTCAAGATGAGGGACCTGGTGACCTGCAGTACCTACCGTAACGTGGTTGGAGATACACCAGTGGTAGCAGGTGAGCAGTCAGGCCTGGGTGTCGGCACTCTCTCTCCCTGTCCCTCTCTTCTTTTCTCTGTGTCGCTCTCCCTTCTTTCTCCTTGCCTCCATCTCTTTCCGTCTTTCTCCCCCTCTCCCTCTCTTTTCGTCTTTCTCCCTCTCTCCCTCTGTTTCTCTCTCTCTCTCTTTCGCTCTCTGTCCCTTGATGAACATGACACACCTTCTTATCTGGATTTTTGTCTTTCAGGCTGTGACCTACAGATTGTCCCAAGGAGACACACTGTGAGTCTTCATAAATGTTTCTTTTCGTTTTTTTTAATAAAATGTTTTGTTTGGTAATTCGAAGGTGTATGTGTGATGCTCATTTTTGTGACGACACATGCATATTACCTGTTGTGATTGTGTGCCATCAGTCGAATTTTTTTGTTCAAGATTTCATGAAGTTGATGTGACATATCTTTGCCGGGGAGGGGGTCACTGGGGGGGTCCTGATGGCGGTGGGTGTTCACAGCTGCATGATCAGTGGCTCTATGGCATCTGTTGCCCTTCAGGTGTGGGTCTGGGCTCCCTTTTATGGTACAGGCTGTTGTCCGACTTTACACCAGGTGAGAGTAGGTGTAAAATTCTTGCTGCTAATGCGCCTTATCACGTGTTTTGTGATATTATCGCCGATCTGTCTGGTCGTTAAGAATGTTGCAGAGTGGTGTTGTCTAGGCTTTTTGCATGGGAACGCCTACTCTGCATCTCATTCGTGATATATGCCAGTGTCTTCTGTGGCAATGTTTTTTGCGGCTACTATCACGGGTAAACTGGTGATATGAGCTTATAGCACCAGCTTGAGAATTTATCGCCACTTTGGCTGCGATTAAGTGCTGATAACTCTGCAATAAATCCTTGAAAATATGCCCCGTAGTTTTGAATTTTTCTGCTCTGTTTTTGTAGATGAACAGTGAGAAGCGGAATGGAGATATTTATGGCAACTTGATTGGAGAAAAGATAAAGTCTCTCTTCATGTTTCAACACATTCTGAGCTACAGATTTTTATTTTAATCAGACTTGCAACCTGATTCTAATATCTTTTTCCAAAAATATATAACTATTTTTTGGTGTGTTTAATTTTCCAATAGAGATTCTAATATTATTCTTCAAATGTACAATAATTCTCTTTTATTTGGATGAATAAAAGACCAGGGAATTAAGTGTCTATATGAAGGGTTATGGTGCATTATAAGGAATAAAGAATCCTCTGCCATAAATTATATGGCTATTGCAGGTTACCTCATAATTCTATGACCCTGGTGTTTGGATTTGTGCCTCGATATGGTCATGGAACTCCATGGTGACTCGTAATATCCGTATAATGTATGGGTGAGGGCCCTATTGCTACCATGCCAACCTGCCACCAGTGTAGCATTGCAGTCCCTTTAGGTATCTGGGCTTTCCTGAAAGAGATCAAAGCAGGTCCAGATCTTGTATACAACCACAGTTGGTTTCAGAGTTTAAAAGCCTCAAAGTGAGCTAGCGGTCACAACCTGTGGTAGGAATGGCCAGGATTGGGAGCTTATCAAACCTTTTTTAGGACTAGGTTTCTTTATCAAATTTGGAGAAATGCTTGGCCAGAGAGACACCTGAAGGTGAGTGACAGAATCTTGAATGAACATAAATGTGATATGGATATCCAGTCTGCTTCAATGTGCTTTGAGAAAGCTGTACAGGTGACGAGCTGGAGTGGTAGTGCATGCCACCTACATCTTTATGTCAGAGATGGTCAGATTGTCTCCCAGATTGGAATGTCCACCAGGTAGTGTTTAGGGTAAAGCCAGGGCTTTACCTGTCTGAATTGAAACCACAGAACATGCAGGAACCCGGGCCTCAACTCCATGAAGAACTTTGATAACCAGAAAAAATTATCTCACATTTGCAATGTGTGTGGCAGTGGCTTGACTGCTGGCCTGCTTGCCTTTTCCTTAAGGCACAGTGAAACTTGAAGTGTGCCTCCATGTTAGCGTGCTGATACTTTCTTTCATGCTCAGGCCTCACTCTGTTGACACTCACTCTGTACTACTAACTCAACTCTGGTCTTTGGTATTCTTGCATGATTACAGTAACATAGAGTGGTTTGACATGTCTGGCATAGAACTATAGAACCCTCCTGAACAAAGAGATGTTTTACAGAAATTAATGATAGGCGTTTTATTATCTCAGGAAGGCTGAAAGCCCAAGTTCTTTCTTCTATAATCCAAGTCTGAGGCTTTGCATTTATAAACAAATGTTGGGAAAGCACTGGGTCCGGACGGGATTCCCCCCAACTTGTACAGATCGGATCCTAGCTTTTGGGCACCCATTTTGGAGGCGGTCTTTAATGCGGCTGCTTCAGCTGGTTGCCCATATTCATGGGGGGTTTCCACAATTGTACTGGTCTTCAAGAAAGGGGATAGGAGTAGCCCACTCTGCTATAGGCCAATTTCTTTAATAGATTCTATGGTCAAAATAGTAGGAAGAATTATACTGCAGAGATTGTCTGACTGGGCAGTGACAAACAACATCATGTCTATTGCTCAGTATGACTTCTGTGGTGGGCGTTCAACTATAACACAGTGCCCTAATCTCTTCTTAATTTTAAACAAGTATACTGTAGTAAGGAGGGGTACAATCCACTTTGCCTTCATGGATTTGTCATCTGCCTTCGACTGTGTCAACAAGGGAAGGCTCTGGCAGTCCATGAGGGAAAAGGGTGTTGATACCGGGATGGTTAACTTCCTTGATGACCTACATAGTAACACTAGTGCCAATGTAAGGTATTCTCAGGATCTGGGCGTAACTAGTAACATTGATATTAGAAAGGGTGTGCGTCAAGGCTGTATCTTTGCCCCCTTTCTTTTTATATTAATAACTTAGATAGCGATTTGCAGAATATACACGCTGACTGTCCTGGAGTCGGTCGGCGGGCTATTCCTGTCCTTTTCTACGCAGATGATGCGGTTTTAATCTCTAGAACTGAGAGGGGACTGCAAACTCTACTTAACGCTTTTAAACCGTTTATGTCTGACAGAGATTTAGTGATTAATAATTCTAAATCATTCATAATGCAAGTTGGTCAAAAGCCAAGCAGAAACTTCTTGTTCAAGTTAGATGATGTAGTGATCCCTGTATCAAAATCATTTACGTATCTTGGGGTTACTTTCGATAATAAGCTTAGTTGGGGTCCTCATCTTGTCAAGAAGAAAGGTGAATTGGCTAGGGTGAATGCCTCCATTTTTAACTTTGTGGCCAAATTAGGAAAAAAAAAACACTAGTGCCATGAAGAAACTTTATAATGCTAAATCAGTGGCTACTGCTGTTTACGGCAGTGAACTGTGGGGAAATGTCAGTGGGGTGCAGCTACAGACTGCTGAAAATACTTTTATGAAGCGTTTATTGGGTGTCCCAGTTGGTACCTCCAACTATGCTGTACATGAAGAGTTGGGGGCACAATATTTAAATGACATTTTTTCCCAACGTCCTTTGATATGTTGGCTAAATATGTGGCTAAACGAGGAAATTCCACTGACTCAACTGATTATGAAAGATTTTTTAATTCAGGATAAGGTACTGGACACTCCCTGGCTAAAGTATCTGAAATCCAGTTTCTCCTGGCTCGGTCGTCTGGAATTGTTTGAAAATCCGAGCAGGATTCTTAAAAGGGATGTGGAGGTGATTAAACGGGTCTTCCTTATGGATAGGAGTACGCAAAGAGAATGTGAGGAGCTTCAAAAACCAACTGTAAGAAAATCTGTTATGCTTAAAACATGTGAAGCAATGGAGCCATATCTGTCTGGCTCATTGTCCTCACATGATAAATTTTTGTTAACTAGATTTAGGTTGAATCTGTTTCATCACCTGCTTATTAGACCAAAAAGTGACATTTTTAACAAATTTGCAGCGCCCTGTGGCTGTGACGGAAAGTCTCCACAGGATCTGCTGCATTTTATATTTTTATGTAGTTTTTATGAATACCCTCGCAAACGCTATCTGGTTGCTCTTCTAAAAAGACCTAATTTTAATCAGATCAGACCAGCCCTTATGTATTTACAACTCTTGCATAAGGACAGTATTCTTCAAGTAACTGAATTTTTAAAACTTTGTATAAAGCTACGAAACTGTCTTGATAAGTGATCCTCCCATGATGTTTTATATCGCCCTCATGAATTCACTTTTTTACTGTATATATATATTTGACCCTTGCACTATTGGCACTTTACCACTGTTTTTGGAATGTGTTTTTAAATGTTATGTTGTATATATACTTTTATGGTTTGATTCAAAACCGAAATAAAGTCTCTATTGAATTGAATTGAATATAAACAAATGTCTTCTGCTGATGCTCAGCCCACTCAGTAATGTTAATATCTTCAAAAGCTCACAATTTCTTTTAAAATCCTTGTGACTTAATTAAATTTCAATAAAGAGAAAATGGACATGTAAAATATTAAGACAAGCATGTGACCTGAAACATTAAAATGGAACTGGCAAAAGCAGACAGGTGCTGCAGAGAGAAATGAAGGTGAGGACAAACTTAGGACTGAGAACAGCACAGAAAAGTATACGATCAACACTCAGGCTGAAAAGCTCCTTTATCTTGCACTCCAAAATATTGATCAGCTTTATAGGTCTTGTCCTGTTATAATCAAGCTTTAGAGAGGCTCTTGCCAGCAAGTTAGAGACACAACAGGCATGTGACGGAGGACTCAGGCAGTGCACAACAAGAAATAGCAAGGTCTACATTGATCCACTGCAACATCTAAGTGTTTCATACCATAGTGAAAGCGGTCCACAAGACAGACTCAATTTGAGGTATTTAAGAGGTTCTCCTCGAAAGGAATCAAAGGTATAGGATAATGAGCCTAATATAGAAGTGTAGGAAAGTAGGATCTGCTTCTTATGGTTACCCTCACTTTTTGCTAGCTGTAATTATGTTTGTGACTAGTCTGACTGGGATCCTGCTAAACAGGACCCCAGCCTATCTGCTTTCTCCTTAAACTGTAATGTTATGTACTTAGGTACACCTCAGATTGGATACTGGGGTACCCCTGTCATTCCCTAGTATATGGTACACATGTACCCAGGGCATAGGTACCCTGGGGTTCTCCTAAAGGCTGCAGCATGCATTATGCCACCCATGAGAGCCCATTCAAAATGGATTTACAGGCTTGTCATTGCAGCCTGTGTAAGTTGGTGCATGCGCCAATTACCTAATATATGGGTTTACTATAGCTAAGGGTCACTGCACTTAAAACCTATAAGTCACCTCTAGAGCAGGCCTTTACCATCCTGAAGCTAGGGTGCTTGATTCTATGTCAGAGGGTGCCCCTGCATGAGCAGGACACCCCTGTAGCTTACGGAGTCAATTATCCTGGGTTGTCAGTGAAGCAGCCATATCCCATATATAAACGGGCATTACGCAACTGTGTGATGACCATCTCGAAAATGGCTGCAACTAACCCAATCGTGTTTAGTGTCAAAAATGTTGGAATCAGATTGGTAACCGGTGTGGGAGGTATGATTCCACCAACCAGGAAGGCCCTTAGTGGGGCCCTCAGTGTTCCCGGTACCAGCCTTCTAGCTTCAGACAGCACAAAATGGTTGCTGCCAAACAGAGACACATTTCTGCCCACCTTCTGCTGAGCCAAGCTCAAACAGGGGAAGGCAGAACAATAGGCATCCTGTCAGAGGGAGGTGGGACCACCTCCCAGATAGGATTTAGAAAATTAGGGCTGGGTGGGTGCGCTTGCCAGTGCCTGAAAACCTGCAGGTGTGGCGCATTTGGTGTCCCTGTGCATAGTCCAGTTCAAACCAATCCTGGAAGACGTTGGCTCTTGCTCTGGCGTGAAACTGGACAAAGGACATGGGAGTAACCTCCCCTCTGTCTAGACCCTCCCCTGAGAGAGTCCCCTGATTCTTTCCAAATGTCTTCTGTGGGTACTTATGAGCTTACTTGGCTGTATGACCTCTGATTCACCTTGGACAAGATTCAGAACTGAAACCACTGCACTTTGACCGTCTGGGCACTCAGACATCGCTGGACTTTGTTTGGGCCTGACTTAATCTCCCTCTCAGTCTGCTGAATTATCTGTGCCTGTGCACCATATAGGATCCGTGTAGGACCTGTGGAGCATCCAAGACAGCTGAAGGTAATCTCCCTTGAAGTGAAGGAGTCACTCTCCTGCATTCACAGGTATCGCAACACTAATGACCATTTTGCTGATTCTGAGCTCTTATGGACTCCGAAAGGCTCAGCAACACAGGCAGTAGGTTTCTACGACCCTCGAAGTCAGACCTGCCCTCTCAACGAGTTTAAAGTCAGACTCCATTGTGGGGCTGCAATACCTGAACCCCTGTGCACCATGTGCCTTTGCTAGTGTATGTGCTAGTCGGCAATCCTGCAACAAGTGTATTGGACTTCAAGTAGCCGTAACCTCTGGCAACTTCCCCAACAAAGATCTTCAACCACCTCGCACAGTGTGCTTCGTGGACTGTTGTTTTGTGAAGCTGCCAGAGGTCCTCTCACGATTCCTGTGCCTCCGGCCTGTGGGTACGATTGAGGGTCATATTTAATTTCCTTGGGATCTCCTGGTTGGTCAGGGCCTGCCCTAACTCCCCTGCTTTTGGTGAGTCTCCTTGAACTTGCTGATCCGAACCGTGCACTCCCCTGACTTCCTGCATGGGTTGCTTTTGTAAGTCTTGTTGGTTTACCCGCTGGACACCCACCCCTCAGCACTCGACATCCTTCATGGGACAGCTCACATCTGGCTCCTGGTCATCCTCAACGTCGCTTGATCCCCGCGGCTGCAGAGTCAATATCACCATCAACAAAGCACCTGACATCGGTGGGCATTCATCTACTGAGCCCCTTGTCAGTTTCAAGTGCCCCAAACTCTGTCCCCTTTGCTTTCAGATACTCTTCGACAAGGATCCACATTTGTATTCCAACTGACACTTCCTCCTCTTCCAGCAGAAGCTCTTTTTCGAAGTCCTTCATTGGGTTCAGCGGCGGTTTCCGATGCCAATTCACACCTATGCACCCGGTTTCCCTGGGTTAGGTAACTTAGGTACTTCAGTATCCACGGGTGGGGTGGCTCTCCAACCTTCTGTCTTCCACAAGGTTTCCTAGAAGTCCACTGGAAGGACCCCATATCTTTAAAATTCCAACCGCGACTTGCACATAGACTTGTATGGAGCACGCTGTTGTGTTCCAAACTGCAATAGCTCTCCGTGGGGACCCTATCTACTCACCTTGGGAGGTTTCTTGGGGTCCCAGCAATTCTACATCCACTCGACATTGTCCTGGATCTGGTTGTGGTTCTCATACCACTTTTTTAGTATATGATTTGGTCCACCCCTGGGGCCCACTGTGTATTAGTGCCATTTACTGTGATTTCTTTGGTGTACTATTGTGTGCTTTGTGTATATCTCCGTGTGCGAAATATTGGAACGTACTAGCGAGTATTATATAATAAATACGTATTTTTATAAATACCTTGTGTGGTTCTCTTTCATTTAATCTATACTACAAGATTGTATTCTGGTAAAGCAAGTTGCTTTACAGTCCTTCAAAACTAAGCCGGAAAGCTGTTCTCCAGTCTGCTTCAATATGCTTTGAGAAAGCTGTATACAGGTGACGAGCTGGAGTGGTAGTGCATACCACCTACATATTTATGTGAGAGATGGTCAGATTGTCTCCCAGATTGGAATGTCCACCAGGTAGTGTTTCAGGTAAAGCCAGGGCTTTACCTGTCTCAATTGAAACCCCAGAACATGCAGTAACCCAGGCCTCAACTCCATGAAGAACTTTGACAACCAGAAAAAATAATCTCACACTTGCAATGTGTGTGGCAGTGGCTTGACTGCTGGCCTGCTTGCCTTTCCCTTAAGGCACAGTGAAACGTGAAGTGTGCCTCCATGTTAGTGTGCTGTTACTTTCTTTCATACTCCGGCCTCACTCTGTTGACACTCACTCTGTACTACTAACTCAACTCTAGTCTTTGGTATTCTTGCATGATTACAGTAACATAGAGTGGTTTGACATGTCTGGCATAGAACTATAGAACCCTCCTGAACAAAGAGATGTTTTTAAAGAAATTAATGATAGGTGTTTTATTATCTCAGGAAGGCTGAAAGCCCAAGTTCTTTCTTCTATAATCCAAGTCTGAGGCTTTCCATTTATAAACAAGTGTCTTCTGTTGATGCTCAGCCCACTCAGTAATGTTAATATCTTCAAAAGTTCACAATTTCTTTTAAAATCCTTGTGACTTAATTGAAATTCAATAAAGAGAAAATGGACATGTAAAATATTAAGACAAGCATGTGACCTGAAACATAAAAATGGAACTGGCAGAAGCAGACAGGTGCTGCAGAGAGAAATGAAGGTGAGGACAAACCTAGGACTGAGAACAGCACAGAAAAGTATAGGAACAACACTCAGGCTGAAAAGCTCCTTTAGATTGCACCCCAAAATATTGATCAATTTTAGAGGTCTTGTCCTGTTATAGTCAAGCTTTAGAGAAGCTCTTGCCAGCAAGTTAGAGACACAACAGGCATGTGATGGAGGACTCAGGCAGTGCAAAACAAGAAATAGCAAGGTCTACATTGATCCACTGCAACATCTAAGTATTTCATACCATAGTGAAAGCGGTCCACAAGACAGACTCAATGTGAGGAATTTAAGAGGTTCTCCTCGAAAGGAATCAAAGGTATAGGATAATGAGCCTAATATAGAAGTGTAGGAAAGTAGGACCTGTTTCTTATGGTTACCCTCACTTTTTGCTAGCTGTAATGTAATGTAATGCTGTTTGTGATTAGTCTGACTGGGATCCTGCTAATCAGAACCCCAGCCTATCTGCTCTCTCCTTAAACTGTAATGTTATGTACTTAGGTACACCTCAGATTGGATACTGGGGTACCCCTGTCAGTCCCATCAACCTTGTCAGTTTCAAGTGCCCCAAACTCTGTCCCCTTTGCTTTCAGATACTCTTCGACAAGGATCCACATTTGTATTCCAACTGACACTTCCTCCTCTTCCAGCAGCAGCTCTTTTTCGAAGTCCTTCATTGGGTTCAGCGGCGGTTTCCGATGCCAATTCACACCTATGCACCCGGTTTCCCTGGGTTAGGTAATTTAGGTACTTCAGTATCCACGGGTGGGGTGGCTCTCCAACTTCTGTCTTCCACAGGGTTTCCTAGAAGTCCACTGGAAGGACCCCTAATCTTTAAAATTCCAACCGTGACTTGCTCATAGACTTGTATGGAGCACGCTGTTGTGTTCCAACACTGCAATAGCTCTCCGTGAGGACCCTATCTACTCACCATGGGTGGTTCCTTGGGGTCCCAGCAATGCTACGTCCACTCAACATTGTCCTGGATCTAGTAGTGGTTCTCATACCACTTTTTTAGTATATGATTTGGTCCACCCCCTGGGGCCCACTGTGTATTAGTGCCATTTACTGTGATTTCTTTGGTGTACTATTGTGTGCTTTGTGTATATCTCCCTGTGCCAAATATTGGAACGTACTAGCGAGTATTATATAATAAATACATATTTTTATAAATATCTTGTGTGGTTCTCTTTCATTTAATCTATACTATAAGATTGTGTTCTGGTAAAGCAAGTTGCTTTACAGTCCTTCAAAACTAAGCCGGAAAGCTGCTCTCCACAGTTACCACTTGCATAGCTTGCTAAGGTTGTCTGAGACCTCTTAAATCACCATAAGGGTTGTCTGGAATGGTGAAAGGTGCCCATTTACATTAGCAGACAGAATATACCAGGCCAGTCGCTCACAAGAAGCACCAGCTACCAGAGGCCATTCCTCCCTTCCAATGCAAAGGCCAAGAATGCCAACTATCAAAAGAATCACCCGCAGTAACAAAGAACTCAATCAATATACGCCAAGTGTATCCTGATCCTTTCCAGTATGTATACAGAAATAGTTCCAAACTTATCTGTACTGACATCACTCAACAATGACACCATGCATATAATATCAGTGATAGACAAAGTTTAGCGCTTAGGTCCAATGAAATAACATAAGCAGTATCACCGCTTAGTGAGCTGTCAATAATGGTTACGCCCTGTGCAATAAGGCTATTAGCACCTGTCCCAAGGATATAACCCAATACGTTCAAATCAACAGGTCAGGTGTTCCTGTCTGCTTCATGCCTGGCATCACATATTCAATGAGTCTGGAATGCAGGCAAATCCCAGATTTTTTATCTAATAAACTGAGCTAATTTAGTTATTCCATGATAATAACATACATTATTCCCCTATCTGAACCTTTCTCTGGACATGAGCCAGAGTGTGGAAGCCCCTCTATTTTTGTCTTTAGGTTGAGTTCAGGAATATCTCTCAAAACCTAAGATACTTAGAAAGTGCCTAGAAGCAATGAAGTTACTGGTGTGCACTATACAATTACAGAAAATGTATACACAATAGTTGGCAAGAGATTTCTTCAAATCTCAATACTCTGTAGACTGGCGCTTTGTGGTTATTCATTATAGGTAGGCTACTTTATGCTGATTTGAACACGAATGTAAGGGTTACACCCACATACAATGCAAATAGTGCTATTATAACATTTGTTCTCTATATATTTTTTCTAATATAGACCTCTCTATAAAACTCATACATGCTTTTGTTGTCTTCCTTTCAACTGTAATTTATGTTTTACATTATACATACTTGCCTACAAATTATTCCTTTTGGAGACATTGTTGACTGTTACACATATAGCGCCAGCGCCAGCACCCAGGGCCGAACTGTCCATCGCGGGCACCGGGCAATTCCCCGGTGCGCCACATGGGTGGGGGCCGGTTTTGGGCCCCTGGGGGCCGTTTTTGATACAGGGCCATTTAAAATCGTCCCTGTACCAGAATCGGCCAAAAACAGGCCCCGCAAATAGCTCGGCGGCCCCTCCAACCCCGCCATGTGGGGAGGGGGGCCTGCCGAGTACTTTTCCAGGGTCAGTCGTCGTTCCCAGTCCAGCCCTGACATTACCATAGGGTGTTCCCTCATTTGAATAGAGGTGGGGCCTCATGGAAATGAAGGAATCCCTGTGGCCTCTGCGCTGTATTATAGACTCCGGTGCAGAGGCAAAGAAGGTGTTAGGAGGCAAACTGAGAGAGCGGCACCTTAAAGGTGGTGCACTCTCAGTGCGCCCCATGATAGCAGCCCTCAGGAGGGGGCATAGTGGGTCCTACAGACCCTACAGACCTCCCTTTGCAAGCGGGTGCAGCAGGTGTACTGGTGTGCAAGGGAATCTCTCTCCCCTCTTAAAAGTGCAGACAGGTTGCTGCCTGCATAGTGAAACACAGAACAGCTGCTTGAAAGCTGTTCCATTTTTCATTTGGTCCATTTTTCATTTGGTTGTGCTGCCCCAAGGGCAGCACAACCTAAAGGCTGCCCTGGGGGCAGTGCACTCAATATAATAGAGAGCATTTTCCCTGTTTGTGCCCGGCACACTAGTTTTAATGTGCTTAGTGGCACAAACAGGGAAAGTGTGCCATATGTGAAATAGGGCCCCTTGTGTCCGTTTTATGTAAATTCTGCTCTAAACAGCACTGTGATTTTTAAAATTCACACTGCAGGAGTGGTGTTACCGACCTGAGGAAGTTGTGTCACTGACCAGCATTTATGGTGATCAGGGCTAGACTGGTAACCCAAACCGCCCCTGACAGTTTTGTCGGGCCAGTCCTGTTTAGTGAGGCAGACCACTTCAAGGGGAGTTTGGGAGTTGGTGGCAAGAGCAAGTGTAAAGCACTGGCTGGTGCAGGAGGCTGGAAACAAAGAGTGGATTATGCTTGTTTGCTGATTTTGTTGCAGAGCTCCCATTTTACTGCACTGCTGCAAAACCAGCCCCCATAAGAATGCGTGTTCTGTCTTCCAACTGAACCCCGGAGTTGGCTTCTACAAAAACATATTGGCCTGGACCCCAAAAATACATCTGACAGGGACATCCCTGGCCCTGCTTCTACCACTACTGAAATGTAGAAGATGTAAAAGACACCAGTGTTTCAGAGCGAAGTAATGGTGTGTAGCATGAATTTCCAGTGATTAATTAGGCCAAGGAACCTGGGCAGAGAGGGAGGAAGTGATTGACGCTGGAGCACACCATGCAGTCATGTAGGGAATCCGATTTTAAAATTCAGACTTTTCTTTGCCTCTTTAAGGCCCTCTTCGGTGTGGACCAGAACATTGTGAGCCCTTGGCACACACCAGTTTGTGCAGGGTTTGAAAATATAACCACATTGCCAATAAAATCTGAATTTGTGCAGGAGCAGGTGTCCTGCCTATGGGTGAGAAATGTTACTCTAGATGTTGAGATCAAAAGGGCACTAAAGACATATTGCAGGAGTGCTTCAATCAATTTTCTTTTTTCACACTGCCCTGGGATTTTTTTTTCAAGTTTGAGGATTGTGCCAGTTAGAGGCATGACCCCAGGAAGTGAATTCAGCATGCAGTTGAACTCACCATGAACACAATAATCTCTCCCTAAGGGCGTAAAACAGAATTCTTCCAACCATTTGGAGTGACCAAGATACCAGCCTTTGTTTTTTTTTTTTGTTTTTTGTTATCAGCTACCCCCATTAGAACAATATTAGGAACAGTGACCTCCAGCACTTACAGAAGGGTAGCAAAGTGAATCTGACTGTACTCAACTCCTATCTCTCTGTCATCTCACCGCCTAACCAAATAACAGAAGTGGAACAACTCTTATCTGGCCGGTTGAGCCTCTGACAGTCTGATGCCATGATCCCTCACGGCCATGCTTTTCTTAACATCGTCACAGATCCCGCAATTAAACACAGAGATTTTTGAAAGACAAATCCTGAGCACCTTACAATCACCTTTCTTAGACTAAGATTAAAATACTACTTCCAAAAGGCAGACAAC
Source organism: Lissotriton vulgaris (assembly GCF_964263255.1). Classification (NCBI taxonomy): domain Eukaryota; kingdom Metazoa; phylum Chordata; class Amphibia; order Caudata; family Salamandridae; genus Lissotriton; species Lissotriton vulgaris. The sequence continues at coordinate 1,210,299,831 of NC_141693.1, read as the reverse complement.
AGATTCTGTCCTCATTCGGTCAACTCGTGGGCTCACAATTCAAGGCCTTGGAAAAGGCAATCTGTCCACTTAGCTCTACTTCAGACTCCTGAACACCTTACACTCTATTATGCCCACATGCATCAAGCATTTTTGGAATCGCAAACGGTGCGATTCCTTAAAATCGGCCGTTTGCGATTCCAAAAATGCTTTTTGGGATGCATCATTGCTTTTGCATGAAAATCGCTAATTTTGCGATTTTCAAAAATGCGATTGCATTTAAGGAATCGCAATTTTGCGATTCCTTAAATGCAATGCATCATTCTTTGAAAAAATTGCGATCTTGAAGATTGCAAGTGCAATTTACCACGAGGTTGAACCTCGTGGTAAATTGCGAAAAATGTTTAAAATGGTCAAATTTACATTTTAAACAATGTCATGTTACAGACACACATGTCCTTAGGACATGTGTGCGTGAAACATCCATTTAAAAAAACATTTCAGGGGTGCAAGGGGGGGTCCTTTGGACCCCCCCCTGCACCCATGAAATGCATCAACAGTTTTGCGAATTCCAATTTGCGAATTCGCAATTCCCATTGATTCCTATGGGCCTTTTGGCCCATAGGAATCAATGGGAATTGCGAAATAGCACATTTGAATTCGCATAATATTTGCGATTCGGTAAAAATTGCGATTTTTACCGAATCGCAAATATTATCCACTTTCAATGATGCATCCCGTTTTGCGATTCCATATTTGCGATTCGCTAAAAATCGCAAATATAGAATCGCAAAACGGGAGTTTGATGCATGTGGGCATAAAAGTATCACCAGCCCGCCAAGATCCCTTGTGAAGAATGTTCTTACTTCAGGTGCCAGTCCGCATCTGGACTGCTCATAGGGATTGTTAACACACCAACATGCATTCCCCCTAAGGACACGTAACCTGCATACTGCAGTCCACAACCTCTATCTTACACACTCCACTGATACCTAAGGACAAAAACCCACAGAATTACTGTCTGTCTTAACGACAAAGGCACCACACTGCATAAAAGATATTTTAACGAAACTGCATTGCACTCTGGGAACACTAACAAGCTGCACTGACACTAAGCAAGCACATTGCAGTGCAGTGCATAATAGCAGCCCAAACCCACACCACTGAGGGGAATATTTACAAACCCTATCAACACAGGAACATCACTTTTACCCTTAATCACAAGGTGACGTTAAGCCATTTATGTGGCATAATACCGACTTGTGATTAAAGCACCCTTTCACACTATACTTAGCATGAAAGGGGTGGAAATGTATGGTGCTGTGGGCATCTGCCACACCACCCATTGATTTTGACGCAGGCCCACATTTACAAGGGTGGTGTAAATATAGGGCAGCACCAAAATTAAGACCAGGAAAAACCTGTTCTTAAACAGGCGAAACGAGGAGAAAATATTTATTTCTCCTTGTTTTTGCTGTTTCTATGTGCTCTGAATTGTGTAGCACGCATAGAAACAGGAAAATACCATGAATGATTGTTTTGGTGCAGAGAAGTGTCCCTTCCTGCACATAATCAATCATTTTAATAATGACGAGTTGCACATTCTATGTGTGCTGAAGAGACAGCACACATAGTAGTGACAAATCACCATTACTGATTGTTTATGTGCAGGAAGAGACACCTTCCTGCACATAAACAGTCATCCTCACACCGTAGGCACCCTTGCACTATGGTGCAAGGGCAATTGCATTGGTACTAGGCAGCTAAATTCAGCACCAGTGCAGGGAGAAATGCAGGGCTGCACCACATTGTTGTAAATACGGTGCAAACCTGCGTCTCTAAAGTGATGGAGCTCTCCGTTAGCCTTCTTGACTTAATGCTGTGCTCCGTCACTTTAGTTGTAAACATGTCCTTGAGTTCTAGGTGCACCAACCTACTGCTCGTTACTTGATAGATAGAAACTCACCATATTATGAGTCACCACAGCAAACAAAATTCACCACATTGAGCTGCTCCCTCAGTTCATTAACCAAACACATTGTAATGTATTCATTGGGACGCTGGCAGTGCTGTGAAAATAGGAAGGGAAGCTAGACGGGACATTCTTCCCATGCCTGTGTTTTTTTATGGCCCAATAGCATGGGCCATAAATATAGTCGTCTTGGGCTTTTCATATTCTACCGCATTTCGTAGTGAGGAGCTTAGTCTCTCTTGGTACTTATTTTGCCCACCATAAGCGTGGAAGGGTATACTCAGACGTGAGTCCCTTGCTCATTGCACCATCAGGATTCAAGCAAGCCGGGCCGAAGAAGGCTGTAATGCCAGAAACCGGTCCCCGGAAGCTTGTTTCCTTTCCAGTGAAAGAATTGGCTTGGTAGTTTGGTCTGCCCTGTTCCCATGATGCACTGGGCCAGGGTCGGACTAATTTGCATATAGCCAGGTTCTGAGCTGGGATGGTGCAGTGAGCTAAAAAACGGTGTTGGATCAAGCCCTGATCTCTTGACTGGGTGAGAGTATTCTGCCTAATTCAGAAACTCTGTCCATCACCACCCCCTGTTGTTTAATTATTTTGTCCACCATAAGCGTGGAAGGGTATACTCAGACGTGAGTCCCTTGCTCATTGCACCATCAGGATTCAAGCAAGCCGGGCCGAAGAAGGCTGTAATGCAAGAAACCGGTCCCCGGAAGATTGTTTCCTTTCCAGTGAAAGAATTGGCTTGGTAGTTTGGTCTGCCCTGTTCCCATGATGCACTGGACCAGGGACAGACTAATTTGCATATAGCCAGGTTCTGAGCTGGGATGGTGCAGTGAGCTAAAAAACGGTGTTGGATCAAGCCCTGATCTCTTGACTGGGTGAGAGTATTCTGCTTAATTCAGAAATCCTGTCCATCAACACCCCCTGTTGTTCAATTATTTTGTCCACCATAAGCGTGGAAGGGTATACTCAGACGTGAGTCCCTTGCTCATTGCACCTTTAGGATTCAAGCAAGCTGGGCCGAAGAAGGCTGTAATGCCAGAAACCGGTCCCCGGAAGCTTGTTTCCTTTCCAGTGAAAGAATTGGCTTGATAGTTTGGTCTGCCCTGTTCCCATGATGCACTGGGCCAGGGACAGACTAATTTGCATATAGCCAGGTTCTGAGCTGGGATGGTGCAGTGAGCTAAAAACGGTGTTGGATCAAGCCCTGATCTCTTGACTGGGTGAGAGTATTCTGCTTAATTCAGAAACTCTGTCCATCACCACCCCCTGTTGTTTAATTATTTTGTCCACCATAAGCGTGGAAGGGTATACTCAGACGTGAGTCCCTTGCTCATTGCACCATCAGGATTCAAGCAAGCCGGGCCGAAGAAGGCTGTAATGCCAGAAACCGGTCTCCGGAAGCTTGTTTCCTTTCCAGTGAAAGAATTGGCTTGGTAGTTTGGTCTGCCCTGTTCCCATGATGCACTGGACCAGGGACAGACTAATTTGCATATAGCCAGGTTCTGAGCTGGGATGGTGCAGTGAGCTAAAAAACGGTGTTGGATCAAGCCCTGATCTCTTGACTGGGTGAGAGTATTCTGCTTAATTCAGAAATCCTGTCCATCAACACCCCCTGTTGTTCAATTATTTTGTCCACCATAAGCGTGGAAGGGTAAACTCAGACGTGAGTCCCTTGCTCATTGCACCATCAGGATTCAAGCAAGCCGGGCCGAAGAAGGCTGTAATGCCAGAAACCGGTCCCCGGAAGCTTGTTTCCTTTCCAGTGAAAGAATTGGCTTGGTAGTTTGGTCTGCCCTGTTCCCATGATGCACTGGGCCAGGGACAGACTAATTTGCATATAGCCAGGTTCTGAGCTGGGATGGTGCAGTGAGCTAAAAAACGGTGTTGGATCAAGCCCTGATCTCTTGACTGGGTGAGAGTATTCTGCTTAATTCAGAAACTCTGTCCATCACCACCCCCTGTTGTTTAACCTGTGAGGATGAGCCTGTGCCTGACAGTTGCCAGCCCATTAGTTCTGCAGAATTTGCTCACTGTGAGGTTCAGCTTTTTGCGGGAATTCTCGACTGCTTTTTGGGAGTCTGACCCACGCTATTTGTTTCTGCTGACCAGCTCTGACCAGACAATCGCGGTATTCCGGAATGCCCTCGCTGCCTCCGTGAGGTCTCTCTGTATATCGTGGAGGAGTGCTTTTCTCCGGAGTATGGCTAAATCATTACCCACTAGGTGGATGACCATCACATCCGGATGACATGCCGTGTCTGCCTGCAAGTCTCTGAGGGTCGCCGGCAGCTGTTCCCATCTCATTCCAGGTTGCCCAAAGCACAGTATGCAGGTGTCCACTGGTCGTCCTTTCTTCATGTGGCCCCCCCTGCTGCCACCAGGCTTGCATCCTCATTACAGCTGTGTGCCGCATCACACACACCAGGAGTGGTCTCCTTCCTGTCAAAGCAATGAAACAAGTCACTCCCATATTTACTCTGGGGCGGAACACTGCCTTTTCCCACCTGGTGTGTCTTGTGGGTCAAAGCAGCAGGGGCCTCACATAGGTCTTGTATGCCCATGACCTCCACCTCCCTACTGCCTGTATTCTTGCTTCACGTATCCCATGCTGTGCTGCAGTCGTAGCGCCCCCATCCGGACTGAATGGGACCCGAAACCTGCCGGGGCAACCCCGCTTTGCTAAGAGCGAAGTGCATGACTGCTGTAAACTGGAATTTTCTCAGTTGTGTTCCATCCCTGTGTTTGAACAGGGGGTCCCAGCGGCTGGTCGCACCACCATGAAGGCGAGCAGGCAGCACACTGGGCAGCAGCTCTGGTCGTTACTGCATTGTAGTCTCATCCTTGCTCCTCTCCCTGTTTGGTCTGTCTTTGACCACCTTAGTAGAATCGCTACTCCTGTCGCTGCGGGGGTCACTTCACCTGTCTGTAAACATTGCTCTGGACAAAAGAGAGAGTTTTCCCAAACAAACCCAGAAAGGACTGGGAAATAAAGCAACAAAAAAGGGAAATTGGTTCCTTTCTGTGGTTCCTAAATCAAAGCACAAAATACTTAATAAAGTAAGACACCAAAAACTTTTCTGACCTCAATGATATATATCCTAACATGTCCCACAATTATTTCAAAAACATAATTTTCTTTAAAATCATATTTATTAAAAACTTAAGAAAGCAGCATGGTATAGGTAACAGTTTTGCATATAAAAACACAATCACATTACATTAAAGTTCAACACATTTACATGTAAACAATAATTAAAAGTAGCCAAATTGTCGACGCGTTTCGGTGTTTAAGATAGATGGTACACCTTCCTCAGGACTACAGTAAAATTCTTCAATCTAGAAAGTATATGGAACAATCAATTAGTGTACATTCATAGAGGGTTTTCATTTACAGAAAGTTTTTTAGTTTAATGGTGTCTAAAATGCAAATGGGAGAATTCTTACACAATTCGCAGTATTCAATTTGCGGTAACAGCATAAATCCTGGGGATAGATAAATCTTATCCACTGTTATGATTCTGTTTCGTTCCTTTGAGTGACCTGTGTACACACAATGATATTTTGGTGTACAATTAGTGTGTTAATTTAAGACACGAAACAACCAGCAAGCCCCTTATAAAACTAGATGATTACATGCTTACTCTGTACTTAATAGTAGGAGCGTTGGGTTTCCTTCTTTATGTCGATTTAGAAGACTCAGGGTATTCATCAGATAAGGCGTCCTTCCATTCCTCGCCCTTGTTTTAGCCTGATGGGAACGGAGTGCTTCTTTTTTGTATTTGAAGCAGGTTCCTTTTATCTAAATAAACAATAAGTGTGGAGTACAGGTATTACACTTTACTGTCTTTCATTTTGTATGGGTAAAACTATTAATTAATCACGATGCGCTAAGTTGCATCGAAAAATGACGCAAGTTTTGTTTGGAGTAAAGCATGTTCAAAATGCGTTGAACTGCATAGTAAAATTTAGGCTTGTTTTCCTTGGAACAAAGCATGTTATTATGTTCCAAATCAACTTAAGGTTTAGTTGATGGGCCGGGTTCGCACAGTTACGCTAGGGTACATAGTTATCGAGACTCGGAATCCACTAAACCCAAAGGGGGGCTCTGCCGAGTCGATCTTAACCTCTCGTTTAGGACTACCGTCTGAGAAAGCAAAGCGCCCGGTCGTCCCCTGTCTCTTACCTCCGTAGTCGGAGCTACACGCCGCCTCCCTGGTAACCCGGTCTCCAGCGTCAGTTAGTGAGCTGGACGAGACGGTTCTTTTTATCTGATTCGGCAGTATTATTTAATTAATTGACTTACTACACCTGCGCCGGTCATTTAGATGAGCACAATGTGTCCGCCATTTTAGTAGTTTTTACTCGTGCGTAATAGTGCCTACAAATGAGGATGGACTAATCACGAAGAAGGACCAATTCCAAAGCAGAATTGAATTTTATTTATGCGAAACGCTAACTTTTAGAAGGTTTGCACAACATTGACTTATCGGGAGTTTACAACACATAAAGATATTTTATGTAGCGTCCCAGCCCGGACTTGTGCGGATTTGTGTCGGGGCATGTTATAATTCTAAAACCGATGAATTGGACCGCCATTTTGGTAGTTTTTGGGCATCTCTTCGTAATTATGTATTGTGTAGGGCTTATGTTTACTCTGGTGTGGCACCAGGCTTCAAATTCATTTTATAATGGTACAATAGAATACACCCAAAGATGGATAATATTATTGTTGGTTCTGATCGCGAACCGGTGCAGTCGCGACTGGATGTTGCTAATTATTGACACAGCACAGGGACTCTTAATAATAGAAAAAGAAGAGATAGACAAATTAGAAAAGGAACTTAATGAGTCCACTGCACTTGATGAGGCTACAAAAAAACTAGCAGAAATAAAAGAAGACATTACGGGATACCAAGAATATATGATAAATAAAAAAACAAATGAACTAAGGAAGGACATAGCCAATTTTAAATTGGAACTGGTATACCCGTACCTCCAAAAGGATTATTTCGATCAACCTATCCCAAACGAATACAATAATCGTCCCTTCAAATATAATAGAAACAAATTCTATAAGAAAAATGTAACCTTCTCTGACACATCATATAACACAAGTGACTCAGAAGCTGAAAGGCCTTAAGACAACAGCAAGCGCAATGAGTCCAGAGAAGATAGTGCTGACGAGTTCCATAACTATCAAGTTTTTTTAGGCCAACCACAAAAGAGACAGACCCGTGGCTTCAGGACCCGGGGGAGGGGCCGTCAGGGCTTTCGTCAAAAAGAGACAATGACAAGAAGACCCTATATGAGAACCCGCAGCCAGAAGGAATGGGAGTAGAGAACCACACCCTTAAAGCACCCATAATTAATCTTTCAGATAGAGAGCTAAACATAGGAGAAATAAGTATCCTTGAGAAAGGGTTAGGATTTGCCCCAAGTACAGGTATTTGTAGGTATACAATAGAGAAAGACATTAGGGACTTTTTCCGCAAAATCAGAATAAAAAGATTTTTTGAAAACAAAGAACCAAGGTCCAATGAAAATAGATCAGGTTTAAAACCCCCTTCGACGTGGACCCCTGACATCTCCATGGTCAGCCAAGAAGTAGACACTTTTGAAAAAGTAATCTCTATGGGACTTGAAAAATTACTGGCAGGAAAGATTTGGACACCTAATAATCTATCCAAAGCAGAAAGGGAGGCACTGAAAAATCTACAAAGCTATGATGATATCACCATTAAGCCTGGTGATAAGGGTGGAAGTATTGTAGTCCTTAACACCAAAGACTACAACCAAAAAATGTACACCCTACTTAATAATAAGGCCCATTACAAAAAGTCCAACCTTGGGGAATGGAATAGACTTAAAAAGAAGGTCCAAACTATAGTTACTCTGGCCAAGGAAGACTGCATCATCTGTGAAGATGAATACAAATATCTATTCAACAGTCATCCCAAAATACCTGCTCTGTACGGGCTCCCTAAAGTCCATAAGGACATTAGGGACCCACCTATGCGACCCATAGTTTCAGGCATTGAGTCAATAACGGAGCCACTTAGTAAGTGTGCTGCTTGTTTCATCCGCCCCTTAGTTGAGACATTACCATCCTATATATAGGGACACAAAAGATATGATCTCTAAGATAAAAGGCATTAGCTTTAACAGTGAAACCCAGTGGTTGGTGTGCTTGGACATTGAGTCCTTGTACACCAACATACCCCAACAGGATACTATTGCAATGATGAGAGACATCTTGAGCGATGCAGAAGGCTATCTTTCTGCACACAATACCTTCATTGTAGAATGCATAGAAACTGTTCTCCTGAACAATATCTTTTTGTTTAATAGTGACTTTTTCTGCCAAATAAAAGGCACCAAGCATGGGGGCCACCTGTGCGCCGAGCCTAGCCTGCTTATATGTGGGCAATTTTGAAAAACTCCACATATATAATGAGCTCAGTCCCTTCTATGAGAACATCAAACATTGGTCTAGGTTCATAGACAATGTTTTCTTCATATGGGAAGGGACTGAGGAAGATCTGGCTAAATTCTTGGAGTGGCTCAACTGTGGTGATGTGAACCTCAGATTTACAGCCAACAAGAGTCAGGTGGCAGTTGACTTCTTAGATATTAAGATCAAGGCAGATAACGGAAAACTATGTGTCGAGCTGTACGTTAAACCTTCAGACCGGAACACCTTGCTCCACCATGAAAGTTACCATCCTAAAAATCAGAAGGATGGCATTCCTTATAGTCAGTTTGTTAGAATAAGAAGGAATTGCACTGACAAAAACTCTTTCGAGAAACATGCAGAAAATCTAAAAATCAAGTTACTACAACGAGGCTACGCCAAGAGGTTAATAAGAGACAGCTACAAAAGAGCTAAGTACCAAAGCAGAGAATCCCTTTTTGAAACTGGCAATAAGAAGGAAAAAGAACCTGAAAATAACATTGTTATGGTTTCAAATTTCAATGGTTTAAGCTGTAAGGTAAAAAACCTGATTATCAAGAATTGGTCAATTCTAAACAGAGAAGGTAAAATTCCCCTACCTAAACCTATTTTCTCCTACAGGAGGAATAGGACTATTCGAAACTGCTTAGTTCAGACATACAGAGAGCCCAGGAAGAGCAAACAACTAAGCATTGATCAGGGTAAACCCATTAGAGGCAACAAACCATGTGGATCATGCACTCACTGTAAGTCTATCATCCAATCTGACAAAATTGAACTAGGAGGTACATCACATTGGGTGAACGAACATGTCAACTTTAGAACTCCTAATGTGATCTACCTTATAATCTGTCCATGCCAAAAAGGGTATATTGGCGAAACTGGACGTGAAATCAGATTACGCTTATCTGAACATAGATCTGCCCTGAAAAACCACAAGAAAAATGCCCCATTGGTAGATCACTGGACCACAGAGAAACACAAAGAGCATGAAATAAAATGGTGCATAGTAGAAAAAATAAGAACCACTATGAGAGGAGGTAATTTGGACGTCAAACGCAAACAAAGAGAACAATTTTTCATGTCCAAATTCCGCACCTATACCTAGGGTCTCAATAGCAGAGAAGAATGGGAAAGACTGGTTAGATGATTAGCCAAGTACCACTGTAAGCTTCCTTAGGTGTGTTATGCTCAGATGTCTGGTATACAATTATAGCCATATTTTCCATTTAAATAAACTAAATGAATATGTGCATGTAAATATATCTGTCTGCACAAATAGATGAATTGATGGAATCTGTAAAGCTCATATACACAACAATGTGAAGCCATTACTATTGTGGAATATTAGTTCTGAGTCTGTGATTTGTCTAAAATGTTTTTTTTCCAAAAATAGAAAGTCAAGCCTGTGTTTCTGATTTGTCTATGAATTTAATAACGATTAACATAACCAAAAATGAATATATCTGTGGTTAAATGAGAATGTAAAAGGACGCCTTGTGGTGACAACCCGGAGCATTTTTCCTTAATCCATTTTTCCTTAATCCATTTTTCTTTAATCCATCTTTCTTTAATCCATTAGTCTTTACTCAACATATTGGCCACAACAAATTGTAGTTCTTTACATTATAAGGTCTACATGCTCCGAGTTTCATACATAAGTAAGCCTTAGGTATAATTACTTGTATCTGATGTGGACTACACATTTTGTATTATAATGTAAATGAATAACCAACAATAATATTATCCATCTTTGGGTGTATTCTATTGTACCATTATAAAATGAATTTGAAGCCTGGTGCCACACCAGAGTAAACATAAGCCCTACATAATACATAATTACGAAGAGACGCCCAAAACCACCAAAATGGCGGTCCAATTCATCGGTTTTAGAATTATAACATGCCCCGACACAAATCCGCACAAGTCCGGGCTGGGACGCTACATAGAATATCTTTATGTGTTGTAAACTCCCGATAAGTCAATGTTGTGCAAACCTTCTAAAAGTTAGCGTTTCGCATAAATAAAATTCAATTCCGCTTTGGAATTGGTCCTTCTTCGTGATTAGTCCATCCTCATTTGTAGGCACTATTACGCACGAGTAAAAACTACTAAAATGGCGGACACATTGTGCTCATCTAAATGACCGGCGCAGGTGTAGAAAGTCAATTAATTAAATAATACTGCCGAATCAGATAAAAAGAACCGTCTCGTCCAGCTCACTAACTGACGCTGGAGACCGGGTTACCAGGGAGGCGGCGTGTAGCTCCGACTACGGAGGTAAGAGACAGGGGACGACCGGGCGCTTTGCTTTCTCAGACGGTAGTCCTAAACGAGAGGTTAAGATCGACTCGGCAGAGCCCCCATTTGGGTTTAGTGGATTCCGAGTCTCGATAACTATGTACCCTAGCGTAACTGTGCGAACCCGGCCTATCAACTAAACCTTAAGTTGATTTGGAACATAATAACATGCTTTGTTCCAAGGAAAACAAGCCTAAATTTTACTATGCAGTTCAACGCATTTTGAACATGCTTTACTCCAAACAAAACTTGCGTCATTTTTCGATGCAACTTAGCGCATCGTGATTAATTAATAGTTTTACCCATACAAAATGAAAGACAGTAAAGTGTAATACCTGTACTCCACACTTATTGTTTATTTAGATAAAAGGAACCTGCTTCAAATACAAAAAAGAAGCACTCCGTTCCCATCAGGCTAAAACAAGGGCGAGGAATGGAAGGACGCCTTATCTGATGAATACCCTGAGTCTTCTAAATCGACATAAAGAAGGAAACCCAACGCTCCTACTATTAAGTACAGAGTAAGCATGTAATCATCTAGTTTTATAAGGGGCTTGCTGGTAGTTTCGTGTCTTAAATTAACACGCTAATTGTACACCAAAATATCATTGTGTGTACACAGGTCACTCAAAGGAACGAAACAGAATCATAACAGTGGATAAGATTTATCTATCCCCAGGATTTATGCTGTTACCGCAAATTGAATACTGCGAATTGTGTAAGAATTCTCCCATTTGCATTTTAGACACCATTAAACTAAAAAACTTTCTGTAAATGAAAACCCTCTATGAATGTACACTAATTGATTGTTCCATATACTTTCTAGATTGAAGAATTTTACTGTAGTCCTGAGGAAGGTGTACCATCTATCTTAAACACCGAAACGCGTCGACAATTTGGCTACTTTTAATTATTGTTTACATGTAAATGTGTTGAACTTTAATGTAATGTGATTGTGTTTTTATATGCAAAACTGTTACCTATACCATGCTGCTTTCTTAAGTTTTTAATAAATATGATTTTAAAGAAATTTATGTTTTTGAAATAATTGTGGGACATGTTAGGATATATATCATTGAGGTCAGAAAAGTTTTTGGTGTCTTACTTTATTAAGTATTTCGTGCTTTCATTTAGGAACCACAGAAAGGAACCAATTTCCCTTTTTTGTTGTAAACATTGCTCTGCCAGGCCCACCTTTGAGGTTGCTACTAGCTCAGTAAGGCGGAATGCCCCAAAGAAAGCAGTGGCAAACGTGACCCTAAACAGCTGGCATTCAAAATTGTCTGTTATTACTCCCACTAGTGTCTCCAGCAATAAACAAAGTCTCATGAAGTCTATTAGGCGCCTGGTGTCCTCCTTTGGGCCCTCTTTTCATCTCAACCCCTTCATAGCTGCCTTGATGTAGTGCAAGGACACTGGATCCTGCCTTGTCTCCAATTGCGCCTAATGTGCCACAGGGATAGGTGGGTCTGCGCCCAGGATCTGGATTTTTTGGACTTAAATGCCCAATGTATGAATTACTTGGAGGCCCTGCTCGTAGCCCCCAGATCACCCAGCGACTATATCCCCCCTATCCTCGTTACTGTCTCTATGTATTGCCTATATCTCCTGGCTGCTTTGGAGGTGAGTGCGTGGGGTACCAGCTCTGATAAGTCTACCCCGCCAGGTCCCACAGCTGGCCCGAGAAAGGAGTTGTGGTCTGTTCTGTCTTGGGCAACAGCTCCCTGAACGTGTCCATCTGGGCTCTTGACAGGGCGTCTGCCGCCTCGTTCTCCACCCCTGGGACGTGGCGTGCTTGCAGGTCTATGTTGCCTTCAAGCTGTAATGTAACCATTTGTCTGGGCATCTGATCCCCTATTAATGGCCTGTACTACGCCCTTGTTGTCTGACCATAATGTTCATTTCATGTTCTGCAAGTGTTTCCCCAAGATTGTCAGTGCCACTATGCCACAGCTCTAGGAAGGTAATATTGCCAGTTATGCCCTGACTGTGTCACATTTACCGGACCACTCTCCTGCGCACCTATTTGTCTCCCAGGATCACCCCGAACCCTATGCTGCACTTTGCGTCTGTGTACAGCTCAATCTATGAGTCTTTCTTGACTTCCGCCCGAGCCGGACGTGGTGGTGCTTTTGAGTAAGCCCGCGTGTCAGTTGTGTCAGTCGTCTGGCGAATACCCTGCCTGCTGGGATCACCCTGGTTGCAAAGTTCAGTTTTCCTATTAGCCTTTGGAGGTCCCTCAGCGTCACCTTTTCTCTCCCACATAGGCTCCTAATATCCCGTCGGAAGTCCTCTACTTTCTCTGGGGGGAGCCTGGATGTACCGGTGATGAAATCCAGCTCTATTCCTAGGAATGTGATTATCGTTGCCGGACCCTCTGTCTTTTCTCCTGAAAGGGGGATCTCCAGCTCCTCTGTTAATTTCCTGAATGCCGTCAGAGTGCTCCTGCACTCAGCTGACGCTGCCGGGCCTGTAAAAAGGAAGTCGTCCAAGTAATGGAGCTTCCCGCCCACAAGATGCCAATTGTGCAGTGCCCATTCAGTAAAGGTGCTGAACATTTCAAAGAACGCACACGACACTAAGCACCCCATTGGCTTTGTGTTCTCTATGTAGAGTTTCCCCTCCCACTGGAAACCCAACAGCTAGAGGGGTGTACTGGTAGTAGGCGGAGAGCGGACTCAATGTCCGCTTTTGCCATGAGGGTCTCTCGGCCAGTTGGCCTAACCAAATCTAGCCATTGTCTGACATAGGGTGGTGTGGAGTGCAACAAACGATGGATTTAGGCCCAGAACTTTGTACTGGGGTGAATGTAAGACATTGTTCTGCATTTTGTCCATCAACTGTGTTTTTTGCAATTTTCACCCCGAGTGGGGTGGGTATGCTCAGACGTGAGTCCCAGGCACTCCACATAACTGGAGTCAAGCTATCCAGGCTGAAGAAGGCTGATAGCCAGAAACCGGCCCTTGGATGCTTGATTCTGGTCTAGGAAAGACATGGCTTGGTAGTTCAGGCTTGACTGTTCCCATGAGGCTCAGGGTCAAGGCTGATTTGAATGTAGCCATTGTCTGACCTAGGGTGGTGTGGAGTGCAAAAAAAGATGGATTTAGGCCCAGATCTTTGTACTGGGGTGAATGTAAGACATTGTTCTGCATTCTGTCCATCAACTGTGTTTTTTGCGATTTTCACCCCGAGTGGGCTGGTTATGCTCAGACGTGAGTCCCAGGCACTCCACATCACTGGAGTCAAGCTATCCAGGCTGAAGAAGGCTGATAGCCAGAAATCGGTCCTTGGATACTTGATTCCGGTCTAGGAAAGACATGGCTTGGTAGTTCGGGATGGACTGTTCCCATGAGGCACAGGGTCAAGGCTGATTTACATATAGCCATTGTCTGACCTAGGGTGGTGTGGAGTGCAAAAAAACGATGAGTTTAGGCCCAGATCTTTGTACTGGGGTGAATGTAAGACATTGTTCTGCATTCTGTCCATCAACTGTGTTTTTTGCAATTTTCACCCCGAGTGGGCTGGGTATGCTCAGACGTGAGTCCCAGGCACTCCACATCACTGGAGTCAAGCTATCCAGGCTGAAGAAGGCTGATAGCCAGAAACCGGTCCTTGGATGCTTGATTCCGGTCTAGGAAAGACATGGCTTGGTAGTTCCGGCTGGACTGTTCCCATGAGGCACAGGGTCAAGGCTGATTTGCATATAGCCATTGTCTGACCTATCGTGGGGTGGAGTGCAAACAAACGATGGATTTAGGCCAAGATCTTTGTACTGGGGTGAATGTAAGACATTGTTCTGCATTCTGTCCATCAACTGTTTTTTTTGCAATTTTCACCCCGAGTGGGTTGGGTATGCTCAGACTTGAGTCCCAGGCACTCCACATCACTGGAGTCAAGCTATCCAGGCTGAAGAAGGCTGATAGCCAGAAACCGGTCCTTGGATGCTTGATTCCGGTCTAGGAAAGACATGGCTTGGTAGTTCCGGCTGGACTGTTCCCATGAGGCACAGGGTCAAGGCTGATTTGCATATAGCCATTGTCTGACCTATCGTGGTGTGGAGTGCAAACAAACAATGGATTTAGGCCCAGATCTTTGTACTGGGGTGAATGTAAGACATTGTTCTGCATTCTCTCCACCAACTGTGTTTTTTGCAATTTTCACCCCGAGTGGGCTGGTTATGCTCAGACGTGAGTCCCAGGCACTCCACATCACTGGAGTCAAGCTATCCAGGCTGAAGAAGGCTGATAGCCAGAAACCGGTCCTTGGATACTTGATTCCGGTCTAGGAAAGACATGGCTTGGTAGTTCGGGATGGACCTTTCCCATGAGGGACAGGGTCAAGGCTGATTTGCATATAGCCATTGTCTGACCTATCGTGGGGTGGAGTGGAAACAAACGATGGATTTAGGCCCAGATCTTTGTACTGGGGTGAATGTAAGACATTGTTCTGCATTCTGTCCATCAACTGTGTTTTTTGCAATTTTCACCCCGAGTGGGCTGGGTATGCTCAGACGTGAGTCCCAGGCACTCCACATCACTGGAGTCAAGCTATCCAGGCTGAAGAAGGCTGATAGCCAGAAACCGGTCCTTGGATGGTTGATTCTGGTCTAGGAAAGACATGGCTTGATAGTTCAGGCTGGACTGTTCCCATGAGGCACAGGGTCTAGGCTGATTTGCATCTAGCCATTGTTTGACCTAGGGTGGTGTAGAGTGCAAAAAACGATGGATTTAGGCCCAGATCTTTGTACTGGGGTGAATGTAAGACATTGTTCTGCATTTTGTCCATCAACTGTGTTTTTTGCAATTTTCACCCCGAGTGGGGTGGGTATGCTCAGACGTGAGTCCCAGGCACTCCACATCACTGGAGTCAAGCTATCCAGGCTGAAGAAGGCTGATAGCCAGAAACCGGTCCTTGGATGGTTGATTCTGGTCTAGGAAAGACATGGCTTGGTAGTTCCGGCTGGACTGTTCCCATGAGGCACAGGGTCAAGGCTGATTTGCATATAGCCATTGTCTGACCTATCGTGGTGTGGAGTGCAAACAAACGATGGATTTAGGCCCAGATCTTTGTACTGGGGTGAATGTATGACATTGTTCTGCATTCTGTCCATCAACTGTGTTTTTTGCACTTTTCACCCCAAGTGGGCTGCTTATGCTCAGACGTGAGTCCCAGGCACTCCACATCACTGGAGTCAAGCTATCCAGGCTGAAGAAGGCTGATAGCCAGAAACCGGTCCTTGGATGCTTGATTCCGGTCTAGGAAAGACATGGCTTGGTAGTTCGGGATGGACTGTTCCCATGAGGCACAGGGTCAAGGCTGATTTACATATAGCCATTGTCTGACCTAGGGTGGTGTGGAGCGCAAAAAAACGATGAGTTTAGGCCCAGATCTTTGTACTGGGGTGAATGTAAGACATTGTTCTGCATTCTGTCCATCAACTGTGTTTTTTGCAATTTTCACCCCGAGTGGGCTGGGTATGCTCAGACGTGAGTCCCAGGCACTCCACATCACTGGAGTCAAGCTATCCAGGCTGAAGAATGATAGCCAGAAACCGGTCCTTGGATGCTTGATTCCGGTCTAGGAAAGACATGGCTTGGTAGTTCCGGCTGGACTGTTCCCATGAGGCACAGGGTCAAGGCTGATTTGCATATAGCCATTGTCTGACCTATTGTGGTGTGGAGTGCAAACAAACAATGGATTTAGGCCCAGATCTTTGTACTGGGGTGAATGTAAGACATTGTTCTGCATTCTGTCCATCAACTGTGTTTTTTGCAATTTTCACCCCGAGTGGGCTGGGTATGCTCAGACGTGAGTCCCAGGCACTCCACATCACTGGAGTCAAGCTATCCAGGCTGAAGAAGGCTGATAGCCAGAAACCGGTCCTTGGATGGTTGATTCTGGTCTAGGAAAGACATGGCTTGGTAGTTCGGGCTGTACTGTTCCCATGAGGCACAGGGTCAAGGCTGATTTGCATCTAGCCATTGTTTGACCTAGGGTGGTGTGGAGTGCAAAAAACGATGGATTTAGGCCCAGATCTTTGTACTGGGGTGAATGTAAGACATTGTTCTGCATTCTGTCCATCATTTATGTTTTTTGCAATTTTCACCCCGAGTGGGCTGGGTATGCTCAGACGTGAGTCCCAGGCACTCCACATCACTGGAGTCAAGCTATCCAGGCTGAAGAAGGCTGATAGCCAGAAACCGGTCCTTGGATACTTGATTCCGGTCTAGGAAAGACATGGCTTGGTAGTTCGGGATGGACCTTTCCCATGAGGGACAGGGTCAAGGCTGATTTGCATATAGCCATTGTCTGACCTATCGTGGGGTGGAGTGGAAACAAACGATGGATTTAGGCCCAGATCTTTGTACTGGGGTGAATGTAAGACATTGTTCTGCATTCTGTCCATCAACTGTGTTTTTTGCAATTTTCACCCCGAGTGGGCTGGGTATGCTCAGACGTGAGTCCCAGGCACTCCACATCACTGGAGTCAAGCTATCCAGGCTGAAGAAGGCTGATAGCCAGAAACCGGTCCTTGGATGGTTGATTCTGGTCTAGGAAAGACATGGCTTGATAGTTCAGGCTGGACTGTTCCCATGAGGCACAGGGTCTAGGCTGATTTGCATCTAGCCATTGTTTGACCTAGGGTGGTGTAGAGTGCAAAAAACGATGGATTTAGGCCCAGATCTTTGTACTGGGGTGAATGTAAGACATTGTTCTGCATTTTGTCCATCAACTGTGTTTTTTGCAATTTTCACCCCGAGTGGGGTGGGTATGCTCAGACGTGAGTCCCAGGCACTCCACATCACTGGAGTCAAGCTATCCAGGCTGAAGAAGGCTGATAGCCAGAAACCGGTCCTTGGATGGTTGATTCTGGTCTAGGAAAGACATGGCTTGGTAGTTCCGGCTGGACTGTTCCCATGAGGCACAGGGTCAAGGCTGATTTGCATATAGCCATTGTCTGACCTATCGTGGTGTGGAGTGCAAACAAACGATGGATTTAGGCCCAGATCTTTGTACTGGGGTGAATGTATGACATTGTTCTGCATTCTGTCCATCAACTGTGTTTTTTGCACTTTTCACCCCAAGTGGGCTGCTTATGCTCAGACGTGAGTCCCAGGCACTCCACATCACTGGAGTCAAGCTATCCAGGCTGAAGAAGGCTGATAGCCAGAAACCGGTCCTTGGATGCTTGATTCCGGTCTAGGAAAGACATGGCTTGGTAGTTCGGGATGGACTGTTCCCATGAGGCACAGGGTCAAGGCTGATTTACATATAGCCATTGTCTGACCTAGGGTGGTGTGGAGCGCAAAAAAACGATGAGTTTAGGCCCAGATCTTTGTACTGGGGTGAATGTAAGACATTGTTCTGCATTCTGTCCATCAACTGTGTTTTTTGCAATTTTCACCCCGAGTGGGCTGGGTATGCTCAGACGTGAGTCCCAGGCACTCCACATCACTGGAGTCAAGCTATCCAGGCTGAAGAATGATAGCCAGAAACCGGTCCTTGGATGCTTGATTCCGGTCTAGGAAAGACATGGCTTGGTAGTTCCGGCTGGACTGTTCCCATGAGGCACAGGGTCAAGGCTGATTTGCATATAGCCATTGTCTGACCTATTGTGGTGTGGAGTGCAAACAAACAATGGATTTAGGCCCAGATCTTTGTACTGGGGTGAATGTAAGACATTGTTCTGCATTCTGTCCATCAACTGTGTTTTTTGCAATTTTCACCCCGAGTGGGCTGGGTATGCTCAGACGTGAGTCCCAGGCACTCCACATCACTGGAGTCAAGCTATCCAGGCTGAAGAAGGCTGATAGCCAGAAACCGGTCCTTGGATGGTTGATTCTGGTCTAGGAAAGACATGGCTTGGTAGTTCGGGCTGTACTGTTCCCATGAGGCACAGGGTCAAGGCTGATTTGCATCTAGCCATTGTTTGACCTAGGGTGGTGTGGAGTGCAAAAAACGATGGATTTAGGCCCAGATCTTTGTACTGGGGTGAATGTAAGACATTGTTCTGCATTCTGTCCATCATTTATGTTTTTTGCAATTTTCACCCCGAGTGGGCTGGGTATGCTCAGACGTGAGTCCCAGGCACTCCACATCACTGGAGTCAAGCTATCCAGGCTGAAGAAGGCTGATAGCCAGAAACCGGTCCTTGGATGCTTGATTCCGGTCTAGGAAAGACATGGCTTGGTAGTTCGGGCTGGACTGTTCCCATGAGGCACAGGGTCAAGGCTGATTTGCATATAGCCATTGTCTGACCTAGGGTGGTGTGGAGTGCAAAAAAACGATGGATTTAGGCCCAGATCTTTGTACTGGGGTAAATGTAAGACAGTGTTCTGCATTCTGTCCATCAACTGTGTTTTTTGCAATTTTCACCCCGAGTGGGCTGGGTATGCTCAGACGTGAGTCCCAGGCACTCCACATCACTGGAGGCAAGCTATCCAGGCTGAAGAAGGCAGATAGCCAGAAACCGGTCCTTGGATGCTTGATTCCGGTCTAGGAAAGACATGGCTTGGTAGTTCGGGCTGGACTGTTCCCATGAGGCACAGGGTCAAGGCTGATTTGCATATAGCCATTTTCTGACCTAGGGTGGTGTGGAGTGCAAAAAAACGATGGATTTAGGCCCAGATCTTTGTACTGGGGTGAATGTAAGACATTGTTCTGCATTCTGTCCATCAACTGTGTTTTTTGCAATTTTCACCCTGAGTGGGCTGAGTATGCTCAGACGGGAGTCCCAGGCACTCCACATCACTTGAGTCAAGCTATCCAGGCTGAAGAAGGCTGATAGCCAGAAACCGGTCCCTGGATGCTTGATTCCGGTCTAGGAAAGA
The DNA here is from genome assembly GCF_964263255.1 of Lissotriton vulgaris. Classification (NCBI taxonomy): domain Eukaryota; kingdom Metazoa; phylum Chordata; class Amphibia; order Caudata; family Salamandridae; genus Lissotriton; species Lissotriton vulgaris. Next base: position 1,210,280,291 of record NC_141693.1, on the reverse strand, counting down.
CATGGCTTGGTAGTTCGGGCTGGACTGTTCCCATGAGGCACAGGGTCAAGGCTGATTTGCATATAGCCATTGTCTGACCTAGGGTGGTGTGGAGTGCAAAAAAACGATGGATTCAGGCCCAGATATTTGTACTGGGGTGAATGTAAGACATTGTTCTGCATTCTGTCCATCAACTGTGTTTTTTGCAATTTTAACCAAATCTATGGCATCGTCTACAGTGGCGTAACTCACTGAACAGACTTCTGAGCTAATCCCATCGTTCACTGACGTCCCCTCCGGGAATGATAAGTGGTGGATTAGACAGTATTGCCCTTGCTCTTTCTTTGGGACCACCCCTAAAGGCAAGATCACCAACCCCTTGCTCAACTGGGCAGGGAGGGGGCCCTCTATTCTACCTAGTCACCTCTCCTTCTCTATTTTCTTTGTCACTACCCCCGGTGCTGCAATGCAGAGTTTAAGTTTGTCTTGCTCCCTAGGGGGAGGGGGCCCGTGAACGGGATGGGGAAACCTTCTTCAAATCCGAGTACCAAAGTCTCTGCATCTGCCTTGTTGTGGTATCTGTTGGCTAGCCTGAGCAATTCATGTGTATTAATGGGGGACAACTGTGACTGCTTTCCTACTTTTCCTCTCTTTTTTGTCTCCTTTGTGGTCCTTCTTGCGCTGGCATCCTGCTTCTGGGTGCCCTCCCCCACATGAGGAGCAAAGGTATTGGAATTTACACGCTGCCCAGTATGTGCAATCGGTGGCCTCGAATTTCCAGCATATTGCCGGTAGCCCACTATTGTGCATTGTCTTCCCTGTGCTGAATTGTTTGGGTCTTTGAAACGGCCGTCTCTTTCCTCTGTGAAAGTACCCGCAAAAGGACTGTTCGATCTTGCCTACCCATGTCTTCGCCTCCCTCGCTACCATCATTTTGTGGATGAAACCGGAGACATCCTCCTCATTCCACTCCATCTCCGAGTGGGTCTGCATCTTTAGCCTGAACCCTTTGTCGTATTCTAGCCATGCATCACCTGGAAATTTCCCTTGTGTATTGTGGATATTGGCTTCATAAAGCCATAGGTCAGCTGCGCAGCGTGGGAATTTCACGACTATTATACACGCCATAATTCGAAATGCATCCAACGAATTGTCAATGTTCCTCTCTTCATGCTCCTTCCACCTCTCCCTTTTCTCCTCATCCTTTTGATCGCAAGTAGTCAGGTCCAGCCCCTCTAGCTGTATTTCAATTGACTCGGGCGCCCGCAATGCACTGCTGATGACGTCACATATTATGTCACATATTACATCACTCACGACATGGTCAGTGACATCACGCATGACATCACTGATGACATCTCAAATGACATCACTGATATCATCAGTGATTGTCAATGAATTCTTTTTCTCCAGATTCTTTCTTTAACTTCTAGAGGTATAAGGCTTGCTAGCCCTGTAGCCGTGGTGGTCATTGACGCTGGCCAGGGTTTTTGGCGTGCATATGGTTCTGGTGTATTTGCTGCGGTGAGAGGGTTGCTTGCCGTGGTTGCACCCCATGCTGCTATTGGTGACCTTTCTTCTCCCATGAGCTCTGTCGCGCCCCGGCCCCATAAGGAGGTCTGGCACGCTTGCCCGGGGCCTATTAGATACCACGGCAACCCGGACGACGCTTCTTCTGCTAAATCTCCTGTCGCCCCATTCCTTCTATGCCATCCTGCCTCTCTCCTGCTAGGGCCCCTGTTCCCAGTAAACCTAGCCCTTTCACCAACATCGGCGCCATTGTTCTAAGGCATTCTGAGCCGATTGCGCTTAAATGCTCACCGCTTATAGGCGTGTCCCTGGTCCCAATACTTGGTCCCGCCACCGCCGTGTTGCTGCAGGTGGCTGGGCCATCTTCTGGGTTGCTTTCTTGTGGGCCACTGCCTCTACGAGCTTGGCTAGTGCCCTCCTTTTCCTTTTGACTGGCGGTGTGCTGCCGTCATCCTTTTGCTGGTTGCTTGGCCCCTCTCCGGCGTTGTCCCACAGGTGGGGCTGTAGCTAGTCATTTCCATAAATATCAGATGCTGCTCGTATCCTTTGCAGCCGGTCATTCAAATCCTTCTGCCGCTTTTGGCTGCCTCTCTTAGCCATCTCTGTGTTGCCTAAGGGCTGCACCGGCTATGATAGAGCTTGGTTTCCCCTCGCTCCTGAGTTGGCTCACTTGTCTTGACACTCACTGCCCCCTACCAGACCGCTCCTGCTGTCTGTTGAGGTGCGGACCACTAGGTGGGTGGAGGGGCGGATTGGCCCAGGCAGGGTGCTGCCGCTGAGTAATTAATCAACAATTGCATTGATCAGTGCTTGCTCCTCAAACTGCTGATTTCTGCTTGCCTGGTTCCGTAACATATTTACTTGTGCTTGCTGGGTCTGTGATGATCGGCACATGCCCAGTTGCCTCTTCCTTCCGTTTCCGCCTCAGGCCCCTGCGAGTTTGGATGGTGCGTGACATCGAAACGCCCATGCAGACGTTCATAATGGAACTTATGATATACACCTTATATCATAGCTACTTTCCAGAAGATAACAGCTGATACCTACAACTATCTGGAATGGCGATGGGAAACTGTGCGGCCCCAGCGTACGCTAACATTTACATGCAAAATTTTGAAAACTCATACATATACGCCAACACTACTTTTCATGAAAAAATAAAAATGTATGTTCGATACATTGACGACCTTTTCTTCATGTGGACGGACACCAAAGATTCTCTCAACAATGTTTGATTGAACTCAACACAAAAGATGAACAAATCAAACTTACCTGGCAAATTCATGAAACTGAGATTTCTTTCCTTGATGTCAACATCAAAATCACTGACAAAGGCATTATCACCGACCTTCACCCCAAAACAACAGACTGTAACAATACGTTACATTTCACTAGTTTTCACCAGGGATCTCTCAAGAAACACCTCCCATTTTCCCAAATGTTACGTGTCAAACGTATCGTCTCCGACGAAAACACTTTTAAAACTAGGATCGAGGAAATGTATAATCGTTTTATCAACAGAGGGTATCCTGAAAACATTCTAAAGGAAGCTCATAATCGAGTCACCACCATCAGCAGAAAGGAAAGCCTCACCAAAAAACCCACACAAACTGATCAACGTACTGTATTGGCCTCCAAATTCTCCACAACAAGCGCGACATTCAAGAAAATCATCATCAAACACTGGCCCATTTTACAAATGGAACCCGACTTCAGGGACGTTTTTCAAACCCCGCCACTGTTTGCATACACCCGCAGCAGTAATTTGAAGGAAATACTCACTAGGAAACAGACCAGTACGAAAGACCACAAAGGAACCTTACCGTGTATGAATTGTAATAGTTGTAACTGTATTATCAAGGGGAATATCATCAGACACCCGATGAAAGGTTATCCTATCAAACTTCACGTTAGTGGCACCTGTGACTCTATGAACCTTATATATGCCCTCAAATGCCCCTGCGGCAAACTGTATGTCGGAAAAACAGAGAGAAAAATCTTTGCACTTTGATGAATACCACCACACCATCGCACAACTCCAATTTATCGTATTGGAAATGATTAAAAAGACTGAAGGAGTGGACAATCACAAACTCCTTCTCAAAAGAGAGATTTGAATGGATGTACCGTCTTCAAACCCTCAAACCGTTTGGACTGAACGATCGAGTCGAATACAGTTGTTATTTATAAAACATGCTTGATTTGTGCCATTAATATTCTGCATTGCTCTTTATCCTTTACTCTGCATTCTTTAATCTTTATCCTTTATCCTTTACCCTTCATTCCTTTTCACACACCCTACTGGGTTCATCTCCGCTTCCTTCACCATTCCAACATGGCCACTTCTCTTATATTCACCCTTTGTTTATGTTTATGCTCCTAACTCATCACGCTAGTCCTCTGTTTATTTCCACACATATAACTTCCCTGCACGCCAACGTTTCCCCGACACGACCACCGACAGCCTGCACCAGCGTCCGCCCGGTTACTCTACTCGAAGTAAGTTCACCCCCCCTGGGTAGGTCCTAGGGACTATTCAACTCACTCTTTAACCCACACTTTTACCGTAGTTCCACTGTAAAAAACGCCACTGTTAAATATATTATCGCTCATGCGCTTGACACGATTTCGTTTCACACTCCCTTAGGTACATGATATCACCACTTTTTTTACATTCCTGCACCACTGTACTAACGCTCGACCCCTGTCCTGCTTTCAAATTCCCCTACGGCTCTTCTCACGAACCTGTTTCCATCACTTCTCCCATTAGGCACTCATCACGCTGCCCCCTTATGTGCAGGTTTATCTTCTAATACACCGCGTTTTTTTGCATTTCTCATCGAGGCTTATTTCTTCCTTTCAGCGCTCCTTGATAAAGGGCTTTCAGCCCGAAATGCATCGGAGTTGAGAGTTGACACGTCATTGTTAATTTGTTGATACTACTACAAACTCCATTTGATATGATGTCAATATCATTGTGACAAATCTCATGAACTAAGAAAAAAGAAATTAAAATAACCTCTTTGAAAACTTTGGAATCTATTCTTTTTGATCCACATTTGGAGTGCCTCATCCAGGGATGTTCGCGCATATCCATGTGCACACTACTCGTTCTATATAAGCTGGCCACTGACGGAAGCGCCACCTGCGAGTGCACCCACCCCGCAAAAAAACATTTGAACTTATATTTGAACTTACATCACAATCAGGGCAGTGCACCCCCCACACTTTTCTTGTTGTCACTTGTCTTCACACTCACTGCCCCCTACCAGACCGCTCCTGCTGTCTGTTGAGCTGCAGACCACTAGGTGGGTGGAGGGGCGGATTGGCCAAGGCAGGGTGCTGCCGCAGAGCAATTCATCAACAATTGCACTGATCAGTGCTTGCTCCTCAAACTGCTGATTTCTGCTAGCCTGGTTCCGTAACATATCCACTTGTGCTGGCTGGGTCTGTGATGATCGGCACATGCCCAGTTGCCTCTTCCTCCCGTTACTACCTCAGGCCTCTGCGAGTTTGGATGATGAGTGACATCGAAACGCCCATGCAGACGTTCTGCGGATGGGGTGGCGTTTACAGTATTTTACCGGTGCGCTGCCCCTGACGAAGGGAGCAAGCTCTTCAGCCTCACGTTTCCGCTGTGCACCGGGTGGGCTCCGGTCGTCCCTCTACGGGAGTCGCTGACCTCCGCTGCCCGCTCATGCTCCGGGAGTTCCCTGTGCTAGATTCTGATGCCAGACTCCTACGGAGAGCACCGGGGTGGCTACCTGGTCATTTTTCTCTCCCAGACCCAGCACGGACAGAGCTTTGCCTTCTGCTGTTGTCATGGTGGATCGTCCCCAGGTACAACAACTTCTTCGTCGGTGCTGCTCCCCGCTCTCTGAAGATAGGAGCTCACCTGGGGGAGCAGCCCTTATATCTCCCCCTTCGCTTACCCGCCTAGCTGGGCGCCTTCCTCCTATTGGGGGGTTCGTATGCCGCCTGGGTCCCCATTTGCCGGGGGGGCCGGCACCTCTTCGGCGGCCACCGTGGGGGGGGTAAGGTTGTTTTCGTACTTGGGCACTTTGCGATCCAAAAACTGGCCAGAAGCTGGTTTGGTCGGGGGCACAGCGATCGTTATGGCACCGGCTCTCTAGTCCCCTTTGGGGGCAGCCTCTGCAAATACACTGGCATGGAGCGTTTCAGCATTACTGTCTTTCTTGAATGCCTTTATCAAAAAGTGTTGCAATTTTCGTGCTTTTAAAAGGAACTTGCCTCTCTCTGATAGGTGGGAACCAAAAGTAGGCGTGACGGAATCCCCTGAACTCGGCGCTCCCAGTTATCAGGTACAGGTGCCTCCATAAGTAGCTTTAACACCCCCAGTGGGCGGCCCTTGTTGCTTTCCTTCACGTACACTCATGTCACAAGTGCCTTGTTGCAAGAATAGTATCCCTCGATTGTTTGACAACAGTTGGTTCCAACAAGTGCTGACAGGCTGTGATTGTGGGCTTGCGGCAATCCAGCATCTACCAAGTTCATTAATTAGTCCAAAACATTTGCCACTCACGCTGCCGTACTACTTAAGGATGGGTACTCTCTGTACTCATGACCACACCAAATTTTTAAGTCAAAGACCTAAACTCTTCTCCACAGAAAAAGATCTGAGCACACATGGGCTGTGTATCCTGCAACCTTTTTTTTTTTTTTTTTGGTGTAAGACATTTATTGTGCAAAAATAAAGGTTACACTGCGTCACGCCAACAACCCGGAGGCAGGCCGCGATATCGACAGGTGTCTCCCAACCAGGAGTAGTGTGCGAGGAATCATACAGCAAGGCTGATGGCGTGCCACCAAAAGAGATATATATCCCTGACATGGGCAAGGAGTCCAAAAGTGCAACCATTGCAAAGTAGATAGTCTTACATTTTTGGGTGCCGTAGACTTACAAATTGACCTCAAGCTCTCAGTCTTGCCCCGCCATCACGACGAATGCAAGAGCCGCAGCTCAGTAAAACAGTAGTGCATAGAAAACATGTCCACGTGCACCTTTTCACCCAATCCCCCACAACAATCGGAGGGAAACAACAAACTTCGGTGCAGAGCAGCATCAACAATCATTCATCACATCACACATAAGCAGGGCCGTGTGTTCAAGGACCAGGCAGCAATAGAAGGATGTCAACCAGTGGCAGGGGTAGTGGCGGGATGACTCCAATGCATCACCCACGGGGCGGGGGCAGAGGGGGGGGAGGGGGAGGGTCAAGACAAAGCAGTGGGTCACCTGGCCAGAGAGGGGGGCACAACGCCTAGTCGGTTGAACACGCAGCAGGCACGAAGCTAGACAGTTGTAGAACATTCCGTAGCCACCAAACACATCCACCAAACATGTATCACCCTGTCCAAGAAAATGCACACAGGGGCCAAGGTTCTCACCCCATGTCATCAGAAACACCCGTTCCAGGGGAGGCCACAGAGGCGTCAGATCCCGCTCGCTCTCTAGTCCACTGAAGGAAGGGTTCCCAGATGTCGTTAGGCCTAGATGCGGTGGGCATCGTTTCCCAGTAATTTGAGAGTTGTGTCTGACCATATGTAACGTCTCTAACCAATGCGGCGAACGTAGGCAAGGCTCCACGGCCCCAGTGTATCGCTACCTGGTGTTTGGCGTAAAGGAGTAGCATCGCATGCAGTTTTCTGTCACAGGGTTCGGTGGTCTTAACGTATCCCAGGAGCCCCAAAAGTGGAGTGGGTTCATCAGTCCTGTGTAATATTTGGTTGATGGCCTCAAAAATGTTCGACCAGTACTCATTCAGCTTAGGGCATCCCCACGCCACATGGAGGAAAGACGCATCAGCCCCACCACACTTCCAGCACGACGCATCAATGCGGATGCCCATGCGATGCAGCAGTATCGGCGTGCGATAGTACCGGTGTAGGAACTTAAAATGGACCAGTCGTAGCCTATAATTCGGGGACAGCGCCGTGAGCTGCGTGCAGCAGTATTCCCACATGTCATCCGTCAGGGTTCCGTCCAGGTCAGCGGTCCAAGCCTGTTTGGCCGTAGGCACGGTAAGCGGGGCTTGTTCTTGCATGCAATTGTATAGTCTAGAGACCAGTTTCGCGGGGGAGGGTCGCGATAGTAAATTTTGGAGGGCATCGAGTTGCGGAGGCTCCTCGGGGAACTGGGGCCACATCTTCTTACAGGACTCCCGGAGAGAGTGGTACAGAAGCGTGTCCGAGAACGAGACAGGTTGGCCGTCCTCGCGGACATCTAACTCTCCAAACGTCCCATCAGGATAGATATCTGCGAAAGTAGTCACACGTTTCCCCTGGAGCATGATGGTGTCACCACTAGCACACAGGCAGGGTAGCATCGGGTTGCTCCTCAATGGGATAGCCGGCGCATAAAGTAGGGGGAGGCCCGCCCTGTGTCGTAATTCTCTCCAGGACCAGCGAATCATTTCTACGGTGTCGACCTCTTTCGAGGGGCGTGAAACCTTGCCATACAGCACCAGCCGAAGCGGCAACTGGGCAACAGCGGCTAATTCCACCGCCACATGCGGCTGGTAAGGGGTGGGGAAAACCCAGAAATGCAAAAACTGAGCCTGTGCACACAGCGAGTATAGCTTTAGGTCAGGTGCCCCGAGGCCACCCTGCCGCAACGGGAGTGTGAGCAGGGCCCAAGAGGTCCTCGCCTGCCCTCCAGCCCACACCAGAGTCAGAAGCAAGGAGCGGACGCGTGCATGGAAGTTTGCAGTCATGGGCAGCGGAATATTTACGAACAGATATAAGAATTTTGGGAGAACCACCATTTTTGCCAATGCTATTCTCGCAACCAGGGATAGAGGAAGTTTGTTCCAGACCTCCACCTTTCGCTCTAGCCAGTCAACCGCTCTACCAAAGTTAAGGGACCACAATTCCTGCGTGTCACGACTGATCCAGACACCCAGGTATTTGACCGCGTCAGTCTCCCAACGCAGGGGGTAGTCTGAGGGAGGCTGAACGGTCGCGTCAGTTAGAGGGAATGCAACCGACTTGGACCAATTTATAGACACGCCTGCCAGACCCTCAAATCGCACGAATTCCCGGAGCAGTGGGTTCATATTCTCTGTAGGGTTGATGACGTACAGAGTGACGTCGTCTGCATAGAGGGAGATCAGCAAACTGCGAGAGCTGAAGCCAATCCCTCTCGCTGTGTGGTGCTGGCGAACCCTGGCCGCCAGCGGCTCCATTGCAATAGCAAAAAGGAGAGGTGACAATGGGCACCCCTGTCTAGTCCCTCTGGAGATGGCAAAGGGCTCGGACACTAGACCATTCACTCTAACCCGAGCTCTGGGCTTGTCATATAGCAGTTTGATGAGAGTGATGAAGTTATGACTGAAGCCCATCCTGCCCAGAATCCGAAACAGGTAAGGCCACTCTAAAGAATCAAATGCTTTGGTCGCGTCTAGGAACACAACCGCAGCCTGGACGGAGGGGTGGAGATAATGCAGGATAGAGAAAAGTGTTCTGAGGTTGTGCGAGGTGGCACGGCCAGGAACAAACCCTGACTGGTCCGGGAGAGCGATGATTGGTAACAACGGCTGCAGTTTGTCTGCAATGATCTTGGCAAAAATCTTAGCATCCACATTAATGAGGGAAAGGGGACGATAGGAGTCAAGGAACAGTTCGTCTTTGTCGGGTTTCAACAGGGTGACAATTAATGCTTCATGCATTGAGTCCGGGAGGGAATTTAGCTCTAGTGCTTCAACGAATACCGAGTGTAGTTTCGGGGCCAGTTCCTCAGCATACGTCTTATAAAATGTCGTGGTCAGGCCATCAGGGCCAGGAGCTTTGTTAGCTGGCATGCTCTTGATGACTTGAGCTATATCCTGGACCGTGACCTGGAGGTCCATGTACTGCCTATGGTTGTCGTTGAACCAGACAAGGGCAATAGAGTCAAGAAAACTGTCCAAGGAAGCAGAAGCAGCGGATTGTCTGGACGTGTAAAGGGAAGCATAAAAGTCAGTAAAGGCCTTCAGCACCGCCTCTTGGCCCGTGACCAGTAATACCTCACTATCGTGAATAGTGTGCATGTAGTGTGTTTGCGCCTGAGGAGCAATCAATCTGGCTAACGTCCTGCTTGGTCTGTCCCCCTCCCCATATCTGCGGGCCTCGGCTTGTTTCCCCAGGAACTTCACCTCCCTCTGCGCCTCCTCATTGAAGTCTAGTAGTTTGGCCTTGAGACTGCCTGCGAGCTCTAACGTCGGGTCCCGACAGAAGGCCAGGTCTAGGTCATTGAGCTCCCGTTCCAGCTGGGCCAATGTCCGACGTATGGTATGTAGTACCCCTGCCTGCCTAGCTATACATTGGCCCCTGATCACCGCCTTAAAGGCGTCCCACACTATGGCCTCTGTGGAGGCTGAACCCTCGTTGTCCACGAAATACTTGACAATGTCTTCTCTAATTCCTTCTGTGAACACCTGATCTGTAAGGGCGTGAGGCGGCAGTCGCCAGGAGAATGCCTTAGATGTGACATTGGGAACCCTCAGTTCTAGCATGCAGGGGGCGTGATCCGAAAGAGACCTAGCCTGAATGTCCACCTCCCCCACCCATGTCGCAACCTCAGGAGACAACAGCCAGAAGTCTAGACGGGACCAAGCATCATGATGACATGTGATACAGGTCCCCGTTCTTTCCCCAGGGTGACGAATTCTCCACACATCAGTCAGCCTTCCCTCCTCCATCACATCAAGCAACGCCTGTCTCGCTTTAGCATGCGTGGGTCTACTCCACCTCTCCGGTCCAAGTCATCATCCAGCACAACATTAAAATCCCCTCCCACCACAATCAGGCGACAATCCAGCAATGCAATTTGTGCCCAGACATTTCAAAAGAAATCTGGATCATCCACATTTGGGCCATATATAGCAGCCAGAACCAGCGGCCTCCCCTGTAATGAACCATGCACAAGGACATATCGGCCCTCCTTATCCAGTACACAATTGTGTTCTCTCCAATCCAGCCCTTTCCGCACCAGGACAGCCACCCCCCTGGCATAGTTAGAGCAAATTGCGGAGTATATATGCGACCACCGGTGGTGCTTTAGTCTGGGCGAGGGGGCCGAGTTAATGTGAGTTTCCTGCAAAAAACATATGTCCACATTGTGTCTGGTCAGCATATTATGCATCAACTTAGCTTTCTTATAGTCCCCAAGGCCCCGAATGTTCCAAGTCCACAGTTTAACCCCCCCCATACCGGTATTGTAGCCGGAGCAACCGGGCTCCCACCCTGTCCACCTCCATCACACATTCAAGACTCGCATGTCGCACACATATCGACCTCTTGCGTAGTATAGAAGAGATAAGATAGATCGCTTTGCACCATTCTAGAACTGGTAACCAAACTCTCAACAGCCCCCACCACCCCCCACCCACGCCAACCCCCCAATCAGGTTGCGATAAAACCCCAGTCGTGCTCTGTATAGCACTGAAGTTAACTAAGAACAGAAACAACGGGAGATACTTCATGGGGGCGAGGTGCTCCCAGCTGACACCCCTGAATGCACAGGGTGGTTGCACACTCAAGGATAGCCGCGACACCCGAGAGGTGCCCGGCATCGCGGAACGAGCACCAATGGAGCTGCGTCTAGAGAAAATTGTCACAGACCTGGGACACAGCTTACAGTCAAGGTCGTCCAAGCGTGGGTAGGCCAGCCAGGCCGCTTCCAGCGGCGTCCTTCGTTCCGTGTCCCATGAGAGTCGACTAGTTCAGCAAATACAAGCAGCAGAGAAAAAGGGTAACACGGACCCCCCGGCTCCCATTTCCTCAATCGTTGTCGCTCATTCGGGCAGCGTCTTCCTCCAGCCTCGGTGATTTGCGTCTGGCGCCAGGGCCACAGATGTGTTTGGCAAACTTCAAGGCCGATTTAGCGTCCGTGAAAAAGTGTGCATTGTGTTCATGAAATACTTTCAGTTTGGTCGGGTATAACAAGGAGTATTGGACCCCGGCTTGCATCAGAAGTTTCTTCGCAGGTATGAACTCCTTCCTGGCCGCCTGGACAAGGGGGGTGAAATCAGGATAGAACGAGATATGATTTGCCTTATGAATGATCTTACCCTTCTCCCGGGCCAGCTGCAAGATGCGGTCCCTGTCCTGAAAGTTGAGCAGTTTGGCCAGTATAGGGCGAGGAGTGGCTCCCGGCGGTGGTTTTTTGCCCAGTGTCCTGTGCGCCCTCTCAACCGTGAATACCTGGGACAGGTCCGGGTCGAAGAGCTCATGTAGGAGATCTGTAACAAATACCTCAATTTTTCCGGTGTTATCCGTCTCCGGAATGCCAGTAATCCTGATGTTAGATCTCCTGGAACGGGCTTCCAAGTCGTCCGCCTTGGCACGCATGGATTCCAGTTCGCGCTCAATGTTAGTAATGTGCTGTTTAGTCTGTTGCTGGAACTCGCAGCATTCTGTATTTCTGTTTTCTAGGCAGTCCAGCCTCGTCTCATGCATGTCCACTTTGGACTTAACTGCCTCCAGCTGCGAGGACATTGCATCCAGCTTAGCATCGATACTCTTCAGGCTCGATCTGACCTCCATCATTAAAGCGCCAAAATCAATCTCAGCGGCAGGGCTTTTCGGAGGGGACGACGTGGCCCCCGCGTCCGTTGAGGGTTGTTTGGTCTTCTGCTTTTGTTCGAATGTCAGTTTGGGCTGCTTCGCATCCTTCATGCCCCCCATCGTGGATACGCTGAGAATGTGCTGTGCAAGACACGATTGACACTCTCACCAGTGTGTTGTGGAGTCGACCACGCAGGCCGGGCAGGCACAGCCTTTGACGTTGCGCAATAGAACTGGGGGTAAGACAGTCCCCAAGCGCGGCCAGACTGACCAGCGCCACTCAGCAATCGCTCTAGGCCCAACGAGCAGTTTCCGGTGATGGGACAGATCGGGGGTCTGACCCCGGCAGGATCGAGCCGAGCACTCCGGCCTGCCTCGGTGCACGGATCCGGAGCGCCCGCACTCGGGATACAACCTCTTCTCACCTTTGAGATGGCGATCTGCAGGGGCTCAGGGGTTCGCCAAGCAAGGATGAGACTCAGGTAAGTTCGTATGATGCCGTGGGTTAGCAGCTCTCAACACAGCGACTCAGCTCCGCAACAAAATGGCGGCTACGCGCTTCTTCCCCAGCCCCGGCTTTCCCCCAAGCCGTTACCTCGGATTAATGGTCGCTCCGCTCCCGTCCGTGGGCCTCAAAGTCCTCGGTGTAGCAGTTATCGGCGGCACCCGGCTACGCGACGAGGGTGTCGGTGCAGTCTCTCCGCCGCCGACCGGTGATGGCCCAGAAATCCCCGGGGTCTGGTGAGGAGACACCGCCGCCGCAGGCTCCACAGCAGAAGGCGGGCGCGGGCGCTCGGGCCGGCGCAAATCGCAGCCACCAGATCTTGCCGCCCAGGCTGCTATTACTGTCAAGGATTCAGTCGATCGTGCCCCAGGTCAATCACAGCACTTCCATCCGCAAAACCGGTCCCCTCGGTAACGCTGTGAAGGATTATAAAGGATTTATCAGCATGCAGCCGGCGGAGCTCGCTCACAGAGCGGCCATCTCGCTGCTCGGTTAGCCACGCCCCCAATCATCCTGCAACCTTTAATACACCAGCATGACTCGTTTCAGCATTACTACCTTTTTCAAATGCCTTTATGAACAAGTGCTGCAATCTTCGTGCTTTTAGGTAAAAAAAGCAGCTTTGGCCATGTTTGCTGCAATTAACATATTGTTAACTGAGAAAAAATGGTTTGTGACATGTGGACCCTACATCACTTTTTTGACACAGGAACCACAAACCTTTCTAATGTACCTGGACAATGAAATCCGGCAAAATGGTGAAATATAAATATTTTTCTAAATATAGTTCAGCAGCAGATGCTATTTTAATTTTTTTCTTGTTTACCTGTACATGCCTAGGAAGTGTCCCTTTAATTCTTGTTAGCATTCTTCATCTGATACCCTGTTATGTAAGCAGAATAGACACATTAATTAAATTCATACTTTTGTACAAGGAAAAGTTAATACAATTACTAGGCAAACAAGTGAGAGTGGGAAAAAAGTCAGATTTTAATGGAATGATTCAAATGTAAACACACCTGGCAAATATGCATATCAATCAATCAATCAATGACACTTGTAAAGCGCGCTACATACCCGTAGGGTCTCAAGGCGCTGGGGGGGGGGGGTGCCGCTACTGCTCGAACAGCCAGGTCTTCAGCTTCTTCCTGAAGGAGAGGTGGTCTTGGGTCAGGCGCAGGTCGGTCGGAAGGGAGTTCCAGGTCTTGGCGGCCAGGTAGGAGAAGGACCTTCCTCCTGTAGTCGCTCTTCGGATGCGGGGGACGGCGGCGAGGGCGTGGTTGGCTGATCGGAGGTGGCGTTTGGGAGCGTAGAAGTTGACTCGCCTGTTGAGGTAGCTCGGGCCTTGGTCGTGTAGGGCTTTGTGTGCGTGGGTGAGGAGGCGGAAGGTGATTCTTTTGTTGACGGGGAGCCAGTGAAGGTCTCTCAGATGTCCGGAGATGTGGCTGGTTCGTGGGATGTTGAGGATGAGTCTGGCTGAGGCGTTCTGGATCCGCTGGAGTCTCTTCTGGAGCTTGGCGGTGGTACCGGCGTAGAGGGCGTTGCCGTAGTCCAGTCGGCTGGTAACGAGGGCCTGGGTGACGGTCTTCCTGGTCTCGGTGGGGATCCACCAGAAGATCTTCCGTAGCATGCGTAGGGTGTTGAAGCACGCCGAGGAGACGTTGTTGACTTGCCTGGTCATGGAGAGGGAGGAGTCCAGGATGAAGCCCAGGTTGCGTGCATGGTCTGTCGGTTTTGGTGCGGTGCCCAGGGCGGGAGGCCACCAGGAGTCGTCCCAGGCGGAGGGTGAGGGGCCCAGGATGAGGACCTCCGTCTTGTCCGAGTTCAGTTTCAGGCGGCTGGTCGTCATCCACTCGGCTACCTCTTTCATCCCTTCGTGCAGGTTGGCTCTGGCGGCGGTGGGGTCGTTGGTCAGGGAGAGGATCAGCTGGGTGTCGTCGGCGTAGGAGATTATGCTGGGGTTGTGTTTGCGTACGATGGCCGCGAGGGGGCTCATGTAGACGTTGAAGAGGGTGGGGTTCAGAGATGATCCTTGAGGGACGCCGCAGATGACTTCGGAGGCCTCTGACTTGTACGGTGGTAGGCGGACTCTCTGAGTTCTTCCGTCGAGGAAGGAGATGATCCATTCCAGCGCCTTGTCCTGGATTCCGATGTTGCTGAGGCGCCGTACTAGGGTGCGGTGGCAGACCGTGTCGAATGCCGCGGAGAGGTCTAGGAGGATGAGGGCCACTGTTTCTCCATTGTCCATCAGGGCTCGGATGTCATCGGTGGCGGCGATGAGGGCGGTCTCGGTGCTGTGATTGGCTCGGAAGCCGGACTGTGAGGGGTCGAGGGATCCGTTCGTCTCGAGGAAGGCGGCCATCTGCTTGTTGACGGTCTTCTCGATGACTTTGGCTGGAAACGGGAGGAGCGAGATGGGGCGGTAGTTCTTGAGGTCGGTGGGGTCCGCTGTTGGTTTCTTGAGTAGAGCGCTGAGTTCGGCGTGTTTCCAGCTCTCAGGGAAGATGGTGGTGTCGAAGGATGTGTTGATGATGTCTCGCAGGTGGGGTGCGATGACAGCGTCGGCCTTGATGAAGACGTGGTGAGGGCAGGGGTCGGTCGGTGATCCGGAGTGGATGGAGTTCATCGTGCGGATGGTGTCTTCGGTGCTGATCGGGGTCCAGGCGTGGAGGGTGGTGGTGGGGTGTGGTTGTTCGGTCATGGTGTGCGTTGGTTGGTTGTAGAAGCTGTTGTGTATGTCCGCGATCTTGTTGTGGAAGTATGAAGCGAGGGAGTTGCAGAGATCTTGCGATGAGGTGATGTCGTTGTTTCCTGCGCTGGGGTTGGAAAGCTCTTTCACGATGTTGAAGAGTTCCTTGCAGTTGTGTGCAGTTGTGTGGACTTATGACATCTTTTCTCTACATAGGTGCACTCTTCGGACTGTTGGCGGTTCTGGTCACAAGCAGAGGGGCAGGAACAAGCTGTAGATAATTTAGTAATTTGTAATTGTATTTGTATAGCCATTTCTACCTCTATGAGGCGTCAGAGTGCTTTTTGGTGAGTAGCACGCTACTGGTGGAGTAGAATAGGGAAATATAAGTTCATGTGAGCTGTGGACATTTGAGTCTGCTAGTTGGATTGAATAGGATAATGAAGGGATTGAATAGGGAAGAGTCTAGAGAATGTTATTTGGGAAATCGTAGTAGTAAGATGAGGTTTGGGACGAGTGAAAAGGAGACATGGAGGAGGGAAGAGTCTCTAGAAATTGATTAAGGAGATCATAGTAGTAAAAAGAGGTTTGGGGTGAGTCAAGGGAGGGATGCATGAAAAAAGAATTTGGAATGGGTAGTTTGGGACATCCTAGTAGTAAAATG